>NW_028263382.1:2697870-3413241 GCF_051168715.1 Poecilia mexicana
ACAGCGAAGCCTGCTTCAAATTCAAGTATTTTTTTAATTTGAAACATTTCTCTTTTTACACCTACATTATTCTACCTCAAATATGATGATTTCATTTAAAACACACTTATCAGGTACAGGTACTGTCAAAATGGCAGCATACTGTATAGTTTTAACAAATATACAGTAGGAGCTTCCAGGTTCAGGTGGTGTGTCTGAGAGGATGATGCAACAATATTTGCTTAATTTTTTCTCTTTTGAGCCAACATTTTCTGCGACCCCACGTGCGCACAGGGTAATAAGCTCATGCGGGGTCCACTCAACCCCACTCAGGACTGTGAGAGGGTTAACAGGCCACTCATTCAGTTTTAGCTAGCTTTGCAGCTTAGCAACATTTAGCTTACAGAAAGGGCGCCAAGCCGCTAAATAAAAGTAAACTGACCAATAACATTTAAGTTCAGGATGTGTGTGCCCAGCCGCACAGACTCACACAGATGAGTTACAGGATGTTTTCACAGAAGGGACACATTTTTATTTTTGTCCCACAATTTTGTTTTTAGTAAAAGTGATAATAATATAAACTCAAATGACTACATTATATTTATTCAGCGTCTTACGTCGTTGGCTGAAGAGGAAGATGCCCTGCTGATGTGGAAGGACAAATGCAAACACTAGATGGCAGCAGAGAGCTGATTTTTCACTACTTAAAGTTCAAGTTCACATAAAATTGAAGTATTCTGACAAAAAAGGTGCAACTAAAGAGTGAAGGTTCAAATGTAAACTTTATTACTAACATTTGTCCATGGAGGTCGGCAGGCCTCACAATGTTACATTTGAGTCCAGAAGTTGTTCTAACATGCCCTGAAAATGTGTGTTTACAGCCAAATTGACTGAAGTCTTGTGGTTGATTTTTTTTTCAGTGTGTTTGCATCATTAGGTCTCAGGGCTTTGGTTCTCCTGTCTCTTTCACCATTCAGCTCCACAGTATGAAGCGTAGGCTTTACATTATGGACGATGTGCTTCTTGGCAGATGGTGAAAGGCCGCAGGCATAGCTGCCTCGCGGCGCTGCAGAGTGAGCCGTATTTATAAAGCACAATTCCCATTCAGACAGTAATCTAAAACAGTCGAGCATCAACCATTTAAACAAAGCAGGGATTTGGTCTTTTTCCATCAATTGGAAGGAAGAAAAGGGGGATGGGGCAGAGAAGAGGAGGGAAAGAATCTCTAATCTCTGCCATAGCTCTTTGACTGCAAAACTATATTCACTGAACTTCTGGTGCCATAAAGCAAATCCATTTATCTGTCACACGCTGCTGGTGGGGGAATGTTGTGCTCAAGGATGCTGCCTGTAGTTTATCTGCTGAAATCAGAGAAAAGACTAATATGAAAAGGTTTAATCACATTTTCTGTTGCTGGGAACCACATGGTGTGAAACTACAGGAGTTTCGTCTGCCAGTTTCAGCGCAACAACATAAAGGAGCCTGAAGCAGAGGTTTTAGCAGCTCACATGGACAGCACACTTCCCCCAGGCAATTCTCCTAGCCTGTAATTGCATTTCCAACCATCCTAAGAGTATTTCAAGCCATGTCTGCAGGATTTTCACCCATCCTGTTTTGCCCAAGGCTTCTTCAGGGAACGCTGTGGGTCTCCCAAGCTCTTGGATGAATTTCATGAGGTAATGAAGAGTGGAGTGCTAGCTCTGTTCTCTCACATTATCCTGGTACAGAAGATGTTTGTTCTGATAACCTCTGAGTTTCATCCATCCATCTCTAACGCTGAATCAAAATCAGTTATTGACAACATTTATGACATTTAATTTCCCTTATGGATCAATAAAAGTGTTTTTGAATTTGAAGCATTTATCTTTTTACACCTATATCATTCTACCTCAGATGTGATGATTTCATTTAAAACACTCTTATCAGGTACAGGTACTGTCAAAATGGCAGCATACTGTATGGTTTTAACAAATGTACATTATGAAGCTTAAGGTGAAAGGAGGAGAACCAGGCAGACAAACACGCAGAGACAGAAGCAAACCAATCCATCAAATGAAATATGAAAACTACTAATCAGTTATTAGATAAATCATGCAGTGATGCTGATTTTCCTGTCAAAACTGAATCCCCCCCCAAAAAATAATTTTCCATCAGTGATTTTTATTCCCAGGTGGCCAATATCATTTACAGCAAAAATATGTATGCATACAGCCTATAAGGTAAACTATAACTAATCTAACTATAAAACTAAAAGACAAAATGGCTGTCTAATTTCTTATCTGGGTCATAATCAGCCACAGTATATGCAAGATATTAATACTGCCAATGTGTAAAGCAGTGTGCAAGTAATATGCCTCCCTAACAATAACATTTTAGACTGCTAGACAGCTAGAAATATAAAGTAATGCTAACCATCTGCTTAAGGCCCTGTACAACATAGGGCCGGCCCTGCATAACAAGTTAGAGCCTCTGGACTGCAGCGCCCTCTGCTGGAAGCCAAGGTTCATATTTTTCATTACAGCTTAGTTTTTTATTTTGTTGTGACTTTTTCTCTGTCTAATTCAGTTAGTTTTTGTTAGCTTTAGGTGTTTCTTTGCTAGTTTTTATTAGTTACTAATAGTTAAATAATGTTTAGTTTTAGTTTAGTTTTTATCAGTTAAAAGTAGTTTTTTCATGCTTTCATTAATTCGTAGGTGCAGAATTCAAACAGGTGGAAGTATTGTATTGTGATTATGTTTATATCAAATACTCAGCAGAAGAAACCAGTTGAGGAAACACTGAGGAAGATTACCAACTGCAGCCAGGATGAGATCAAACCAGGTTGAGGCCAAGGTTACCACAGTTTGTGTTAGAACCATCTGATGTGTGTCTTTATTAGGCCCCAGCTCCTAGTAAAGATGCTTCCTGATCAGGCAGCTGGAAGCTCAGTGGATACAACACACACCTGAGTGTAACGTATCCAGTGGTCTGGCAGTTGGCTACTTATCTGGTCAATCTTAGCTGTGTTGCACTGTGTAGGTGTAGCTATAATTGTTTTTCAATCCTTTTCATTTGTGCCATAATGCTTCACAACAGCCATCTCATAATCTTGTAATGAGATGGTCTTTGTTCATGACAAAGAGAAATAGTTTTTGTGGTTGAGAACATGGCATCCTACTTCATCTCTGCACCGTTTTCACTCCCTTTTCCTGCCTGACTGGATCTTCCAGTAAAGAATTCTCACACTGTATTTTGGTCTGTTGTTCTATAAGTGCAGCTCACGCAATCTCATTGAAAAGTTGTTGTCACTACACCAATAATAACATATTGATATGTTTTTTTGGCTCATGCATATGACAAAAATGGCATCAAATGAGGGGCGTTGTGTGGCGCCGCCCTGAGTTTGACTCCCGTCCTCAGTTCCTCACTTCTCTCTGCTCCCTCCCTGTCAAATAAAGGCCACTAGTACCAAAATAAATCTTGTCCATCCCACATGCTTTGTTGTCTGTCAGTGTCGTAATTGCATTAACCATATAATTGCGCAATCTACCATTTCCAATTTGCTTAATGGAAAAACACCATTTTATTTAAAAAAGAAATGTTTTTTTATGGGTGTTTTTTGCCCGCATCAAAATTGGTTTATTTGGCAAAACTGCAATTGAAACACTTTTTTCACATGGCATGAGTCACATGATCAACAACCAGATGTTGGTAAAGTTTTGCACACATTTGTAATGGAACTGCAGCTACTAACACTTTCCTGATTCAAACAATCCCCACTCTTAGTCACAGCCAAGCCCAGGTCTTCTGGTTCTGGTTCTGCTCTGCATCCCCAGAACCAGAACCAAACATGGAGAAGCAGCATTCAGCTTCTATGCACCACAAATCTGGAACAAACTTCCAGAAAACTGCAAAACAGTCGAAACAATGAGTTCCTTTAAATTTGGACTAAAAACCCACCTGTGTAGAGTTCCCTTCAAAATAAAATCAATTAAACATTAATCAACCTGATGTGCAATGACGGCAAAATGTAATGTCTCAATTACTGATTGTGTCTTCTATGACTTTGTTTTTTGTGCTTTTATGATATAAAGCACTTTGAACTGCCTTGTTGCTGAAATGTGAAATACAAATAAAATTTGACTAGATTTTTGATTTGATTTGAAGCATGATCACTGAGAACCTTTCTAGCCCAGAGGAGCTTGTTGAAACATTAAAATGTTCAAGCAGAACATGACTCATGGATAATAATGTGTTAGTTTCCTGTTTGCTGCTTGAAAACAATCTATTCAATGCTGGAAGTGAAATGGTTTGTGTTTGTACCTCATATAGAGCAGGGGGGGAGGGGGGTTAATGCAAACATACAGGTGGAAGCCTTTAATGCACAGTCAATATATTTTTGGCACATTCCTATGAATTGTTGTGAATTTTACATTGTTGTTCACAGGCCTGTTTCCTTCATTTGGGACCTTGGATCTGAACTTGGTAAACAGGATTTGCAACCATCTCTGAGCCATCTCCAGTAAGAAGTGTGTTTCCAACAACATCACCTGTGTTGCAGCTCTTCCCTAACAGTTAAAGTGATCGGTATGTGAGCCCGCCCTCCGGCACCGCTCTGCTGCCGTTAAATCTGAGAGGCTGGTCTTCCTGACAGCATTCCTTCTCCTCAGTGGAACACAAAGTTACGGAGCAGATCAGAACAGGCGGCTGTTTGTGTGAACAGCAGCGGCTCCTCTCAGACTGTCAGCTCCTCCTGGGGACGCAGCAGCAGGTCACAGTGACGCCCGGGGACACAGGCTGCTTTTAGTAAGTTTTTGTTTCTGGACACATCTTTGGCTCCATATAAAAAAATAGAAGAAAACCTCTAGTTAGTCTTTGCTTACAAGAACCTTGTGTTCCCCAGTAGGTCCAGGAGATGAAAGGACCGTACAACAGGAAGGCTCCAGGAGCCGGACTGGGCCCTCAGCTGGAGGAGCCGCCCGCCATGCCAGGCCCGCCTGTCCCCAGTGTGACTGGCTGCAAATGGAACAAAGGTAGGGAACGGGTGTCGTTTGACCACAAAGTTCATTCCATGACTTTTACTAAGGAATGACGTAAACAATATGTCATTTCAATTCAGTTAAAGTATTTCTAGTTGTTGAATATGTTAATAAAATTGTTACTCATGCTGTGGCATATGTGGAGTATGGCACATATGCCACATATATGCCTGCCTGGCACATATGTGGAAATAACTATTACTGGAATTACTATCTGTAATTACTTTCCAGGTGTCTTAAAATTTGTTTTGGCTAAAAACAACTATGATTTGACTGTCAAGAATTTAAGATATCTGCATTCAAATTCTGATTCGTCAGAAAAACAATTCAATATGTCCTCAATAACATTTTGATGGATCGAAATGCCTTTCGATTTTTCTCAAATGATGTCACCAGATTGGCCGTTTGAAAGATCACACTTTTGTAATTACAATCCAGGATATCTCAGATCAAATTACAACTAGTCAATTTTATATTTTCAAATATCTGAAATGAGAAATTAAGTATGACATAAAACATAAAGTTGCTTTTGTCTGACTGTCTGACTGCCAGACAGTGATGACATAATTACCTTGAAAAAGTAACTTAGTTAGATTACTGACTACTTGATTTGGAAAGTAACTAAGTTACATTAAAAGTAACTTTTTTAGTTATTTTCAGCAGCTGCTACAACAACATTCTGCCACCTGTGAAAATTACATTGAGCTTTACCAAAACTTAATTGCAAGTTATTTTATAATGGTAACATCAACTATGGTTCTCCACCTTTAAGGTTGAACTGAAGGGGAGATTATTTAATGGTTACAACAGTACAAAAAAAATGTGTACTTTGTGTGTTCCACTATTGTCTGGAAAACTCTATGAGGGGTTTCTATTAGGGACTTATTATGAGGCTCTGCTTATTTCCAAGCCCAAATGAGCAACTTCGTTCAAAAACGAGCCCCAAAAAGCACAACCTGCGACTCATTAAATTTGCAGGCGACTTCAGAAACAAAACAAGCCCAAAGCCACTTACAGTGGCGCAACAAGGGGGTATGCAGCGCATGCAACGCATAGGGGCGCAGCACCAGAGGGGGCGTCAAAACCCCGTCTGGAGGGGGCGGCGCGCCGATGACGTTTTCCCATACAGTTCAGCGCGCCTTACGTTCCTTCACCTCGCGCACCTTACGAGGTAAATGTGGCGAGTTTTACCTTTCACGTAACGTCGTCTGGTGGGGGACGGGAGGGAGGGGTTCCACGCTCCTTCAACCTTCCTTCGGGGTAGAGGGGGATGGGGGGCGCCGATTTATGTTTTCGCATCCACCTGAATAATTGTAGTAGTTGCGCCACTGGCCGCTTATAATAACCGGACTTGGCGACAGAAACTCAAAATAGTTCCTGTTTATCCAGCAACGAAATGCGCATCTCTATCATTGTTAAACATTTCTGTGCTGCTGACACTGAAATGGCGGTCGCTCCCCAAGACGCATAGAGGAAATAAAATTAAATGACAAAAGAAAATAGTAACGCAAAGTGATTTCGTAGAGTAACTGTAGTCTGACCTGACTACTGGATTTGAAATAGCAACGCGTTAGATTACTCGTTACTGAAAAAAGTGGTCCGACGTCAGTAACGCGTTACTGACGTCACTGCTGCCAGATAATGCCGTTTGCATTTCAAAACTTCTGTCAGGGCTTTGATGTGGCCTTCCTTAAAGCAGGACAGATTCCACCTCTGTACACCAACAGGTTTGCCAACCAACTGCAGGATCAGTGAAACAATCATCTCCAAACTCCCACTTAGCTTTTACTTCCTAGTGCTTCAGTACTTCACTAGGTAATGTGTTATAATGGGCAATGCGCAGTAATGTGTGCAAAAGCTTTAATGAGATATGAACTGTCAATGTTCAAAGTACCATCACTAGGTTTTACATCTAAGTCAGTCATGCGAGTTCAGGGCTGCTAAGACACCAAACGTTCCCTCTGTGCATTCTGACTTGTTGAGAAGCTTTTTGTTCATTTTTCCAACCTTGAAGTTTTAACTTCTGAGTAAAACCCTGCTGTGATAACAGTCATATTTATTTTCAACTCAGAGGTTAAACAGTTACATTAGCTGTGCCTTTTAGGCAAACATATCCATCCCAGGTGTGTGGATCAGAGCCAAAAAAACAAACAAAATGATCTAACATCAACTATGCTTTCACTCTTTCACTCAGTAATTAGTTGGAGTTGAGAACCAGATCCTGTCCAACAGGCTTTTTGTTTTCTGTTTTCCGTCAAGGCACAAGATGTTCCGTCTCTGGTGGTGAGCGGGTCTACCTCGGCGTTCGTGTCAGAATGCCGGTTAGGGATCTGCTGAAAAACATCCGAGTGCCCAAAGACATGGACCCCAATGACTTTAACGTAAATCCTTCTTTTTGTTTGAAAAATAACTGAATTAGTGAGCACATGTTTTCTTCTGCTTCATCAGTGATCTCTTTTAAAAGCATATCCAGTTGCCTTTTTACATTTACTTCTGGAGATGCTCTACACGCAGTGAGATAAAAATCTTTATCTCCTCACTTTAACACCGATGTGGTTAAAAGAGAAAAACCTCCCTCTGTTCCTGCTGACTCACTGTTCTGTGCCCAACATTTCACAAATTCTAAAGAAACTCCTACGTTATCAGTGAGTCAGTCCAGGTGTCTTCATGAATACCCTAAACCTAACAAGTACAGAAATGCAGGCTTGACCTCGTTCACCATGTCTTTATGAGAAGAGTGACCATAAATATTGAACATTTTCATGCTATTCAGTTTATTTGTGTAGTTAAATTGGTGATTCTTGAAGTGCAGTAATTTGCTATGGTGCATGTAGAAGCAACATTTTAAACATATTGTGCATTAATGAAACTTTTGTTTTTGTTTTTTTCACTTTTCTCCACAAAATCTGCATGTGTGAATGTAGGAAAGAGGCTCAAAAAATGGCTCTGGTGAGTGAACTGATGTCATTACTTTATATTCTACCTAAAAGACCAAAGCTGTTCCAGTAATATTTCTTGGATAAGAAAACTGAGTAAACTGTAGTCTATGAAAAGACAAAGATGAGAAGCTGCAATGTTTTTGTCAGATTACCAAATGTGTATGAAAAAAACAACAACTGTCATTGCTTGATCTGCCGATGATGTTTGCCTCTCTGTTCAACAGGAAACAGGAAACGTGCCAGAACTCGCGCAAGAAACAAAGCTACTGGGGTGTGTGTAGGAAACTAAAACAACAGTGGGTTACTCATCTCCATGGGTGAGAGATTTTTGGATTGCTGAGTATGGCATTGCTTTTACTTTTAGGGACAACACCCTGTGAAAAGCCTGGAGGAACTGGCAATCATCATCGAGGTGTTGGAAGAGGACCTGAGATCTGGCTGCACTCCCTGCTCCCCCACCTCAAAGTCCCCTCCTTCTGACTTCACTACCTCTCCAGAACTGTCTCTAACCAGTAACCCTCACTGAACACTTATTGTCCAACTCGCTAAAATTGGATCTGGAAGATAAACTTCATGCTACCCCTGTGCTTTCCCCTGTAGATGTAAATTCCGGTGATGAATACGATGAAATCATTCCCAGCCCAGAATCCTACATGGCCTACTCTCCCAGCGCCTCGCAACACGATGTGGCCTGGACCCGACCCGACTGCATGTTCTTCGGCCTCCAGCCCCCCGGTGTCACTGATACACAAAGCTATGGTGACAGAGAGGAGGGCTGGTTCGAGCCGAAGAACAACTGGGATCTGAACACTTCTGCCTTCTTCTGGACACAGCTGCAGAAAGAGGAGAGCTGGCTGAGGACGACCTCTGATGCTGAGCTGCTGACCACCGATGAGCACGGCAGGACGTAAGCATGCTGTTCACTGTTACTGTCTGGAAGGAGAAGTGTCTTAAGCTCACTTCTTACACTGATGTTATGTTCCTCCTGGCTGATTGTGAAACTGAGAGCTTGAGGACTAATTTATAGTCCTCCAAATATCTTGAGACTGTAAATTGCTCTGGAATATAAGTTTCATCAGGCAAAAAAATTTAGAAAATCTCACTGAGATTAAAAATCTCTTGCAAGAGAATCCTGGGCAAGACTGGCAGCAGCACCACTCAACATTACAGAACATTCAGAGCAAAAAGAGAAAATATTAACACTAAGTAAATAAATTAAAATAATTCTCAGTTAAAATATTTACAGACAAATGATTCCTTATCAAAATCAGTAAGAACAGATTTAAGACGTTTAGAGACAACAGCACCTTTAGGTTCATGTGCTTCTGCAACTGGTTACTCCCTTCGTCAGGGATTTCTCCCATTCAGTTCGATTTATCGGGTTGAGTTTCAACCGGACTAATCGGCAAACAGGAGGAGTTGTAAACAACTGAAGTCAATTTTCTGTGCCGTTTATATCTGTAGTCTGCCTGGTTTAGTTTGGAAATGGCAGAGGAAGAACAAACGAAGCTGGCGCATTACATACATTACAGCCAATAGATAATGACTGGGTCAAATCATTTAAAACTTCAACAGGGTCTACCCCTCCATCCAATCGTTTCTCAGATAGTCGAGGGTCCAGAGAGTCTGTACATAGCAAACAGCAGAACAAGTGGCTGGTTTTTAACAGGCTAATGAAGCGGTAACACCAACAACATGCAAAGTCATTTATAGTTATTTCCAGTTTAAGTCCCTCCTGACAACGCAATCTTCAAGCATCCATTTTCTGTGAACTCGTTCCTCCAGCTCTGGCTCAAAGCCCACAATTAGCTCTCTACACAACTGCAAACGGTAGTGGTTATTTCTGGGTTCATGTCAGTCATCTGACGGTATGTCACAATATCAGTATTGGAATACTTTGGTGCTGTATCGATGGTGAGGAATCTGAATCTTCTGTGTCAAAACTTGGCAGAACTTAATTTTCCTGCAATTACAGCTGAAACTAGCTCAGGCAGTTTTTTATTCCCTTTTGCATTTACATCCAAAATGCCTCCGTTTTCCACAATTTCTTTAAATTTTTCTGTAACACTAGTAAGGCTTCATCCTTATTTACGTCTTCTATGAATAGATGCCTTTGACAGCGCTGTCATCTTTCTGTGATAACTGAGCACCAGAGTTCAAAAAGATCAAAAAGTGTAGAAAACTGTAGTCAAGTCAGACTGAGGTTCAGTTTTATTTCTGACTTCAGATCAACATCTTGTCATGTTGGCAGGAAGGTAGAAATGAAATAATTCAACCCCAGGCAGCACTCGACTCATCCTGACGGCGGCCTTTTTCGTCATGCTAGCATATAATGTATTCTATCCGTGTTTAAGATTAGTAACTTTTTCATTTCGTTAGATCCTCAAATGCATCTGTTTTCCCAATCTGTCTGTTTCTCCCTCCAGATTTCTGCATAAAGTGGTGTGTCTGGGAAAGAGAGCACAGGCGTATGCCATCGCCAAAAGAATGTCTGCAATCAACAGCCTGGATCTCAAAGACTCTGATGGAATGGTACCGTACACACACTTATTACAGCAACATTTAACTGTTGAAGTTTTGCAGCCTGAAAGGAACACTATTTTTGCCACCAAAACTAAACATGGCAAAGCTGTTGAGAGATGGAGTGAAAAGCATTGTCTGATAACACACTGTTCACACTCTATTCTTGGTACACTGAAAAATTATTTGCCTCGTCATAGATTTTTTTTTATTTGTCACACATGTTCTGTTCATAAAAAAAAATTCAATATCAGTAAGCGATAATCTCAGAAAAAAAAAAACTGTTTTGAAAGGATGATTTTATTTATTTATGGGAGAGAGACAAGCTGCCCAAACCAATCTGGATAATCAATAAATCACTTGAGAAGAACCTGTCTGACGACACAAGGTAAGGTGGAATATCTTGAAAACAAGCAACTTTGTCATGTGTGTTGCCAATCATTTGACCCACATACAGAACACATGCAGGAGACAGAGAAGTCAGTAAAATAAAGTTTATTGTACAAAAAGAAATGAATGTTTTCTTTGTCCGGGGACTGGAACAGCTGGGGAATCTGGAGCACTGAGGATAGATGAGATGAGAGGTGAGCACAGCTTGACAGATGATTGAGATGATCTTACTTGTGAGGTGGAGATTGATGCATTGGGTCAAAGTAATGCTGCTGCTTGGTTCCTTTAGGGAGTGTTAGATCCAGGTGGAGCTGGAACTGCTATCAGGAAATCCAGTGAGACAGAACGGTAATAATTGCGAGGTGGTTGTTTTCATTGGAGGGCAGACAGGTAGCAGCACAAGCTTGTGTACACTGGTTTGTTGCCAGTCGTGGAATCCTGAACCAGAGGTTTCTTTATGGAGATTCTTGTTGCCGAAGGGTAGGACTCAGGAGGCACAACGGGTAACATCCAGACCACCACTTGTGTGCAACGGGATCACAAAGTTGGGTTTAGTGTAACTCAGAAAATTCAGAGAGACTCAGGAGGGGCAAACACTGAGGGGCACAGTGTTGCCAGTCCTTCAGACCCTCAGGGACTGAAGGACTGGCAACAGCCTTCTTTTGTAACTGATGCAGATTAGTTGCAGTTGTGTTGACTAGTTGTGGATGTGTCACTTCTAAACCTTTTGAACCACAGTAAAGCTAAATCATGGAACAGTGATCAATTATTTTTAAGATCCCTTAGACTTTTGGAACCATATTTTGTGGACTGACAAGGTGTTGATGTGGCCTAGTCAAAATCTGGGCTAAAATCCAATGAGTGGTTGTGGCATGATTAATCATGTCACAACATCCCTATCATTCCTGTGGAATGAATCCCCACAGCAATGATGGGGACTCACTCCAGTTGGCAATGTCATAATGTGTGGTTGAGGTGGTGAGGATGAGGACGCTGAGACCCAGGTAAGATGAAGAATGATGAATTTAATGATAATAGTCCAAGCACAGAACAACAGAGAACAGCACAGAGAAACAACTGACAGCACAAGGAAACAGGTAACGCTTGACATACAACATTAGACAAGGACAACAGGTGGGTTTAAATACACACGGGGTAATCAAGGGGATGAGACACACCTGGGAAACAATCGGGGAGGACAGGACAGAGACTCGCAGGAAAAGCAGGACTGAACACAGGAAATCTCAAAAATAAACACACTGAAACACGGATCGTGACAGGTAAAACCAATGATGGCTCAGCAACTTATTTCAAATACCTAACTCAACTGATAACTTTTCCACACAGGACTTGGTTGTGTTGGACAACTTTTTTCTCAAGTTAAATGAAGAAATAATGACTCTTTTGTATCTATTCAGGTTATCTTTGATATCACATTTTGTTTGATGATCTGAATCATTTAAGTGAGATAAATAGCAAAACCAGATTGAATATATAAGGTGTTTTGTGTGTGTATATATATATATATATATATATTTACAACACTGTATTTTGCACACTTGTGCAGCTTGAGTCTGCAAAGTGTCACAAAATTTCACAATGATGTAAAATTTTGATGTCACTTTGTACGCACAGACTGCCCTCCTCCATGCGGCAAAGCACAACCAGCACCTGATGGTGGCAGATTTGATCCGACTGGGGGCAAACATGAACGAGACCAACAACCTGGGGAAGTCCTGCCTGCACCTGAGTGCTGAAAATGGCTACTTCAGAGTGTTAGAGGTCAGATGATTCGCGTGCATTTTGTTTTTTATTATTATTTTCATCACCTCCAATATCAGGTGATGACAGTATTATAATGAGTAGAAACTGTAGCTGTGTTTCCATTACAAATGTGTGTAAAACTTTGTCGATATTCCGCTCAGGGACATGATGTCCATTCTGGACCAGTAATAGATGGTCACATTTCCTTCATTGCTTTGGATGTTGATCATCCAAAGCAATGATGATTGCTTCCAGATTCTTCACACAAAGAATCTGGAAGAGACGCAGTGTTTTACGAACTGATTAGTACATTATTGCGAGGTAACGCAAAACCTATTGCGAGGAAATTTATACAGCTGTAAAATCACCTCATCTTACATGAAAAATTTCATAACCCTTGTATGTAGAAATGGGGTCCAACTGACCCCACACACGTAAAACTTGTATCATTTGCCATAGTCCTCTATGTTTGCCTCAGTCCTCACACGCACAAGGGTTAAGCAGAAGATGTGAATTTTTCCAAAATTGTCATATTTCAACTGAGCAAATGTATTTTCCTAATTCCAATTTGAACAATTTTATGGTCAATGAAAACGCAGCTACTAATGAGCATTGTCTTCAAAGAAGAGCACCTTTCTTTTTTTCATTCCTCATCACAGAATTTCTTTCCTTCCTTTTTTCCTTCTATTCTCCCTTCCAGGTTTTGAAACAAGGAATGATGGATGGGCTGTATATAGATGTGGAAGCCACTGATAACTCTGGTAAGTCCTGATCTGCTTAGCTATTTTGAATATTAGATAAAATAAGAAGAAAACACTATTACAACTTTAAAAAGCAGCTAAAGACATCTATATTTAGAAAGCTACTAGAAACATTAGAGCAGTGTTTCTCAACTCCGGTCCTCACCTCCCCCCTGCTCTGCATGTTTTAGATGTGCCTCTATTCCAGAACAGCTGTTTCAAATGATTGCATGACCATCAGGTACTGCAGAAGCCTGTTAATCACCCAGAGATACAATCCAGGTGTGGCAGAAGGGAAATACCTAAAACATGCAGGACAGGGGGGCCTGAGGACCAACGTTGAGAAAAACTGCATAAGAGGTTGTGTCTGATGTCACCTTTGATATTTACTGTTATTAAAAATGCAGCAAATATATCAGTAATGCCTTCACTAAGCGACTTATTGGTGAAAGAAGAGCTTGGGAACTTCACACAGAGAACTTAAGATTTGTCTGACTGGGCATGTGTGTCTTGCAGAAAAAAAAAGAGAATATTTAGGCTCCAGAATGTAATCGACATTAGTCATCTAACAGGTAATTTGCTCTCAGGGATGAGTGTCCTCCAGTGTGCTACTGTGGCTCTGAAGGCCAGCATGAGTGAGGTGGACAGCAGCATGTCTCTGAGTCACAGCAGACTTCACACTCTGCGCCAGGAGCACATGATGGAGACACTGAAGTGTGTCCTTCAGATGGACAGCTTCCTGCATGTTGCTGCTCGCTGGTCTGCTACAGGTATGAATGAGAAGAAAACTGATTCACAGCTTGAAAACCTGGATGTACAGAGACTGCTGGTTAAACCATGAGAAGTGTGGACACTTTTCACTATATATATATATATATATATATATATATATATATATATATATATATATATATATATATATATATATATATACTATATAGGCTTTGTCCTTTTATATATATAAAAAAATAATCAATCAATCAAATTTTATTTGTATAGCAGATTTCAGCAGCAAGGCATTTCAAAGTGCTTTACATAATTAAAATAAAAACAGCATGTAATAAACAGTGAGAAAGAGAAAGAGATTTTAAAAAAAACATTAAAACCCTAACCTCTAGATATAGCTCTTTTAAAATTCACTTAAGTTTCTGTTGTTATCGTGTATATCATTAAAACATAAACGGTGAGAAAGAGAAATAAAAAGAAATTAATAAATAGATAAAAAGAAAAGATAAAAACATTAAAAACATCGAAGACATCAAAACCCACTCTAACCCTAATTTAGCCATAAGCAACTCTAAACAGGTGGGTTTTAAGTTGAGATTTAAAGGCACTCAGTGTTTCAGCTATTTTACAGTTTTCTGGAAGTTTGTTCCAAATTTGTGGTGCATAGAAACTGAATGCTGCTTCTTGTTTGGTTCTGGTTCTGGGGATGCAGAGCAGACCAGAACCAGAAGATCTGAGGGGTCTAGATGTTGGTACAGCAGTAACAGATCTTTAATGTATTGTGGTGCTAAACCGTTCAGTGATTTATAAACTAACAACAGTATTTTAAAGTCTATCCTCTGAGCTACAGGGAGCCAGTGTAGGGACCTTAAAACTGGTGTTATGTGCTCTATCTTCCTGGTTTTAGTGAGAACATGAGCAGCAGCATCTGGATCAGCTGCAGCTGTTTGATTGATTAGTCAGACCTGTGAAGACGCTGTTGCAGTAATCAATGCGGCTGAAGATAAATGCATGGATGAGTTTCTCTAGATCTCACTGAGACATCAGTCCTCTAATCCTGGAGATGTTCTTCAGGTGATAGAAGGCCGACTTTATGACTGTCTTAATGTGGCTCTGAAGGTTCAGGTCAGAGTCCATCACTACTCCCAGGTTTCGGGCTGATCGCTGGTTTTCAGTTGTAATAACTGAAGCTGTGCATTGACTCCAGATCTATAATTCTAGATCTATAACTCTAGATCGCTCTTCTTTAGGTCCAAAGATAATAACTTCAGTTTTGTTTCGGTTCAGCTGGATCAAGTTTTGGCACATCCACTCATTTATCTGTTCTAAGCATCTACTCAGTGATTGGATGGGTTCAGAGTCACCTGGTGACATCGTGATGTAGAGCTGTGTATCATCATCGTAGTTATGGTAGCTGATCTTATTTCCTGTTATAACCTGAGCCAGTGGGAGCATATAAATATTGAAAAGAAGGGGTCCTAGGATTGAACCTTGGGGTACCCCACATGTGACCTTTGACCTCTCTGATGAGAAGTTTCCAATTGACACAAAGAAATCCCTGTTCTTTATGTAAGATTCAAACCAACTGAGCACTGGACCGGAGAGTCCGACCCAAGTCTCCAGTTGATTCAGTAAAATGTCATGGTCAACAGTGTTGAAAGCTGCACTGAGGTCCAACAGAACCAGCACTGTGGTTCTTCCACAGTCTATATTTATATGGATATCATTGAACACTTTTACAAGGGCCGTCTCCGTGCTTTGGTGAGCACGAAAACCAGACTGGAAGGAGTCAAAGCGATTCATTAATTCCCTTCTCACCCTCTGCGGCTGGTCTCCCTCATCCTCTGAGCTCGGGTCCTCTACCAGAGGCCTGGGAGCTTCAGGTTCTCCTCCAGTATCTTGGCTGTTCCTAGAACTGCACATTTCTGGACTGAGATGTCTGATGTTGTTCCTGGGATCTGTTTTAGCCACTGCTCCAGTTTGGGGGTGACTGCCCCGAGGGCCCTGATGACCACAGGCACCACTGTGGTCTTCACCAGTGGCGCAACTACACATTATTCAGGTGGATGCGAAAACATAAATCGACGCCCCCCATCCCCCTCTCCCCCAAAGGAAGGTTGAAGGAGCGTGGAAAACATACGCTCGCTCTACACCCCCCCGAGACGAAGTTACGTGAAGGGTAAAACTCGCTACATTTACCTCGTCATGTGCGCGAGGTAAAGGAGCGTAAGGCGCTGAAGTGTATGGGAAAACATCATCGGCGCGCCGCCCCCTCCAGACGGGGTTTTGACGCCCCCTCTGGTGCTGCGCCCCTATGCGTTGCATGTGCTGCATACCCCCTTGTTGCACCACTGGTCTTCACCTTCCAGGCCTTCTCCAGTTCCTCTCTGAGGCCCTGGTATTTCTCCAGTTTCTCCTGCTCCTTTTTCCTGATGTTGTAGTCACTTGGTATTGCTACATCCACCACAACGGCTTTCCTCTGTTGTTTATCCACCACCACAATGTCCGGTTGGTTCGCCATTACCATCTTGTCTGTCTGGATCTGGAAGTCCCACAGGATCTTAGCTCGGTCATTCTCCACCACCTTTGGGGGTGTTCCCCACTTTGACCTCGGGGCTTCCAGTCCATATTCGGCACAGATGTTCCTGTACACTATGCCCGCCACTTGGTGATGTCGTTCCATGTACGCTTTCCCTGCCAGCATCTTGCACCCTGCTGTTATGTGCTGGACTGACTCAGGAGCCTCCTTGCACAACCTACACCTTGGGTCTTGTCTGGTGTGGTAGATCTGAGCCTCTATTGCTCTGGTGTTTAGGGCCTGTTCCTGGGCGGCCAGGATGAGGGCCTCTGTGCTGTCCTTGAGTCCAGCTTTTTCCAGCCATTGGTAGGATTTCCTGATATCAGCCACTTCAGTTATTTGTTGGTGGTACATCCCATGTAGGGGCTTGTCCTCCCATGATGGTACCTCCAGCACCTCGTCCTCTATTCCCCATTGTCTGAGACATTCGCTGAGCACATCGTCTGTTGAGGCTTTGTCCTTGATGTATTTATGGATCTTGGATGTTTCATCCTGGACAGTGGCTCTCACACTCACTAGTCCTCTGCCTCCTTCCTTATGGCTCGTGTACAGTCTCAGGGTGCTGGATTTGGGGTGGAACCCTCCATGCATGGTTAGTAGCTTCTGAGTCTTAACATCCGTGGTCTTTATCTCCTGCTTTGGCCAGCTCCTTTGTTTATTTCAAACATTTAGCCGATCATGGGTTGGTTTGCATCAACAGGAACTCTACAGAAATAAAATTTTTATGAATTGTGTCATGCATAATATGTTAATATGTTTTTTCTTCTTTTTCAGATCCAGAGTACACAGTTCAAAGCTGACTGAACAGCCAGCATGTTTGCCCTGCAGGGCACTTTGGAACCCCGACAGTAATGTTCTGAGTTTGTTCAGGCTTGACTTCAGTCAGAGAGACTAAATATTTAGTTTCTCTCTCAAGTGTAAGTTCAGGCCTGTTATATATGTCAAGCATCTGTTAGGCTGTGTGGTTGCAGCTATCTGGCTTGTAGTCAGTTCTGTACTAATGCCTGCACAGAAAAATCAGATGCACTTTCACTGGTTTCTGTGAAACTTCCATTGTTTGTTACAGTTTCGTAACAAGTCGTCTCTTAACTATGTCCCTACAGACTCCAAAGTAAAATCCATTGGCTTTACTTAAAGTATCGTAGTGTGATTGTGCCTTTCCAATGTATTTCTTCAGAATGATTAAGAAATGCTGTAAAAGAATATTTGAGTCTTCATTAGCATGTCTCCATCAACATCTTCTTACACATAGGTATTTCATTAAAAATTTTTCTTAAAGGGACAAAGGCCCAATTTGAAGGCATTAAGTATCAAAGTAAAATTTCCAAGTCATATCTGATATATTTAGCATTTTCATAACAACTGAATATAACATAGTTACAAATGTTATAAATAACATAGTTATAAAATGGCACTAAGTGCCTGGAAAATACATAATACTGTCTCTTTAATCCACAAAAGGGGAGAGAGAAACATATTTGCTGAATAAGCTCTGATGTAGCAAATTTCCCGTCTGTGCCTTACCAGGGCCTTGAAACTCTGAAAATTTCAAAGTTTTTGATATGCATGATTCATTCTATCAATCAATCAATTTTTATTTGTATAGCACATTTCAGCAAGCAAGGCATTTCAAAGTGCTTACATCATTAAACACAAAAACAGAGTCATGCAACATTGAATCAACAATCAAAAACATTTAATTTCCTGCAGATATTTAAAAAAAAAAAGAGGGGGGACTCCAACCTGCACCCCTTTTCAAACAACGGGTGGGACTCCAACCCTAGTTTGTACACTCTACTTGCTGCAGACATGAATAATATGAACATCTGGCAGAATGACATTCTGCGAAGCCTAGTTGATTCTCTTCAAACCGGTAGGTGGAAATATGGCTAATTCTCACTTTCATTTATTTTTCTTTTTGGGAACATTTTAAAAAATTGCTTAATATTTGCATGACTACTGGATGGAAAAACAGCTATTAACCAATGAGAGTTGTTCCTCATTGGTCACACTTTAACTGCAGGGTGGTTTAAGACACGATATATATCCTGAACATCTGGTTAGTGAGTCGAATAAGCACAATCACAATACAAATCACAATATCTGATTGAAAGGTTTCAATCAGATAAAAGGCATTGGTTTGATTAACTGAATGGAGAGCCAATGAAATCCAAGAAAAAAAGCCAAAAGATGGACTTTACATGTTGGATCTTTTAAGGACTGTTGCTAGAGCGCATTAAAAAGTGAGTTGTTATGGGAAAGTTTTTCAGTTACACTTAACTGCTTTCCCATGACTCATTAAAAAAAAGTTGGTGTGTGGAGTTTTCACTTTGTCATTATTTTTACCTAAAGTCAGATAAAGAGTCTTTCTTTATGAATTATAATATTTTTGCTGTATTATGTGTACTTGGAATATTTTGGGTGTTTTTCTTTTCATTACACTTTGAATTTTAAAAATTCTAAGAGGAATTACTTTAATACCTAAATAGAGAGAGGGATGTTTTCTCACCTAATATATCAACTCTTGTATTTTTTTTTCCTAGCTCGGTTTTTAAGTAAAAGGGGAAATTTTTTTTAGTTGTTAATTTCCCCACAAAATAATAAATCCCATTTATTGTATCAGTTCTGCTGAATAGTTTTCTATATTTGCACTATGTTATTGTTTATACTATTAAGCCGATTAGCTTATGGGCTAATCAGCTTAACACACTACAACAATGTGATGCCATGTTGTAGCATCACATGTTCATGTTTTATAAATGTAAAGAAAATTGGAAATTATATTGGGAATATTGTATATCAGTAAGGGTTGTTATGGGTTATGGATACTTTTCTTTGAATAAATGACTTTTTGAATATCTCTAATACAAAATATGTAAACTTGTAGAATAGGAGAATTTTGTGTTTGTAATCGTAGCTTCTAATTACAGCTACAATGAGGATGTTTTGTTGTTGCTGTTTTAAATGTATTCTGGAATTTTTGTTGTGTGCTAAATCAACTGGATCACCCTCCAAAGTCAGATTTTCCACTGGCAAACAGGGACCAACCGGGTGCTTGCTAAGAAAGGTAACGTTTAAAGTAATATTTGTAAGAGGTACTGCCAACAATGTGGGCGTCGTCATGTTGAAATTCCTGCTTCTTATCTGGAACGCTTTGACCTCAAGTCTGACGACAAACCTGTCAAGACATCTCAGAATTACTGAGGAGTTTTACCTCTTTGTCTACCAGGATGACAGATCAAAGTTCTGAGCTGACTTCTTTTCCCTATTAGTCCATTAAGTTCAAGATTGCAACTGTTACGGCCAGTGGCCTTTTCTGTGTTTATTTGTTTTTTTGCAGTGGCTAATCAGACGGACTTCACCTGGAAGCGGGTGTTGCCTTGTTGTCCTGTGTCACACCCTGAGGCCTACCGTGATTGGGTCATCAATGGGGTATATGCCGTGACGTATTTCCGTTTGAATTTATTCCACATAGGTTGGTTCCGGGTCCTGCTTGCTCCTATTGTTCTTGGCTGAAGCTGCAAGATCTGTACCATGAAAAAGACGCAAAACTTAAAATATCTGTGAGCTGCTGGTACAACGACTGAATTTTGTGGTATGCCGTTGTTTCCAGTAATTAGCCAGTACCATCCTGTGCTTAGTTTTTTAATTTTCCAGCTGATATCAAGGCGACAGCGGACTGTAGCCAAAACTTAGCCACTACAGCTAACACGCGGTTTGTAGCTGCCTGCTATTTCAAAGCTTGAGGATATTGAAGATCCAGCGTCAGAAATGGGAAGATGGGGGATATAAAGGGAGTTGTACGTGGTTCGTTTAGTGGAATAATTTGTTGGAGGAAAATAATGCCGGAGGAAATCCACTGCAACGGGAACAGGCTGAGAACAGAGGCAGCGATTCGGCACAAGGTAAGTCAATACGTGTGTGTTGATGTGCGTTTATGTTATATGGAGTATGAAATTATTTTTAGGCAACTCCTTAGTTTTTGTTTATGTGACAATTATATAAAATACATTTAACATGCAGTCGGAGCGAAACCGAGCATTTTAATTTAAAAACAGCCGAGAGCAGCAACGCTCCAAACCACACAAGAAGTCAGTCAGATTAAGGTCCAAAACCTTCGCTTTACAGCCGTTTAAGTGGCACCGACCCACATAAAAAACCCACAGAACAAATGGTGCAAATCACGTATTTCCCGAATCCCGAATATATGATTATCTACCTTTGCTGTTTCATAATTATTATCCACGTTAGAGTGAATTTTTCCACTTGACTGCTATAATCTGTTCTTGCGTTACACAACGTAATTTCTCTTTTTTTCCTTCTGAGATTCTGCTTAAATGAGGTTATGAAGTTACATCCTCCCGCTGCTTTTTGTTTTTAAAATGGTTAACGGTTACTGTGGGCAAATCCAGCAAGGACCAAGTGAAAAACTCCATCTCTAACACAGAGTGACCTGTGCACCGGAAGCAGGCTATGTGGAAAAAAAATGTGGAAGTGCTAAAACGGAAGTCCGTGGCATATACCCTATTGCCGGCTCCACCAATTGCTGTTGAGCCCTCCCTTTTAAAACCAAGGACTTCCTAGGAGAAGGCGTGGCTTGTTTCTTTGTTGAGACAGCTTGCCACTTTGTTGCATGTGTGTGTGTGTGGGGGGGTTTGCTGTTACCTGTTTGCACTTTGAGCTTTTCTGTAACTTGTGACAGGATTGAACCTGTGGGGTTTTGTTTTCTTGTACTGCTACTAGAGTTGTGGTCTACTTTGGCTTTGTTAATTTCTTTTGACTGCTTCAACAGTCTTTACCCTGTGGGGTTTTGTAACGCTACACCAGACTTGTAGCTTGTTTTGTTTGTTTTAATGTGTTTGTTTAACCTGGACGTAAAGTCCCATGTGATTAAGTTTTGTCACACAGCACTGATTTATAGATTTTGTTGATTTAGTACGTGTTGGCTGTAAGTTGTACCCTTTTGATTATTGTTACGTTTTTTTCTCTTTTTTCTCCCTTTTGTTGAAAACCCAAACAATAAATTCCTAAATTGTCAAAACCTTAACATCTAGGTTTATTTAATGTTACTTCCCTTTCCCCTGGCTGAGCCGGGCCGTAACAGCAACCCTTAAATTTGCATAGCTTTTATTATAAGGACTGTATTTACCTTTATCCATCAATGCAAGCTAATGCCTCCCTTTGGCTAAATTCTAATCTAGAAACAGATGTTCAGCTGCTTCGAACCAGGCGTTTCTCTCCATAATTATGAACAGCCCACATAAAGCTGGTGATAGGGAATAAAAATCCAGAACACAATAAAAATGCAGCCATCTGTTTCTAGCAGCTCCTGCCTCTGTATTCATTTGTTATGCACAAAACTTGTGAATTATTGTAAAACTTCTCAGATAGCACAGAATGATTGAAACAACATTGAATCAATGTCAGCCAGAAACATTGAATCAACGTTGAACGCTGACATTGAAACATTGAAAGTGGTCGGTTACTTGTATGTTGAATCAACGTTAGGGTTTCAACCATAACTGACATATCAGTGTTGATTTAACCATCATCTGTATGTCAACTTACATGCATATTTGTGTTATTACATTGAATCAGTTAGGAAACAACATTGATTCAATCATTTGAATGTGGATCTACATGCAGATTTGGGTTGATTTTATATTGAATGAAAGGTAAGGATTTATGTATATTTTTAGGTCTGATAGGTCTACATCATAACATGCTACTAAAAGTTTCTTCACTGGTGTTAAACACACTATATTATTGGCACATGGTGGGTAAACTGTGTACAAAAGGTTAAAAATGACAACATGGGTTTGATATAACATTTTATTTAAGAGGGACAGATCTTTAAACATATTTGATTCCTTTTTGACTGTCAAAACTACAGTCTGTTGTCCACAGAAGAACAGAGTCCATGAGGTCAAGCTTTGTACTGTATGAACCAGGGAAACAGCAGTGTTGTAGTACTCAAGATCGGTCTTGGTCTCGGGCGGTGGGGACTCGGCATTTTATTTCAAGACCAGTCGAGACCGCAACTGTGAAAATATCACATACAGCACACTATCCAGTTTATTTGTTAACATATTTGCTTTCAGTGGATGCAAAACGCACCGATTAAAATCCAAGCAATAATGTGTTTCTGTTTCTCCCCTTCCTCTCCCCACCTTTCACTCGCACGCGGCGCTCTGAGACATGCGCAGTGGCTTTCTTTCAGCGGCAGAAGATGTCAGTCTAATAGTCAGTAATGGAATAGCGCTGCATAAATCATAAGAAATCCGATGGCCACCGCTAACTCAGCAGTGCTTCGCTTTCACAGATGGTGGAGACAACGTCTAACTTTTTTCGTCACTTAGAAAAGTAGCTCAAAGACGGTAAGCTCCGTTGACGTGATGTTAGCAAAGCTAGCTGTATAGAGACACATAAGCATTGTGATGAAAAAAAGTTGTCACTCACTGCACTTAATTATTGTGCGGAGATGTTGACTGACTTGTCACATATATGGGACAACGCTGTGTCCAAAAGTCTGCAATATAGTGATGCGACATTCAGGAACAGTACGATTCATCTGCTCGTCTCTTTATTTATTAGGTAGGACTGGAGTCCTGAGAGTCGTTCTATGAGATTACCATACACTGTCAGAATAGCATACATGCAGTGAGTACCATGCCTGCGGATTAAGAAGTCCGACAGTCAGAGGAGTTGTCAGTTCACCATACGCAACAAGTTATGACGAAAATAAGTAATTAAATTGTTTTCAATGATAACTATATAGATATACATGCGTTGTCGTGGTTTCAAAGTGTATTTAAAGCAGGGTCTGGCTGCAGCTGCAGTCAACGACAGCACACGCCCGTGTAAAACTCATTAACCTGCTTAACCGCTAAGTCAGGATGCCATACAACTGTTAATAAAGCGTATGATGATCTACGTCATGATTCTCTGTTGCTAATTAAATAAAATTATATGGTAATGACGTGTGTGACAGATATACCCGCGAGTTTGTGCTAAGCGTATGACATCTGACAGTGTATGCTGACCTGACAGATCAGAGCAACATGAACAAACACCCAGGGTGTTATCTATTTAGGGATGGCACGAGACCACCGCACAGAGATGGAAGCATAGCAGAACCAAGAGTTTGTACTGCTTTTAATATTGGTTAAATTTATTAAGTATTTAATATCTAGGTGTTTTTATGGGAATATGGATTTTTCAGATCAATTTGAGAAGTAATTTTGATCATATTTCACATTTTATTGTATCATGTAGCGTGGGCTGCTGGTCTTGGCAGGGCTTAAAGTAAAAAAAAATCCTGAGCCTGAAACTTATAGTTATAATAGAAATTAAAGCTCCGCGGAGCCTCAAGCGGCCCTCGCAGCCAAGCGCCGCTCAAGCCTAGCCACCGCGGATGTTCCAGCACCGCCTCCCCCCAGCCACCGCCTCCCCTCAGCACCACCTCCCCCCAGCCACTGCCTCCCCTCAGCACCATGTCACCCCAGCCACCGCCTACCCCCAGCCACTTCCTTGCTCTCACGGAGCTGCCAAACCCGCCCTGAAGATAGTCACCCTGTCATGTTCGACATTGCTCCCAGACAATGCACAAAAATCTGGTGTAGATCAGCTAATATCGCAAGGAGACACAGGTGTTTGATTAACCTTGGTGCGCAGTGGAGTCAAATTGCAATTAAACTCTATTGGGCTCCTTAGAGGTTCACAAGTGTCACTCATACAATGTCTGGTGCAAATCGGATGATGCGTTTGTGAATACGAGACGAACGTATGCATATTACGAGGGACAGCCATTTTGCCACGCCCCCACGGGTCAGTAGAGTACATCATCAATGAGTTCATCATCAATAAGTTCATCATCATTTCATTTTATGTCAGTCAGGACAGGATGAAACCCATAAGAATTAGAGAGAAAAAGTAAGACATACAGTAGAAAAAACAGGTGACTTCCTGTCGGAAGTGGGCGGGGCTAATGTTATGTCATCAATCGACCACCTAACTGTCATGATGGCTGGTCTATAATGACACATAGAAAGTCTGATGCATCTGTGACCTGGCATTAGGAAGTAATTTCACATTCATGTTTCATGATGTATATTCAAAGTTTGGGACTTAGCCACGCCCCCACGGGTCAGTAGAGTTCATCACGGCAGAGTTCATCATCATTTCATTTCATGTCAGTCTGCACAGGATGAAACCCATAAGAATTAGAGAGAAAAAGTAAGACATACAGTAGAAAAAACAGGTCACTTCCTGTCGGAAGTGGGCGGGGCAAGGGTGATGTCATCAATCGACCACATAACTGTGATGAGGGCTTATCTATAATGAGACATAGAAAGTCTGATGCAGCTCTGACCTGGCATTTGGAAGTTATTTCACATTCATGTTTCATGGTGTATAGTCAAAGTTTGGGACTTAGCCACGCCCCCACGGGTCAGTAGAGTTCATCATGGGAGAGTTCATCATCATGTCATTTCATGTCAGCCTGCACAGGATGAAACCCATAAGAATTAGAGAGTAAAAGTAAGACATACAATTGAAGAAAGAGGTTACTTCCTGTCGGAAGTGGGCGGGGCTAGGGTGATGTCATCAATCGACCACCTAACTATGATGAAGGCTGGTCTATAATGAGACATAGAAAGTCTGATGCAGCTGTGACCTGGCATTTGGAAGTTATTTCACATTCATGTTTCATGCTGTATAGTGAAAGTTTGGGACTTAGCCACGCCCCCACGGGTCAGTCGAGTTCATCATGGGAGAGTTCATCATCATATCATGTCATGTCAGCCTACACCGGATGAAACCCATATGACTTAGAGAGTAAAAGTAAGACATACAATAGAAAAAACAGGTGACTTCCTGTCGGAAGTGGGCGGGGTTAAGGTGATGTCATCAACTGACCATCTCAATGTGATGAGGGGTGGTCTGTAGTCAGATATAGGAAGTCTGATGCAGCTGTGACCTTCTATGTGGAAGTTATTGCATCTTGATGTTTCATGGCGAATAGTCAAAGTTTGGGACTTAGCCACGCCCACATGCTTTGACATAGAAAAATTCCTACGATAACTTTTCATCTTTAATGTCTCAAGTCTCTGCTGACTGAGTTTGAAGTCTCTATCTCAAAAGCTGCAGGAGGAGATAGATCAGATGCGATGTCTATGAAAAAGAGGAAATGGCTGATTTTGATCCAAAATGGCCGACTTCCTGTTGGGTTTGCACCATGGCTCCAAGAGACTTTTTTGTAGGTCCTGACATGATACACATGTGTACCAAGTTTCATAATTCTAGGTTAAAGCATGGCTTGGGGCTGATCATTTAAAAATTTCTAGGGGGCGCTGTAGAGAAATTAGGCCACGCCCATCAACGACTGTTATGGATTCCTGTTCGGGGATGGATAAGGATGCATCCTAGTGAGTTTGGTGCAGCTGGGCTGAACGATGTGGAATCTAGAGCCAAACGTATGGCGGCGGCGTTACCTCTGCTTCGCCGCGGTCCCACGGCCACGCCCTCTACAGAAGACTCTTGGCGCTTTAAAGCAAGTGAGACTAACATGTTATCTGTCATCCAACACAGAATCATGTTGATTAGGTGCAGTGAGCCAGAAAGGCAGCTTTCCATGGAAAAAAAAGCACTTCCTGTTCTGAGGGGGCGGGGCTTAGATGACGTCAGACTATGACAACATAGGATCGTAGGGGACCCTACCAGGATCACTCATGTCAAGTTTGGTGCAGCTGGCCTCAAAATTGTGGAATCCACAGCCAAACGTAAGGACACGGCGTTTAGGGTCACTTCGCCACGCCGCCACGCCCACCTGCTGGATTCAAATGAGCTTGGCTTGGAATCCTCAACACACCAACATGTTTTCTGTCTGTGGACACAGTTTCACCTCGATTAGGTCAAAGGGGTCAGATAGCGACCGTTCAGCGTAAAAAATGACACTTCCTGTTCTCAGGGGGCGTGGCCTAAGTGACGTCATCATTTGACCGTTGGGTATTGTAGAGCATCCCATGATGATCAATCACTGAAAGTTTGGTGCTTCTATGAGTTTTTTTCAAAGAGTTATAACAGTTTGATGTTTCATGGCGAATCGGTGACCTTTGACCCCCGGAAAGACCCCTTCAGCAAGCCCGAAAACGCAAACCTACGATAACTTTCGATCGGCCATGCCTTATGAACGATCTGACCGAGTTTGAAGCCGATTGATCGAAATCCCTAGGACAAGTTCGATCAAATGCGAACCCTGTAAACGGCCAAAATCGGGTCAAAATCGGAACTTCAATCCAAAATGGCCGACAATCTGTGATACTTGCACTATGACATTAATTGTAAATTCAGAGTGTTTTGGGGAGCTCTACAAGTGTACCAAATTTCAAGTCTCTACGATAAAGTAAGTGAATAGGAAAGGGTCTTTTGAAAGTTGCTAGGTGGCGCCCTTGAGCCGTTTCTTTTGCGATTTTAGGAAGGACCATAAAATACAAAATTTTTCACCGGGCTCTATGCCCCCGCCAAGTTTGGTGAGTTTTTGAATATGAGAAAGCCCCCAAAAAGCCAATTCTTTTGGCACAAGAACTATAATTAAAGCTCCGCGGAGCCTCAAGCGGCCCTCGCAGCCAAGCGCCGCTCAAGCCTATAGCCACCGCGGATGTTCCAGCACCGCCTCCCGCCGGCCACCGCCGACGCTCGCGCGCCGTCCTCCATGCGATCCGCTTCGATGTCTTCGGCAGCGTTCACTGGCCATGCACCCAAAATCTGGAGCAGATTGGGCCATGTGGCAAGGAGATACAGCTGTTTGATTAACCTAGGGGGCGCAGTGGAGTCAAATTGCAATTAAACTGTATTGGGCTCCTCAGAGGTTCACAAGTTTAACTCATAAAAAGTCTGGTGCAAATAGGATGATGCGTTTGTGAATAAGAGACGATCATATGCATATGGCGAGGGACAGCCATTTTGCCACTCCCCCACGGGTCTGTAGGCATTGACAGATTTCATCATCATCTCATGTTATGTCAGTGTGCACAGGGTTGGAATCCATGACACACCAACATGTTTTAGAGTGTAAAAGTAAGACATACAGTATAAAAAACAGGTGACTTCCTGTCGGAAGTGGGCGGGGCTAAGGTGATGTCATCAATCGACCACCTAACTGTGATGAGGGCTGGTCTATAATGAGACATAGAAAGTCTGATGCAGCTGTGACCTGGCATTTGGAAGTTATTTCACATTCATGTTTCATGCTGTATAGTCAAAGTTTGGGACTTAGCCACGCCCCCACGGGTCAGTCGAGTTCATCATGGGAGAGTTCATCATCATATCATGTCATGTCAGCCTACACCGGATGAAACCCATATGACTTAGAGAGTAAAAGTAAGACATACAATAGAAAAAACAGGTGACTTCCTGTCGGAAGTGGGCGGGGTTAAGGTGATGTCATCAACTGACCATCTCAATGTGATGAGGGGTGGTCTGTAGTCAGATATAGGAAGTCTGATGCAGCTGTGACCTTCTATGTGGAAGTTATTGCATCTTGATGTTTCATGGCGAATAGTCAAAGTTTGGGACTTAGCCACGCCCACATGCTTTGACATAGAAAAATTCCTACGATAACTTTTCATCTTTAATGTCTCAAGTCTCTGCTGACTGAGTTTGAAGTCTCTATCTCAAAAGCTGCAGGAGGAGATAGATCAGATGCGATGTCTATGAAAAAGAGGAAATGGCTGATTTTGATCCAAAATGGCCGACTTCCTGTTGGGTTTGCACCATGGCTCCAAGAGACTTTTTTGTAGGTCCTGACATGATACACATGTGTACCAAGTTTCATAATTCTAGGTTAAAGCATGGCTTGGGGCTGATCATTTAAAAATTTCTAGGGGGCGCTGTAGAGAAATTAGGCCACGCCCATCAACGACTGTTATGGATTCCTGTTCGGGGATGGATAAGGATGCATCCTAGTGAGTTTGGTGCAGCTGGGCTGAACGATGTGGAATCTAGAGCCAAACGTATGGCGGCGGCGTTACCTCTGCTTCGCCGCGGTCCCACGGCCACGCCCTCTACAGAAGACTCTTGGCGCTTTAAAGCAAGTGAGACTAACATGTTATCTGTCATGCAACACAGAATCATGTTGATTAGGTGCAGTGAGCCAGAAAGGCAGCTTTCCATGGAAAAAAAAAGCACTTCCTGTTCTGAGGGGGCGGGGCTTAGATGACGTCAGACTATGACAACATAGGATCGTAGGGGACCCTACCAGGATCAGTCATGTCAAGTTTGGTGCAGCTGGCCTCCAAATTGTGGAATCCACAGCCAAACGTAAGGACACGGCGTTTAGGGTCACTTCGCCACACCGCCACGCCCACCTGCTGGATTCAAATGAGCTTGGCTTGGAATCCTCAACACACCAACATGTTTTCTGTCTGTGGACACAGTTTCACCTCGATTAGGACAAAGGGGTCAGATAGCGACCGTTCAGCGTAAAAAATGACACTTCCTGTTCTCAGGGGGCGTGGCCTAAGTGACGTCATCATTTGACCGTTGGGTATTGTAGAGCATCCCATGATGATCAATCACTGAAAGTTTGGTGCTTCTATGAGTTTTTTTCAAAGAGTTATAACAGTTTGATGTTTCATGGCGAATCGGTGACCTTTGACCCCCGGAAAGACCCCTTCAGCAAGCCCGAAAACGCAAACCTACGATAACTTTGGATCGGCCATGCCTTATGAACGATCTGACCGAGTTTGAAGCCGATCGATCGAAATCCCTAGGACAAGTTCGATCAAATGCGAACCCTGCAAACGCCCAAAATCGGGTCAAAATCGGAACTTTAATCCAAAATGGCCGACAATCTGTGATACTTGCACTATGACATTAATTGTAAATTCAGAGTGTCTTGGGGAGCTCTACAAGTGTACCAAGTTTCAAGTCTCTACGATAAAGTAAGTGAATAGGAAAGGGTCTTTTGAAAGTTGCTAGGTGGCGCCCTTGAGCCGTTTCTTGTGCGATTTTTCTGGGGACCTTAAAATACGAAATTTTTCACCGGGCTCTATGCCCCCGCCACGTTTGGTGAGTTTTTGAATATGATAAAGCCCCCAAAAAGCCCCCTAAAAAGGGTGGCAGAATCGTAATAATAATTAAAGCTCCGCGGAGCCTCAAGCGGCCCTCGCAGCCAAGCGCCGCTCAAGCCTATAGCCACCGCGGATGTTCCAGCACCGCCTCCCGCCAGCCACCGCCGACGCTCACGCGCCATCCTCCACGCGATCCGCTTTGATGCCTTCGGCAGCGTTCCCTGGCCATGCACCCAAAATCTGGAGTAGATTGGGCCATGTGGCAAGGAGATACAGCTGTTTGATTAACCTAGGGGGCGCAGTGGAGTCAAATTGCAATTAAACTCTATTGGGCTCCTTAGAGGTTCACAAGTGTCACTCATAAAAAGTCTGGTGCAAATAGGATGATGCGTCTGTGAATAAGAGACGATTGTATGCATATGGCGAGGGTCAGCCATTTTGTGACGCCCCCACAGGTCTCTTAGGCATTTGCACAGTTCATCATCATCATCTCATTTTATGTCAGTCTGCACAGGGTTGGAATCCATGACACACCAACATGTTTTAGAGTGTAAAAGTAAGACATACAGTATAAAAAACAGGTGACTTCCTGTCGGAAGTGGGCGGGGCTAAGGTGACGTCATCAATCGACCACCTAACTGTGATGATTGCTGATCTATAATGAGACACAGAAAGTCTGATGCAGCTGTGACCTTGCATTTGGAAGTTATTTCACATTCATGTTTCATGGTGTATAGTCAAAGTTTGGGACTTAGCCACGCCCCCACGGGTCAGTCGAGTTCATCATGGGAGAGTTCATCATCATATCATGTCATGTCAGCCTACACCGGATGAAACCCATATGACTTAGAGAGTAAAAGTAAGACATACAATAGAAAAAACAGGTGACTTCCTGTCGGAAGTGGGCGGGGTTAAGGTGATGTCATCAACTGACCATCTCAATGTGATGAGGGGTGGTCTGTAGTCAGATATAGGAAGTCTGATGCAGCTGTGACCTTCTATGTGGAAGTTATTGCATCTTGATGTTTCATGGCGAATAGTCAAAGTTTGGGACTTAGCCACGCCCACATGCTTTGACATAGAAAAATTCCTACGATAACTTTTCATCTTTAATGTCTCAAGTCTCTGCTGACTGAGTTTGAAGTCTCTATCTCAAAAGCTGCAGGAGGAGATAGATCAGATGCGATGTCTATGAAAAAGAGGAAATGGCTGATTTTGATCCAAAATGGCCGACTTCCTGTTGGGTTTGCACCATGGCTCCAAGAGACTTTTTTGTAGGTCCTGACATGATACACATGTGTACCAAGTTTCATAATTCTAGGTTAAAGCATGGCTTGGGGCTGATCATTTAAAAATTTCTAGGGGGCGCTGTAGAGAAATTAGGCCACGCCCTTAAACGACTGTTATGGATTCCTGTTCGGGGATGGATAAGGATGCATCCTAGTGAGTTTGGTGCAGCTGGGCTGAACGATGTGGAATCTAGAGCCAAACGTATGGCGGCGGCGTTACCTCTGCTTCGCCGCGGTCCCACGGCCACGCCCTCTACAGAAGACTCTTGGCGCTTTAAAGCAAGTGAGACTAACATGTTATCTGTCATCCAACACAGAATCATGTTGATTAGGTGCAGTGAGCCAGAAAGGCAGCTTTCCATGGAAAAAAAAGCACTTCCTGTTCTGAGGGGGCGGGGCTTAGATGACGTCAGACTATGACAACATAGGATCGTAGGGGACCCTACCAGGATCACTCATGTCAAGTTTGGTGCAGCTGGCCTCAAAATTGTGGAATCCACAGCCAAACGTAAGGACACGGCGTTTAGGGTCACTTCGCCACGCCGCCACGCCCACCTGCTGGATTCAAATGAGCTTGGCTTGGAATCCTCAACACACCAACATGTTTTCTGTCTGTGGACACAGTTTCACCTCGATTAGGTCAAAGGGGTCAGATAGCGACCGTTCAGCGTAAAAAATGACACTTCCTGTTCTCAGGGGGCGTGGCCTAAGTGACGTCATCATTTGACCGTTGGGTATTGTAGAGCATCCCATGATGATCAATCACTGAAAGTTTGGTGCTTCTATGAGTTTTTTTCAAAGAGTTATAACAGTTTGATGTTTCATGGCGAATCGGTGACCTTTGACCCCCGGAAAGACCCCTTCAGCAAGCCCGAAAACGCAAACCTACGATAACTTTGGATCGGCCATGCCTTTTGAACGATCTGACCGAGTTTCAAGCCGATCGATCGAAATCCCTAGGACAAGTTCGATCAAATGCGAACCCTGTAAACGCCCAAAATCGGGTCAAAATCGGAGCTTCAATCCAAAATGGCCGACATTCTGTGATACTTGCACTATGACATTAATTGTAAATTCAGAGTGTCTTGGGGAGCTCTACAAGTGTACCAAGTTTCAAGTCTCTACGATAAAGTAAGTGAATAGGAAAGGGTCTTTTGAAAGTTGCTAGGTGGCGCCCTTGAGCCGTTTCTGTTGCGATTTTTCCGGGGACCTTAAAATACGTAATTTTCACGCAGACCTGATGCGTCCGCCAAGTTTGGTGAGTTTTTGAATATGATAAAGCCCCCTAAAAGCCAATTTATTTGGCGGAAGCATAATAATAATTAAAGCTCCGCGGAGCCTCAAGCGGCCCTCGCAGCTAGCGCTGCTCCGGCCTATAGCCACCGCGGGGGTACCAGCACCGCCACCCGCCCGCCACCGCCGACGCTCGCGCGCCCTCATCCACGCTATCCGCTTTTACGGCTTCGGCAGAGCTCCCTGGCGATGAACCAAAAATCTGGAGCACATCGGGCCATGTAGAGAGGAGATACAGCTGTTTGATTAACATAGGGGGCGCAGTGGAGTCAAATTGCAATTAAACTCCACTGGGCTCCTTAGAGGTTCACAAGTGTCACTCATAAAAAGTCTGGTGTAAATCGGATGATGTGTCTGTGAATAAGAGATGATCGTATGCATATGGCGAGGGACAGCCATTTTGCGACGCCCCCACGCATCAGTAGGCATTGACAGAGTTCATCTTCATGTCATTTTATGTCAGTCTGCACAGGATGAATCCCATATGACTTAGAGTGTAAAAGTAAGACATACAGTAGAAAAAACAGGTGACTTCCTGTCGGAAGTGGGCGGGGCTAAGGTGATGTCATCAATCGACCACCTAACCGTGATGAGGACTGGTCTATAATGAGACATAGAAAGTCTGATGCAGCTGTGACCTTGTATGTGCATGTTATGTCACTTTGATGCTTAATGGTGAATAGTCAAAGTTTGGGACTTTGCCACGCCCACACGCTTTGACACACAAAAATTCCTGTGATAACTTCAGACCTTTAGTGTCTCAACTCTCTGCTGACTGAGTTTGAAGTCTGTATCTCGAAAGCTGTAGGAGGAGATGGATCAGATGTGACGTCTATGAAAAACAGTAAATGGCGGATTTTGATCCAAAATGGCCGACTTCCTTTTGGGTTTGCACCATGGCTCCAAGAGACTTTTTTGTAGGTCCTGACATCATACACATGTGTACCAAGTTTCATAATTCTAGGTTAAAGCATGGCTTGGGGCTGATTATTTAAATAATTCTAGGGGGCGCTGTAGAGAAATTAGGCCACGCCCATGAACGACTGTTATGGATTCCTGTTCGGGGATAAATAAGGATGCATCCTAGTGAGTTTGGTGCAGCTGGGCTGAACGATGTGGAATCTAGAGGCAAACGTATGGCGGCGGCGTTCCCTCTGCTTCGCCGCGCTGCCACGGCCACGCCCTCTACTGAAGACTCTTGGCGCTTTAAAGCAAGTGAGACCAACATGTTATCTGTCATCCAACACAGAATCATCTTGATTAGGTTGAGAGAACCATAGATGGAGCTTTACAAGTCAAAAAAAGGCACTTCCTGTTCTGAGGGGGCGGGGCTTAGATGACGTCAGACTATGACGACATAGGATCGTAAGGCATCCCACCAGGATCACTCATGTGAAGTTTGGTGCAGCTGGGCTTAAAATTGTGGAATCTACAGCCAAACGTATGGCGACGGCGTTACAGGTCAGTTCGCCACGCTGCCACGCCCACCTGCTCCATCAAAGCGAAACAGGGTTGGAATCCATGACACACCAACATGTTTTCTGTCTGTGGACACAGTTTCATGTTGATTAGGTCAAAGGGGTCAGATAGCGACCATTCACAGTAAAAAATGACACTTCCTGTTCTAAGGGGGCGTGGCCTAAGTGATGTCATCATTTGACCATTGGGTATTGTAGGGGACCCGATGATGATCAATCACTGACAGTTTGGTGCTGCTGTGAGTTTTTTTGTAAAAGTTATAACCGTTTTATTTTTCATGGCGACTAGGTGAACTTTGACCCCAGGTAACCCCCCTTCAGGAAGGTCGAAAACGCAAACCTACGATAACTTTGGATCGGCCATGCCTTATGAACGATCTGACCGAGTTTGAAGCCGATCGATCGAAATCCCTAGGACAAGTTCGAAAAAATGCGAACCCTGTAAACGGCCAAAATCGGGTCAAAATCGGAACTTCAATCCAAAATGGCCGACATTCTGTGATACTTGCACTATGACATTAATTGTAAATTCTGAGTGTCTTGGGGAGCTCTACAAGTGTACCAAGTTTCAAGTCTCTACGATAAAGTAAGTGAATAGGAAAGGGTCCTTTGAAATTTGCCAGGTGGCGCCCTTGAGCCGTTTCTTGTGCGATTTTTCTGAGGACCTTAAAATACGTAAATTTTACACGGGCTCTATGCCCCCGCCACGTTTGGTGAGTTTTTGAATATGATAAAGCCCCCAAAAAGCCAATTCATTTGGCACAAGAACTATAATAATAATAATAATAATAATAATAAGAAACAGCGCGATTACAATAGGCCTTCGCAGCGCTTAGCTGCTCGGGCCTAATAATAATTAAAGCTCCGCGGAGCCTCAAGCGGCCCTCGCAGCCAAGCGCCGCTCAAGCCTATAGCCACCGCGGATGTTCCAGCACCGCCTCCCGCCGGCCACCGCCGACGCTCGCGCGCCGTCCTCCATGCGATCCGCTTCGATGTCTTCGGCAGCGTTCACTGGCCATGCACCCAAAATCTGGAGCAGATTGGGCCATGTGGCAAGGAGATACAGCTAGTGGAGTGAAATTGCAATTAAACTGTATTGGCCTCCTCAGAGGTTCACAAGTGTCACTCATAAAAAGTCTGGTGCAAATAGGATGATGCGTTTGTGAATAAGAGACGATCGTATGCATATGGCGAGGGACAGCCATTTTGCCACTCCCCCACGGGTCAGTAGGCATTGACAGAGTTCATCATCATCTCATGTTATGTCAGTCTGCACAGGGTTGGAATCCATGACACACCAACATGTTTTAGAGTGTAAAAGTAAGACATACAGTAGAAAAAACAGGTGACTTCCTGTCGGAAGTGGGCGGGGCTAAGGTGATGTCATCAATCGACCACCTAACTGTGATGAGGTCTGGTCTATAATGAGACATAGAAAGTCTGATGCAGCTGTGACCTTATATGTGCATGTTATGTCACTTTGATGCTTAATGGTGAATAGTCAAAGTTTGGGACTTAGCCACGCCCACATGCTTTTACATACAAAAATTCCTGTGATAACTTTGGACCTTTAATGTCTCAACTCTCTGCTCACTAAGTTTGAAGTCTGTATGTCAAAAGCTGTAGGAGGAGATAGATCAGATGTGACGTCTATGAAAAGGAGGAAATGGCGGATTTTAATCCAAAATGGCCGACTTCCTGTTGGGTTTGTACCATGGCTCCAAGAGACTTTTTTGTAGGTCCTGACATCATACACATGTGTACCAAGTTTCATAATTCTAGGTTAAAGCATGGCTTGGGGCTGATTATTTAAAAACTTCTAGGGGGCGCTGTAGAGAAATTAGGCCACGCCCATCAACGAGTGTTATGGATTCCTGTTCGGGGATGAATAAGGATGCATCCTAGTGAGTTTGGTGCAGCTGGGCAGAACGATGTGGAATCTAGAGCCAAACGTATGGCGGCGGCGTTCCCTCTGCTTTGCCGCGCTGCCATGGCCACGCCCATTACTGAAAACTCTTGGCGCTTTAAAGCAAGTGAGACCAACATGTTATCTGTCATCCAACACAGAATCATCTTGATTAGGTGGAGAGAGCCATAGATGGAGCTTTACAAGTCAAAAAAAGGCACTTCCTGTTCTGAGGGGGCGGGGCTTAGATGACGTCAGACTATGACGATATAGGATCGTCAGGCATCCCACCAGGATCAATCATTTGAAGTTTGGTGCAGCTGGGCTCAAAATTGTGGAATCTACAGCCAAACGTATGGCGACGGCGTTACAGGTCACTTCGCCACGCTGCCACGCCCACCTGCTCCATCAAAGCGAAACAGGGTTGGAATCCATGACACACCAACATGTTTTCTGTCTGTGGGCACAGTTTCATGTTGATTAGGTCAAAGGGGTCAGATAGCGACCGTTCACAGTAAAAAATGACACTTCCTGTTCTCAGGGGGCGTGGCCTAAGTGATTTCATCATTTGACCATTGGGTATTGTAGGGGACCCGATGATGATCAATCACTGATAGTTTGGTGCCTCTGTGAGTTTTTTTGTAAAAGTTATAATCGTTTCATTTTTCATGGCGACTAGGTGAACTTTGACCCCAGGTAACTCCATTTAGAAGAAAAAAAAACGCAAAACTCTGATAACTTTGGATCGGCCATGCCTTATGAACGATCTGACCGAGTTTGAAGCCGATCGATCGAAATCCCTAGGACTAGTTTGAAAAAATGCGAACCCTGTGAACGGCAAAAATCGGAAATTCAATCCAAAATGGCCGACATTCTGTGATACTTGCACTATGACATTAATTGTAAATTCTGAGTGCCTTGGGGAGCTCTACAAGTGTACCAAGTTTCAAGTCTCTACGATAAAGTAAGTGAATAGGAAAGGGTCTTTTGAAATTTGCTAGGTGGCGCCCTTGAGCCGTTTCTTGTGCGATTTTTCTGGGGACCTTAAAATACGTAAATTTTCACCGGGCTCTATGCCCCCGCCAAGTTTGGTGAGTTTTTGAATATGATAAAGCCCCCAAAAAGCCAATTTATTTTACGGAAGAATAAGAATAATAATAATAATAATAATTTACAGCACAGTTTCAATAGGCTCTCGCAGCGCTTAGCTGCTCGGGCCTAATTAAAGCTCCGCGGAGCCTCAAGCGGCCCTCGCAGCCAAGCGCCGCTCAAGCCTATAGCCACCGCGGATGTTCCAGCACCGCCTCCCGCCGGCCACCGCCGACGCTCGCGCGCCGTCCTCCATGCGATCCGCTTCGATGTCTTCGGCAGCGTTCACTGGCCATGCACCCAAAATCTGGAGCAGATTGGGCCATGTGGCAAGGAGATACAGCTGTTTGTTTAACCTAGGGGGCGCAGTGGAGTCAAATTGCAATTAAACTGTATTGGGCTCCTCAGAGGTTCACAAGTTTCAGTCATAAAAAGTCTGGTGCAAATAGGATGATGCGTTTGTGAATAAGAGACGATCGTATGCATATGGCGAGGGACAGCCATTTTGCCACTCCCCCACGGGTCTGTAGGCATTGACAGAGTTCATCATCATCTCATGTTATGTCAGAGTGCACAGGGTTGGAATCCATGACACACCAACATGTTTTAGAGTGTAAAAGTAAGACATACAGTATAAAAAACAGGTGACTTCCTGTCGGAAGTGGGCGGGGCTAAGGTGATGTCATCAATCGACCACCTAACTGTGATGAGGGCTGGTCTATAATGAGACATAGAAAGTCTGATGCATCTGTGACCTGGCATTAGGAAGTAATTTCACATTCATGTTTCATGATGTATATTCAAAGTTTGGGACTTAGCCACGCCCCCACGGGTCAGTAGAGTTCATCACGGCAGAGTTCATCATCATTTCATTTCATGTCAGTCTGCACAGGATGAAACCCATAAGAATTAGAGAGAAAAAGTAAGACATACAGTAGAAAAAACAGGTGACTTCCTGTCGGAAGTGGGCGGGGTTAAGGTGATGTCATCAACTGACCATCTCAATGTGATGAGGGGTGGTCTGTAGTCAGATATAGGAAGTCTGATGCAGCTGTGACCTTCTATGTGGAAGTTATTGCATCTTGATGTTTCATGGCGAATAGTCAAAGTTTGGGACTTAGCCACGCCCACATGCTTTGACATAGAAAAATTCCTACGATAACTTTTCATCTTTAATGTCTCAAGTCTCTGCTGACTGAGTTTGAAGTCTCTATCTCAAAAGCTGCAGGAGGAGATAGATCAGATGCGATGTCTATGAAAAAGAGGAAATGGCTGATTTTGATCCAAAATGGCCGACTTCCTGTTGGGTTTGCACCATGGCTCCAAGAGACTTTTTTGTAGGTCCTGACATGATACACATGTGTACCAAGTTTCATAATTCTAGGTTAAAGCATGGCTTGGGGCTGATCATTTAAAAATTTCTAGGGGGCGCTGTAGAGAAATTAGGCCACGCCCATCAACGACTGTTATGGATTCCTGTTCGGGGATGGATAAGGATGCATCCTAGTGAGTTTGGTGCAGCTGGGCTGAACGATGTGGAATCTAGAGCCAAACGTATGGCGGCGGCGTTACCTCTGCTTCGCCGCGGTCCCACGGCCACGCCCTCTACAGAAGACTCTTGGCGCTTTAAAGCAAGTGAGACTAACATGTTATCTGTCATCCAACACAGAATCATGTTGATTAGGTGCAGTGAGCCAGAAAGGCAGCTTTCCATGGAAAAAAAAGCACTTCCTGTTCTGAGAGGGCGGGGCTTAGATGACGTCAGACTATGACGACATAGGATCGTAGGGGACCCTACCAGGATCACTCATGTCAAGTTTGGTGCAGCTGGCCTCAAAATTGTGGAATCCACAGCGAAACGTAAGGACACGGCGTTTAGGGTCACTTCGCCACGCCGCCACGCCCACCTGCTGGATTCAAATGAGCTGGGCTTGGAATCCTCAACACACCAACATGTTTTCTGTCTGTGGACCCAGTTTCACCTTGATTAGGTCAAAGGGGTCAGATAGCGACCGTTCAGCGTAAAAAATGACACTTCCTGTTCTCAGGGGGCGTGGCCTAAGTGACGTCATCATTTGACCGTTGGGTATTGTAGAGCATCCCATGATGATCAATCACTGAAAGTTTGGTGCCTCTATCAGTTTTTTTCAAAGAGTTATAACAGTTTGATGTTTCATGGCGAATCGGTGACCTTTGACCCCCGGAAAGACCCCTTCAGCAAGCCCGAAAACGCAAACCTACGATAACTTTGGATCGGCCATGCCTTATGAACGATCTGACCGAGTTTGAAGCCGATCGATCGAAATCCCTAGGACAAGTTCGATCAAATGCGAACCCTGCAAACGCCCAAAATCGGGTCAAAATCGGAACTTTAATCCAAAATGGCCGACAATCTGTGATACTTGCACTATGACATTAATTGTAAATTCTGAGTGTTTTGGGGAGCTGTACAAGTGTACCAAGTTTCAAGTCTCTACGATAAAGTAAGTGAATAGGAAAGGGTCCTTTGAAAGTTGCTAGGTGGCGCCCTTGAGCCGTTTCTTTTGCGATTTTTGCAACGACCATAAAATACAAAATTTCGCAGCGGGCTCTATGCCCCCGCCAAGTTTGGTGAGTTTTTGAATATGATAAAGCCCCCAAAAAGCCAATTCATTTGGCACAAGAACTATAATAATAATTAAAGCTCCGCGGAGCCTCAAGCGGCCCTCGCAGCCAAGCGCCGCTCAAGCCTATAGCCACCGCGGATGTTCCAGCACCGCCTCCCGCCGGCCACCACCGACGCTCGCGCGCCGTCCTCCATGCGATCCGCTTCGATGTCTTCGGCAGCGTTCACTGGCCATGCACCCAAAATCTGGAGCAGATTGGGCCATGTGGCAAGGAGATACAGCTGTTTGATTAACCTAGGGGGCGCAGTGGAGTCAAATTGCAATTAAACTGTATTGGGCTCCTCAGAGGTTCACAAGTTTCACTCATAAAAAGTCTGGTGCAAATAGGATGATGCGTTTGTGAATAAGAGACGATCATATGCATATGGCGAGGGACAGCCATTTTGCCACTCCCCCACGGGTCAGTAGGCATTGACAGAGTTCATCATCATGTCATGTTATGTCAGTCTGCACAGGGTTGGAATCCATGAAACACCAACATGTTTTAGAGTGTAAAAGTAAGACATACAGTATAAAAAACAGGTGACTTCCTGTCGGAAGTGTGCGGGGCTAAGGTGATGTCATCAATCGACCACCTAACTGTGATGAGGGCTGGTCTATAATGAGACATAGAAAGTCTGATGCATCTGTGACCTGGCATTAGGAAGTAATTTCACATTCATGTTTCATGATGTATATTCAAAGTTTGGGACTTAGCCACGCCCCCACGGGTCAGTAGAGTTCATCACGGCAGAGTTCATCATCATTTCATTTCATGTCAGTCTGCACAGGATGAAACCCATAAGAATTAGAGAGAAAAAGTAAGACAGTAGAAAAAACAGGTCACTTCCTGTCGGAAGTGGGCGGGGCAAGGGTGATGTCATCAATCGACCACATAACTGTGATGAGGGCTTATCTATAATGAGACATAGAAAGTCTGATGCAGCTCTGACCTGGCATTTGGAAGTTATTTCACATTCATGTTTCATGGTGTATAGTCAAAGTTTGGGACTTAGCCACGCCCCCACGGGTCAGTAGAGTTCATCATGGGAGAGTTCATCATCATGTCATTTCATGTCAGCCTGCACAGGATGAAACCCATATGATTTAGAGAGTAAAAGTAAGACATACAATAGAAAAAACAGGTGACTTCCTGTCGGAAGTGGGCGGGGTTAAGGTGATGTCATCAACTGACCATCTCAATGTGATGGGGGGTGGTCTGTAGTCAGATATAGGAAGTCTGATGCAGCTGTGACCTTCTATGTGGAAGTTATTGCATCTTGATGTTTCATGGCGAATAGTCAAAGTTTGGGACTTAGCCACGCCCACATGCTTTGACATAGAAAAATTCCTACGATAACTTTTCATCTTTAATGTCTCAAGTCTCTGCTGACTGAGTTTGAAGTCTCTATCTCAAAAGCTGCAGGAGGAGATAGATCAGATGCGATGTCTATGAAAAACAGTAAATGGCGGATTTTGATCCAAAATGGCCGACTTCCTGTTGGGTTTGCACCATGGCTCCAAGAGACTTTTTTGTAGGTCCTGACATTATACACATGTGTACCAAGTTTCATAATTCTAGGTTAAAGAATAGCTTGGGGCTGCTTAGAGTACATCATCAATGAGTTCATCATCAATAAGTTCATCATCATTTCATTTCATGTCAGTCAGGACAGGATGAAACCCATAAGAATTAGAGAGAAAAAGTAAGACATACAGTAGAAAAAACAGGTGACTTCCTGTCGGAAGTGGGCGGGGCTAATGTTATGTCATCAATCGACCACCTAACTGTCATGAAGGCTGGTCTATAATGACACATAGAAAGTCTGATGCATCTGTGACCTGGCATTAGGAAGTAATTTCACATTCATGTTTCATGATGTATATTCAAAGTTTGGGACTTAGCCACGCCCCCACGGGTCAGTAGAGTTCATCACGGCAGAGTTCATCATCATTTCATTTCATGTCAGTCTGCACAGGATGAAACCCATAAGAATTAGAGAGTAAAAGTAAGACATACAATTGAAGAAAGAGGTTACTTCCTGTCGGAAGTGGGCGGGGCTAGGGTGATGTCATCAATCGACCACCTAACTATGATGAAGGCTGGTCTATAATGAGACATAGAAAGTCTGATGCAGCTGTGACCTGGCATTTGGAAGTTATTTCACATTCATGTTTCATGCTGTATAGTCAAAGTTTGGGACTTAGCCACGCCCCCACGGGTCAGTCGAGTTCATCATGGGAGAGTTCATCATCATATCATGTCATGTTCAGCCTACACCGGATGAAACCCATATGACTTAGAGAGTAAAAGTAAGACATACAATAGAAAAAACAGGTGACTTCCTGTCGGAAGTGGGCGGGGTTAAGGTGATGTCATCAACTGACCATCTCAATGTGATGAGGGGTGGTCTGTAGTCAGATATAGGAAGTCTGATGCAGCTGTGACCTTCTATGTGGAAGTTATTGCATCTTGATGTTTCATGGCGAATAGTCAAAGTTTGGGACTTAGCCACGCCCACATTCTTTGACATAGAAAAATTCCTACGATAACTTTTCATCTTTAATGTCTCAAGTCTCTGCTGACTGAGTTTGAAGTCTCTATCTCAAAAGCTGCAGGAGGAGATAGATCAGATGCGATGTCTATGAAAAAGAGGAAATGGCTGATTTGATCCAAAATGGCCGACTTCCTGTTGGGTTTGCACCATGGCTCCAAGAGACTTTTTTGTAGGTCCTCACATGATACACATGTGTACCAAGTTTCATAATTCTAGGTTAAAGCATGGCTTGGGGCTGATCATTTAAAAATTTCTAGGGGGCGCTGTAGAGAAATTAGGCCACGCCCATCAACGACTGTTATGGATTCCTGTTCGGGGATGGATAAGGATGCATCCTAGTGAGTTTGGTGCAGCTGGGCTGAACGATGTGGAATCTAGAGCCAAACGTATGGCGGCGGCGTTACCTCTGCTTCGCCGCGGTCCCACGGCCACGCCCTCTACAGAAGACTCTTGGCGCTTTAAAGCAAGTGAGACTAACATGTTATCTGTCATCCAACACAGAATCATGTTGATTAGGTGCAGTGAGCCAGAAAGGCAGCTTTCCATGGAAAAAAAAGCACTTCCTGTTCTGAGGGGGCGGGGCTTAGATGACGTCAGACTATGACAACATAGGATCGTAGGGGACCCTACCAGGATCACTCATGTCAAGTTTGGTGCAGCTGGCCTCAAAATTGTGGAATCCACAGCCAAACGTAAGGACACGGCGTTTAGGGTCACTTCGCCACGCCGCCACGCCCACCTGCTGGATTCAAATGAGCTTGGCTTGGAATCCTCAACACACCAACATGTTTTCTGTCTGTGGACACAGTTTCACCTCGATTAGGTCAAAGGGGTCAGATAGCGACCGTTCAGCGTAAAAAATGACAGTTCCTGTTCTCAGGGGGCGTGGCCTAAGTGACGTCATCATTTGACCGTTGGGTATTGTAGAGCATCCCATGATGATCAATCACTGAAAGTTTGGTGCTTCTATGAGTTTTTTTGAAAGAGTTATAACAGTTTGATGTTTCATGGCGAATCGGTCACCTTTGACCCCCGGAAAGACCCCTTCAGCAAGCCCGAAAACGCAAACCTACGATAACTTTGGATCGGCCATGCCTTATGAACGATCTGACCGAGTTTCAAGCCGATCGATCGAAATCCCTAGGACAAGTTCGATCAAATGCGAACCCTGCGAACGCCCAAAATCGGGTCAAAATCGGAACTTTAATCCAAAATGGCCGACAATCTGTGATACTTGCACTATGACATTAATTGTAAATTCTGAGTGTTTTGGGGAGCTGTACAAGTGTACCAAGTTTCAAGTCTCTACGATAAAGTAAGTGAATAGGAAAGGGTCTTTTGAAAGTTGCTAGGTGGCGCCCTTGAGCCGTTTCTGTTGCGATTTTTCCAGGGACCTTAAAATACGTAAATTTTACACGGGCTCTATGCCCCCGCCAAGTTTGGTGAGTTTTTGAATATGAGAAAGCCCCCAAAAAGCCAATTCTTTTGGCACAATAAAAATAATAATAATAAACAGCACAGTTTCAATAGGCTCTCGCAGCGCTTAGCTGCTCGGGCCTAATTAAAGCTCCGCGGAGCCTCAAGCGGCCCTCGCAGCCAAGCGCCGCTCAAGCCTATAGCCACCGCGGATGTTCCAGCACCGCCTCCCGCCGGCCACCGCCGACGCTCGCGCGCCGTCCTCCATGCGATCCGCTTCGATGTCTTCGGCAGCGTTCACTGGCCATGCACCCAAAATCTGGAGCAGATTGGGCCATGTGGCAAGGAGATACAGCTGTTTGATTAACCTAGGGGGCGCAGTGGAGTCAAATTGCAATTAAACTGTATTGGGCTCCTCAGAGGTTCACAAGTTTCACTCATAAAACGTCTGGTGCAAATAGGATGATGCGTTTGTGAATAAGAGACGATCATATGCATATGGCGAGGGACAGCCATTTTGCCACTCCCCCACGGGTCAGTAGGCATTGACAGAGTTCATCATCATGTCATGTTATGTCAGTCTGCACAGGGTTGGAATCCATGACACACCAACATGTTTTACAGTGTAAAAGTAAGACATACAGTATAAAAAACAGGTGACTTCCTGTCGGAAGTGGGCGGGGCTAAGGTGATGTCATCAATCGACCACCTAACTGTGATGAGGGCTGGTCTATAATGACACATAGAAAGTCTGATGCATCTGTGACCTGGCATTAGGAAGTAATTTCACATTCATGTTTCATGATGTATATTCAAAGTTTGGGACTTAGCCACGCCCCCACGGGTCAGTAGAGTTCATCACGGCAGAGTTCATCATCATTTCATTTCATGTCAGTCTGCACAGGATGAAACCCATAAGAATTAGAGAGAAAAAGTAAGACATACAGTAGAAAAAACAGGTCACTTCCTGTCGGAAGTGGGCGGGGCAAGGGTGATGTCATCAATCGACCACATAACTGTGATGAGGGCTTATCTATAATGAGACATAGAAAGTCTGATGCAGCTCTGACCTGGCATTTGGAAGTTATTTCACATTCATGTTTCATGGTGTATAGTCAAAGTTTGGGACTTAGCCACGCCCCCACGGGTCAGTAGAGTTCATCATGGGAGAGTTCATCATCATGTCATTTCATGTCAGCCTGCACAGGATGAAACCCATAAGAATTAGAGAGTAAAAGTAAGACATACAATTGAAGAAAGAGGTTACTTCCTGTCGGAAGTGGGCGGGGCTAGGGTGATGTCATCAATCGACCACCTAACTATGATGAAGGCTGGTCTATAATGAGACATAGAAAGTCTGATGCAGCTGTGACCTGGCATTTGGAAGTTATTTTACATTCATGTTTCATGCTGTATAGTCAAAGTTTGGGACTTAGCCACGCCCCCACGGGTCAGTCGAGTTCATCATGGGAGAGTTCATCATCATATCATGTCATGTCAGCCTACACCGGATGAAACCCATATGACTTAGAGAGTAAAAGTAAGACATACAATAGAAAAAACAGGTGACTTCCTGTCGGAAGTGGGCGGGGTTAAGGTGATGTCATCAACTGACCATCTCAATGTGATGAGGGGTGGTCTGTAGTCAGATATAGGAAGTCTGATGCAGCTGTGACCTTCTATGTGGAAGTTATTGCATCTTGATGTTTCATGGCGAATAGTCAAAGTTTGGGACTTAGCCACGCCCACATGCTTTGACATAGAAAAATTCCTACGATAACTTTTCATCTTTAATGTCTCAAGTCTCTGCTGACTGAGTTTGAAGTCTCTATCTCAAAAGCTGCAGGAGGAGATAGATCAGATGCGATGTCTATGAAAAAGAGGAAATGGCTGATTTTGATCCAAAATGGCCGACTTCCTGTTGGGTTTGCACCATGGCTCCAAGAGACTTTTTTGTAGGTCCTGACATGATACACATGTGTACCAAGTTTCATAATTCTAGGTTAAAGCATGGCTTGGGGCTGATTATTTAAAAATTTCTAGGGGGCGCTGTAGAGAAATTAGGCCACGCCCATCAACGACTGTTATGGATTCCTGTTCGGGGATGGATAAGGATGCATCCTAGTGAGTTTGGTGCAGCTGGGCTGAACGATGTGGAATCTAGAGCCAAACGTATGGCGGCGGCGTTACCTCTGCTTCGCCGCGGTCCCACGGCCACGCCCTCTACAGAAGACTCTTGGCGCTTTAAAGCAAGTGAGACTAACATGTTATCTGTCATCCAACACAGAATCATGTTGATTAGGTGCAGTGAGCCAGAAAGGCAGCTTTCCATGGAAAAAAAAGCACTTCCTGTTCTGAGGGGGCGGGGCTTAGATGACGTCAGACTATGACAACATAGGATCGTAGGGGACCCTACCAGGATCACTCATGTCAAGTTTGGTGCAGCTGGCCTCAAAATTGTGGAATCCACAGCCAAACGTAAGGACACGGCGTTTAGGGTCACTTCGCCACGCCGCCACGCCCACCTGCTGGATTCAAATGAGCTTGGCTTGGAATCCTCAACACACCAACATGTTTTCTGTCTGTGGACACAGTTTCACCTCGATTAGGTCAAAGGGGTCAGATAGCGACCGTTCAGCGTAAAAAATGACACTTCCTGTTCTCAGGGGGCGTGGCCTAAGTGACGTCATCATTTGACCGTTGGGTATTGTAGAGCATCCCATGATGATCAATCACTGAAAGTTTGGTGCTTCTATGAGTTTTTTTCAAAGAGTTATAACAGTTTGATGTTTCATGGCGAATCGGTGACCTTTGACCCCCGGAAAGACCCCTTCAGCAAGCCCGAAAACGCAAACCTACGATAACTTTGGATCGGCCATGCCTTATGAACGATCTGACCGAGTTTGAAGCCGATCGATCGAAATCCCTAGGACAAGTTTGATCAAATGCGAACCCTGCAAACGCCCAAAATCGGGTCAAAATCGGAACTTTAATCCAAAATGGCCGACAATCTGTGATACTTGCACTATGACATTAATTGTAAATTCTGAGTGTTTTGGGGAGCTCTACAAGTGTACCAAGTTTCAAGTCTCTACGATAAAGTAAGTGAATAGGAAAGGGTCCTTTGAAAGTTGCTAGGTGGCGCCCTTGAGCCGTTTCTTTAGCGATTTTTCTGGGGACCTTAAAATACGTAAATTTTACACGGGCTCTATGCCCCCGCCACGTTTGGTGAGTTTTTGAGTATGATAAAGCCCCCAAAAAGCCAATTCATTTGGCTGAAGAACTATAATAATAAGAAACAGCAAGGTTTCAATAGGCTCTCGCAGCGCTTAGCTGCTCGGGCCTAATTAAAGCTCCGCGGAGCCTCAAGCGGCCCTCGCAGCTAGCGCTGCTCCGGCCTATAGCCACCGCGGGGGTACCAGCACCGCCCCCCGCCCGCCACCGCCGACGCTCGCGCGCCCTCATCCACGCTATCCGCTTTTACGGCTTCGGCAGAGCTCCCTGGCGATGAACCAAAAATCTGGAGCACATCGGGCCATGTAGAGAGGAGATACAGCTGTTTGATTAACCTAGGGGGCGCAGTGGAGTCAAATCACAATTAAACTCTATTGGGCTCCTTAGAGGTTCACAAGTGTCACTCATACAATGTCTGGTGCAAATCGGATGATGCGTTTGTGAATACGAGACGAACGTATGCATATTACGAGGGACAGCCATTTTGCCACGCCCCCACGGGTCAGTAGAGTTCATCATCAATGAGTTCATCATCAATAAGTTCATCATCATTTCATTTTATGTCAGTCTGCACAGGATGAAACCCATAAGAATTAGAGAGAAAAAGTAAGACATACAGTAGAAAAAACAGGTGACTTCCTGTCGGAAGTGTGCGGGGCTAATGTTATGTCATCAATCGACCACCTAACTGTCATGATGGCTGGTCTATAATGACACATAGAAAGTCTGATGCATCTGTGACCTGGCATTAGGAAGTAATTTCACATTCATGTTTCATGATGTATAATCAAAGTTTGGGACTTAGCCACGCCCCCACGGGTCAGTAGAGTTCATCACGGCAGAGTTCATCATCATTTCATTTCATGTCAGTCTGCACAGGATGAAACCCATAAGAATTAGAGAGAAAAAGTAAGACATACAGTAGAAAAAACAGGTCACTTCCTGTCGGAAGTGGGCGGGGCAAGGGTGATGTCATCAATCGACCACATAACTGTGATGAGGGCTTATCTATAATGAGACATAGAAAGTCTGATGCAGCTCTGACCTGGCATTTGGAAGTTATTTCACATTCATGTTTCATGGTGTATAGTCAAAGTTTGGGACTTAGCCACGCCCCCACGGGTCAGTAGAGTTCATCATGGGAGAGTTCATCATCATGTCATTTCATGTCAGCCTGCACAGGATGAAACCCATAAGAATTAGAGAGTAAAAGTAAGACATACAATTGAAGAAAGAGGTTACTTCCTGTCGGAAGTGGGCGGGGCTAGGGTGATGTCATCAATCGACCACCTAACTATGATGAAGGCTGGTCTATAATGAGACATAGAAAGTCTGATGCAGCTGTGACCTGGCATTTGGAAGTTATTTCACATTCATGTTTCATGCTGTATAGTCAAAGTTTGGGACTTAGCCACGCCCCCACGGGTCAGTCGAGTTCATCATGGGAGAGTTCATCATCATGTAATTTCATGTCAGCCTGCACAGGATGAATCCCATATGATTTAGAGAGTAAAAGTAAGACATACAATAGAAAAAACAGGTGATTTCCTGTCGGAAGTGGGCGGGGTTAAGGTGATGTCATCAACTGACCATCTCAATGTGATGAGGGGTGGTCTGTAGTCAGATATAGGAAGTCTGATGCAGCTGTGACCTTCTATGTGGAAGTTATTGTATCTTGATGTTTCATGGCGAATAGTCAAAGTTTGGGACTTAGCCACGCCCACATGCTTTGACATAGAAAAATTCCTACGATAACTTTTCATCTTTAATGTCTCAAGTCTCTGCTGACTGAGTTTGAAGTCTCTATCTCAAAAGCTGCAGGAGGAGATAGATCAGATGCGATGTCTATGAAAAAGAGGAAATGGCTGATTTTGATCCAAAATGGCCGACTTCCTGTTGGGTTTGCACCATGGCTCCAAGAGACTTTTTTGTAGGTCCTGACATGATACACATGTGTACCAAGTTTCATAATTCTAGGTTAAAGAATGGCTTGGGGCTGATCATTTAAAAAATTCTAGGGGGCGCTGTAGAGAAATTAGGCCACGCCCATCAACGACTGTTATGGATTCCTGTTCGGGGATGGATAAGGATGCATCCTAGTGAGTTTGGTGCAGCTGGGCTGAACGATGTGGAATCTAGAGCCAAACGTATGGCGGCGGCGTTACCTCTGCTTCGCCGCGGTCCCACGGCCACGCCCTCTACAGAAGACTCTTGGCGCTTTAAAGCAAGTGACACTAACATGTTATCTGTCATCCAACACAGAATCATGTTGATTAGGTGCAGTGAGCCAGAAAGGCAGCTTTCCATGGAAAAAAAAGCACTTCCTGTTCTGAGGGGCGGGGCTTAGATGACGTCAGACTATGACAACATAGGTTCGTAGGGGACCCTACCAGGATCAGTCATGTCAAGTTTGGTGCAGCTGGCCTCAAAATTGTGGAATCCACAGCCAAACGTAAGGACACGGCGTTTAGGGTCACTTCGCCACGCCGCCACGCCCACCTGCTGGATTCAAATGAGCTTGGCTTGGAATCCTCAACACACCAACATGTTTTCTGTCTGTGGACACAGTTTCACCTCGATTAGGTCAAAGGGGTCAGATAGCGACCGTTCAGCGTAAAAAATGACACTTCCTGTTCTCAGGGGGCGTGGCCTAAGTGACGTCATCATTTGACCGTTGGGTATTGTAGAGCATCCCATGATGATCAATCACTGAAAGTTTGGTGCTTCTATGAGTTTTTTTCAAAGAGTTATAACAGTTTGATGTTTCATGGCGAATCGGTGACCTTTGACCCCCGGAAAGACCCCTTCAGCAAGCCCGAAAACACAAACGTACGATAACTTTGGATCGGCCATGCCTTTTGAACGATCTGACCGAGTTTGAAGCCGATCGATCGAAATCCCTAGGACAAGTTCGATCAAATGCGAACCCTGCAAACGCCCAAAATCGGTTCAAAATCGGAACTTTAATCCAAAATGGCCGACAATCTGTGATACTTGCACTATGACATTAATTGTAAATTCAGAGTGTTTTGGGGAGCTCTACAAGTGTACCAAATTTCAAGTCTCTACGATAAAGTAAGTGAATAGGAAAGGGTCTTTTGAAAGTTGCTAGGTGGCGCCCTTGAGCCGTTTCTTGTGCGATTTTTCTGAGGACCTTAAAATACGTAATTTTCACACAGACCTGACGCGTCCGCCAAGTTTGGTGAGTTTTTGAATATGATAAAGCCCCCTAAAAGCCAATTTATTTGGCGGAAGCATAATAATAATAATAATAATAAGAATAATAAACAGCGCGATTACAATAGGCCTTCGCAGCGCTTAGCTGCTCGGGCCTAATAATAAGAAACAGCAAGGTTTCAATAGGCTCTCGCAGCGCTTAGCTGCTCGGGCCTAATTAAAGCTCCGCGGAGCCTCAAGCGGCCCTCGCAGCCAAGCGCCGCTCAAGCCTATAGCCACCGCGGATGTTCCAGCACCGCCTCCCGCCGGCCACCGCCGACGCTCGCGCGCCGTCCTCCATGCGATCCGCCTCGATGTCTTCGGCAGCGTTCACTGGCCATGCACCCAAAATCTGGAGCAGATTGGGCCATGTGGCAAGGAGATACAGCTGTTTGATTAACCTAGGGGGCGCAGTGGAGTCAAATTGCAATTAAACTGTATTGGGCTCCTCAGAGGTTCACAAGTTTCACTCATAAAAAGTCTGGTGCAAATAGGATGATGCGTTTGTGAATAAGAGACGATCGTATGCATATGGCGAGGGACAGCCATTTTGCCACTCCCCCACGGGTCTGTAGGCATTGACAGAGTTCATCATCATCTCATGTTATGTCAGTGTGCACAGGGTTGGAATCCATGACACACCAACATGTTTTAGAGTGTAAAAGTAAGACATACAGTATAAAAAACAGGTGACTTCCTGTCGGAAGTGTGCGGGGCTAAGGTGATGTCATCAATCGACCACCTAACTGTGATGAGGGCTGGTCTATAATGAGACATAGAAAGTCTGATGCATCTGTGACCTGGCATTAGGAAGTAATTTCACATTCATGTTTCATGATGTATATTCAAAGTTTGGGACTTAGCCACGCCCCCACGGGTCAGTAGAGTTCATCACGGCAGAGTTCATCATCATGTCATTTCATGTCAGCCTGCACAGGATGAAACCCATAAGAATTAGAGAGTAAAAGTAAGACATACAATTGAAGAAAGAGGTTACTTCCTGTCGGAAGTGGGCGGGGCTAGGGTGATGTCATCAATCGACCACCTAACTATGATGAAGGCTGGTCTATAATGAGACATAGAAAGTCTGATGCAGCTGTGACCTGGCATTTGGAAGTTATTTCACATTCATGTTTCATGCTGTATAGTCAAAGTTTGGGACTTAGCCACGCCCCCACGGGTCAGTCGAGTTCATCATGGGAGAGTTCATCATCATATCATGTCATGTCAGCCTACACCGGATGAAACCCATATGACTTAGAGAGTAAAAGTAAGACATACAATAGAAAAAACAGGTGACTTCCTGTCGGAAGTGGGCGGGGTTAAGGTGATGTCATCAACTGACCATCTCAATGTGATGAGGGTTGGTCTGTAGTCAGATATAGGAAGTCTGATGCAGCTGTGACCTTCTATGTGGAAGTTATTGCATCTTGATGTTTCATGGCGAATAGTCAAAGTTTGGGACTTAGCCACGCCCACATGCTTTGACATAGAAAAATTCCTACGATAACTTTTCATCTTTAATGTCTCAAGTCTCTGCTGACTGAGTTTGAAGTCTCTATCTCAAAAGCTGCAGGAGGAGATAGATCAGATGCGATGTCTATGAAAAAGAGGAAATGGCTGATTTTGATCCAAAATGGCCGACTTCCTGTTGGGTTTGCACCATGGCTCCAAGAGACTTTTTTGTAGGTCCTGACATGATACACATGTGTACCAAGTTTCATAATTCTAGGTTAAAGCATGGCTTGGGGCTGATCATTTAAAAATTTCTAGGGGGCGCTGTAGAGAAATTAGGCCACGCCCATCAACGACTGTTATGGATTCCTGTTCGGGGATGGATAAGGATGCATCCTAGTGAGTTTGGTGCAGCTGGGCTGAACGATGTGGAATCTAGAGCCAAACGTATGGCGGCGGCGTTACCTCTGCTTCGCCGCGGTCCCACGGCCACGCCCTCTACAGAAGACTCTTGGCGCTTTAAAGCAAGTGAGACTAACATGTTATCTGTCATCCAACACAGAATCATGTTGATTAGGTGCAGTGAGCCAGAAAGGCAGCTTTCCATGGAAAAAAAAGCACTTCCTGTTCTGAGGGGGCGGGGCTTAGATGACGTCAGACTATGACAACATAGGATCGTAGGGGACCCTACCAGGATCAGTCATGTCAAGTTTGGTGCAGCTGGCCTCAAAATTGTGGAATCCACAGCCAAACGTAAGGACACGGCGTTTAGGGTCACTTCGCCACGCCGCCACGCCCACCTGCTGGATTCAAATGAGCTTGGCTTGGAATCCTCAACACACCAACATGTTTTCTGTCTGTGGACACAGTTTCACCTCGATTAGGTCAAAGGGGTCAGATAGCGACCGTTCAGCGTAAAAAATGACACTTCCTGTTCTCAGGGGGCGTGGCCTAAGTGACGTCATCATTTGACCGTTGGGTATTGTAGAGCATCCCATGATGATCAATCACTGAAAGTTTGGTGCTTCTATGAGTTTTTTTCAAAGAGTTATAACAGTTTGATGTTTCATGGCGAATCGGTGACCTTTGACCCCCGGAAAGACCCCTTCAGCAAGCCCGAAAACGCAAACCTACGATAACTTTGGATCGGCCATGCCTTATGAACGATCTGACCGAGTTTCAAGCCGATCGATCGAAATCCCTAGGACAAGTTCGATCAAATGCGAACCCTGTAAACGGCCAAAATCGGGTCAAAATCGGAACTTCAATCCAAAATGGCCGACATTCTGTGATACTTGCACTATGACATTAATTGTAAATTCAGAGTGTCTTGGGGAGCTCTACAAGTGTACCAAGTTTCAAGTCTCTACGATAAAGTAAGTGAATAGGAAAGGGTCCTTTGAAATTTGCCAGGTGGCGCCCTTGAGCCGTTTCTTGTGCGATTTTTCTGGGGACCTTAAAATACGTAAATTTTACACGGGCTCTATGCCCCCGCCACGTTTGGAGAGTTTTTGAATATGATAAAGCCCCCAAAAAGCCCCCTAAAAAGGGTGGCAGAATCGTAATAATAATTAAAGCTCCGCGGAGCCTCAAGCGGCCCTCGCAGCTAGCGCTGCTCCGGCCTATAGCCACCGCGGGGGTACCAGCACCGCCACCCGCCCGCCACCGCCGACGCTCGCGCGCCCTCATCCACGCTATCCGCTTTTACGGCTTCGACAGAGCTCCCTGGCGATGAACCAAAAATCTGGAGCACATCGGGCCATGTAGAGAGGAGATACAGCTGTTTGATTAACATAGGGGGCGCAGTGGAGTCAAATTGCAATTAAACTCCACTGGGCTCCTTAGAGGTTCACAAGTGTCACTCATAAAAAGTCTGGTGTAAATCGGATGATGTGTCTGTGAATAAGAGATGATCGTATGCATATGGCGAGGGACAGCCATTTTGCGACGCCCCCACGCATCAGTAGGCATTGACAGAGTTCATCTTCATGTCATTTTATGTCAGTCTGCACAGGATGAATCCCATATGACTTAGAGTGTAAAAGTAAGACATACAGTAGAAAAAACAGGTGACTTCCTGTCGGAAGTGGGCGGGGCTAAGGTGATGTCATCAATCGACCACCTAACCGTGATGAGGACTGGTCTATAATGAGACATAGAAAGTCTGATGCAGCTGTGACCTTGTATGTGCATGTTATGTCACTTTGATGCTTAATGGTGAATAGTCAAAGTTTGGGACTTTACCACGCCCACACGCTTTGACACACAAAAATTCCTGTGATAACTTCAGACCTTTATTGTCTCAACTCTCTGCTGACTGAGTTTGAAGTCTGTATCTCGAAAGCTGTAGGAGGAGATGGATCAGATGTGACGTCTATGAAAAACAGTAAATGGCGGATTTTGATCCAAAATGGCCGACTTCCTGTTGGGTTTGCACCATGGCTCCAAGAGACTTTTTTGTAGGTCCTGACATCATACACATGTGTACCAAGTTTCATAATTCTAGGTTAAAGCATGGCTTGGGGCTGATTATTTAAATAATTCTAGGGGGCGCTGTAGAGAAATTAGGCCACGCCCATCAACGACTGTTATGGATTCCTGTTCGGGGATAAATAAGGATGCATCCTAGTGAGTTTGGTGCAGCTGGGCTGAACGATGTGGAATCTAGAGCCAAACGTATGGCGGCGGCGTTCCCTCTGCTTCGCCGCGCTGCCACGGCCACGCCCTCTACTGAAGACTCTTGGCGCTTTAAAGCAAGTGAGACCAACATGTTATCTGTCATCCAACACAGAATCATCTTGATTAGGTTGAGAGAACCATAGATGGAGCTTTACAAGTCAAAAAAAGGCACTTCCTGTTCTGAGGGGGCGGGGCTTAGATGACGTCAGACTATGACGACATAGGATCGTAAGGCATCCCACCAGGATCACTCATGTGAAGTTTGGTGCAGCTGGGCTTAAAATTGTGGAATCTACAGCCAAACGTATGGCGACGGCGTTACAGGTCAGTTCGCCACGCTGCCACGCCCACCTGCTCCATCAAAGCGAAACAGGGTTGGAATCCATGACACACCAACATGTTTTCTGTCTGTGGACACAGTTTCATGTTGATTAGGTCAAAGGGGTCAGATAGCGACCATTCACAGTAAAAAATGACACTTCCTGTTCTAAGGGGGCGTGGCCTAAGTGATGTCATCATTTGACCATTGGGTATTGTAGGGGACCCGATGATGATCAATCACTGACAGTTTGGTGCTGCTGTGAGTTTTTTTGTAAAAGTTATAACCGTTTTATTTTTCATGGCGACTAGGTGAACTTTGACCCCAGGTAACCCCCCTTCAGGAAGGTCGAAAACGCAAACCTACGATAACTTTGGATCGGCCATGCCTTATGAACGATCTGACCGAGTTTGAAGCCGATCGATCGAAATCCCTAGGACAAGTTCGAAAAAATGCGAACCCTGTAAACGGCCAAAATCGGGTCAAAATCGGAACTTCAATCCAAAATGGCCGACATTCTGTGATACTTGCACTATGACATTAATTGTAAATTCTGAGTGTCTTGGGGAGCTCTACAAGTGTACCAAGTTTCAAGTCTCTACGATAAAGTAAGTGAATAGGAAAGGGTCCTTTGAAATTTGCCAGGTGGCGCCCTTGAGCCGTTTCTTGTGCGATTTTTCAGAGGACCTTAAAATACGTAAATTTTACACGGGCTCTATGCCCCCGCCACGTTTGGTGAGTTTTTGAATATGATAAAGCCCCCAAAAAGCCAATTCATTTGGCACAAGAACTATAATAATAATAATAATAATTAAAGCTCCGCGGAGCCTCAAGCGGCCCTCGCAGCTAGCGCTGCTCCGGCCTATAGCCACCGCGGGGGTACCAGCACCGCCCCCCGCCCGCCACCGCCGACGCTCGCGCGCCCTCATCCACGCTATCCGCTTTTACGGCTTCGGCAGAGCTCCCTGGCGATGAACCAAAAATCTGGAGCACATCGGGCCATGTAGAGAGGAGATACAGCTGTTTGATTAACCTAGGGGGCGCAGTGGAGTCAAATCACAATTAAACTCTATTGGGCTCCTTAGAGGTTCACAAGTGTCACTCATACAATGTCTGGTGCAAATCGGATGATGCGTTTGTGAATACGAGACGAACGTATGCATATTACGAGGGACAGCCATTTTGCCACGCCCCCACGGGTCAGTAGAGTTCATCATCAATGAGTTCATCATCAATAAGTTCATCATCATTTCATTTTATGTCAGTCTGCACAGGATGAAACCCATAAGAATTAGAGAGAAAAAGTAAGACATACAGTAGAAAAAACAGGTGACTTCCTGTCGGAAGTGTGCGGGGCTAATGTTATGTCATCAATCGACCACCTAACTGTCATGATGGCTGGTCTATAATGACACATAGAAAGTCTGATGCAGCTGTGACCTGGCATTAGGAAGTAATTTCACATTCATGTTTCATGATGTATAATCAAAGTTTGGGACTTAGCCACGCCCCCACGGGTCAGTAGAGTTCATCACGGCAGAGTTCATCATCATTTCATTTCATGTCAGTCTGCACAGGATGAAACCCATAAGAATTAGAGAGAAAAAGTAAGACATACAGTAGAAAAAACAGGTCACTTCCTGTCGGAAGTGGGCGGGGCAAGGGTGATGTCATCAATCGACCACATAACTGTGATGAGGGCTTATCTATAATGAGACATAGAAAGTCTGATGCAGCTCTGACCTGGCATTTGGAAGTTATTTCACATTCATGTTTCATGGTGTATAGTCAAAGTTTGGGACTTAGCCACGCCCCCACGGGTCAGTAGAGTTCATCATGGGAGAGTTCATCATCATGTCATTTCATGTCAGCCTGCACAGGATGAAACCCATAAGAATTAGAGAGTAAAAGTAAGACATACAATTGAAGAAAGAGGTTACTTCCTGTCGGAAGTGGGCGGGGCTAGGGTGATGTCATCAATCGACCACCTAACTATGATGAAGGCTGGTCTATAATGAGACATAGAAAGTCTGATGCAGCTGTGACCTGGCATTTGGAAGTTATTTCACATTCATGTTTCATGCTGTATAGTCAAAGTTTGGGACTTAGCCACGCCCCCACGGGTCAGTCGAGTTCATCATGGGAGAGTTCATCATCATGTAATTTCATGTCAGCCTGCACAGGATGAATCCCATATGATTTAGAGAGTAAAAGTAAGACATACAATAGAAAAAACAGGTGATTTCCTGTCGGAAGTGGGCGGGGTTAAGGTGATGTCATCAACTGACCATCTCAATGTGATGAGGGGTGGTCTGTAGTCAGATATAGGAAGTCTGATGCAGCTGTGACCTTCTATGTGGAAGTTATTGTATCTTGATGTTTCATGGCGAATAGTCAAAGTTTGGGACTTAGCCACGCCCACATGCTTTGACATAGAAAAATTCCTACGATAACTTTTCATCTTTAATGTCTCAAGTCTCTGCTGACTGAGTTTGAAGTCTCTATCTCAAAAGCTGCAGGAGGAGATAGATCAGATGCGATGTCTATGAAAAAGAGGAAATGGCTGATTTTGATCCAAAATGGCCGACTTCCTGTTGGGTTTGCACCATGGCTCCAAGAGACTTTTTTGTAGGTCCTGACATGATACACATGTGTACCAAGTTTCATAATTCTAGGTTAAAGAATGGCTTGGGGCTGATCATTTAAAAAATTCTAGGGGGCGCTGTAGAGAAATTAGGCCACGCCCATCAACGACTGTTATGGATTCCTGTTCGGGGATGGATAAGGATGCATCCTAGTGAGTTTGGTGCAGCTGGGCTGAACGATGTGGAATCTAGAGCCAAACGTATGGCGGCGGCGTTACCTCTGCTTCGCCGCGGTCCCACGGCCACGCCCTCTACAGAAGACTCTTGGCGCTTTAAAGCAAGTGACACTAACATGTTATCTGTCATCCAACACAGAATCATGTTGATTAGGTGCAGTGAGCCAGAAAGGCAGCTTTCCATGGAAAAAAAAGCACTTCCTGTTCTGAGGGGCGGGGCTTAGATGACGTCAGACTATGACAACATAGGTTCGTAGGGGACCCTACCAGGATCAGTCATGTCAAGTTTGGTGCAGCTGGCCTCAAAATTGTGGAATCCACAGCCAAACGTAAGGACACGGCGTTTAGGGTCACTTCGCCACGCCGCCACGCCCACCTGCTGGATTCAAATGAGCTTGGCTTGGAATCCTCAACACACCAACATGTTTTCTGTCTGTGGACACAGTTTCACCTCGATTAGGTCAAAGGGGTCAGATAGCGACCGTTCAGCGTAAAAAATGACACTTCCTGTTCTCAGGGGGCGTGGCCTAAGTGACGTCATCATTTGACCGTTGGGTATTGTAGAGCATCCCATGATGATCAATCACTGAAAGTTTGGTGCTTCTATGAGTTTTTTTCAAAGAGTTATAACAGTTTGATGTTTCATGGCGAATCGGTGACCTTTGACCCCCGGAAAGACCCCTTCAGCAAGCCCGAAAACACAAACGTACGATAACTTTGGATCGGCCATGCCTTTTGAACGATCTGACCGAGTTTGAAGCCGATCGATCGAAATCCCTAGGACAAGTTCGATCAAATGCGAACCCTGCAAACGCCCAAAATCGGTTCAAAATCGGAACTTTAATCCAAAATGGCCGACAATCTGTGATACTTGCACTATGACATTAATTGTAAATTCAGAGTGTTTTGGGGAGCTCTACAAGTGTACCAAATTTCAAGTCTCTACGATAAAGTAAGTGAATAGGAAAGGGTCTTTTGAAAGTTGCTAGGTGGCGCCCTTGAGCCGTTTCTTGTGCGATTTTTCTGAGGACCTTAAAATACGTAATTTTCACACAGACCTGACGCGTCCGCCAAGTTTGGTGAGTTTTTGAATATGATAAAGCCCCCTAAAAGCCAATTTATTTGGCGGAAGCATAATAATAATAATAATTAAAGCTCCGCGGAGCCTCAAGCGGCCCTCGCAGCCAAGCGCCGCTCAAGCCTAGCCACCGCGGATGTTCCAGCACCGCCTCCCCCCAGCCACCGCCTCCCCTCAGCACCACCTCCCCCCAGCCACTGCCTCCCCTCAGCACCATGTCACCCCAGCCACCGCCTACCCCCAGCCACTTCCTTGCTCTCACGGAGCTGCCAAACCCGCCCTGAAGATAGTCACCCTGTCATGTTCGACATTGCTCCCAGACAATGCACAAAAATCTGGTGTAGATCAGCTAATATCGCAAGGAGACACAGGTGTTTGATTAACCTTGGTGCGCAGTGGAGTCAAATCGCAATTAAACTCTATTGGGCTCCTTAGAGGTTCACAAGTGTCACTCATACAATGTCTGGTGCAAATCGGATGATGCGTTTGTGAATACGAGACGAACGTATGCATATTACGAGGGACAGCCATTTTGCCACGCCCCCACGGGTCAGTAGAGTACATCATCAATGAGTTCATCATCAATAAGTTCATCATCATTTCATTTTATGTCAGTCAGGACAGGATGAAACCCATAAGAATTAGAGAGAAAAAGTAAGACATACAGTAGAAAAAACAGGTGACTTCCTGTCGGAAGTGGGCGGGGCTAATGTTATGTCATCAATCGACCACCTAACTGTCATGATGGCTGGTCTATAATGACACATAGAAAGTCTGATGCAGCTGTGACCTGGCATTAGGAAGTAATTTCACATTCATGTTTCATGATGTATATTCAAAGTTTGGGACTTAGCCACGCCCCCACGGGTCAGTAGAGTTCATCACGGCAGAGTTCATCATCATTTCATTTCATGTCAGCCTGCACAGGATGAAACCCATAAGAATTAGAGAGTAAAAGTAAGACATACAATTGAAGAAAGAGGTTAGTTCCTGTCGGAAGTGGGCGGGGCTAGGGTGATGTCATCAATCGACCACCTAACTATGATGAAGGCTGGTCTATAATGAGACATAGGAAGTCTGATGCAGCTGTGACCTTCTATGTGGAAGTTATTGCATCTTGATGTTTCATGGCGAATAGTCAAAGTTTGGGACTTAGCCACGCCCACATGCTTTGACATAGAAAAATTCCTACGATAACTTTTCATCTTTAATGTCTCAAGTCTCTGCTGACTGAGTTTGAAGTCTCTATCTCAAAAGCTGCAGGAGGAGATAGATCAGATGCGATGTCTATGAAAAAGAGGAAATGGCTGATTTTGATCCAAAATGGCCGACTTCCTGTTGGGTTTGCACCATGGCTCCAAGAGACTTTTTTGTAGGTCCTGATATGATACACATGTGTACCAAGTTTCATAATTCTAGGTTAAAGCATGGCTTGGGGCTGATCATTTAAAAATTTCTAGGGGGCGCTGTAGAGAAATTAGGCCACGCCCATCAACGACTGTTATGGATTCCTGTTCGGGGATGGATAAGGATGCATCCTAGTGAGTTTGGTGCAGCTGGGCTGAACGATGTGGAATCTAGAGCCAAACGTATGGCGGCGGCGTTACCTCTGCTTCGCCGCGGTCCCACGGCCACGCCCTCTACAGAAGACTCTTGGCGCTTTAAAGCAAGTGAGACTAACATGTTATCTGTCATCCAACACAGAATCATGTTGATTAGGTGCAGTGAGCCAGAAAGGCAGCTTTCCATGGAAAAAAAAGCACTTCCTGTTCTGAGGGGGCGGGGCTTAGATGACGTCAGACTATGACAACATAGGATCGTAGGGGACCCTACCAGGATCACTCATGTCAAGTTTGGTGCAGCTGGCCTCAAAATTGTGGAATCCACAGCCAAACGTAAGGACACGGCGTTTAGGGTCACTTCGCCACGCCGCCACGCCCACCTGCTGGATTCAAATGAGCTTGGCTTGGAATCCTCAACACACCAACATGTTTTCTGTCTGTGGACACAGTTTCACCTCGATTAGGTCAAAGGGGTCAGATAGCGACCGTTCAGCGTAAAAAATGACACTTCCTGTTCTCAGGGGGCGTGGCCTAAGTGACGTCATCATTTGACCGTTGGGTATTGTAGAGCATCCCATGATGATCAATCACTGAAAGTTTGGTGCTTCTATGAGTTTTTTTCAAAGAGTTATAACAGTTTGATGTTTCATGGCGAATCGGTGACCTTTGACCCCCGGAAAGACCCCTTCAGCAAGCCCGAAAACGCAAACCTACGATAACTTTGGATCGGCCATGCCTTTTGAACGATCTGACCGAGTTTGAAGCCGATCGATCGAAATCCCTAGGTCAAGTTCGATCAAATGCGAACCCTGTGAACGGCCAAAATCGGGTCAAAATCGGAACTTCAATCCAAAATGGCCGACAATCTGTGATACTTGCACTATGACATTAATTGTAAATTCAGAGTGTTTTGGGGAGCTCTACAAGTGTACCAAATTTCAAGTCTCTACGATAAAGTAAGTGAATAGGAAAGGGTCTTTTGAAAGTTGCTAGGTGGCGCCCTTGAGCCGTTTCTTTTGCGATTTTTCCGAGGACCTTAAAATACGTAAATTTTCACCGGACTCTATGCCCCCGCCAAGTTTGGTGAGTTTTTGAATATGATAAAGCCCCCAAAAAGCCAATTCATTTGGCACAAGAACTATAATAATAATAAACAGTACAGTTTCAATAGGCTCTCGCAGCGCTTAGCTGCTCGGGCCTAATTAAAGCTCCGCGGAGCCTCAAGCGGCCCTCGCAGCCAAGCGCCGCTCAAGCCTATAGCCACCGCGGATGTTCCAGCACCGCCTCCCGCCGGCCACCGCCGACGCTCGCGCGCCGTCCTCCATGCGATCCGCTTCGATGTCTTCGGCAGCGTTCACTGGCCATGCACCCAAAATCTGGAGCAGATTGGGCCATGTGGCAAGGAGATACAGCTGTTTGATTAACCTAGGGGGCGCAGTGGAGTCAAATTGCAATTAAACTGTATTGGGCTCCTCAGAGGTTCACAAGTTTCACTCATAAAAAGTCTGGTGCAAATAGGATGATGCGTTTGTGAATAAGAGACGATCATATGCATATGGCGAGGGACAGCCATTTTTCCAAGCCCCCACGGGTCAGTAGGCATTTACAGAGTTCATCGTCATCTCATTTCATGTCAGTCTGCACAGGGTTTGAATCCATGACACACCAACATCTTTTAGAGTGTAAAAGTAAGACATACAGTAGAAAAAACAGGTGACTTCCTTTTGGAAGTGGGCGGGGCTAAGGTGATGTCATCAATCGACCACCTAACTGTGATGAGGGCTGGTCTATAATGAGACATAGAAAGTCTGATGCATCTGTGACCTGGCATTAGGAAGAAATTTCACATTCATGTTTCATGATGTATATTCAAAGTTTGGGACTTAGCCACGCCCCCACGGGTCAGTAGAGTTCATCACGGCAGAGTTCATCATCATTTCATTTCATGTCAGTCTGCACAGGATGAAACCCATAAGAATTAGAGAGAAAAAGTAAGACATACAATTGAAGAAAGAGGTTACTTCCTGTCGGAAGTGGGCGGGGCTAGGGTGATGTCATCAATCGACCACCTAACTATGATGAAGGCTGGTCTATAATGAGACATAGAAAGTCTGATGCAGCTGTGACCTGGCATTTGGAAGTTATTTCACATTCATGTTTCATGCTGTATAGTCAAAGTTTGGGACTTAGCCACGCCCCCACGGGTCAGTCGAGTTCATCATGGGAGAGTTCATCATCATATCATGTCATGTCAGCCTACACCGGATGAAACCCATATGACTTAGAGAGTAAAAGTAAGACATACAATAGAAAAAACAGGTGACTTCCTGTCGGAAGTGGGCGGGGTTAAGGTGATGTCATCAACTGACCATCTCAATGTGATGAGGGGTGGTCTGTAGTCAGATATAGGAAGTCTGATGCAGCTGTGACCTTCTATGTGGAAGTTATTGCATCTTGATGTTTCATGGCGAATAGTCAAAGTTTGGGACTTAGCCACGCCCACATGCTTTGACATAGAAAAATTCCTACGATAACTTTTCATCTTTAATGTCTCAAGTCTCTGCTGACTGAGTTTGAAGTCTCTATCTCAAAAGCTGCAGGAGGAGATAGATCAGATGCGATGTCTATGAAAAAGAGGAAATGGCTGATTTTGATCCAAAATGGCCGACTTCCTGTTGGGTTTGCACCATGGCTCCAAGAGACTTTTTTGTAGGTCCTGACATGATACACATGTGTACCAAGTTTCATAATTCTAGGTTAAAGCATGGCTTGGGGCTGATCATTTAAAAATTTCTAGGGGGCGCTGTAGAGAAATTAGGCCACGCCCATCAACGACTGTTATGTATTCCTGTTCGGGGATGGATAAGGATGCATCCTAGTGAGTTTGGTGCAGCTGGGCTGAACGATGTGGAATCTAGAGCCAAACGTATGGCGGCGGCGTTACCTCTGCTTCGCCGCGGTCCCACGGCCACGCCCTCTACAGAAGACTCTTGGCGCTTTAAAGCAAGTGACACTAACATGTTATCTGTCATCCAACACAGAATCATGTTGATTAGGTGCAGTGAGCCAGAAAGGCAGCTTTCCATGGAAAAAAAAGCACTTCCTGTTCTGAGGGGGCGGGGCTTAGATGACGTCAGACTATGACAACATAGGATCGTAGGGGACCCTACCAGGATCACTCATGTCAAGTTTGGTGCAGCTGGCCTCAAAATTGTGGAATCCACAGCCAAACGTAAGGACACGGCGTTTAGGGTCACTTCGCCACGCCGCCACGCCCACCTGCTGGATTCAAATGAGCTTGGCTTGGAATCCTCAACACACCAACATGTTTTCTGTCTGTGGACACAGTTTCACCTCGATTAGGTCAAAGGGGTCAGATAGCGACCGTTCAGCGTAAAAAATGACACTTCCTGTTCTCAGGGGGCGTGGCCTAAGTGACGTCATCATTTGACCGTTGGGTATTGTAGAGCATCCCATGATGATCAATCACTGAAAGTTTGGTTCTTCTATGAGTTTTTTTCAAAGAGTTATAACAGTTTGATGTTTCATGGCGAATCGGTGACCTTTGACCCCCGGAAAGACCCCTTCAGCAAGCCCGAAAACGCAAACCTACGATAACTTTGGATCGGCCATGCCTTATGAACGATCTGACCGAGTTTGAAGCCGATCGATCGAAATCCCTAGGACAAGTTCGATCAAATGCGAACCCTGCAAACGCCCAAAATCGGGTCAAAATCGGAACTTTAATCCAAAATGGCCGACAATCTGTGATACTTGCACTATGACATTAATTGTAAATTCTGAGTGTCTTGGGGAGCTCTACAAGTGTACCAAGTTTCAAGTCTCTACGATAAAGTAAGTGAATAGGAAAGGGTCTTTTGAAAGTTGCTAGGTGGCGCCCTTGAGCCGTTTCTTGTGCGATTTTTCTGGGGACCTTAAAATACGTAAATTTTACACGGGCTCTATGCCCCCGCCAAGTTTGGTGAGTTTTTGAATATGAGAAAGCCCCCAAAAAGCCAATTCTTTTGGCACAATAAAAATAATAATAATAAACAGCACAGTTTCAATAGGCTCTCGCAGCGCTTAGCTGCTCGGGCCTAATAATAATAAGAAACAGCGCGATTACAATAGGCCTTCGCAGCGCTTAGCTGCTCGGGCCTAATTAAAGCTCCGCGGAGCCTCAAGCGGCCCTCGCAGCCAAGCGCCGCTCGAGCCTATAGCCACCGCGGATGTTCCAGCACCGCCTCCCGCCAGCCACCGCTGACGCTCGCGCGCCGTGCTCCGGGCGATCCGCTTTGATGCCTTCGGTAGAGCTCCCTGGCGATGCACCCAAAATCTGGAGCAGATTGGGCCATGTAGAGAGGAGATACAGCTGTTTTATTAACCTATGGGGCGTGGTGGAGTCAAATTGCAATAAATCTCTATTGGGCTCCTTAGAGGTTCACAAGTGTCACTCATAAAAAGTCTGGATTTAAATCGGATGATGCGTATGTGAATAAGAGACGATCGTATGCATATGGCGAGGGACAGCCATTTTTGCCACACCCACACGGGTCAGTAGAGTTCATCATGACAGGTCATCATCATTTCATTTCATGTCAGCCTGCACAGGATGAAACCCATAAGAATTAGAGAGTAAAAGTAAGACATACAATTGAAGAAAGAGGTTACTTCCTGTCGGAAGTGGGCGGGGCTAGGGTGATGTCATCAATCGACCACCTAACTATGATGAAGGCTGGTCTATAATGAGACATAGAAAGTCTGATGCAGCTGTGACCTGGCATTTGGAAGTTATTTCACATTCATGTTTCATGCTGTATAGTCAAAGTTTGGGACTTAGCCACGCCCCCACGGGTCAGTCGAGTTCATCACGGCAGAGTTCATCATCATTTCATTTCATGTCAGTCTGCACAGGATGAAACCCATAAGAATTAGAGAGAAAAAGTAAGACATACAGTAGAAAAAACAGGTCACTTCCTGTCGGAAGTGGGCGGGGTTAAGGTGATGTCATCAACTGACCATCTCAATGTGATGAGGGGTGGTCTGTAGTCAGATATAGGAAGTCTGATGCAGCTGTGACCTTCTATGTGGAAGTTATTGCATCTTGATGTTTCATGGCGAATAGTCAAAGTTTGGGACTTAGCCACGCCCACATGCTTTGACATAGAACAATTCCTACGATAACTTTTCATCTTTAATGTCTCAAGTCTCTGCTGACTGAGTTTGAAGTCTCTATCTCAAAAGCTGCAGGAGGAGATAGATCAGATGCGATGTCTATGAAAAAGAGGAAATGGCGGATTTTGATCCAAAATGGCCGACTTCCTGTTGGGTTTGCACCATGGCTCCAAGAGACTTTTTTGTAGGTCCTGACATGATACACATGTGTACCAAGTTTCATAATTCTAGGTTAAAGCATGGCTTGGGGCTGATCATTTAAAAATTTCTAGGGGGCGCTGTAGAGAAATTAGGCCACGCCCATCAACGACTGTTATGGATTCCTGTTCGGGGATGGATAAGGATGCATCCTAGTGAGTTTGGTGCAGCTGGGCTGAACGATGTGGAATCTAGAGCCAAACGTATGGCGGCGGCGTTACCTCTGCTTCGCCGCGGTCCCACGGCCACGCCCTCTACAGAAGACTCTTGGCGCTTTAAAGCAAGTGAGACTAACATGTTATCTGTCATCCAACACAGAATCATGTTGATTAGGTGCAGTGAGCCAGAAAGGCAGCTTTCCATGGAAAAAAAAGCACTTCCTGTTCTGAGGGGGCGGGGCTTAGATGACGTCAGACTATGACAACATAGGATCGTAGGGGACCCTACCAGGATCACTCATGTCAAGTTTGGTGCAGCTGGCCTCAAAATTGTGGAATCCACAGCCAAACGTAAGGACACGGCGTTTAGGGTCACTTCGCCACGCCGCCACGCCCACCTGCTGGATTCAAATGAGCTTGGCTTGGAATCCTCAACACACCAACATGTTTTCTGTCTGTGGACACAGTTTCACCTCGATTAGGTCAAAGGGGTCAGATAGCGACCGTTCAGCGTAAAAAATGACACTTCCTGTTGTCAGGGGGCGTGGCCTAAGTGATGTCATCATTTGACCATTCGGTGTTGTAGGGGACCCCATGATGATCAGTCACTGAAAGTTTGGTGCTTCTATGAGTTTTTTTCAAAGAGTTATAACAGTTTGATGTTTCATGGCGAATCGGTGACTTTTGACCCCCGGAAAGACCCCTTCAGCAAGCCCGAAAACGCAAACCTACGATAACTTTGGATCGGCCATGCCTTTTGAACGATCTGACCGAGTTTGAAGCCGATCGATCGAAATCCCTAGGACAAGTTCGATCAAATGCGAACCCTGCAAACGCCCAAAATCGGGTCAAAATCGGAACTTTAATCCAAAATGGCCGACAATCTGTGATACTTGCACTATGACATTAATTGTAAATTCAGAGTGTCTTGGGTAGCTCTACAAGTGTACCAAATTTCAAGTCTCTGTGATGAAGCAAGTGAATAGGAAAGGGTCTTTTGAAAGTTGCTAGGTGGCGCCCTTGAGCCGTTTATTTTGCGATTTTTGCAACGACCATAAAATACAAAATTTCGCACCGGGCTCTATGGCCCCGCCAAGTTTGGTGAGTTTTTGAATATGATAAAGCCCCCAAAAAGCCAATTCATTTGGCACAAGAACTATAATAATAATAATAAGAAACAGCAAGGTTTCAATAGGCTCTCGCAGCGCTTAGCTGCTCGGGCCTAATTAAAGCTCCGCGGAGCCTCAAGCGCCCCTCGCAGCCATCGCCGCTCGAGCCTATAGCCACCGCGGATGTTCCAGCACCGCCTCCCACCAGCCACCGCCGACCTTCGCGCTCCGTCCTTCACGCGATCCGCTTCGATGCCTTCGGCAGCGTTCCCTGGCGATGCACCAAAAATCTGGAGCAGATTGGGCCATGTGGCAAGGAGATACAGCTGTTTGATTAACCTAGGGGGCGCAGTGGAGTCAAATTGCAACTAAACTCTATTGGGCTCCTTAGAGGTTCACAAGTGTCACTCATAAAAGTCTGGTGCAAATTGGATGATGCGTTTGTGAATAAGAGACGATCGTATGCATATGGCGAGGGACAGCCATTTTGCCACGCTCCCACGGGTCAGTAGAGTTCATCATGACAGAGGTCATTATCTTCTCATTTTATGTCAGTCTGCACAGGATGAAACCCATAAGAATTAGAGAGAAAAAGTAAGACATACAGTAGAAAAAACAGGTCACTTCCTGTCGGAAGTGGGCGGGGCAAGGGTGATGTCATCAATCGACCACCTAACTATGATGAAGGCTGGTCTATAATGAGACACAGAAAGTCTGATGCAGCTCTGACCTGGCATTTGGAAGTTATTTCACATTCATGTTTCATGCTGTATAGTCAAAGTTTGGGACTTAGCCACGCCCCCACGGGTCAGTAGAGTTCATCATGGGAGAGTTCATCATCATGTCATGTCATGTCAGCCTGCACAGGATGAAACCCATAAGAATTAGAGAGTAAAAGTAAGACATACAATTGAAGAAAGAGGTGACTTCCTGTCGGAAGTGTGCGGGGCTAATGTTATGTCATCAATCGACCACCTAACTGTGATGAGGACTGGTCTATAATGAGACATCGAAAGGCTGATGCAGCTGCGACCTTCTATGTGGTTGTTATTGCATCTTGATGTTTCATGGTGAATAGTCAAAGTTTGGGACTTAGCCACGCCCACATGCTTTGACATAGAAAAATTCCTACGATAACTTTTCATCTTTAATGTCTCAAGTCTCTGCTGACTGAGTTTGAAGTCTCTATCTCAAAAGCTGTAGGAGGAGATAGATCAGATGCGACGTCTATGAAAAAGAGGAAATTGCGGATTTTGATCCAAAATGGCCGACTTCCTGTTGGGTTTGCACCATGGCTCCAAGAGACTTTTTTGTAGGTCCTGACATCATACACATGTGTACCAAGTTTCATAATTGTAGGTTAAAGCATGGCTTGGGGCTCATCATTTCAAATTTTCTAGGGGGCGCTGTAGAGAAATTAGGCCACGCCCATCAACGACTGTTATGGATTCCTGTTCGGGGACGGATAAGGATGCATCCTAGTGAGTTTGGTGCAGCTGGGCTGAACGATGTGGAATCTAGAGCCAAACGTATTGCGGCGGCGTGACGTCTGCTTCGCCGCGCCGCCAAGGCCACGCCCTCTACAGAAGACTCTTGGCGCTTTAAAGCAAGTGAGACTAACATGTTATCTGTCATCCAACACAGAATCATGTTGATTAGGTGCAGTGAGCCAGAAAGGCAGCTTTCCAAGGAAAAAAAAGCACTTCCTGTTCTGAGGGGGCGGGGCTTAGATGACGTCAGACTATGACGACAAAGGATCGTAGGGGACCCTACCAGGATCAGTCATGTCAAGTTTGGTGCAGCTGGGCTCAAAATTGTGGAATCCACAGCCAAACGTAAGGACACGGCGTTTAGGGTCACTTCGCCACGCCACCACGCCCACCTGCTGGATTCAAATGAGCTTGGCTTGGAATCCTCAAAGCACCAACATGTTTTCTGTCTGTGGACACAGTTTCACCTTGATTAGGTCAAAGGGGTCAGATAGCGACCGTTCAGCGTAAAAAATGACACTTCCTGTTCTCAGGGGGCGTGGCCTAAGTGACGTCATCATTTGACCGTTGGGTATTGTAGAGCATCCCATGATGATCAATCACTGAAAGTTTGGTGCTTCTATGAGTTTTTTTCAAAGAGTTATAACAGTTTGATGTTTCATGGCGAATCGGTGACCTTTGACCCCCGGAAAGACCCCTTCAGCAAGCCCGAAAACGCAAACCTACGATAACTTTGGATCGGCCATGCCTTATGAACGATCTGACCGAGTTTCAAGCCGATCGATCGAAATCCCTAGGACAAGTTAGAAAAAATGCGAACCCTGGGAACGTCCAAAATCGGGTCAAAATCGGAACTTCAATCCAAAATGGCCGACATTCTGTGATACTTGCACTATGACATTAATTGTAAATTCAGAGCGTCTTGGGGAGCTCTACAAGTGTGCCAAGTTTCAAGTCTGTACGATAAAGTAAGTGAATAGGAAAGGGTCTTTTGAAATTTGCTAGGTGGCGCCCTTGAGCCGTTTCAGTAGCAATTTTTCCCGGAACCTTAAAATACGTAAATTTTACACGGGCTCTATGCCCCCGCCAAGTTTGGTGAGTTTTTGAATATGATAAAGCCCCCAAAAAGCCAATTCATTTGGGAGAATAAAAAAAATTAAAGCTCCGCGGAGCCTCAAGCGGCCCTCGCAGCCAAGCGCCGCTCAAGCCTATAGCCACCGCGGATGTTCCAGCACCGCCTCCCGCCGGCCACCGCCGACGCTCGCGCGCCGTCCTCCATGCGATCCGCTTCGATGTCTTCGGCAGCGTTCACTGGCCATGCACCCAAAATCTGGAGCAGATTGGGCCATGTGGCAAGGAGATACAGCTGTTTGATTAACCTAGGGGGCGCAGTGGAGTCAAATTGCAATTAAACTGTATTGGGCTCCTCAGAGGTTCACAAGTTTCACTCATAAAAAGTCTGGTGCAAATAGGATGATGCGTTTGTGAATAAGAGACGATCGTATGCATATGGCGAGGGCCAGCCATTTTGCCACTCCCCCACGGGTCAGTAGGCATTGACAGAGTTCATCATCATCTCATGTTATGTCAGTCTGCACAGGGTTGGAATCCATGACACACCAACATGTTTTAGAGTGTAAAAGTAAGACATACAGTAGAAAAAACAGGCTACTTCCTGTCGGAAGTGGGCGGGGCTAAGGTGATGTCATCAATCGACCACCTAACTTTTATGAGGACTGGTCTATAATGAGACATAGAAAGTCTGATGCAGCTGTGACCTTGTATGTGCTTGTTATGTCACTTTTATGATTAATGGTGAATAGTCAAAGTTTGGGACTAAGCCACGCCCACATGCTTTGACACACAAAAATTCCTGTGATAACTTTGGACCTTTAATGTCTCAACTCTCTGCTGACTGAGTTTGAAGTCTGTATCTTGAAAGCTGTAGGAGGAGATAGATCAGATCCGACGTCTATGAAAAACAGTAAATGGCGGACTTTGATACAAAATGGCCGATTTCCTGTTGGGTTTGCACCATGGCTCCAAGAGACTTTTTTGTAGGTCCTGACATCATACACATGTGTACCAAGTTTCATAATTCTAGGTTAAAGAATGGCTTGGGGCTGATTATTTAAATAATTCTAGGGGGCGCTGTAGATAAATTAGGCCACGCCCATCGACGACTGTTATGGATTCCTGTTCGGGGATGAATAAGGATGCATCCTAGTGAGTTTGGTGCAGCTGGGCTGAAACATGTGGAATCTAGAGCCAAACGTATGTCGGCGGCGTTCCCTCTGCTTCGCCGCGCTGCCACGGCCACGCCCTCTACTGAAAACTCTTGGCGCTTTAAAGCAAGTGAGACCAACATGTTATCTGTCATCCAACACAGAATCATCTTGATTAGGTGGAGAGAGCCATAGATGGAGCTTTACAAGTCAAAAAAAGGCACTTCCTGTTCTGAGGGGGCGGGGCTTAGATGACGTCAGACTATGACGACATAGGATCGTCAGGCATCCCACCACGATCACTTATGTCAAGTTTGGTGCAGCTGGGCTCAAAATTGTGGAATCTGCAGCCCAACGTATGGACACGGCGTTACAGGTCACTTCGCCATGCCGCCACGCCCACCTGCTCCATCAAAACCAAGCAGGGGTGGAATCCATGACACACCAACATGTTTTCTGTCTGTGGACACAGTTTCATGTTGATGAGGTCAAAGGGGTCAAATAGCGACCGTTCACAGTAAAACCTGACACTTCCTAGTCTCAGGGGGCGTGGCCTAAGTGATGTCATCATTTCACCATTGGGTATTGTAGGGAACCCGATGATGATCAATCACTGAAAGTTTGGTGCTGCTGTGAGTTTTTTTGTAAAAGTTATAACCGTTTTATTTTTCATGGCGACTAGGTGAACTTTGACCCTAGGTAACTCCACTTAGAAAAAAAAAAAACGCAAAACTGTGATAACTTTGGATCGGCCATGCCTTATGAACGATCTGACCGAGTTTGAAGCCGATCGACCGAAATCCCTAGGACAAGTTCGATCAAATACGAACCCTGTAAACGGCCAAAATCGGATCTTCAATCCAAAATGGCCGACATTCTGTGATACTTGCACTATGACATTAATTGTAAATTCTGAGTGTCTTGGGGAGCTCTACAAGTGTACCAAATTTCAAGTCTCTACGATAAACTAAGTGAATAGGAAAGGGTCTTTTGAAATTGCTAGGTGGCGCCCTTGAGCCGTTTCTGTTGCGATTTTTCCGTCGACCTTAAAATACGTAATTTTCACGCGGACTTGACGCGTCCGCCAAGTTTGGTGAGTTTTTGAATATGATAAAGCCCCCAAAAAGCCATTTTATTTGGCGGAAGCATAATAATAATTAAAGCTCCGCGGAGCCTCAAGCGGCCCTCGCAGCCATCGCCGCTCGAGCCTATAGCCACCGAGTATGTTCCAGCACCGCCTCCCACCAGCCACCGCCGACGCTCGCGCGCCGTCCTCCACGCGATCCGCTTTGATGCCTTCGGCAGCGTTCCCTGGCGATGCACCCAAAATCTGGAGCAGATCGGGCCATGTGGCAAGGAGATACAGCTGTTTGATTAACCTAGGGGGCGCAGTGGAGTCAAATTGCAATTAAACTCTATTGGGCTCCTTAGAGGTTCACAAGTGTCACTCATAAAAAGTCTGGTGCAAATTGGATGATGCGTTTGTGAATAAGAGACGATCGTATGCATATGGCGAGGGACAGCCAGTTTTGCCACACCCACAAGGGTCAGATGCCATTGACAGAGTTCATCTTCATCTCATTTTATGTCAGTCTGCACAGGGTTGGAATCCATGACACACCAATATGTTTTAGAGTGTAAAAGTAAGACATACAGTAGAAAAAACAGGTGACTTCCTGTCGGAAGTGGGCGGGGCTAAGGTGATGTCATCAATCGACCACCTAACTGTGATGAGGTCTGGTCTATAATGAGACATAGAAAGTCTGTTGCAGCTGTGACCTCGTATGTCCCTGTTATCTCACTTTCATGATTTATGGCGAATACTCAAAGTTTGGGATGATCATATGCATATGGCGAGGGACAGGGGACAGCCATTTTGCCACGCCCCCACAGGTCAGTAGGCATTTACAGAGTTCATCATCATCTCATTTTATGTCAGTCTGCACAGGGTTGGAATCCATGACACACCAACATGTTTTAGAGTGTAAAAGTAAGACATACAGTAGAAAAAACAGGTGACTTCCTGTCGGAAGTGGGCGGGGCTAAGGTGATGTCATCAATCGACCACCTAACTTTGATGACGGCTGCTCTATAATGAGACATAGAAAGTCTGATGCAGCTGTGACCTGGCATTTGGAAGTTATTTCACATTCATGTTTCATGGTGAATAGTCAAAGTTTAGGACTTAGCCACGCCCACATGCTTTGCCACACAAAAATTCCTGTGATAACTTCTGACCTTTAATGTCTCAACTCTCTGCTGACTGAGTTTGAAGTCTGTATCTTGAAAGCTGTAGGAGGAGATAGATCAGATCCGACGTCTATGAAGAACAGTAAATGGCGGATTTTGATCCAAAATGGCCGACTTCCTGTTGGGTTTGCACCATGGCTCCAAGAGACTTTTTTGTAGGTCCTGACATTATACACATGTGTACCAAGTTTCATAATTCTAGGTTAAAGAATGGCTTGGGGCTGCTTATTTAAAAAATTCTAGGGGGCGCTGTAGAGAAATTAGGCCACGCCCATCAACGACTGTTATGGATTCATGTTCGGGGACGAATAAGGATGCATCCTAGTGAGTTTGGTGCAGCTGGGCTGAACGATGTGGATTCTAGAGCCAAACGTATGGCGGCGGCGTTCCCTCTGCTTCGCCGCGCTGCCACGGCCACGCCCTCTACTGAAAACTCTTGGCGCTTTAAAGCAAGTGAGAGCAACATGTCATATGTCATCCAACACAGAATCATCTTGATTAGGTTGAGAGAGGCATAGATGGAGCTTTACAAGTCACAAAAAGGCACTTCCTGTTCTGAGGGGGCGGGGCTTAGATGACGTCAGACTATGACGACATAGCATCGTCAGGCATCCCACCAGGATCACTCATGTCAAGTTTGGTGCAGCTGGCCTCAAAATTGTGGAATCTGCAGCCAAACGTATGGACACGGCGTTACAGGTCACTTCGCCATGCCGCCACGCCCACCTGCTCCATCAAATCCATACAGGGTTGGAATACATGACACACCAACATGTTTTCTGTCTGTGGACACTGTTTCATGTTGATGAGGTCAAAGGGGTCAGATAGCGACCGTTCACAGTAAAACATGACACTTCCTGGTCTCAGGGGGCGTGGCCTAAGTGATGTCATCATTTGACCATTGGGTATTGTAGGGGACCCGATGATGATCAATCACTGATAGTTTGGTGCCTCTGTGAGTTTTTTTGTAAAAGTTATAACTGTTTGGTGTTTCATGGCGACTAGGTGAACTTTGACCCCAGGTAACCCCCCTTCAGGAAGGTCGAAAACGCAAACCTTTGATAACTTTGGATCGGCCATGCCTTATGAACGATCTGACCGAGTTTGAAGCCGATCGATCGAAGTCCCTAGGACAAGTTAGAAAAAATGCGAACCCTGTAAACGGCCAAAATCGGGTCAAAATCGGAACTTCGATCCAAAATGGCTGACATTCTGTGATACTTGCACTATGACATTAATTGTAAATTCAGAGCGTCTTGGGGAGCTCTACAAGTGTGCCAAGTTTCAAGTCTCTACGATAAAGTAAGTGAATAGGAAAGGGTCTTTTGAAATTTGCTAGGTGGCGCCCTTGAGCCGTTTCTGTAGCGATTTTTCCGGGAACCTTAAAATACGTAAATTTTACACGGGCTCTATGCCCCCGCCAAGTTTGGTGAGTTTTTGAATATGATAAAGCCCCCAAAAAGCCAATTCATTTGGGAGAATAAAAAAAATAATAAACAGTACAGTTTCAATAGGCTCTCGCAGCGATAGCTGCTCGGGCCTAATTAAAGCTCCGCGGAGCCTCAAGCGGCCCTCGCAGCTAGCGCTGCTCCGGCCTATAGCCACCGCGGGGGTACCAGCACCGCCACCCGCCCGCCACCGCCGACGCTCGCGCGCCCTCATCCACGCTATCCGCTTTTACGGCTTCGGCAGAGCTCCCTGGCGATGAACCAAAAATCTGGAGCACATCGGGCCATGTAGAGAGGAGATACAGCTGTTTGATTAACCTAGGGGGCGCAGTGGAGTCAAATCACAATTAAACTCTATTGGGCTCCTTAGAGGTTCACAAGTGTCACTCATACAATGTCTGGTGCAAATCGGATGATGCGTTTGTGAATACGAGACGAACGTATGCATATTACGAGGGACAGCCATTTTGCCACGCCCCCACGGGTCAGTAGAGTTCATCATCAATGAGTTCATCATCAATAAGTTCATCATCATTTCATTTTATGTCAGTCTGCACAGGATTAAACCCATATGAATTAGACTGTAAGACATACATTTGAAAAAACATGTTACTTCCTTTCGGAAGTGGGTGGGGCAAAGGTGACGTCATCAATCGACCACCTAACTGTGATGAGGGGTGGTCTGTAGTCAGATATAGGAAGTCTGATGCAGCTGTGACCTTCTATGTGGAAGTTATTGCATCTTGATGTTTCATGGCGAATAGTCAAAGTTTGGGACTTAGCCACGCCCACATGCTTTGACATAGAAAAATTCCTACGATAACTTTTCATCTTTAATGTCTCAAGTCTCTGCTGACTGAGTTTGAAGTCTCTATCTCAAAAGCTGCAGGAGGAGATAGATCAGATGCGATGTCTATGAAAAAGAGGAAATGGCTGATTTTGATCCAAAATGGCCGACTTCCTGTTGGGTTTGCACCATGGCTCCAAGAGACTTTTTTGTAGGTCCTGACATGATACACATGTGTACCAAGTTTCATAATTCTAGGTTAAAGCATGGCTTGGGGCTGATCATTTAAAAATTTCTAGGGGGCGCTGTAGAGAAATTAGGCCACGCCCATCAACGACTGTTATGGATTCCTGTTCGGGGATGGATAAGGATGCATCCTAGTGAGTTTGGTGCAGCTGGGCTGAACGATGTGGAATCTAGAGCCAAACGTATGGCGGCGGCGTTACCTCTGCTTCGCCGCGGTCCCACGGCCACGCCCTCTACAGAAGACTCTTGGCGCTTTAAAGCAAGTGACACTAACATGTTATCTGTCATCCAACACAGAATCATGTTGATTAGGTGCAGTGAGCCAGAAAGGCAGCTTTCCATGGAATAAAAAGCACTTCATGTTCTGAGGGGGCGGGGCTTAGATGACGTCAGACTATGACAACATAGGATCGGCAGGCATCCCACCAGGATCAGTCATGTCAAGTTTGGTGCAGCTGGCCTCAAAATTGTGGAATCCACAGCCAAACGTAAGGACACGGCGTTTAGGGTCACTTCGCCACGCCGCCACGCCCACCTGCTGGATTCAAATGAGCTTGGCTTGGAATCCTCAACACACCAACATGTTTTCTGTCTGTGGACACAGTTTCACCTCGATTAGGTCCAAGGGGTCAGATAGCGACCGTTCAGCGTAAAAAATGACACTTCCTGTTCTCAGGGGGCGTGGCCTAAGTAACGTCATCATTTGACCGTTGGGTATTGTAGAGCATCCCATGATGATCAATCACTGAAAGTTTGGTGCTTCTATGAGTTTTTTTCAAAGAGTTATAACAGTTTGATGTTTCATGGCGAATCGGTGACCTTTGACCCCCAGAAAGACCCCTTCAGCAAGCCCGAAAACGCAAACCTACGATAACTTTGGATCGGCCATGCCTTTTGAACGATCTGACCGAGTTTCAAGCCGATCGATCGAAATCCCTAGGAGGAGTTAGATCAAATGCGAACCCTGTAAACGGCCAAAATCGGGTCAAAATCGGAGCTTCAATCCAAAATGGCCGACATTCTGTGATACTTGCACTATGACATTAATTGTAAATTCAGAGTGTCTTGGGGAGCTCTACAAGTGTACCAAGTTTCAAGTCTCTACGATAAAGTAAGTGAATAGGAAAGGGTCCTTTGAAAGTTGGTAGGTGGCGCCATTGAGACGTTTCTCTTGCGATTTTTCCGGGGACCTTAAAATACGTAATTTTCACGCAGACCTGATGCGTCCGCCAAGTTTGGTGAGTTTTTGAATATGATAAAGCCCCCTAAAAGCCAATTTATTTGGCGGAAGCATAATAATAATAATTAAAGCTCCGCGGAGCCTCAAGCGGCCCTCGCAGCCAAGCGCCGCTCAAGCCTATAGCCACCGCGGATGTTCCAGCACCGCCTCCCGCCGGCCACCGCCGACGCTCGCGCGCCGTCCTCCACGCGATCCGCTTCGATGCCTTCGGCAGCGTTCCCTGGCCATGCACCCCCAATCTGGAGCAGATTGGGCCATGTGGCAAGGAGATACAGCTGTTTGATTAACCTAGGGGGCGCAGTGGAGTGAAATTGCAATTAAACTCTATTGGGCTCCTTAGAGGTTAACAAGTGTCACTCATAAAAAGTCTGGTGCAAATCGGATGATGCGTCTGTGAATAAGAGACGATCGTATGCATATGGCGAGGGACAGCCATTTTGTCACGCCCCCACGGGTCAGCAGGCCTTTACAGAGTTCATCATCATCTCATTTTATGTCAGTCTGCACAGGGTTGGAATCCATGACACACCAACATGTTTTAGAGTGTAAAAGTAAGACATACAGTAGAAAAAACAGGTCACTTCCTGTCGGAAGTGGGCGGGGCAAGGGTGATGTCATCAATCGACCACATAACTGTGATGAGGGCTTATCTATAATGAGACATAGAAAGTCTGATGCAGCTCTGACCTGGCATTTGGAAGTGATTTCACATTCATGTTTCATGCTGTATAGTCAAAGTTTGGGACTTAGCCACGCCCCCACAGGTCAGTCGAGTTCATCATGGGAGAGTTCATCATCATGTCATTTCATGTCAGCCTGCACAGGATGAAACCCATAAGAATTAGAGAGTAAAAGTAAGACCTACAATTGAAGAAAGAGGGTACTTCCTGTCGGAAGTGGGCGGGGCTAGGGTGATGTCATCAACTGACCATCTCAATGTGATGAGGGGTGGTCTGTAGTCAGATATAGGAAGTCTGATGCAGCTGTGACCTTCTATGTGGAAGTTATTGCATCTTGATGTTTCATGGCGAATAGTCAAAGTTTGGGACTTAGCCACGCCCACATGCTTTGACATAGAAAAATTCCTACGATAACTTTTCATCTTTAATGTCTCAAGTCTCTGCTGACTGAGTTTGAAGTCTCTATCTCAAAAGCTGCAGGAGGAGATAGATCAGATGCGATGTCTATGAAAAAGAGGAAATGGCTGATTTTGATCCAAAATGGCCGACTTCCTGTTGGGTTTGCACCATGGCTCCAAGAGACTTTTTTGTAGGTCCTGACATGATACACATGTGTACCAAGTTTCATAATTGTAGGTTAAAGCATGGCTTGGGGCTGATCATTTAAAAATTTCTAGGGGGCGCTGTAGAGAAATTAGGCCACGCCCATCAACGACTGTTATGGATTCCTGTTCGGGGATGGATAAGGATGCATCCTAGTGAGTTTGGTGCAGCTGGGCTGAACGATGTGGAATCTAGAGCCAAACGTATGGCGGCGGCGTTACCTCTTCTTCGCCGCGGTCCCACGGCCACGCCCTCTACAGAAGACTCTTGGCGCTTTAAAGCAAGTGAGACTAACATGTTATCTGTCATCCAACACAGAATCATGTTGATTAGGTGCAGTGAGCCAGAAAGGCAGCTTTCCATGGAAAAAAAAGCACTTCCTGTTCTGAGGGGGCGGGGCTTAGATGACGTCAGACTATGACAACATAGGATCGTAGGGGACCCTACCAGGATCACTCATGTCAAGTTTGGTGCAGCTGGCCTCAAAATTGTGGAATCCACAGCCAAACGTAAGGACACGGCGTTTAGGGTCACTTCGCCACGCCGCCACGCCCACCTGCTGGATTCAAATGAGCTTGGCTTGGAATCCTCAACACACCAACATGTTTTCTGTCTGTGGACACAGTTTCACCTCGATTAGGTCAAAGGGGTCAGATAGCGACCGTTCAGCGTAAAAAATGACACTTCCTGTTCTCAGGGGGCGTGGCCTAAGTGACGTCATCATTTGACCGTTGGGTATTGTAGAGCATCCCATGATGATCAATCACTGAAAGTTTGGTGCTTCTATGAGTTGTTTTCAAAGAGTTATAACAGTTTGATGTTTCATGGCGAATCGGTGACCTTTGACCCCCGGAAAGACCCCTTCAGAAAGCCCGAAAACGCAAACCTACGATAACTTTGGATCGGCCATGCCTTATGAACGATCTGACCGAGTTTCAAGCCGATCGATCGAAATCCCTAGGACAAGTTCGATCAAATGCGAACCCTGCAAACGCCCAAAATCGGGTCAAAATCGGAACTTTAATCCAAAATGGCCGACAATCTGTGATACTTGCACTATGACATTAATTGTAAATTCAGAGTGTTTTGGGGAGCTCTACAAGTGTACCAAATTTCAAGTCTCTACGATAAAGTAAGTGAATAGGAAAGGGTCTTTTGAAAGTTGCTAGGTGGCGCCCTTGAGCCGTTTCTTTTGCGATTTTTCCGAGAACCTTAAAATACGTAAATTTTCACCGGACTCTATGCCCCCGCCAAGTTTGGTGAGTTTTTGAATATGATAAAGCCCCCAAAAAGCCACTTTATTTGGCACGGGAAAAATAATAATAAACAGCAAGGTTTCAATAGGCTCTCGCAGCGCTTAGCTGCTCGGGCCTAATTAAACTCTATTGGGCTCCTTAGAGGTTCACAAGTGTCACTCATAAAAAGTCTGGTGCAAATTGGATGATGCGTTTGTGAATAAGAGACGATCGTATGCATATGGCGAGGGACAGCCAGTTTTGCCACACCCACAAGGGTCAGATGCCATTGACAGAGTTCATCTTCATCTCATTTTATGTCAGTCTGCACAGGGTTGGAATCCATGACACACCAATATGTTTTAGAGTGTAAAAGTAAGACATACAGTAGAAAAAACAGATGACTTCCTGTCGGAAGTGGGCGGGGCTAAGGTGATGTCATCAATCGACCACCTAACTGTGATGAGGTCTGGTCTATAATGAGACATAGAAAGTCTGTTGCAGCTGTGACCTCGTATGTCCCTGTTATCTCACTTTCATGATTTATGGCGAATACTCAAAGTTTGGGATGATCATATGCATATGGCGAGGGACAGGGGACAGCCATTTTGCCACGCCCCCACAGGTCAGTAGGCATTTACAGAGTTCATCATCATCTCATTTTATGTCAGTCTGCACAGGGTTGGAATCCATGACACACCAACATGTTTTAGAGTGTAAAAGTAAGACATACAGTAGAAAAAACAGGTGACTTCCTGTCGGAAGTGGGCGGGGCTAAGGTGATGTCATCAATCGACCACCTAACTTTGATGACGGCTGCTCTATAATGAGACATAGAAAGTCTGATGCAGCTGTGACCTGGCATTTGGAAGTTATTTCACATTCATGTTTCATGGTGAATAGTCAAAGTTTAGGACTTAGCCACGCCCACATGCTTTGCCACACAAAAATTCCTGTGATAACTTCTGACCTTTAATGTCTCAACTCTCTGCTGACTGAGTTTGAAGTCTGTATCTTGAAAGCTGTAGGAGGAGATAGATCAGATCCGACGTCTATGAAGAACAGTAAATGGCGGATTTTGATCCAAAATGGCCGACTTCCTGTTGGGTTTGCACCATGGCTCCAAGAGACTTTTTTGTAGGTCCTGACATTATACACATGTGTACCAAGTTTCATAATTCTAGGTTAAAGAATGGCTTGGGGCTGCTTATTTAAAAAATTCTAGGGGGCGCTGTAGAGAAATTAGGCCACGCCCATCAACGACTGTTATGGATTCATGTTCGGGGACGAATAAGGATGCATCCTAGTGAGTTTGGTGCAGCTGGGCTGAACGATGTGGATTCTAGAGCCAAACGTATGGCGGCGGCGTTCCCTCTGCTTCGCCGCGCTGCCACGGCCACGCCCGCTACTGAAAACTCTTGGCGCTTTAAAGCAAGTGAGAGCAACATGTCATATGTCATCCAACACAGAATCATCTTGATTAGGTTGAGAGAGGCATAGATGGAGCTTTACAAGTCACAAAAAGGCACTTCCTGTTCTGAGGGGGCGGGGCTTAGATGACGTCAGACTATGACGACATAGCATCGTCAGGCATCCCACCAGGATCACTCATGTCAAGTTTGGTGCAGCTGGCCTCAAAATTGTGGAATCTGCAGCCAAACGTATGGACACGGCGTTACAGGTCACTTCGCCATGCCGCCACGCCCACCTGCTCCATCAAATCCATACAGGGTTGGAATACATGACACACCAACATGTTTTCTGTCTGTGGACACTGTTTCATGTTGATGAGGTCAAAGGGGTCAGATAGCGACCGTTCACAGTAAAACATGACACTTCCTGGTCTCAGGGGGCGTGGCCTAAGTGATGTCATCATTTGACCATTGGGTATTGTAGGGGACCCGATGATGATCAATCACTGATAGTTTGGTGCCTCTGTGAGTTTTTTTGTAAAAGTTATAACTGTTTGGTGTTTCATGGCGACTAGGTGAACTTTGACCCCAGGTAACCCCCCTTCAGGAAGGTCGAAAACGCAAACCTTTGATAACTTTGGATCGGCCATGCCTTATGAACGATCTGACCGAGTTTGAAGCCGATCGATCGAAGTCCCTAGGACAAGTTAGAAAAAATGCGAACCCTGTAAACGGCCAAAATCGGGTCAAAATCGGAACTTCGATCCAAAATGGCTGACATTCTGTGATACTTGCACTATGACATTAATTGTAAATTCAGAGCGTCTTGGGGAGCTCTACAAGTGTGCCAAGTTTCAAGTCTCTACGATAAAGTAAGTGAATAGGAAAGGGTCTTTTGAAATTTGCTAGGTGGCGCCCTTGAGCCGTTTCTGTAGCGATTTTTCCGGGAACCTTAAAATACGTAAATTTTACACGGGCTCTATGCCCCCGCCAAGTTTGGTGAGTTTTTGAATATGATAAAGCCCCCAAAAAGCCAATTCATTTGGGAGAATAAAAAAAATAATAAACAGTACAGTTTCAATAGGCTCTCGCAGCGATAGCTGCTCGGGCCTAATAAGAAACAGTACAGTTTCAATAGGCTCTCGCAGCGCTTAGCTGCTCGGGCCTAATAAGAAACAGTACAGTTTCAATAGGCTCTCGCAGCGCTTAGCTGCTCGGGCCTAATTAAAGCTCCGCGGAGCCTCAAGCGGCCCTCGCAGCTAGCGCTGCTCCGGCCTATAGCCACCGCGGGGGTACCAGCACCGCCCCCCGCCCGCCACCGCCGACGCTCCCGCGCCCTCATCCACGCTATCCGCTTTTACGGCTTCGGCAGAGCTCCCTGGCGATGAACCAAAAATCTGGAGCACATCGGGCCATGTAGAGAGGAGATACAGCTGTTTGATTAACCTAGGGGGCGCAGTGGAGTCAAATCACAATTAAACTCTATTGGGCTCCTTAGAGGTTCACAAGTGTCACTCATACAATGTCTGGTGCAAATCGGATGATGCGTTTGTGAATACGAGACGAACGTATGCATATTACGAGGGACAGCCATTTTGCCACGCCCCCACGGGTCAGTAGAGTTCATCATCAATGAGTTCATCATCAATAAGTTCATCATCATTTCATTTTATGTCAGTCTGCACAGGATGAAACCCATAAGAATTAGAGAGAAAAAGTAAGACATACAGTAGAAAAAACAGGTGACTTCCTGTCGGAAGTGTGCGGGGCTAATGTTATGTCATCAATCGACCACCTAACTGTCATGATGGCTGGTCTATAATGACACATAGAAAGTCTGATGCATCTGTGACCTGGCATTAGGAAGTAATTTCACATTCATGTTTCATGATGTATAATCAAAGTTTGGGACTTAGCCACGCCCCCACGGGTCAGTAGAGTTCATCACGGCAGAGTTCATCATCATTTCATTTCATGTCAGTCTGCACAGGATGAAACCCATAAGAATTAGAGAGAAAAAGTAAGACATACAGTAGAAAAAACAGGTCACTTCCTGTCGGAAGTGGGCGGGGCAAGGGTGATGTCATCAATCGACCACATAACTGTGATGAGGGCTTATCTATAATGAGACATAGAAAGTCTGATGCAGCTCTGACCTGGCATTTGGAAGTTATTTCACATTCATGTTTCATGGTGTATAGTCAAAGTTTGGGACTTAGCCACGCCCCCACGGGTCAGTAGAGTTCATCATGGGAGAGTTCATCATCATGTCATTTCATGTCAGCCTGCACAGGATGAAACCCATAAGAATTAGAGAGTAAAAGTAAGACATACAATTGAAGAAAGAGGTTACTTCCTGTCGGAAGTGGGCGGGGCTAGGGTGATGTCATCAATCGACCACCTAACTATGATGAAGGCTGGTCTATAATGAGACATAGAAAGTCTGATGCAGCTGTGACCTGGCATTTGGAAGTTATTTCACATTCATGTTTCATGCTGTATAGTCAAAGTTTGGGACTTAGCCACGCCCCCACGGGTCAGTCGAGTTCATCATGGGAGAGTTCATCATCATGTAATTTCATGTCAGCCTGCACAGGATGAATCCCATATGATTTAGAGAGTAAAAGTAAGACATACAATAGAAAAAACAGGTGATTTCCTGTCGGAAGTGGGCGGGGTTAAGGTGATGTCATCAACTGACCATCTCAATGTGATGAGGGGTGGTCTGTAGTCAGATATAGGAAGTCTGATGCAGCTGTGACCTTCTATGTGGAAGTTATTGCATCTTGATGTTTCATGGCGAATAGTCAAAGTTTGGGACTTAGCCACGCCCACATGCTTTGACATAGAAAAATTCCTACGATAACTTTTCATCTTTAATGTCTCAAGTCTCTGCTGACTGAGTTTGAAGTCTCTATCTCAAAAGCTGCAGGAGGAGATAGATCAGATGCGATGTCTATGAAAAAGAGGAAATGGCTGATTTTGATCCAAAATGGCCGACTTCCTGTTGGGTTTGCACCATGGCTCCAAGAGACTTTTTTGTAGGTCCTGACATGATACACATGTGTACCAAGTTTCATAATTCTAGGTTAAAGAATGGCTTGGGGCTGATCATTTAAAAAATTCTAGGGGGCGCTGTAGAGAAATTAGGCCACGCCCATCAACGACTGTTATGGATTCCTGTTCGGGGATGGATAAGGATGCATCCTAGTGAGTTTGGTGCAGCTGGGCTGAACGATGTGGAATCTAGAGCCAAACGTATGGCGGCGGCGTTACCTCTGCTTCGCCGCGGTCCCACGGCCACGCCCTCTACAGAAGACTCTTGGCGCTTTAAAGCAAGTGACACTAACATGTTATCTGTCATCCAACACAGAATCATGTTGATTAGGTGCAGTGAGCCAGAAAGGCAGCTTTCCATGGAAAAAAAAGCACTTCCTGTTCTGAGGGGCGGGGCTTAGATGACGTCAGACTATGACAACATAGGTTCGTAGGGGACCCTACCAGGATCAGTCATGTCAAGTTTGGTGCAGCTGGCCTCAAAATTGTGGAATCCACAGCCAAACGTAAGGACACGGCGTTTAGGGTCACTTCGCCACGCCGCCACGCCCACCTGCTGGATTCAAATGAGCTTGGCTTGGAATCCTCAACACACCAACATGTTTTCTGTCTGTGGACACAGTTTCACCTCGATTAGGTCAAAGGGGTCAGATAGCGACCGTTCAGCGTAAAAAATGACACTTCCTGTTCTCAGGGGGCGTGGCCTAAGTGACGTCATCATTTGACCGTTGGGTATTGTAGAGCATCCCATGATGATCAATCACTGAAAGTTTGGTGCTTCTATGAGTTTTTTTCAAAGAGTTATAACAGTTTGATGTTTCATGGCGAATCGGTGACCTTTGACCCCCGGAAAGACCCCTTCAGCAAGCCCGAAAACACAAACGTACGATAACTTTGGATCGGCCATGCCTTTTGAACGATCTGACCGAGTTTGAAGCCGATCGATCGAAATCCCTAGGACAAGTTCGATCAAATGCGAACCCTGCAAACGCCCAAAATCGGTTCAAAATCGGAACTTTAATCCAAAATGGCCGACAATCTGTGATACTTGCACTATGACATTAATTGTAAATTCAGAGTGTTTTGGGGAGCTCTACAAGTGTACCAAATTTCAAGTCTCTACGATAAAGTAAGTGAATAGGAAAGGGTCTTTTGAAAGTTGCTAGGTGGCGCCCTTGAGCCGTTTCTTGTGCGATTTTTCTGAGGACCTTAAAATACGTAATTTTCACACAGACCTGACGCGTCCGCCAAGTTTGGTGAGTTTTTGAATATGATAAAGCCCCCTAAAAGCCAATTTATTTGGCGGAAGCATAATAATAATAATTAAAGCTCCGCGGAGCCTCAAGCGGCCCTCGCAGCTAGCGCTGCTCCGGCCTATAGCCACCGCGGGGGTACCAGCACCGCCCCCCGCCCGCCACCGCCGACGCTCGCGCGCCCTCATCCACGCTATCCGCTTTTACGGCTTCGGCAGAGCTCCCTGGCGATGAACCAAAAATCTGGAGCACATCGGGCCATGTAGAGAGGAGATACAGCTGTTTGATTAACCTAGGGGGCGCAGTGGAGTCAAATCACAATTAAACTCTATTGGGCTCCTTAGAGGTTCACAAGTGTCACTCATACAATGTCTGGTGCAAATCGGATGATGCGTTTGTGAATACGAGACGAACGTATGCATATTACGAGGGACAGCCATTTTGCCACGCCCCCACGGGTCAGTAGAGTTCATCATCAATGAGTTCATCATCAATAAGTTCATCATCATTTCATTTTATGTCAGTCTGCACAGGATGAAACCCATAAGAATTAGAGAGAAAAAGTAAGACATACAGTAGAAAAAACAGGTGACTTCCTGTCGGAAGTGTGCGGGGTTAAGGTGATGTCATCAATCGACCACCTAACTGTCATGATGGCTGGTCTATAATGACACATAGAAAGTCTGATGCATCTGTGACCTGGCATTAGGAAGTAATTTCACATTCATGTTTCATGATGTATAATCAAAGTTTGGGACTTAGCCACGCCCCCACGGGTCAGTAGAGTTCATCACGGCAGAGTTCATCATCATTTCATTTCATGTCAGTCTGCACAGGATGAAACCCATAAGAATTAGAGAGAAAAAGTAAGACATACAGTAGAAAAAACAGGTCACTTCCTGTCGGAAGTGGGCGGGGCAAGGGTGATGTCATCAATCGACCACATAACTGTGATGAGGGCTTATCTATAATGAGACATAGAAAGTCTGATGCAGCTCTGACCTGGCATTTGGAAGTTATTTCACATTCATGTTTCATGGTGTATAGTCAAAGTTTGGGACTTAGCCACGCCCCCACGGGTCAGTAGAGTTCATCATGGGAGAGTTCATCATCATGTCATTTCATGTCAGCCTGCACAGGATGAAACCCATAAGAATTAGAGAGTAAAAGTAAGACATACAATTGAAGAAAGAGGTTACTTCCTGTCGGAAGTGGGCGGGGCTAGGGTGATGTCATCAATCGACCACCTAACTATGATGAAGGCTGGTCTATAATGAGACATAGAAAGTCTGATGCAGCTGTGACCTGGCATTTGGAAGTTATTTCACATTCATGTTTCATGCTGTATAGTCAAAGTTTGGGACTTAGCCACGCCCCCACGGGTCAGTCGAGTTCATCATGGGAGAGTTCATCATCATGTAATTTCATGTCAGCCTGCACAGGATGAATCCCATATGATTTAGAGAGTAAAAGTAAGACATACAATAGAAAAAACAGGTGATTTCCTGTCGGAAGTGGGCGGGGTTAAGGTGATGTCATCAACTGACCATCTCAATGTGATGAGGGGTGGTCTGTAGTCAGATATAGGAAGTCTGATGCAGCTGTGACCTTCTATGTGGAAGTTATTGTATCTTGATGTTTCATGGCGAATAGTCAAAGTTTGGGACTTAGCCACGCCCACATGCTTTGACATAGAAAAATTCCTACGATAACTTTTCATCTTTAATGTCTCAAGTCTCTGCTGACTGAGTTTGAAGTCTCTATCTCAAAAGCTGCAGGAGGAGATAGATCAGATGCGATGTCTATGAAAAAGAGGAAATGGCTGATTTTGATCCAAAATGGCCGACTTCCTGTTGGGTTTGCACCATGGCTCCAAGAGACTTTTTTGTAGGTCCTGACATGATACACATGTGTACCAAGTTTCATAATTCTAGGTTAAAGAATGGCTTGGGGCTGATCATTTAAAAAATTCTAGGGGGCGCTGTAGAGAAATTAGGCCACGCCCATCAACGACTGTTATGGATTCCTGTTCGGGGATGGATAAGGATGCATCCTAGTGAGTTTGGTGCAGCTGGGCTGAACGATGTGGAATCTAGAGCCAAACGTATGGCGGCGGCGTTACCTCTGCTTCGCCGCGGTCCCACGGCCACGCCCTCTACAGAAGACTCTTGGCGCTTTAAAGCAAGTGACACTAACATGTTATCTGTCATCCAACACAGAATCATGTTGATTAGGTGCAGTGAGCCAGAAAGGCAGCTTTCCATGGAAAAAAAAGCACTTCCTGTTCTGAGGGGCGGGGCTTAGATGACGTCAGACTATGACAACATAGGTTCGTAGGGGACCCTACCAGGATCAGTCATGTCAAGTTTGGTGCAGCTGGCCTCAAAATTGTGGAATCCACAGCCAAACGTAAGGACACGGCGTTTAGGGTCACTTCGCCACGCCGCCACGCCCACCTGCTGGATTCAAATGAGCTTGGCTTGGAATCCTCAACACACCAACATGTTTTCTGTCTGTGGACACAGTTTCACCTCGATTAGGTCAAAGGGGTCAGATAGCGACCGTTCAGCGTAAAAAATGACACTTCCTGTTCTCAGGGGGCGTGGCCTAAGTGACGTCATCATTTGACCGTTGGGTATTGTAGAGCATCCCATGATGATCAATCACTGAAAGTTTGGTGCTTCTATGAGTTTTTTTCAAAGAGTTATAACAGTTTGATGTTTCATGGCGAATCGGTGACCTTTGACCCCCGGAAAGACCCCTTCAGCAAGCCCGAAAACACAAACGTACGATAACTTTGGATCGGCCATGCCTTTTGAACGATCTGACCGAGTTTGAAGCCGATCGATCGAAATCCCTAGGACAAGTTCGATCAAATGCGAACCCTGCAAACGCCCAAAATCGGTTCAAAATCGGAACTTTAATCCAAAATGGCCGACAATCTGTGATACTTGCACTATGACATTAATTGTAAATTCAGAGTGTTTTGGGGAGCTCTACAAGTGTACCAAATTTCAAGTCTCTACGATAAAGTAAGTGAATAGGAAAGGGTCTTTTGAAAGTTGCTAGGTGGCGCCCTTGAGCCGTTTCTTGTGCGATTTTTCTGAGGACCTTAAAATACGTAATTTTCACACAGACCTGACGCGTCCGCCAAGTTTGGTGAGTTTTTGAATATGATAAAGCCCCCTAAAAGCCAATTTATTTGGCGGAAGCATAATAATAATAATAATAATAAGAATAATAAACAGCGCGATTACAATAGGCCTTCGCAGCGCTTAGCTGCTCGGGCCTAATTAAAGCTCCGCGGAGCCTCAAGCGGCCCTCGCAGCCAAGCGCCGCTCAAGCCTAGCCACCGCGGATGTTCCAGCACCGCCTCCCCCCAGCCACCGCCTCCCCTCAGCACCACCTCCCCCCAGCCACTGCCTCCCCTCAGCACCATGTCACCCCAGCCACCGCCTACCCCCAGCCACTTCCTTGCTCTCACGGAGCTGCCAAACCCGCCCTGAAGATAGTCACCCTGTCATGTTCGACATTGCTCCCAGACAATGCACAAAAATCTGGTGTAGATCAGCTAATATCGCAAGGAGACACAGGTGTTTGATTAACCTAGGGGGCGCAGTGGAGTCAAATCACAATTAAAGTCTATTGGGCTCCTTAGAGGTTCACAAGTGTCACTCATACAATGTCTGGTGCAAATCGGATGATGCGTTTGTGAATATGAGACGAACGTATGCATATGGCGAGGGACAGCCATTTTGCCACGACCCCACGGGTCAGTAGAGTACATCATCAATGAGTTCATCATCAATAAGTTCATCATCATTTCATTTTATGTCAGTCAGGACAGGATGAAACCCATAAGAATTAGAGAGAAAAAGTAAGACATACAGTAGAAAAAACAGGTGACTTCCTGTCGGAAGTGGGCGGGGCTAATGTTATGTCATCAATCGACCACCTAACTGTCATGATGGCTGGTCTATAATGACACATAGAAAGTCTGATGCATCTGTGACCTGGCATTAGGAAGTAATTTCACATTCATGTTTCATGATGTATATTCAAAGTTTGGGACTTAGCCACGCCCCCACGGGTCAGTAGAGTTCATCACGGCAGAGTTCATCATCATTTCATTTCATGTCAGTCAGCACAGGATGAAACCCATAAGAATTAGAGAGAAAAAGTAAGACATACAGTAGAAAAAACAGGTCACTTCCTGTCGGAAGTGGGCGGGGCAAGGGTGATGTCATCAATCGACCACATAACTGTGATGAGGGCTTATCTATAATGAGACATAGAAAGTCTGATGCAGCTCTGACCTGGCATTTGGAAGTTATTTCACATTCATGTTTCATGGTGTATAGTCAAAGTTTGGGACTTAGCCACGCCCCCACGGGTCAGTAGAGTTCATCATGGGAGAGTTCATCATCATGTCATTTCATGTCAGCCTGCACAGGATGAAACCCATAAGAATTAGAGAGTAAAAGTAAGACATACAATTGAAGAAAGAGGTTACTTCCTGTCGGAAGTGGGCGGGGCTAGGGTGATGTCATCAATCGACCACCTAACTATGATGAAGGCTGGTCTATAATGAGACATAGAAAGTCTGATGCAGCTGTGACCTGGCATTAGGAAGTTATTTCACATTCATGTTTCATGGTGAATAGTCAAAGTTTGGGACTAAGCCACGCTTAGTCCCAAACTTAGCAGTAGGCATTTACAGAGTTCATCATCATCTCATTTTATGTCAGCCTGCACAGGGTTGGAATCCATGACACACCAACATTACTTAGAGAGTAAAAGTCAGACATACAGTAGAAAATAGAGGTGACTTCCTGTCGGAAGTGGGCGGGGCAAGGGTGATGTCATCAATCGACCACATAACTGTGATGAGGGCTGGTCTATAATGAGACATAGAAAGTCTGATGCAGCTGTGACCTGGCATTTGGAAGTTATTTCACATTCATGTTTCATGCTGTATAGTCAAAGTTTGGGACTTAGCCACGCCCCCACGGGTCAGTCGAGTTCATCATGGGAGAGTTCATCATCATATCATGTCATGTCAGCCTACACCGGATGAAACCCATATGACTTAGAGAGTAAAAGTAAGACATACAATAGAAAAAACAGGTGACTTCCTGTCGGAAGTGGGCGGGGTTAAGGTGACGTCATCAACTGACCATCTCAATGTGATGAGGGGTGGTCTGTAGTCAGATATAGGAAGTCTGATGCAGCTGTGACCTTCTATGTGGAAGTTATTGCATCTTGATGTTTCATGGCGAATAGTCAAAGTTTGGGACTTAGCCACGCCCACATGCTTTGACATAGAAAAATTCCTACGATAACTTTTCATCTTTAATGTCTCAAGTCTCTGCTGACTGAGTTTGAAGTCTCTATCTCAAAAGCTGCAGGAGGAGATAGATCAGATGCGATGTCTATGAAAAAGAGGAAATGGCTGATTTTGATCCAAAATGGCCGACTTCCTGTTGGGTTTGCACCATGGCTCCAAGAGACTTTTTTGTAGGTCCTGACATGATACACATGTGTACCAAGTTTCATAATTCTAGGTTAAAGCATGGCTTGGGGCTGATCATTTAAAAATTTCTAGGGGGCGCTGTAGAGAAATTAGGCCACGCCCATCAACGACTGTTATGGATTCCTGTTCGGGGATGGATAAGGATGCATCCTAGTGAGTTTGGTGCAGCTGGGCTGAACGATGTGGAATCTAGAGCCAAACGTATGGCGGCGGCGTTACCTCTGCTTCGCCGCGGTCCCACGGCCACGCCCTCTACAGAAGACTCTTGGCGCTTTAAAGCAAGTGAGACTAACATGTTATCTGTCATCCAACACAGAATCATGTTGATTAGGTGCAGTGAGCCAGAAAGGCAGCTTTCCATGGAAAAAAAAGCACTTCCTGTTCTGAGGGGGCGGGGCTTAGATGACGTCAGACTATGACAACATAGGATCGTAGGGGACCCTACCAGGATCACTCATGTCAAGTTTGGTGCAGCTGGCCTCAAAATTGTGGAATCCACAGCCAAACGTAAGGACACGGCGTTTAGGGTCACTTCGCCACGCCGCCACGCCCACCTGCTGGATTCAAATGAGCTTGGCTTGGAATCCTCAACACACCAACATGTTTTCTGTCTGTGGACACAGTTTCACCTCGATTAGGTCAAAGGGGTCAGATAGCGACCGTTCAGCGTAAAAAATGACACTTCCTGTTCTCAGGGGGCGTGGCCTAAGTGACGTCATCATTTGACCGTTGGGTATTGTAGAGCATCCCATGATGATCAATCACTGAAAGTTTGGTGCTTCTATGAGTTTTTTTCAAAGAGTTATAACAGTTTGATGTTTCATGGCGAATCGGTGACCTTTGACCCCCGGAAAGACCCCTTCAGCAAGCCCGAAAACGCAAACCTACGATAACTTTGGATCGGCCATGCCTTATGAACGATCTGACCGAGTTTGAAGCCGATCGATCGAAATCCCTAGGACAAGTTCGATCAAATGCGAACCCTGCAAACGCCCAAAATCGGGTCAAAATCGGAACTTTAATCCAAAATGGCCGACAATCTGTGATACTTGCACTATGACATTAATTGTAAATTCAGAGTGTTTTGGGGAGCTCTACAAGTGTACCAAGTTTCAAGTCTCTACGATAAAGTAAGTGAATAGGAAAGGGTCTTTTAAAAGTTGCTAGGTGGCGCCCTTGAGCCGTTTCTGGTGCGATTTTTCCGGGGACCTTAAAATACGTAAATTTTCACCAGACTCTATGGCCCCGCCAAGTTTGGTGAGTTTTTGAATATGATAAAGCCCCCAAAAAGCCAATTCATTTGGCACAAGAACTATAATAATAATAAACATTAGAAGAACAATAGGCTCTCGCAGCGCTTAGCTGCTCGGGCCTAATAATTAAAGCTCCGCGGAGCCTCAAGCGGCCCTCGCAGCCAAGCGCCGCTCAAGCCTATAGCCACCGCGGATGTTCCAGCACCGCCTCCCGCCGGCCACCGCCGACGCTCGCGCGCCGTCCTCCACGCGATCCGCTTCGATGCCTTCGGCAGCGTTCCCTGGCCATGCACCCCCAATCTGGAGCAGATTGGGCCATGTGGCAAGGAGATACAGCTTTTTGATTAACCTAGGGGGCGCAGTGGAGTGAAATTGCAATTAAACTCTATTGGGCTCCTTAGAGGTTAACAAGTGTCACTCATAAAAAGTCTGGTGCAAATCGGATGATGCGTTTTTGAATAAGAGACGATCGTATGCATATGGCGAGGGACAGCCATTTTGCCACTCCCCCACGGGTCTGTAGGCATTGACAGAGTTCATCATCATCTCATGTTATGTCAGTGTGCACAGGGTTGGAATCCATGACACACCAACATGTTTTAGAGTGTAAAAGTAAGACATACAGTATAAAAAACAGGTGACTTCCTGTCGGAAGTGGGCGGGGCTAAGGTGATGTCATCAATCGACCACATAACTGTGATGAGGGCTTATCTATAATGAGACATAGAAAGTCTGATGCAGCTCTGACCTGGCATTTGGAAGTTATTTCACATTCATGTTTCATGGTGTATAGTCAAAGTTTGGGACTTAGCCACGCCCCCACGGGTCAGTAGAGTTCATCATGGGAGAGTTCATCATCATGTCATTTCATGTCAGCCTGCACAGGATGAAACCCATATGATTTAGAGAGTAAAAGTAAGACATACAATAGAAAAAACAGGTGACTTCCTGTCGGAAGTGGGCGGGGTTAAGGTGATGTCATCAACTGACCATCTCAATGTGATGAGGGGTGGTCTGTAGTCAGATATAGGAAGTCTGATGCAGCTGTGACCTTCTATGTGGAAGTTATTGCATCTTGATGTTTCATGGCGAATAGTCAAAGTTTGGGACTTAGCCACGCCCACATGCTTTGACATAGAAAAATTCCTACGATAACTTTTCATCTTTAATGTCTCAAGTCTCTGCTGACTGAGTTTGAAGTCTCTATCTCAAAAGCTGCAGGAGGAGATAGATCAGATGCGATGTCTATGAAAAACAGTAAATGGCGGATTTTGATCCAAAATGGCCGACTTCCTGTTGGGTTTGCACCATGGCTCCAAGAGACTTTTTTGTAGGTCCTGACATTATACACATGTGTACCAAGTTTCATAATTCTAGGTTAAAGAATGGCTTGGGGCTGCTTAGAGTACATCATCAATGAGTTCATCATCAATAAGTTCATCATCATTTCATTTCATGTCAGTCAGGACAGGATGAAACCCATAAGAATTAGAGAGAAAAAGTAAGACATACAGTAGAAAAAACAGGTGACTTCCTGTCGGAAGTGGGCGGGGCTAATGTTATGTCATCAATCGACCACCTAACTGTCATGAAGGCTGGTCTATAATGACACATAGAAAGTCTGATGCATCTGTGACCTGGCATTAGGAAGTAATTTCACATTCATGTTTCATGATGTATATTCAAAGTTTGGGACTTAGCCACGCCCCCACGGGTCAGTAGAGTTCATCACGGCAGAGTTCATCATCATTTCATTTCATGTCAGTCTGCACAGGATGAAACCCATAAGAATTAGAGAGAAAAAGTAAGACATACAGTAGAAAAAACAGGTGACTTCCTGTCGGAAGTGGGCGGGGCAAGGGTGATGTCATCAACTGACCATCTCAATGTGATGAGGGGTGGTCTGTAGTCAGATATAGGAAGTCTTATGCAGCTGTGACCTTCTATGTGGAAGTTATTGCATCTTGATGTTTCATGGCGAATAGTCAAAGTTTGGGACTTAGCCACGCCCACATGCTTTGACATAGAAAAATTCCTACGATAACTTTTCATCTTTAATGTCTCAAGTCTCTGCTGACTGAGTTTGAAGTCTCTATCTCAAAAGCTGCAGGAGGAGATAGATCAGATGCGATGTCTATGAAAAAGAGGAAATAGCTGATTTTGATCCAAAATGGCCGACTTCCTGTTGGGTTTGCACCATGGCTCCAAGAGACTTTTTTGTAGGTCCTGACATGATACACATGTGTACCAAGTTTCATAATTCTAGGTTAAAGCATGGCTTGGGGCTGATCATTTAAAAATTTCTAGGGGGCGCTGTAGAGAAATTAGGCCACGCCCATCAACGACTGTTATGGATTCCTGTTCGGGGATGGATAAGGATGCATCCTAGTGAGTTTGGTGCAGCTGGGCTGAACGATGTGGAATCTAGAGCCAAACGTATGGCGGCGGCGTTACCTCTGCTTCGCCGCGGTCCCACGGCCACGCCCTCTACAGAAGACTCTTGGCGCTTTAAAGCAAGTGAGACTAACATGTTATATGTCATCCAACACAGAATCATGTTGATTAGGTGCAGTGAGCCAGAAAGGCAGCTTTCCATGGAAAAAAAAGCACTTCCTGTTCTGAGGGGGCGGGGCTTAGATGACGTCAGACTATGACAACATAGGATCGTAGGGGACCCTACCAGGATCACTCATGTCAAGTTTGGTGCAGCTGGCCTCAAAATTGTGGAATCCACAGCCAAACGTAAGGACACGGCGTTTAGGGTCACTTCGCCACGCCGCCACGCCCACCTGCTGGATTCAAATGAGCTTGGCTTGGAATCCTCAACACACCAACATGTTTTCTGTCTGTGGACACAGTTTCACCTCGATTAGGTCAAAGGGGTCAGATAGCGACCGTTCAGCGTAAAAAATGACACTTCCTGTTCTCAGGGGGCGTGGCCTAAGTGACGTCATCATTTGACCTTTGGGTATTGTAGAGCATCCCATGATGATCAATCACTGAAAGTTTGGTGCTTCTATGAGTTTTTTTCAAAGAGTTATAACAGTTTGATGTTTCATGGCGAATCGGTGACCTTTGACCCCCGGAAAGACCCCTTCAGCAAGCCCGAAAACGCAAACCTACGATAACTTTGGATCGGCCATGCCTTTTGAACGATCTGACCGAGTTTGAAGCCGATCGATCGAAATCCCTAGGACAAGTTCGATCAAATGCGAACCCTGTAAACGGCCAAAATCGGGTCAAAATCGGAACTTCAATCCAAAATGGCCGACAATCTGTGATACTTGCACTATGACATTAATTGTAAATTCAGAGTGTCTTGGGGAGCTCTACAAGTGTACCAAGTTTCAAGTCTCTACGATAAAGTCAGTGAATAGGAAAGGGTCTTTTGAAAGTTGCTAGGTGGCGCCCTTGAGCCGTTTCTTGTGCGATTTTTCCAGGTACCTTAAAATACGTAAATTTTACACGTGCTCTATGCCCCCGCCAAGTATGGTGAGTTTTTGAATATGATAAAGCCCCCAAAAAGCCAATTCATTTGGGAAGATAAAAAAAATAATAATAATAATTAAAGCTCCGCGGAGCCTCAAGCGGCCCTCGCAGCCAAGCGCCGCTCAAGCCTATAGCCACCGCGGATGTTCCAGCACCGCCTCCCGCCGGCCACCGCCGACACTCGCGCGCCGTCCTCCATGCGATCCGCTTCGATGTCTTCGGCAGCGTTCACTGGCCATGCACCCAAAATCTGGAGCAGATTGGGCCATGTGGCAAGGAGATACAGCTGTTTGATTAACCTAGGGGGAGCAGTGGAGTCAAATTGCAATTAAACTGTATTGGGCTCCTCAGAGGTTCACAAGTTTCACTCATAAAAAGTCTGGTGCAAATAGGATGATGCGTTTGTGAATAAGAGACGATCGTATGCATATGGCGAGGGACAGCCATTTTGCCACTCCCCCACGGGTCTTTAGGCATTGACAGAGTTCATCATCATGTCATGTTATGTCAGTCTGCACAGGGTTGGAATCCATGACACACCAACATGTTTTAGAGTGTAAAAGTAAGACATACAGTAGAAAAAACAGGTGACTTCCTGTCGGAAGTGGGCGGGGCTAAGGTGATGTCATCAATCGACCACCTAACTATGATGAAGGCTGGTCTATAATGAGACATAGAAAGTCTGATGCAGCTGTGACCTGGCATTTGGAAGTTATTTCACATTCATGTTTCATGCTGTATAGTGAAAGTTTGGGACTTAGCCACGCCCCCACGGGTCAGTCGAGTTCATCATGGGAGAGTTCATCATCATATCATGTCATGTCAGCCTACACCGGATGAAACCCATATGACTTAGAGAGTAAAAGTAAGACATACAATAGAAAAAACAGGTGACTTCCTGTCGGAAGTGGGCGGGGTTAAGGTGATGTCATCAACTGACCATCTCAATGTGATGAGGGGTGGTCTGTAGTCAGATATAGGAAGTCTGATGCAGCTGTGACCTTCTATGTGGAAGTTATTGCATCTTGATGTTTCATGGCGAATAGTCAAAGTTTGGGACTTAGCCACGCCCACATGCTTTGACATAGAAAAATTCCTACGATAACTTTTCATCTTTAATGTCTCAAGTCTCTGCTGACTGAGTTTGAAGTCTCTATCTCAAAAGCTGCAGGAGGAGATAGATCAGATGCGATGTCTATGAAAAAGAGGAAATGGCTGATTTTGATCCAAAATGGCCGACTTCCTGTTGGGTTTGCACCATGGCTCCAAGAGACTTTTTTGTAGGTCCTGACATGATACACATGTGTACCAAGTTTCATAATTCTAGGTTAAAGCATGGCTTGGGGCTGATCATTTAAAAATTTCTAGGGGGCGCTGTAGAGAAATTAGGCCACGCCCATCAACGACTGTTATGGATTCCTATTCGGGGATGGATAAGGATGCATCCTAGTGAGTTTGGTGCAGCTGGGCTGAACGATGTGGAATCTAGAGCCAAACGTATGGCGGCGGCGTTACCTCTGCTTCGCCGCGGTCCCACGGCCACGCCCTCTACAGAAGACTCTTGGCGCTTTAAAGCAAGTGAGACTAACATGTTATCTGTCATCCAACACAGAATCATGTTGATTAGGTGCAGTGAGCCAGAAAGGCAGCTTTCCATGGAAAAAAAAGCACTTCCTGTTCTGAGGGGGCGGGGCTTAGATGACGTCAGACTATGACAACATAGGATCGTAGGGGACCCTACCAGGATCACTCATGTCAAGTTTGGTGCAGCTGGCCTCAAAATTGTGGAATCCACAGCCAAACGTAAGGACACGGCGTTTAGGGTCACTTCGCCACGCCGCCACGCCCACCTGCTGGATTCAAATGAGCTTGGCTTGGAATCCTCAACACACCAACATGTTTTCTGTCTGTGGACACAGTTTCACCTCGATTAGGTCAAAGGGGTCAGATAGCGACCGTTCAGCGTAAAAAATGACACTTCCTGTTCTCAGGGGGCGTGGCCTAAGTGACGTCATCATTTGACCGTTGGGTATTGTAGAGCATCCCATGATGATCAATCACTGAAAGTTTGGTGCTTCTATGAGTTTTTTTCAAAGAGTTATAACAGTTTGATGTTTCATGGCGAATCGGTGACCTTTGACCCCCGGAAAGACCCCTTCAGCAAGCCCGAAAACGCAAACCTACGATAACTTTGGATCGGCCATGCCTTATGAACGATCTGACCGAGTTTCAAGCCGATCGATCGAAATCCGTAGGACAAGTTCGATCAAATGCGAACCCTGTAAACGGCCAAAATCGGGTCAAAATCGGAACTTCAATCCAAAATGGCCGACAATCTGTGATACTTGCACTATGACATTAATTGTAAATTCAGAGTGTCTTGGGGAGCTCTACAAGTGTACCAAGTTTCAAGTCTCTACGATAAAGTAAGTGAATAGGAAAGGGTCTTTTGAAAGTTGCTAGGTGGCGCCCTTGAGCCGTTTCTTGTGCGATTTTTCTGGGGACCTTAAAATACGTAAATTTTACACGGGCTCTATGCCCCCGCCAAGTTTGGTGAGTTTTTGAATATGAGAAAGCCCCCAAAAAGCCAATTCTTTTGGCACAATAAAAATAATAATAATTAAAGCTCCGCGGAGCCTCAAGCGGCCCTCGCAGCCAAGCGCCGCTCAAGCCTATAGCCACCGCGGATGTTCCAGCACCGCCTCCCGCCGGCCACCGCCGACGCTCGCGCGCCGTCCTCCATGCGATCCGCTTCGATGTCTTCGGCAGCGTTCACTGGCCATGCACCCAAAATCTGGAGCAGATTGGGCCATGTGGCAAGGAGATACAGCTGTTTGATTAACCTAGGGGGCGCAGTGGAGTCAAATTGCAATTAAACTGTATTGGGCTCCTCAGAGGTTCACAAGTTTCACTCATAAAAAGTCAGGTGCAAATAGGATGATGCGTTTGTGAATAAGAGACGATCGTATGCATATGGCGAGGGACAGCCATTTTGCCACTCCCCCACGGGTCTGTAGGCATTGACAGAGTTCATCATCATCTCATGTTATGTCAGTGTGCACAGGGTTGGAATCCATGACACACCAACATGTTTTAGAGTGTAAAAGTAAGACATACAGTATAAAAAACAGGTGACTTCCTGTCGGAAGTGGGCGGGGCTAAGGTGATGTCATCAATCGACCACCTAACTGTGATGAGGGCTGGTCTATAATGAGACATAGAAAGTCTGTTGCAGCTGTGACCTGGCATTAGGAAGTAATTTCACATTCATGTTTCATGATGTATATTCAAAGTTTGGGACTTAGCCACGCCCCCACGGGTCAGTAGAGTTCATCACGGCAGAGTTCATCATCATTTCATTTCATGTCAGTCTGCACAGGATGAAACCCATAAGAATTAGAGAGTAAAAGTAAGACATACAATTGAAGAAAGAGGTTACTTCCTGTCGGAAGTGTGCGGGGCTAGGGTGATGTCATCAATCGACCACCTAACTATGATGAAGGCTGGTCTATAATGAGACATAGAAAGTCTGATGCAGCTGTGTCCTGGCATTTGGAAGTTATTTCACATTCATGTTTCATGCTGTATAGTCAAAGTTTGGGACTTAGCCACGCCCCCACGGGTCAGTCGAGTTCATCATGGGAGAGTTCATCATCATATCATGTCATGTCAGCCTACACCGGATGAAACCCATATGACTTAGAGAGTAAAAGTAAGACATACAATAGAAAAAACAGGCGACTTCCTGTCGGAAGTGGGCGGGGTTAAGGTGATGTCATCAACTGACCATCTCAATGTGATGAGGGGTGGTCTGTAGTCAGATATAGGAAGTCTGATGCAGCTGTGACCTTCTATGTGGAAGTTATTGCATCTTGATGTTTCATGGCGAATAGTCAAAGTTTGGGACTTAGCCACGCCCACATGCTTTGACATAGAAAAATTCCTACGATAACTTTTCATCTTTAATGTCTCAAGTCTCTGCTGACTGAGTTTGAAGTCTCTATCTCAAAAGCTGCAGGAGGAGATAGATCAGATGCGATGTCTATGAAAAAGAGGAAATGGCTGATTTTGATCCAAAATGGCCGACTTCCTGTTGGGTTTGCACCATGGCTCCAAGAGACTTTTTTGTAGGTCCTGACATGATACACATGTGTACCAAGTTTCATAATTCTAGGTTAAAGCATGGCTTGGGGCTGATCATTTAAAAATTTCTAGGGGGCGCTGTAGAGAAATTAGGCCACGCCCATCAACGACTGTTATGGATTCCTGTTCGGGGATGGATAAGGATGCATCCTAGTGAGTTTGGTGCAGCTGGGCTGAACGATGTGGAATCTAGAGCCAAACGTATGGCGGCGGCGTTACCTCTGCTTCGCCGCGGTCCCACGGCCACGCCCTCTACAGAAGACTCTTGGCGCTTTAAAGCAAGTGAGACCAACATGTTATCTGTCATCCAACACAGAATCATGTTGATTAGGTGCAGTGAGCCAGAAAGGCAGCTTTCCATGGAAAAAAAAGCACTTCCTGTTCTGAGGGGGCGGGGCTTAGATGACGTCAGACTATGACAACATAGGATCGTAGGGGACCCTACCAGGATCACTCATGTCAAGTTTGGTGCAGCTGGCCTCAAAATTGTGGAATCCACAGCCAAACGTAAGGACACGGCGTTTAGGGTCACTTCGCCACGCCGCCACGCCCACCTGCTGGATTCAAATGAGCTTGGCTTGGAATCCTCAACACACCAACATGTTTTCTGTCTGTGGACACAGTTTCACCTCGATTAGGTCAAAGGGGTCAGATAGCGACCGTTCAGCGTAAAAAATGACACTTCCTGTTCTCAGGGGGCGTGGCCTAAGTGACGTCATCATTTGACCGTTGGGTATTGTAGAGCATCCCATGATGATCAATCACTGAAAGTTTGGTGCTTCTATGAGTTTTTTTCAAAGAGTTATAACAGTTTGATGTTTCATGGCGAATCGGTGACCTTTGACCCCCGGAAAGACCCCTTCAGCAAGCCCGAAAACGCAAACCTACGATAACTTTGGATCGGCCATGCCTTATGAACGATCTGACCGAGTTTGAAGCCGATCGATCGAAATCCCTAGGACAAGTTCGATCAAATGCGAACCCTGCAAACGCCCAAAATCGGGTCAAAATCGGAACTTTAATCCAAAATGGCCGACAATCTGTGATACTTGCACTATGACATTAATTGTAAATTCAGAGTGTTTTGGGGAGCTGTACAAGTGTACCAAGTTTCAAGTCTCTACGATAAAGTAAGTGAATAGGAAAGGGTCTTTTGAAAGTTGCTAGGTGGCGCCCTTGAGCCGTTTCTTGTGCGATTTTTCTGGGGACCTTAAAATACGAAATTTTTCACCGGGCTCTATGCCCCCGCCACGTTTGGTGAGTTTTTGAATATGATAAAGCCCCCAAAAAGCCCCCTAAAAAGGGTGGCAGAATCGTAATAATAACTAGCGCTGCTCCGGCCTATAGCCACCGCGGGGGTACCAGCACCGCCACCCGCCCGCCACCGCCGACGCTCGCGCGCCCTCATCCACGCTATCCGCTTTTACGGCTTCGGCAGAGCTCCCTGGCGATGAACCAAAAATCTGGAGCACATCGGGCCATGTAGAGAGGAGATACAGCCGTTTGATTAACCTAGGGGGCGCAGTGGAGTCAAATCACAATTAAACTGTATTGGGCTCCTTAGAGGTTCACAAGTGTCACTCATACAATGTCTGGTGCAAATCGGATGATGCGTTTGTGAATACGAGACGAACGTATGCATATTACGAGGGACAGCCATTTTGCCACGCCCCCACGGGTCAGTAGAGTTCATCATCAATGAGTTCATCATCAATAAGTTCATCATCATTTCATTTTATGTCAGTCTGCACAGGATTAAACCCATATGAATTAGACTGTAAGACATACATTTGAAAAAACATGTTACTTCCTTTCGGAAGTGGGCGGGGCAAAGGTGACGTAATCAATCGACCACCTAACTGTGATGAGGGCTTATCTATAATGAGACATAGAAAGTCTGATGCAGCTCTGACCTGGCATTTGGAAGTTATTTCACATTCATGTTTCATGGTGTATAGTCAAAGTTTGGGACTTAGCCACGCCCACACGTGTCAGTAGAGTTCATCATGGGAGAGTTCATCATCATGTCATTTCATGTCAGCCTGCACAGGATGAAACCCATATGACTTAGAGAGTAAAAGTAAGACATACAATAGAAAAAACAGGTGACTTCCTGTCGGAAGTGGGCGGGGTTAAGGTGATGTCATCAACTGACCATCTCAATGTGATGAGGGGTGGTCTGTAGTCAGATATAGGAAGTCTGATGCAGCTGTGACCTTCTATGTGGAAGTTATTGCATCTTGATGTTTCATGGCGAATAGTCAAAGTTTGGGACTTAGCCACGCCCACATGCTTTGACATAGAAAAATTCCTACGATAACTTTTCATCTTTAATGTCTCAAGTCTCTGCTGACTGAGTTTGAAGTCTGTATCTCAAAAGCTGCAGGAGGAGATAGATCAGATGCGATGTCTATGAAAAAGAGGAAATGGCTGATTTTGATCCAAAATGGCCGACTTCCTGTTGGGTTTGCACCATGGCTCCAAGAGACTTTTTTGTAGGTCCTGACATGATACACATGTGTACCAAGTTTCATAATTCTAGGTTAAAGCATGGCTTGGGGCTGATCATTTAAAAATTTCTAGGGGGCGCTGTAGAGAAATTAGGCCACGCCCATCAACGACTGTTATGGATTCCTGTTCGGGGATGGATAAGGATGCATCCTAGTGAGGTTGGTGCAGCTGGGCTGAACGATGTGGAATGTAGAGCCAAACGTATGGCGGCGGCGTTACCTCTGCTTCGCCGCGGTCCCACGGCCACGCCCTCTACAGAAGACTCTTGGCGCTTTAAAGCAAGTGAGACTAACATGTTATCTGTCATCCAACACAGAATCATGTTGATTAGGTGCAGTGAGCCAGAAAGGCAGCTTTCCATGGAAAAAAAAGCACTTCCTGTTCTGAGGGGGCGGGGCTTAGATGACGTCAGACTATGACAACATAGGATCGTAGGGGACCCTACCAGGATCACTCATGTCAAGTTTGGTGCAGCTGGCCTCAAAATTGTGGAATCCACAGCCAAACGTAAGGACACGGCGTTTAGGGTCACTTCGCCACGCCGCCACGCCCACCTGCTGGATTCAAATGAGCTTGGCTTGGAATCCTCAACACACCAACATGTTTTCTGTCTGTGGACACAGTTTCACCTCGATTAGGTCAAAGGGGTCAGATAGCGACCGTTCAGCGTAAAAAATGACACTTCCTGTTCTCAGGGGGCGTGGCCTAAGTGACGTCATCATTTGACCGTTGGGTATTGTAGAGCATCCCATGATGATCAATCACTGAAAGTTTGGTGCTTCTATGAGTTTTTTTCAAAGAGTTATAACAGTTTGATGTTTCATGGCGAATCGGTGACCTTTGACCCCCGGAAAGACCCCTTCAGCAAGCCCGAAAACGCAAACCTACGATAACTTTGGATCGGCCATGCCTTATGAACGATCTGACCGAGTTTCAAGCCGATCGATCGAAATCCCTAGGACAAGTTCGATCAAATGCGAACCCTGCAAACGCCCAAAATCGGGTCAAAATCGGAACTTCAATCCAAAATGGCCGACATTCTGTGATACTTGCACTATGACATTAATTGTAAATTCTGAGTGTCTTGGGGAGCTCTACAAGTGTACCAAGTTTCAAGTCTCTGTGATGAAGCAAGTGAATAGGAAAGGGTCTTTTGAAAGTTGCTAGGTGGCGCCCTTGAGCCGTTTCTTGTGCGATTATTCTGAGGACCTTAAAATACGTAATTTTCACACAGACCTGACGCGTCCGCCAAGTTTGTTGAGTTTTTGAATATGATAAAGCCCCCTAAAAGCCAATTTATTTGGCGGAAGCATAATAATAATAATAATAATAAGAATTAAAGCTCCGCGGAGCCTCAAGCGGCCCTCGCAGCCAAGCGCCGCTCAAGCCTATAGCCACCGCGGATGTTCCAGCACCGCCTCCCGCCGGCCACCGCCGACGCTCGCGCGCCGTCCTCCATGCGATCCGCTTCGATGTCTTCGGCAGCGTTCACTGGCCATGCACCCAAAATCTGGAGCAGATTGGGCCATGTGGCAAGGAGATACAGCTGTTTGATTAACCTAGGGGGCGCAGTGGAGTCAAATTGCAATTAAACTGTATTGGGCTCCTCAGAGGTTCACAAGTTTCACTCATAAAAAGTCTGGTGCAAATAGGATGATGCGTTTGTGAATAAGAGACGATCATATGCATATGGCGAGGGACAGCCATTTTTCCAAGCCCCCACGGGTCAGTAGGCATTTACAGAGTTCATCGTCATCTCATTTCATGTCAGTCTGCACAGGGTTTGAATCCATGACACACCAACATCTTTTAGAGTGTAAAAGTAAGACATACAGTAGAAAAAACAGGTGACTTCCTTTTGGAAGTGGGCGGGGCTAAGGTGATGTCATCAATCGACCACCTAACTGTGATGAGGGCTGGTCTATAATGAGACATAGAAAGTCTGATGCATCTGTGACCTGGCATTAGGAAGAAATTTCACATTCATGTTTCATGATGTATATTCAAAGTTTGGGACTTAGCCACGCCCCCACGGGTCAGTAGAGTTCATCACGGCAGAGTTCATCATCATTTCATTTCATGTCAGTCTGCACAGGATGAAACCCATAAGAATTAGAGAGAAAAAGTAAGACATACAATTGAAGAAAGAGGTTACTTCCTGTCGGAAGTGGGCGGGGCTAGGGTGATGTCATCAATCGACCACCTAACTATGATGAAGGCTGGTCTATAATGAGACATAGAAAGTCTGATGCAGCTGTGACCTGGCATTTGGAAGTTATTTCACATTCATGTTTCATGCTGTATAGTCAAAGTTTGGGACTTAGCCACGCCCCCACGGGTCAGTCGAGTTCATCATGGGAGAGTTCATCATCATATCATGTCATGTCAGCCTACACCGGATGAAACCCATATGACTTAGAGAGTAAAAGTAAGACATACAATAGAAAAAACAGGTGACTTCCTGTCGGAAGTGGGCGGGGTTAAGGTGATGTCATCAACTGACCATCTCAATGTGATGAGGGGTGGTCTGTAGTCAGATATAGGAAGTCTGATGCAGCTGTGACCTTCTATGTGGAAGTTATTGCATCTTGATGTTTCATGGCGAATAGTCAAAGTTTGGGACTTAGCCACGCCCACATGCTTTGACATAGAAAAATTCCTACGATAACTTTTCATCTTTAATGTCTCAAGTCTCTGCTGACTGAGTTTGAAGTCTCTATCTCAAAAGCTGCAGGAGGAGATAGATCAGATGCGATGTCTATGAAAAAGAGGAAATGGCTGATTTTGATCCAAAATGGCCGACTTCCTGTTGGGTTTGCACCATGGCTCCAAGAGACTTTTTTGTAGGTCCTGACATGATACACATGTGTACCAAGTTTCATAATTCTAGGTTAAAGCATGGCTTGGGGCTGATCATTTAAAAATTTCTAGGGGGCGCTGTAGAGAAATTAGGCCACGCCCATCAACGACTGTTATGTATTCCTGTTCGGGGATGGATAAGGATGCATCCTAGTGAGTTTGGTGCAGCTGGGCTGAACGATGTGGAATCTAGAGCCAAACGTATGGCGGCGGCGTTACCTCTGCTTCGCCGCGGTCCCACGGCCACGCCCTCTACAGAAGACTCTTGGCGCTTTAAAGCAAGTGACACTAACATGTTATCTGTCATCCAACACAGAATCATGTTGATTAGGTGCAGTGAGCCAGAAAGGCAGCTTTCCATGGAAAAAAAAGCACTTCCTGTTCTGAGGGGGCGGGGCTTAGATGACGTCAGACTATGACAACATAGGATCGTAGGGGACCCTACCAGGATCACTCATGTCAAGTTTGGTGCAGCTGGCCTCAAAATTGTGGAATCCACAGCCAAACGTAAGGACACGGCGTTTAGGGTCACTTCGCCACGCCGCCACGCCCACCTGCTGGATTCAAATGAGCTTGGCTTGGAATCCTCAACACACCAACATGTTTTCTGTCTGTGGACACAGTTTCACCTCGATTAGGTCAAAGGGGTCAGATAGCGACCGTTCAGCGTAAAAAATGACACTTCCTGTTCTCAGGGGGCGTGGCCTAAGTGACGTCATCATTTGACCGTTGGGTATTGTAGAGCATCCCATGATGATCAATCACTGAAAGTTTGGTTCTTCTATGAGTTTTTTTCAAAGAGTTATAACAGTTTGATGTTTCATGGCGAATCGGTGACCTTTGACCCCCGGAAAGACCCCTTCAGCAAGCCCGAAAACGCAAACCTACGATAACTTTGGATCGGCCATGCCTTATGAACGATCTGACCGAGTTTGAAGCCGATCGATCGAAATCCCTAGGACAAGTTCGATCAAATGCGAACCCTGCAAACGCCCAAAATCGGGTCAAAATCGGAACTTTAATCCAAAATGGCCGACAATCTGTGATACTTGCACTATGACATTAATTGTAAATTCTGAGTGTCTTGGGGAGCTCTACAAGTGTACCAAGTTTCAAGTCTCTACGATAAAGTAAGTGAATAGGAAAGGGTCTTTTGAAAGTTGCTAGGTGGCGCCCTTGAGCCGTTTCTTGTGCGATTTTTCTGGGGACCTTAAAATACGTAAATTTTACACGGGCTCTATGCCCCCGCCAAGTTTGGTGAGTTTTTGAATATGAGAAAGCCCCCAAAAAGCCAATTCTTTTGGCACAATAAAAATAATAATAATAAACAGCACAGTTTCAATAGGCTCTCGCAGCGCTTAGCTGCTCGGGCCTAATAATAAACAGCGCGATTACAATAGGCCTTCGCAGCGCTTAGCTGCTCGGGCCTAATTAAAGCTCCGCGGAGCCTCAAGCGGCCCTCGCAGCCAAGCGCCGCTCAAGCCTATAGCCACCGCGGATGTTCCAGCACCGCCTCCCGCCGGCCACCGCCGACGCTCGCGCGCCGTCCTCCATGCGATCCGCTTCGATGTCTTCGGCAGCGTTCACTGGCCATGCACCCAAAATCTGGAGCAGATTGGGCCATGTGGCAAGGAGATACAGCTGTTTGATTAACCTAGGGGGCGCAGTGGAGTCAAATTGCAATTAAACTGTATTGGGCTCCTCAGAGGTTCACAAGTGTCACTCATAAAAAGTCAGGTGCAAATAGGATGATGCGTTTGTGAATAAGAGACGATCGTATGCATATGGCGAGGGACAGCCATTTTGCCACTCCCCCACGGGTCAGTAGGCATTGACAGAGTTCATCATCATCTCATGTTATGTCAGTCTGCACAGGGTTGGAATCCATGACACACCAACATGTTTTAGAGTGTAAAAGTAAGACATACAGTAGAAAAAACAGGTGACTTCCTGTCGTAAGTGGGCGGGGCTAAGGTGATGTCATCAATCGACCACATAACTGTGATGAGGGCTTATCTATAATGAGACATAGAAAGTCTGATGCAGCTGTGACCTGGCATTTGGAAGTTATTTCACATTCATGTTTCATGATGTATATTCAAAGTTTGGGACTTAGCCACGCCCCCACGGGTCAGTAGAGTTCATCACGGCAGAGTTCATCATCATTTCATTTCATGTCAGTCTGCACAGGATGAAACCCATAAGAATTAGAGAGAAAAAGTAAGACATACAGTAGAAAAAACAGGTCACTTCCTGTCGGAAGTGGGCGGGGCAAGGGTGATGTCATCAATCGACCACATAACTGTGATGAGGGCTTATCTATAATGAGACATAGAAAGTCTGATGCAGCTCTGACCTGGCATTTGGAAGTTATTTCACATTCATGTTTCATGGTGTATAGTCAAAGTTTGGGACTTAGCCACGCCCCCACGGGTCAGTAGAGTTCATCATGGGAGAGTTCATCATCATGTCATTTCATGTCAGCCTGCACAGGATGAAACCCATAAGAATTAGAGAGTAAAAGTAAGACATACAATAGAAAAAACAGGTGACTTCCTGTCGGAAGTGGGCGGGGTTAAGGTGATGTCATCAACTGACCATCTCAATGTGATGAGGGGTGGTCTGTAGTCAGATATAGGAAGTCTGATGCAGCTGTGACCTTCTATGTGGAAGTTATTGCATCTTGATGTTTCATGGCGAATAGTCAAAGTTTGGGACTTAGCCACGCCCACATGCTTTGACATAGAAAAATTCCTACGATAACTTTTCATCTTTAATGTCTGAAGTCTCTGCTGACTGAGTTTGAAGTCTCTATCTCAAAAGCTGCAGGAGGAGATAGATCAGATGCGATGTCTATGAAAAAGAGGAAATGGCTGATTTTGATCCAAAATGGCCGACTTCCTGTTGGGTTTGCACCATGGCTCCAAGAGACTTTTTTGTAGGTCCTGACATGATACACATGTGTACCAAGTTTCATAATTCTAGGTTAAAGCATGGCTTGGGGCTGATCATTTAAAAATTTCTAGGGGGCGCTGTAGAGAAATTAGGCCACGCCCATCAACGACTGTTATGGATTCCTGTTCGGGGATGGATAAGGATGCATCCTAGTGAGTTTGGTGGAGCTGGGCTGAACGATGTGGAATCTAGAGCCAAACGTATGGCGGCGGCGTTACCTCTGCTTCGCCGCGGTCCCACGGCCACGCCCTCTACAGAAGACTCTTGGCGCTTTAAAGCAAGTGAGACTAACATGTTATCTGTCATCCAACACAGAATCATGTTGATTAGGTGCAGTGAGCCAGAAAGGCAGCTTTCCATGGAAAAAAAAGCACTTCCTGTTCTGATGGGGCGGGGCTTAGATGACGTCAGACTATGACAACATAGGATCGTAGGGGACCCTACCAGGATCACTCATGTCAAGTTTGGTGCAGCTGGCCTCAAAATTGTGGAATCCACAGCCAAACGTAAGGACACGGCGTTTAGGGTCACTTCGCCACGCCGCCACGCCCACCTGCTGGATTCAAATGAGCTTGGCTTGGAATCCTCAACACACCAACATGTTTTCTGTCTGTGGACACAGTTTCACCTCGATTAGGTCAAAGGGGTCAGATAGCGACCGTTCAGCGTAAAAAATGACACTTCCTGTTCTCAGGGGGCGTGGCCTAAGTGACGTCATCATTTGACCGTTGGGTATTGTAGAGCATCCCATGATGATCAATCACTGAAAGTTTGGTGCTTCTATGAGTTTTTTTCAAAGAGTTATAACAGTTTGATTTTTCATGGCGAATCGGTGACCTTTGACCCCCGGAAAGACCCCTTCAGCAAGCCCGAAAACGCAAACCTACGATAACTTTGGATCGGCCATGCCTTATGAACGATCTGACCGAGTTTCAAGCCGATCGATCGAAATCCCTAGGACAAGTTCGATCAAATGCGAACCCTGCAAACGCCCAAAATCGGGTCAAAATCGGAACTTTAATCCAAAATGGCCGACAATCTGTGATACTTGCACTATGACATTAATTGTAAATTCAGAGTGTTTTGGGGAGCTCTACAAGTGTACCAAGTTTCAAGTCTCTACGATAAAGTAAGTGAATAGGAAAGGGTCTTTTGAAAGTTGCTAGGTGGCGCCCTTGAGCCGTTTCTTGTGCGATTTTTCTGGGGACCTTAAAATACGAAATTTTTCACCGGGCTCTATGCCCCCGCCACGTTTGGTGAGTTTTTGAATATGATAAAGCCCCCAAAAAGCCCCCTAAAAAGGGTGGCAGAATCGTAATAATAATAAGAAACAGTACAGGAACAATAGGCTCTCGCAGCGCTTAGCTGCTCGGGCCTAATAAGAAACAGCAAGGTTTCAATAGGCTCTCGCAGCGCTTAGCTGCTCGGGCCTAATAAGAAACAGCAAGGTTTCAATAGGCTCTCGCAGCGCTTAGCTGCTCGGGCCTAATAATAATTTACAGCACAGTTTCAATAGGCTCTCGCAGCGCTTAGCTGCTCGGGCCTAATAAACAGCACGAAAACAATAGGCTCTCGCAGCGCTTAGCTGCTCGGGCCTAATTAAAGCTCCGCGGAGCCTCAAGCGGCCCTCGCAGCCAAGCGCCGCTCAAGCCTAGCCACCGCGGATGTTCCAGCACCGCCTCCCCCCAGCCACCGCCTCCCCTCAGCACCACCTCCCCCCAGCCACTGCCTCCCCTCAGCACCATGTCACCCCAGCCACCGCCTACCCCCAGCCACTTCCTTGCTCTCACGGAGCTGCCAAACCCGCCCTGAAGATAGTCACCCTGTCATGTTCGACATTGCTCCCAGACAATGCACAAAAATCTGGTGTAGATCAGCTAATATCGCAAGGAGACACAGGTGTTTGATTAACCTTGGTGCGCAGTGGAGTCAAATCGCAATTAAACTCTATTGGGCTCCTTAGAGGTTCACAAGTGTCACTCATACAATGTCTGGTGCAAATCGGATGATGCGTTTGTGAATACGAGACGAACGTATGCATATTACGAGGGACAGCCATTTTGCCACGCCCCCACGGGTCAGTAGAGTACATCATCAATGAGTTCATCATCAATAAGTTCATCATCATTTCATTTTATGTCAGTCAGGACAGGATGAAACCCATAAGAATTAGAGAGAAAAAGTAAGACATACAGTAGAAAAAACAGGTGACTTCCTGTCGGAAGTGGGCGGGGCTAATGTTATGTCATCAATCGACCACCTAACTGTCATGATGGCTGGTCTATAATGACACATAGAAAGTCTGATGCAGCTGTGACCTGGCATTAGGAAGTAATTTCACATTCATGTTTCATGATGTATATTCAAAGTTTGGGACTTAGCCACGCCCCCACGGGTCAGTAGAGTTCATCACGGCAGAGTTCATCATCATTTCATTTCATGTCAGCCTGCACAGGATGAAACCCATAAGAATTAGAGAGTAAAAGTAAGACATACAATTGAAGAAAGAGGTTAGTTCCTGTCGGAAGTGGGCGGGGCTAGGGTGATGTCATCAACTGACCATCTCAATGTGATGAGGGGTGGTCTTTAGTCAGATATAGGAAGTCTGATGCAGCTGTGACCTTCTATGTGGAAGTTATTGCATCTTGATGTTTCATGGAGAATAGTCAAAGTTTGGGACTTAGCCACGCCCACATGCTTTGACATAGAAAAATTCCTACGATAACTTTTCATCTTTAATGTCTCAAGTCTCTGCTGACTGAGTTTGAAGTCTCTATCTCAAAAGCTGCAGGAGGAGATAGATCAGATGCGATGTCTATGAAAAAGAGGAAATGGCTGATTTTGATCCAAAATGGCCGACTTCCTGTTGGGTTTGCACCATGGCTCCAAGAGACTTTTTTGTAGGTCCTGATATGATACACATGTGTACCAAGTTTCATAATTCTAGGTTAAAGCATGGCTTGGGGCTGATCATTTAAAAATTTCTAGGGGGCGCTGTAGAGAAATTAGGCCACGCCCATCAACGACTGTTATGGATTCCTGTTCGGGGATGGATAAGGATGCATCCTAGTGAGTTTGGTGCAGCTGGGCTGAACGATGTGGAATCTAGAGCCAAACGTATGGCGGCGGCGTTACCTCTGCTTCGCCGCGGTCCCACGGCCACGCCCTCTACAGAAGACTCTTGGCGCTTTAAAGCAAGTGAGACTAACATGTTATCTGTCATCCAACACAGAATCATGTTGATTAGGTGCAGTGAGCCAGAAAGGCAGCTTTCCATGGAAAAAAAAGCACTTCCTGTTCTGAGGGGGCGGGGCTTAGATGACGTCAGACTATGACAACATAGGATCGTAGGGGACCCTACCAGGATCACTCATGTCAAGTTTGGTGCAGCTGGCCTCAAAATTGTGGAATCCACAGCCAAACGTAAGGACACGGCGTTTAGGGTCACTTCGCCACGCCGCCACGCCCACCTGCTGGATTCAAATGAGCTTGGCTTGGAATCCTCAACACACCAACATGTTTTCTGTCTGTGGACACAGTTTCACCTCGATTAGGTCAAAGGGGTCAGATAGCGACCGTTCAGCGTAAAAAATGACACTTCCTGTTCTCAGGGGGCGTGGCCTAAGTGACGTCATCATTTGACCGTTGGGTATTGTAGAGCATCCCATGATGATCAATCACTGAAAGTTTGGTGCTTCTATGAGTTTTTTTCAAAGAGTTATAACAGTTTGATGTTTCATGGCGAATCGGTGACCTTTGACCCCCGGAAAGACCCCTTCAGCAAGCCCGAAAACGCAAACCTACGATAACTTTGGATCGGCCATGCCTTTTGAACGATCTGACCGAGTTTCAAGCCGATCGATCGAAATCCCTAGGTCAAGTTCGATCAAATGCGAACCCTGTAAACGCCCAAAATCGGGTCAAAATCGGAACTTTAATCCAAAATGGCCGACAATCTGTGATACTTGCACTATGACATTAATTGTAAATTCAGAGTGTTTTGGGGAGCTGTACAAGTGTACCAAGTTTCAAGTCTCTACGATAAAGTAAGTGAATAGGAAAGGGTCTTTTGAAAGTTGCTAGGTGGCGCCCTTGAGCCGTTTCTTTTGCGATTTTTTCAACGACCATAAAATACGAAATATTTCACCGGGCTCTATGCCCCCGCCACGTTTGGTGAGTTTTTGAATATGATAAAGCCCCCAAAAAGCCCCCTAAAAAGGGTGGCAGAATCGTAATAATAATTAAAGCTCCGCGGAGCCTCAAGCGGCCCTCGCAGCCAAGCGCCGCTCAAGCCTATAGCCACCGCGGATGTTCCAGCACCGCCTCCCGCCGGCCACCGCCGACGCTCGCGCGCCGTCCTCCATGCGATCCGCTTCGATGTCTTCGGCAGCGTTCACTGGCCATGCACCCAAAATCTGGAGCAGATTGGGCCATGTGGCAAGGAGATACAGCTGTTTGATTAACCTAGGGGGCGCAGTGGAGTCAAATTGCAATTAAACTGTATTGGGCTCCTCAGAGGTTCACAAGTTTCACTCATAAAACGTCTGGTGCAAATAGGATGATGCGTTTGTGAATAAGAGACGATCATATGCATATGGCGAGGGACAGCCATTTTGCCACTCCCCCACGGGTCAGTAGGCATTGACAGAGTTCATCATCATGTCATGTTATGTCAGTCTGCACAGGGTTGGAATCCATGACACACCAACATGTTTTACAGTGTAAAAGTAAGACATACAGTATAAAAAACAGGTGACTTCCTGTCGGAAGTGGGCGGGGCTAAGGTGATGTCATCAATCGACCACCTAACTGTGATGAGGGCTGGTCTATAATGACACATAGAAAGTCTGATGCATCTGTGACCTGGCATTAGGAAGTAATTTCACATTCATGTTTCATGATGTATATTCAAAGTTTGGGACTTAGCCACGCCCCCACGGGTCAGTAGAGTTCATCACGGCAGAGTTCATCATCATTTCATTTCATGTCAGTCTGCACAGGATGAAACCCATAAGAATTAGAGAGAAAAAGTAAGACATACAGTAGAAAAAACAGGTCACTTCCTGTCGGAAGTGGGCGGGGCAAGGGTGATGTCATCAATCGACCACATAACTGTGATGAGGGCTTATCTATAATGAGACATAGAAAGTCTGATGCAGCTCTGACCTGGCATTTGGAAGTTATTTCACATTCATGTTTCATGGTGTATAGTCAAAGTTTGGGACTTAGCCACGCCCCCACGGGTCAGTAGAGTTCATCATGGGAGAGTTCATCATCATGTCATTTCATGTCAGCCTGCACAGGATGAAACCCATAAGAATTAGAGAGTAAAAGTAAGACATACAATTGAAGAAAGAGGTTACTTCCTGTCGGAAGTGGGCGGGGCTAGGGTGATGTCATCAATCGACCACCTAACTATGATGAAGGCTGGTCTATAATGAGACATAGAAAGTCTGATGCAGCTGTGACCTGGCATTTGGAAGTTATTTTACATTCATGTTTCATGCTGTATAGTCAAAGTTTGGGACTTAGCCACGCCCCCACGGGTCAGTCGAGTTCATCATGGGAGAGTTCATCATCATATCATGTCATGTCAGCCTACACCGGATGAAACCCATATGACTTAGAGAGTAAAAGTAAGACATACAATAGAAAAAACAGGTGACTTCCTGTCGGAAGTGGGCGGGGTTAAGGTGATGTCATCAACTGACCATCTCAATGTGATGAGGGGTGGTCTGTAGTCAGATATAGGAAGTCTGATGCAGCTGTGACCTTCTATGTGGAAGTTATTGCATCTTGATGTTTCATGGCGAATAGTCAAAGTTTGGGACTTAGCCACGCCCACATGCTTTGACATAGAAAAATTCCTACGATAACTTTTCATCTTTAATGTCTCAAGTCTCTGCTGACTGAGTTTGAAGTCTCTATCTCAAAAGCTGCAGGAGGAGATAGATCAGATGCGATGTCTATGAAAAAGAGGAAATGGCTGATTTTGATCCAAAATGGCCGACTTCCTGTTGGGTTTGCACCATGGCTCCAAGAGACTTTTTTGTAGGTCCTGACATGATACACATGTGTACCAAGTTTCATAATTCTAGGTTAAAGCATGGCTTGGGGCTGATTATTTAAAAATTTCTAGGGGGCGCTGTAGAGAAATTAGGCCACGCCCATCAACGACTGTTATGGATTCCTGTTCGGGGATGGATAAGGATGCATCCTAGTGAGTTTGGTGCAGCTGGGCTGAACGATGTGGAATCTAGAGCCAAACGTATGGCGGCGGCGTTACCTCTGCTTCGCCGCGGTCCCACGGCCACGCCCTCTACAGAAGACTCTTGGCGCTTTAAAGCAAGTGAGACTAACATGTTATCTGTCATCCAACACAGAATCATGTTGATTAGGTGCAGTGAGCCAGAAAGGCAGCTTTCCATGGAAAAAAAAGCACTTCCTGTTCTGAGGGGGCGGGGCTTAGATGACGTCAGACTATGACAACATAGGATCGTAGGGGACCCTACCAGGATCACTCATGTCAAGTTTGGTGCAGCTGGCCTCAAAATTGTGGAATCCACAGCCAAACGTAAGGACACGGCGTTTAGGGTCACTTCGCCACGCCGCCACGCCCACCTGCTGGATTCAAATGAGCTTGGCTTGGAATCCTCAACACACCAACATGTTTTCTGTCTGTGGACACAGTTTCACCTCGATTAGGTCAAAGGGGTCAGATAGCGACCGTTCAGCGTAAAAAATGACACTTCCTGTTCTCAGGGGGCGTGGCCTAAGTGACGTCATCATTTGACCGTTGGGTATTGTAGAGCATCCCATGATGATCAATCACTGAAAGTTTGGTGCTTCTATGAGTTTTTTTCAAAGAGTTATAACAGTTTGATGTTTCATGGCGAATCGGTGACCTTTGACCCCCGGAAAGACCCCTTCAGCAAGCCCGAAAACGCAAACCTACGATAACTTTGGATCGGCCATGCCTTATGAACGATCTGACCGAGTTTGAAGCCGATCGATCGAAATCCCTAGGACAAGTTTGATCAAATGCGAACCCTGCAAACGCCCAAAATCGGGTCAAAATCGGAACTTTAATCCAAAATGGCCGACAATCTGTGATACTTGCACTATGACATTAATTGTAAATTCTGAGTGTTTTGGGGAGCTCTACAAGTGTACCAAGTTTCAAGTCTCTACGATAAAGTAAGTGAATAGGAAAGGGTCCTTTGAAAGTTGCTAGGTGGCGCCCTTGAGCCGTTTCTTTAGCGATTTTTCTGGGGACCTTAAAATACGTAAATTTTACACGGGCTCTATGCCCCCGCCACGTTTGGTGAGTTTTTGAGTATGATAAAGCCCCCAAAAAGCCAATTCATTTGGCTGAAGAACTATAATAATAAGAAACAGCAAGGTTTCAATAGGCTCTCGCAGCGCTTAGCTGCTCGGGCCTAATAAGAAACAGTACAGGAACAATAGGCTCTCGCAGCGCTTAGCTGCTCGGGCCTAATAAGAAACAGTACAGTTTCAATAGGCTCTCGCAGCGCTTAGCTGCTCGGGCCTAATAATAAGAATAATTAAAGCTCCGCGGAGCCTCAAGCGGCCCTCGCAGCCAAGCGCCGCTCAAGCCTAGCCACCGCGGATGTTCCAGCACCGCCTCCCCTCAGCCACCGCCTCCCCTCAGCACCACCTCCCCCCAGCCACTGCCTCCCTTCAGCACCATGTCACCCCAGCCACCGCCTACCCCCAGTCACCGCCTTGCTCTCACGGAGCTGCCAAACCCGCCCTGAAGATAGTCACCCTGTCATGTTCGACATTGCTCCCAGTCAATGCACAAAAATCTGGTGTAGATCAGCTGATATCGCAAGGAGACACAGGTGTTTGATTAACCTGGGTGCGCAGTAGAGTCAAATTGCAATTAAACTCTATTGGGCTCCTTAGAGGTTCACAAGTGTCACTCATAAAAAGTGTGGAGCAAATGGGATGATGCGTTTGTCAATAAGAGACGATCGTATGCATATGGCGAGGGACAGCCATTTTTGCCACACCCACAAGGGTCAGATGCCATTGACAGAGTTCATCTTCATGGCATTTTATGTCAGTCTGCACAGGATGAAACCCATATGACTTAGAGAGTAAAAGTCAGACATACAGTAGAAAAAACAGGTGACTTCCTGTCGGAAGTGTGCGGGGCTAAGGTGATGTCATCAATCGACCACCTAACTGTGATGAGGACTGGTCTATAATGAGACATAGAAAGTCTGATGCAGCTGTGACCTGGCATTAGGAAGTTATTTCAAATTCATGTTTCATGGTGAATAGTCAAAGTTTGGGACTAAGCCACGCTTAGTCCCAAACTTAGCAGTAGGCATTTACAGAGTTCATCATCATCTCATGTTATGTCAGTGTGCACAGGGTTGGAATCCATGACACACCAACATTACTTAGAGAGTAAAAGTCAGACATACAGTAGAAAATAGAGGTGACTTCCTGTCGGAAGTGGGCGGGGCAAGGGTGATGTCATCAATCGACCACATAACTGTGATGAGGGCTTATCTATAATGAGACATAGAAAGTCTGATGAAGCTCTGACCTGGCATTTGGAAGTTATTTTACATTCATGTTTCATGGTGTATAGTCAAAGTTTGGGACTTAGCCACGCCCCCACGGGTCAGTAGAGTTCATCATGGGAGAGTTCATCATCATGTCATTTCATGTCAGCCTGCACAGGATGAAACCCATAAGAATTAGAGAGTAAAAGTAAGACATACAATTGAAGAAAGAGGTTACTTCCTGTCGGAAGTGGGCGGGGCTAGGGTGATGTCATCAATCGACCACCTAACTATGATGAAGGCTGGTCTATAATGAGACATAGAAAGTCTGATGCAGCTGTGACCTGGCATTTGGAAGTTATTTCACATTCATGTTTCATGCTGTATAGTCAAAGTTTGGGACTTAGCCACGCCCCCACGGGTCAGTAGAGTTCATCATGGGAGAGTTCATCATCATGTCATTTCATGTCAGCCTGCACAGGATGAAACCCATAAGAATTAGAGAGTAAAAGTAAGACATACAATTGAAGAAAGAGGTTACTTCCTATCGGAAGTGGGCGGGGCTAGGGTGATGTCATCAATCGACCACCTAACTATGATGAAGGCTGGTCTATAATGAGACATAGAAAGTCTGATGCAGCTGTGACCTGGCATTTGGAAGTTATTTCACATTCATGTTTCATGCTGTATAGTCAAAGTTTGGGACTTAGCCACGCCCCCACGGGTCAGTCGAGTTCATCATGGGAGAGTACATCATCATATCATGTCATGTCAGCCTATACCGGATGAAACCCATATGACTTAGAGAGTAAAAGTAAGACATACAATAGAAAAAACAGGTGACTTCCTGTCGGAAGTGGGCGGGGTTAAGGTGATGTCATCAACTGACCATCTCAATGTGATGAGGGGTGGTCTGTAGTCAGATATAGGAAGTCTGATGCAGCTGTGACCTTCTATGTGGAAGTTATTGCATCTTGATGTTTCATGGCGAATAGTCAAAGTTTGGGACTTAGCCACGCCCACATGCTTTGACATAGAAAAATTCCTACGATAACTTTTCATCTTTAATGTCTCAAGTCTCTGCTGACTGAGTTTGAAGTCTCTATCTCAAAAGCTGCAGGAGGAGATAGATCAGATGCGATGTCTATGAAAAAGAGGAAATGGCTGATTTTGATCCAAAATGGCCGACTTCCTGTTGGGTTTGCACCATGGCTCCAAGAGACTTTTTTTTAGGTCCTGACATGATACACATGTGTACCAAGTTTCATAATTCTAGGTTAAAGCATGGCTTGGGGCTGATCATTTAAAAATTTCTAGGGGGCGCTGTAGAGAAATTAGGCCACGCCCATCAACGACTGTTATGGATTCCTGTTAGGGGATGGATAAGGATGCATCCTAGTGAGTTTGGTGCAGCTGGGCTGAACGATGTGGAATCTAGAGCCAAACGTATGGCGGCGGCGTTACCTCTTCTTCGCCGCGGTCCCACGGCCAAGCCCTCTACAGAAGACTCTTGGCGCTTTAAAGCAAGTGAGACTAACATGTTATCTGTCATCCAACACAGAATCATCTTGATTAGGTCGAGAGAGCCATAGATGGAGCTTTACAAGTCAAAAAAAGGCACTTCCTGTTCTGAGGGTGCGGGGCTTAGATGACGTCAGAGTATGATGACATAGGATCGTCAGGCATCCCACCAGGATCAGTCATGTCAAGTTTGGTGCAGCTGGGCTCAAAATTGTGGAATCTGCAGCCAAACGTATGGATATAGCGTTACAGGTCACTTCGCCATGCCGCCACGCCCACCTGCTCCATCAAAACCAAACAGGGTTGGAATCCACGACACACCAACATGTTTTCTGTCTGTGGACACAGTTTCACCTCGATTAGGTCAAAGGGGTCAGATAGCGACCGTTCAGCGTAAAAAATGACACTTCCTGTTCTCAGGGGGCGTGGCCTAAGTGACGTCATCATTTGACCGTTGGGTATTGTAGAGCATCCCATGCTGATCAATCACTGAAAGTTTGGTGCTTCTATGAGTTTTTTTCAAAGAGTTATAACAGTTTGATGTTTCATGGCGAATCGGTGACCTTTGACCCCCGGAAAGACCCCTTCAGCAAGCCCGAAAACGCAAACCTACGATAACTTTGGATCGGCCATGCCTTTTGAACGATCTGACCGAGTTTGAAGCCGATCGATCGAAATCCCTAGGACAAGTTCGAAAAAATGCGAACCCTGTGAACGGCCAAAATCGGGTCAAAATCTGAACTTCAATCCAAAATGGCCGACGTTCTGTGATACTTGCACTATGACATTAATTGTAAATTCTGAGTGTCTTGGGGAGCTCTACAAGTGTACCGAGTTTAAAGTCTGTACGATAAAGTAAGTGAATAGGAAAGGGTCTTTTAAATGTTGCTAGGTGGCGCCCTTGAGCCGTTTCTGTTGCGATTTTTCCAGGGACCTTAAAATACGTAATTTTCACGCAGACCTGACGCGTCCGCCAAGTTTGGTGAGTTTTTGAATATGATAAAGCCCCCAAAAGGCCAATTTATTTGGCGGAAGCATAATAATAATAATAATTAAAGCTCCGCGGAGCCTCAAGCGGCCCTCGCAGCCAAGCGCCGCTCAAGCCTAGCCACCGCGGATGTTCCAGCACCGCCTCCCCTCAGCCACCGCCTCCCCTCAGCACCACCTCCCCCCAGCCACTGCCTCCCCTCAGCACCATGTCACCCCAGCCACCGCCTACCCCCAGCCACCGCCTTGCTCTCACGGAGCTGCCAAACCCGCCCTGAAGATAGTCACCCTGTCATGTTCGACATTGCTCCCAGTCAATGCACAAAAATCTGGTGTAGATCAGCTGATATCGCAAGGAGACACAGGTGTTTGATTAACCTGGGTGCGTAGTAGAGTCAAATTGCAATTAAACTCTATTGGGCTCCTTAGAGGTTCACAAGTGTCACTCATAAAAAGTCTGGAGCAAATGGGATGATGCGTTTGTCAATAAGAGACGATCGTATGCATATGGCGAGGGACAGCCATTTTTGCCACACCCACAAGGGTCAGATGCCATTGACAGAGTTCATCTTCATGGCATTTTATGTCAGTCTGCACAGGATGAAACCCATATGACTTAGAGAGTAAAAGTCAGACATACAGTAGAAAAAACAGGTGACTTCCTGTCGGAAGTGGGCGGGGCTAAGGTGATGTCATCAATCGACCACCTAACTGTGATGAAGGCTGGTCTATAATGAGACATAGAAAGTCTGATGCAGCTGTGACCTGGCATTAGGAAGTTATTTCACATTCATGTTTCATGGTGAATAGTCAAAGTTTGAGACTAAGCCACGCCCCCACGGGTCAGTAGAGTTCATCACGGCAGAGTTCATCATCATTTCATTTCATGTCAGTCAGCACAGGATGAAACCCATAAGAATTAAAGAGAAAAAGTAAGACATACAGTAGAAAAAACAGGTGACTTCCTGTCGGAAGTGTGCGGGGCTAAGGTGACGTCATCAATCGACCACCTAACTGTGATGATTGCTGATCTATAATGAGACACAGAAAGTCTGATGCAGCTGTGACCTGGCATTTGGAAGTTATTTCACATTCATATTTCATGGTGTATAGTCAAAGTTTGGGACTTAGCCACGCCCCCACGGGTCAGTAGAGTTCATCATGGGAGAGTTCATCATCATTTAATTTCATGTCAGTCTGCACAGGATTAAACCCATATGAATTAGACTGTAAGACATACATTTGAAAAAACATGTTACTTCTTTTCGGAAGTGTGCGGGGCAAAGGTGACGTCATCAATCGACCACCTAACTGTGATGAGGGCTTATCTATAATGAGACATAGAAAGTGTGATGCAGCTCTGACCTGGCATTTGGAAGTTATTTCACATTCATGTTTCATGGTGTATAGTCAAAGTTTGGGACTTAGCCACGCCCACACGGGTCAGTAGAGTTCATCACGGCAGAGTTCATCATCATTTAATTTCATGTCAGTCAGCACAGGATGAAACCCATAAGAATTAGAGAGAAAAAGTCAGACATACAGTAGAAAAAACAGGTGACTTCCTGTCGGAAGTGTGCGGGGCTAAGGTGACGTCATCAATCGACCACCTAACTGTGATGATTGCTGATCTATAATGAGACACAGAAAGTCTGATGCAGCTGTGACCTGGCATTTGGAAGTTATTTCACATTCATGTTTCATGGCGTATAGTCAAAGTTTGGGACTTAGCCACGCCCCCACGGGTCAGTCGAGTTCATCATGGGAGAGTTCATCATCATATCATGTCATGTCAGCCTACACCGGATGAAACCCATATGACTTAGAGAGTAAAAGTAAGACATACAATAGAAAAAACAGGTGACTTCCTGTCGGAAGTGGGCGGGGTTAAGGTGATGTCATCAACTGACCATCTCAATGTGATGAGGGGTGGTCTGTAGTCAGATATAGGAAGTCTGATGCAGCTGTGACCTTCTATGTGGAAGTTATTGCATCTTGATGTTTCATGGCGAATAGTCAAAGTTTGGGACTTAGCCACGCCCACATGCTTTGACATAGAAAAATTCCTACGATAACTTTTCATCTTTAATGTCTCAAGTCTCTGCTGACTGAGTTTGAAGTCTCTATCTCAAAAGCTGCAGGAGGAGATAGATCAGATGCGATGTCTATGAAAAAGAGGAAATGGCTGATTTTGATCCAAAATGGCCGACTTCCTGTTGGGTTTGCACCATGGCTCCAAGAGACTTTTTTGTAGGTCCTGACATGATACACATGTGTACCAAGTTTCATAATTCTAGGTTAAAGCATGGCTTGGGGCTGATCATTTAAAAATTTCTAGGGGGCGCTGTAGAGAAATTAGGCCACGCCCATCAACGACTGTTATGGATTCCTGTTCGGGGATGGATAAGGATGCATCCTAGTGAGTTTGGTGCAGCTGGGCTGAACGATGTGGAATCTAGAGCCAAACGTATGGCGGCGGCGTTACCTCTGCTTCGCCGCGGTCCCACGGCCACGCCCTCTACAGAAGACTCTTGGCGCTTTAAAGCAAGTGAGACTAACATGTTATCTGTCATCCAACACAGAATCATGTTGATTAGGTGCAGTGAGCCAGAAAGGCAGCTTTCCATGGAAAAAAAAGCACTTCCTGTTCTGAGGGGGCGGGGCTTAGATGACGTCAGACTATGACAACATAGGATCGTAGGGGACCCTACCAGGATCACTCATGTCAAGTTTGGTGCAGCTGGCCTCAAAATTGTGGAATCCACAGCCAAACGTAAGGACACGGCGTTTAGGGTCACTTCGCCACGCCGCCACGCCCACCTGCTGGATTCAAATGAGCTTGGCTTGGAATCCTCAACACACCAACATGTTTTCTGTCTGTGGACACAGTTTCACCTCGATTAGGTCAAAGGGGTCAGATAGCGACCGTTCAGCGTAAAAAATGACACTTCCTGTTCTCAGGGGGCGTGGCCTAAGTGACGTCATCATTTGACCGTTGGGTATTGTAGAGCATCCCATGATGATCAATCACTGAAAGTTTGGTGCTTCTATGAGTTTTTTTCAAAGAGTTATAACAGTTTGATGTTTCATGGCGAATCGGTGACCTTTGACCCCCGGAAAGACCCCTTCAGCAAGCCCGAAAACGCAAACCTACGATAACTTTGGATCGGCCATGCCTTTTGAACGATCTGACCGAGTTTCAAGCCGATCGATCGAAATCCCTAGGACAAGTTCGATCAAATGCGAACCCTGCAAACGCCCAAAATCGGGTCAAAATCGGAACTTTAATCCAAAATGGCCGACAATCTGTGATACTTGCACTATGACATTAATTGTAAATTCAGAGTGTCTTGGGGAGCTGTACAAGTGTACCGAATTTCAAGTCTGTACGATGAAGGAAGTGAATAGGAAAGGGTCTTTTGAAATTTGCTAGGTGGCGCCCTTGAGCCGTTTCTTGTGCGATTTTTCCAGGTACCTTAAAATACGTAAATTTTACACGTGCTCTATGCCCCCGCCAAGTATGGTGAGTTTTTGAATATGATAAAGCCCCCAAAAAGCCAATTCATTTGGGAAGATAAAAAAAATAATAATAATTAAAGCTCCGCGGAGCCTCAAGCGGCCCTCGCAGCCAAGCGCCGCTCAAGCCTATAGCCACCGCGTATGTTCCAGCACCACCTCCCCCCAGCCACCGCCTCCCCTCAGCACCACCTCCCCCCAGCCACTGCCTCCCCTCAGCACCATGTCACCCCAGCCACCGCCTACCCCCAGCCACCGCCTTGCTCTCAAGGAGCTGCCAAACCCGCCCTGAAGATAGTCACCTGTCATGTTCGACATTGCTCCCAGACAATGCACAAAAATCTGGTGTAGATCAGCTGATATCGCAAGGAGACACAGGTGTTTGATTAACCTGGGTGCGCAGTGGAGTCAAATTGCAATTAAACTCTATTGGGCTCCTTAGAGGTTCACAAGTGTCACTCATAAAAAGTCTGGAGCAAATGGGATGATGCGTGTGTGAATAAGAGATGATCGTTTGCATATGGCGAGGGACTGCCATCTGGCCACGCCTCCACGGGTCAGTAGGCATTTACAGAGTTCATCTTCATGTCATTTTATGTCAGTCTGCAAAGCATGAAACCCATATGACTTAGAGAGTAAAAGTCAGACATACAGTAGAAAAAACAGGTGACTTCCTGTCGGAAGTGGGCGTGGCTAAGGTGATGTCATCAATCGACCACCTAACTGTGATGAGGTCTGGTCTATAATGAGACATAGAAAGTCTGATGCAGCTCTGACCTGGCATTTGGAAGTTATTTCACATTCATGTTTCATGGTGTATAGTCAAAGTTTGGGACTTAGCCACGCCCCCACGGGTCAGTAGAGTTCATCATGGGAGAGTTCATCATCATGTCATTTCATGTCAGCCTGCACAGGATGAAACCCATAAGAATTAGAGAGTAAAAGTAAGACATACAATTGAAGAAAGAGGTTACTTCCTGTCGGAAGTGGGCGGGGCTAGGGTGATGTCATCAATCGACCACCTAACTATGATGAAGGCTGGTCTATAATGAGACATAGAAAGTCTGATGCAGCTGTGACCTGGCATTTGGAAGTTATTTCACATTCATGTTTCATGGTGTATAGTCAAAGTTTGGGACTTAGCCACGCCCCCACGGGTCAGTCGAGTTCATCATGGGAGAGTTCATCATCATATCATGTCATGTCAGCCTACACCGGATGAAACCCATATGACTTAGAGAGTAAAAGTAAGACATACAATAGAAAAAACAGGTGACTTCCTGTCGGAAGTGGGCGGGGTTAAGGTGATGTCATCAACTGACCATCTCAATGTGATGAGGGGTGGTCTGTAGTCAGATATAGGAAGTCTGATGCAGCTGTGACCTTCTATGTGGAAGTTATTGCATCTTGATGTTTCATGGCGAATAGTCAAAGTTTGGGACTTAGCCACGCCCACATGCTTTGACGTAGAAAAATTCCTACGATAACTTTTCATCTTTAATGTCTCAAGTCTCTGCTGACTGAGTTTGAAGTCTCTATCTCAAAAGCTGCAGGAGGAGATAGATCAGATGCGATGTCTATGAAAAAGAGGAAATGGCTGATTTTGATCCAAAATGGCCGACTTCCTGTTGGGTTTGCACCATGGCTCCAAGAGACTTTTTTGTAGGTCCTGACATGATACACATGTGTACCAAGTTTCATAATTCTAGGTTAAAGCATGGCTTGGGGCTGATCATTTAAAAATTTCTAGGGGGCGCTGTAGAGAAATTAGGCCACGCCCATCAACGACTGTTATGGATTCCTGTTCGGGGATGGATAAGGATGCATCCTAGTGAGTTTGGTGCAGCTGGGCTGAACGATGTGGAATCTAGAGCCAAACGTATGGCGGCGGCGTTACCTCTGCTTCGCCGCGGTCCCACGGCCACGCCCTCTACAGAAGACTCTTGGCGCTTTAAAGCAAGTGAGACTAACATGTTATCTGTCATCCAACACAGAATTATGTTGATTAGGTGCAGTGAGCCAGAAAGGCAGCTTTCCATGGAAAAAAAAGCACTTCCTGTTCTGAGGGGGCGGGGCTTAGATTACGTCAGACTATGACAACATAGGATCGTAGGGGACCCTACCAGGATCACTCATGTCAAGTTTGGTGCAGCTGGCCTCAAAATTGTGGAATCCACAGCCAAACGTAAGGACACGGCGTTTAGGGTCACTTCGCCACGCCGCCACGCCCACCTGCTGGATTCAAATGAGCTTGGCTTGGAATCCTCAACACACCAACATGTTTTCTGTCTGTGGACACAGTTTCACCTCGATTAGGTCAAAGGGGTCAGATAGCGACCGTTCAGCGTAAAAAATGACACTTCCTGTTCTCAGGGGGCGTGGCCTAAGTGACGTCATCATTTGACCGTTGGGTATTGTAGAGCATCCCATGATGATCAATCACTGAAAGTTTGGTGCTTCTATGAGTTTTTTTCAAAGAGTTATAACAGTTTGATGTTTCATGGCGAATCGGTGACCTTTGACCCCCGGAAAGACCCCTTCAGCAAGCCCGAAAACGCAAACCTACGATAACTTTGGATCGGCCATGCCTTATGAACGATCTGACCGAGTTTCAAGCCGATCGATCGAAATCCCTAGGACAAGTTCGATCAAATGCGAACCCTGCAAACGCCCAAAATCGGTTCAAAATCGGAACTTTAATCCAAAATGGCCGACAATCTGTGATACTTGCACTATGACATTAATTGTAAATTCTCAGTGTTTTGGGGAGCTGTACAAGTGTACCAAGTTTCAAGTCTCTACGATGAAGCAAGTGAATAGGAAAGGGTCTTTTGAAAGTTGCTAGGTGGCGCCCTTTAGCCGTTTCTTGTGCGATTTTTCCGAGGACCTTAAAATACGTAAATTTTCACCGGGCTCTATGCCCCCGCCAAGTTTGGTGAGTTTTTGAATATGATAAAGCCCCCAAAAAGCCAATTCATTTGGCACAAGAACTATAATAATAATTAAAGCTCCGCGGAGCCTCAAGCGGCCCTCGCAGCTAGCGCTGCTCCGGCCTATAGCCACCGCGGGGGTACCAGCACCGCCACCCGCCCGCCACCGCCGACGCTCGCGCGCCCTCATCCACGCTATCCGCTTTTACGGCTTCGGCAGAGCTCCCTGGCGATGAACCAAAAATCTGGAGCACATCGGGCCATGTAGAGAGGAGATACAGCTGTTTGATTAACATAGGGGGCGCAGTGGAGTCAAATTGCAATTAAACTCCACTGGGCTCCTTAGAGGTTCACAAGTGTCACTCATAAAAAGTCTGGTGTAAATCGGATGATGTGTCTGTGAATAAGAGATGATCGTATGCATATGGCGAGGGACAGCCATTTTGCGACGCCCCCACGCATCAGTAGGCATTGACAGAGTTCATCTTCATGTCATTTTATGTCAGTCTGCACAGGATGAATCCCATATGACTTAGAGTGTAAAAGTAAGACATACAGTAGAAAAAACAGGTGACTTCCTGTCGGAAGTGGGCGGGGCTAAGGTGATGTCATCAATCGACCACCTAACCGTGATGAGGACTGGTCTATAATGAGACATAGAAAGTCTGATGCAGCTGTGACCTTGTATGTGCATGTTATGTCACTTTGATGCTTAATGGTGAATAGTCAAAGTTTGGGACTTTGCCACGCCCACACGCTTTGACACACAAAAATTCCTGTGATAACTTCAGACCTTTATTGTCTCAACTCTCTGCTGACTGAGTTTGAAGTCTGTATCTCGAAAGCTGTAGGAGGAGATGGATCAGATGTGACGTCTATGAAAAACAGTAAATGGCGGATTTTGATCCAAAATGGCCGACTTCCTGTTGGGTTTGCACCATGGCTCCAAGAGACTTTTTTGTAGGTCCTGACATCATACACATGTGTACCAAGTTTCATAATTCTAGGTTAAAGCATGGCTTGGGGCTGATTATTTAAATAATTCTAGGGGGCGCTGTAGAGAAATTAGGCCACGCCCATGAACGACTGTTATGGATTCCTGTTCGGGGATAAATAAGGATGCATCCTAGTGAGTTTGGTGCAGCTGGGCTGAACGATGTGGAATCTAGAGCCAAACGTATGGCGGCGGCGTTCCCTCTGCTTCGCCGCGCTGCCACGGCCACGCCCTCTACTGAAGACTCTTGGCGCTTAAAAGCAAGTGAGACCAACATGTTATCTGTCATCCAACACAGAATCATCTTGATTAGGTTGAGAGAACCATAGATGGAGCTTTACAAGTCAAAAAAAGGCACTTCCTGTTCTGAGGGGGCGGGGCTTAGATGACGTCAGACTATGACGACATAGGATCGTAAGGCATCCCACCAGGATCACTCATGTGAAGTTTGGTGCAGCTGGGCTTAAAATTGTGGAATCTACAGCCAAAGGTATGGCGACGGCGTTACAGGTCAGTTCGCCACGCTGCCACGCCCACCTGCTCCATCAAATCGAAACAGGGTTGGAATCCATGACACACCAACATGTTTTCTGTCTGTGGACACAGTTTCATGTTGATTAGGTCAAAGGGGTCAGATAGCGACCATTCACAGTAAAAAATGACACTTCCTGTTCTAAGGGGGCGTGGCCTAAGTGATGTCATCATTTGACCATTGGGTATTCTAGGGGACCCGATGATGATCAATCACTGACAGTTTGGTGCTGCTGTGAGTTTTTTTGTAAAAGTTATAACCGTTTTATTTTTCATGGCGACTAGGTGAACTTTGACCCCAGGTAACCCCCCTTCAGGAAGGTCGAAAACGCAAACCTACGATAACTTTGGATCGGCCATGCCTTATGAACGATCTGACCGAGTTTGAAGCCGATCGATCGAAATCCCTAGGACAAGTTCGAAAAAATGCGAACCCTGTAAACGGCCAAAATCGGGTCAAAATCGGAACTTCAATCCAAAATGGCCGACATTCTGTGATACTTGCACTATGACATTAATTGTAAATTCTGAGTGTCTTGGGGAGCTCTACAAGTGTACCAAGTTTCAAGTCTCTACGATAAAGTAAGTGAATAGGAAAGGGTCCTTTGAAATTTGCCAGGTGGCGCCCTTGAGCCGTTTCTTGTGCGATTTTTCTGAGGACCTTAAAATACGTAAATTTTACACGGGCTCTATGCCCCCGCCACGTTTGGTGAGTTTTTGAATATGATAAAGCCCCCAAAAAGCCAATTCATTTGGCACAAGAACTATAATAATAATAATAATAATAATAATAAGAAACAGCGCGATTACAATAGGCCTTCGCAGCGCTTAGCTGCTCGGGCCTAATAAACAGTACAGTTTCAATAGGCTCTCGCAGCGCTTAGCTGCTCGGGCCTAATAATAAGAAACAGTACAGTTTCAATAGGCTCTCGCAGCGCTTAGCTGCTCGGGCCTAATTAACAGCACGATTACAATAGGCCTTCGCAGCGCTTAGCTGCTCGGGCCTAATAATAACAAGCGGCCCTCGCAGCCAAGCGCCGCTCAAGCCTATAGCCACCGCGGATGTTCCAGCACCGCCTCCCGCCGGCCACCGCCGACGCTCGCGCGCCGTCCTCCACGCGATCCGCTTTGATGCCTTCGGCAGCGTTCACTGGCCATGCACCCAAAATCTGGAGCAGATTGGGTCATGTGGCAAGGAGATACAGCTGTTTGATTAACCTAGGGGGCGCAGTGGAGTGACATTGCAATTAAACTCTATTGGCTCCTCAGAGGTTCACAAGTTTCACTCATAAAAAGTCTGGTGCAAATAGGATGATGCGTTTGTGAATAAGAGACGATCGTATGCATATGGCGAGGGACAGCCATTTTTCCACGCCCCCACGGGTCAGTAGGCATTTACAGAGTTCATCATCATCTCATTTCATGTCAGTCTGCACAGGGTTGGAATCCATCACACACCAACATGTTTTAGAGTGTAAAAGTAAGACATACAGTAGAAAAAACAGGTGACTTCCTGTCGGAAGTGGGCGGGGCTAAGGTGATGTCATCAATCCACCACCTAACTGTGATGAAGGCTTTTCTATAATGAGACATAGAAAGTCTGATACAGCTGTGACCTCGTATGTGCATGTTATCTGACTTTCATGATTTATGGCGAATAGTCAAAGTTTGGGACGATCCATATGGCGAGGGACAGCCATTTTGCCACGCCCCCACGGGTCAGTAGAGTTCATCACGGCAGAGTTCATCATCATTTCATTTCATGTCAGTCTGCACAGGATGAAACCCATAAGAATTAGAGAGAAAAAGTAAGACATATAGTAGAAAAAACAGGTCACTTCCTGTCGGAAGTGGGCGGGGCAAGGGTGATGTCATCAATCGACCACATAACTGTGATGAGGGTTTATCTATAATGAGACATAGAAAGTCTGATGCAGCTCTGACCTGGCATTTGGAAGTTATTTCACATTCATGTTTCATGGTGTATAGTCAAAGTTTGGGACTTAGCCACGCCCCCACGGGTCAGTAGAGTTCATCATGGGAGAGTTCATCATCATTTAATTTCATGTCAGTCAGGACAGGATGAAACCCATAAGAATTAGAGAGAAAAAGTAAGACATACAGTAGAAAAAACAGGTGACTTCCTGTCGGAAGTGTGCGGGGCAAGGGTGATGTCATCAACTGACCATCTCAATGTGATGAGGGGTGGTCTTTAGTCAGATATAGGAAGTCTGATGCAGCTGTGACCTTCTATGTGGAAGTTATTGCATCTTGATGTTTCATGGCGAATAGTCAAAGTTTGGGACTTAGCCACGCCCACATGCTTTGACATAGAAAAATTCCTACGATAACTTTTCATCTTTAATGTGTCAAGTCTCTGCTGACTGAGTTTGAAGTCTCTATCTCAAAAGCTGCAGGAGGAGATAGATCAGATGCGATGTCTATGAAAAAGAGGAAATGGCTGATTTTGATCCAAAATGGCCGACTTCCTGTTGGGTTTGCACCATGGCTCCAAGAGACTTTTTTGTAGGTCCTGACATGATACACATGTGTACCAAGTTTCATAATTCTAGGTTAAAGCATGGCTTGGGGCTGATCATTTAAAAATTTCTAGGGGGCGCTGTAGAGAAATTAGGCCACGCCCATCAACGACTGTTATGGATTCCTGTTCGGGGATGGATGAGGATGCATCCTAGTGAGTTTGGTGCAGCTGGGCTGAACGATGTGGAATCTAGAGCCAAACGTATGGCGGCGGCGTTACCTCTGCTTCGCCGCGGTCCCACGGCCACGCCCTCTACAGAAGACTCTTGGCGCTTTAAAGCAAGTGAGACTAACATGTTATCTGTCATCCAACACAGAATCATGTTGATTAGGTGCAGTGAGCCAGAAAGGCAGCTTTCCATGGAAAAAAAAGCACTTCCTGTTCTGAGGGGGCGGGGCTTAGATGACGTCAGACTATGACAACATAGGATCGTAGGGGACCCTACCAGGATCACTCATGTCAAGTTTGGTGCAGCTGGCCTCAAAATTGTGGAATCCACAGCCAAACGTAAGGACACGGCGTTTAGGGTCACTTCGCCACGCCGCCACGCCCACCTGCTGGATTCAAATGAGCTTGGCTTGGAATCCTCAACACACCAACATGTTTTCTGTCTGTGGACACAGTTTCACCTCGATTAGGTCAAAGGGGTCAGATAGCGACCGTTCAGCGTAAAAAATGACACTTCCTGTTCTCAGGGGGCGTGGCCTAAGTGACGTCATCATTTGACCGTTGGGTATTGTAGAGCATCCCATGATGATCAATCACTGAAAGTTTGGTGCTTCTATGAGTTTTTTTCAAAGAGTTATAACAGTTTGATGTTTCATGGCGAATCGGTGACCTTTGACCCCAGGTAACCCCCCTTCAGGAAGGTCGAAAACGCAAACCTGTGATAACTTTGGACCGGCCATGCCTTATGAACGATCTGACCGAGTTTGAAGCCGATCGATCGAAATCCCTAGGACAAGTTCGATCAAATGCGAACCCTGCAAACGCCCAAAATCGGGTCAAAATCGGAACTTCAATCCAAAATGGCCGACAATCTGTGATACTTGCACTATGACATTAATTGTAAATTCAGAGTGTCTTGGGGAGCTCTACAAGTGTACCAAGTTTCAAGTCTCTACGATAAAGTAAGTGAATAGGAAAGGGTCCTTTGAAAGTTGCTAGGTGGCGCCCTTGAGCCGTTTCTTTAGCGATTTTTGCAACCACCATAAAATACGAAATTTTTCACCGGGCTCTATGCCCCCGCCACGTTTGGTGAGTTTTTGAATATGATAAAGCCCCCAAAAAGCCCCCTAAAAAGGGTGGCAGAATCGTAATAATAATTAAAGCTCCGCGGAGCCTCAAGCGGCCCTCGCAGCTAGCGCTGCTCCGGCCTATAGCCACCGCGGGGGTACCAGCACCGCCACCCGCCCGCCACCGCCGACGCTCGCGCGCCCTCATCCACGCTATCCGCTTTTACGGCTTCGGCAGAGCTCCCTGGCGATGAACCAAAAATCTGGAGCACATCGGGCCATGTAGAGAGGAGATACAGCTCTTTGATTAACCTAGGGGGCGCAGTGGAGTCAAATCACAATTAAACTGTATTGGGCTCCTTAGAGGTTCACAAGTGTCACTCATACAATGTCTGGTGCAAATCGGATGATGCGTTTGTGAATACGAGACGAACGTATGCATATTACGAGGGACAGCCATTTTGCCACGCCCCCACGGGTCAGTAGAGTTCATCATCAATGAGTTCATCATCAATAAGTTCATCATCATTTCATTTTATGTCAGTCTGCACAGGATTAAACCCATATGAATTAGACTGTAAGACATACATTTGAAAAAACATGTTACTTCCTTTCGGAAGTGGGCGGGGCAAAGGTGACGTCATCAATCGACCACCTAACTGTGATGAGGGGTGGTCTGTAGTCAGATATAGGAAGTCTGATGCAGCTGTGACCTTCTATGTGGAAGTTATTGCATCTTGATGTTTCATGGCGAATAGTCAAAGTTTGGGACTTAGCCACGCCCACATGCTTTGACATAGAAAAATTCCTACGATAACTTTTCATCTTTAATGTCTCAAGTCTCTGCTGACTGAGTTTGAAGTCTCTATCTCAAAAGCTGCAGGAGGAGATAGATCAGATGCGATGTCTATGAAAAAGAGGAAATGGCTGATTTTGATCCAAAATGGCCGACTTCCTGTTGGGTTTGCACCATGGCTCCAAGAGACTTTTTTGTAGGTCCTGACATGATACACATGTGTACCAAGTTTCATAATTCTAGGTTAAAGCATGGCTTGGGGCTGATCATTTAAAAATTTCTAGGGGGCGCTGTAGAGAAATTAGGCCACGCCCATCAACGACTGTTATGGATTCCTGTTCGGGGATGGATAAGGATGCATCCTAGTGAGGTTGGTGCAGCTGGGCTGAACGATGTGGAATGTAGAGCCAAACGTATGGCGGCGGCGTTACCTCTGCTTCGCCGCGGTCCCACGGCCACGCCCTCTACAGAAGACTCTTGGCGCTTTAAAGCAAGTGAGACTAACATGTTATCTGTCATCCAACACAGAATCATGTTGATTAGGTGCAGTGAGCCAGAAAGGCAGCTTTCCATGGAAAAAAAAGCACTTCCTGTTCTGAGGGGGCGGGGCTTAGATGACGTCAGACTATGACAACATAGGATCGTAGGGGACCCTACCAGGATCACTCATGTCAAGTTTGGTGCAGCTGGCCTCAAAATTGTGGAATCCACAGCCAAACGTAAGGACACGGCGTTTAGGGTCACTTCGCCACGCCGCCACGCCCACCTGCTGGATTCAAATGAGCTTGGCTTGGAATCCTCAACACACCAACATGTTTTCTGTCTGTGGACACAGTTTCACCTCGATTAGGTCAAAGGGGTCAGATAGCGACCGTTCAGCGTAAAAAATGACACTTCCTGTTCTCAGGGGGCGTGGCCTAAGTGACGTCATCATTTGACCGTTGGGTATTGTAGAGCATCCCATGATGATCAATCACTGAAAGTTTGGTGCTTCTATGAGTTTTTTTCAAAGAGTTATAACAGTTTGATGTTTCATGGCGAATCGGTGACCTTTGACCCCCGGAAAGACCCCTTCAGCAAGCCCGAAAACGCAAACCTACGATAACTTTGGATCGGCCATGCCTTATGAACGATCTGACCGAGTTTCAAGCCGATCGATCGAAATCCCTAGGACAAGTTCGATCAAATGCGAACCCTGCAAACGCCCAAAATCGGGTCAAAATCGGAACTTCAATCCAAAATGGCCGACATTCTGTGATACTTGCACTATGACATTAATTGTAAATTCTGAGTGTCTTGGGGAGCTCTACAAGTGTACCAAGTTTCAAGTCTCTGTGATGAAGCAAGTGAATAGGAAAGGGTCTTTTGAAAGTTGCTAGGTGGCGCCCTTGAGCCGTTTCTTGTGCGATCATTCTGAGGACCATAAAATACGTAATTTTCACACAGACCTGACGCGTCCGCCAAGTTTGTTGAGTTTTTGAATATGATAAAGCCCCCTAAAAGCCAATTTATTTGGCGGAAGCATAATAATAATAATAATTAAAGCTCCGCGGAGCCTCAAGCGGCCCTCGCAGCCAAGCGCCGCTCAAGCCTATAGCCACCGCGGATGTTCCAGCACCGCCTCCCGCCGGCCACCGCCGACGCTCGCGCGCCGTCCTCCATGCGATCCGCTTCGATGTCTTCGGCAGCGTTCACTGGCCATGCACCCAAAATCTGGAGCAGATTGGGCCATGTGGCAAGGAGATACAGCTGTTTGATTAACCTAGGGGGCGCAGTGGAGTCAAATTGCAATTAAACTGTATTGGGCTCCTCAGAGGTTCACAAGTTTCACTCATAAAAAGTCTGGTGCAAATAGGATGATGCGTTTGTGAATAAGAGACGATCATATGCATATGGCGAGGGACAGCCATTTTTCCAAGCCCCCACGGGTCAGTAGGCATTTACAGAGTTCATCGTCATCTCATTTCATGTCAGTCTGCACAGGGTTTGAATCCATGACACACCAACATCTTTTAGAGTGTAAAAGTAAGACATACAGTAGAAAAAACAGGTGACTTCCTTTTGGAAGTGGGCGGGGCTAAGGTGATGTCATCAATCGACCACCTAACTGTGATGAGGGCTGGTCTATAATGAGACATAGAAAGTCTGATGCATCTGTGACCTGGCATTAGGAAGAAATTTCACATTCATGTTTCATGATGTATATTCAAAGTTTGGGACTTAGCCACGCCCCCACGGGTCAGTAGAGTTCATCACGGCAGAGTTCATCATCATTTCATTTCATGTCAGTCTGCACAGGATGAAACCCATAAGAATTAGAGAGAAAAAGTAAGACATACAATTGAAGAAAGAGGTTACTTCCTGTCGGAAGTGGGCGGGGCTAGGGTGATGTCATCAATCGACCACCTAACTATGATGAAGGCTGGTCTATAATGAGACATAGAAAGTCTGATGCAGCTGTGACCTGGCATTTGGAAGTTATTTCACATTCATGTTTCATGCTGTATAGTCAAAGTTTGGGACTTAGCCACGCCCCCACGGGTCAGTCGAGTTCATCATGGGAGAGTTCATCATCATATCATGTCATGTCAGCCTACACCGGATGAAACCCATATGACTTAGAGAGTAAAAGTAAGACATACAATAGAAAAAACAGGTGACTTCCTGTCGGAAGTGGGCGGGGTTAAGGTGATGTCATCAACTGACCATCTCAATGTGATGAGGGGTGGTCTGTAGTCAGATATAGGAAGTCTGATGCAGCTGTGACCTTCTATGTGGAAGTTATTGCATCTTGATGTTTCATGGCGAATAGTCAAAGTTTGGGACTTAGCCACGCCCACATGCTTTGACATAGAAAAATTCCTACGATAACTTTTCATCTTTAATGTCTCAAGTCTCTGCTGACTGAGTTTGAAGTCTCTATCTCAAAAGCTGCAGGAGGAGATAGATCAGATGCGATGTCTATGAAAAAGAGGAAATGGCTGATTTTGATCCAAAATGGCCGACTTCCTGTTGGGTTTGCACCATGGCTCCAAGAGACTTTTTTGTAGGTCCTGACATGATACACATGTGTACCAAGTTTCATAATTCTAGGTTAAAGCATGGCTTGGGGCTGATCATTTAAAAATTTCTAGGGGGCGCTGTAGAGAAATTAGGCCACGCCCATCAACGACTGTTATGGATTCCTGTTCGGGGATGGATAAGGATGCATCCTAGTGAGTTTGGTGCAGCTGGGCTGAACGATGTGGAATCTAGAGCCAAACGTATGGCGGCGGCGTTACCTCTGCTTCGCTGCGGTCCCACGGCCACGCCCTCTACAGAAGACTCTTGGCGCTTTAAAGCAAGTGACACTAACATGTTATCTGTCATCCAACACAGAATCATGTTGATTAGGTGCAGTGAGCCAGAAAGGCAGCTTTCCATGGAAAAAAAAGCACTTCCTGTTCTGAGGGGGCGGGGCTTAGATGACGTCAGACTATGACAACATAGGATCGTAGGGGACCCTACCAGGATCACTCATGTCAAGTTTGGTGCAGCTGGCCTCAAAATTGTGGAATCCACAGCCAAACGTAAGGACACGGCGTTTAGGGTCACTTCGCCACGCCGCCACGCCCACCTGCTGGATTCAAATGAGCTTGGCTTGGAATCCTCAACACACCAACATGTTTTCTGTCTGTGGACACAGTTTCACCTCGATTAGGTCAAAGGGGTCAGATAGCGACCGTTCAGCGTAAAAAATGACACTTCCTGTTCTCAGGGGGCGTGGCCTAAGTGACGTCATCATTTGACCGTTGGGTATTGTAGAGCATCCCATGATGATCAATCACTGAAAGTTTGGTGCTTCTATGAGTTTTTTTCAAAGAGTTATAACAGTTTGATGTTTCATGGCGAATCGGTGACCTTTGACCCCCGGAAAGACCCCTTCAGCAAGCCCGAAAACGCAAACCTACGATAACTTTGGATCGGCCATGCCTTATGAACGATCTGACCGAGTTTGAAGCCGATCGATCGAAATCCCTAGGACAAGTTCGATCAAATGCGAACCCTGCAAACGCCCAAAATCGGGTCAAAATCGGAACTTTAATCCAAAATGGCCGACAATCTGTGATACTTGCACTATGACATTAATTGTAAATTCTGAGTGTTTTGGGGAGCTGTACAAGTGTACCAAGTTTCAAGTCTCTACGATAAAGTAAGTGAATAGGAAAGGGTCCTTTGAAAGTTGCTAGGTGGCGCCCTTGAGCCGTTTCTTTTGCGATTTTTGCAACGACCATAAAATACAAAATTTCGCACCGGGCTCTATGCCCCCGCCAAGTTTGGTGAGTTTTTGAATATGATAAAGCCCCCAAAAAGCCAATTCATTTGGCACAAGAACTATAATAATAATAAGAAACAGCAAGGTTTCAATAGGCTCTCGCAGCGCTTAGCTGCTCGGGCCTAATTAAAGCTCCGCGGAGCCTCAAGCGGCCCTCGCAGCCAAGCGCCGCTCAAGCCTATAGCCACCGCGTATGTTCCAGCACCACCTCCCCCCAGCCACCGCCTCCCCTCAGCACCACCTCCCCCCAGCCACTGCCTCCCCTCAGCACCATGTCACCCCAGCCACCGCCTACCCCCAGCCACCGCCTTGCTCTCAAGGAGCTGCCAAACCCGCCCTGAAGATAGTCACCTGTCATGTTCGACATTGCTCCCAGACAATGCACAAAAATCTGGTGTAGATCAGCTGATATCGCAAGGAGACACAGGTGTTTGATTAACCTGGGTGCGCAGTGGAGTCAAATTGCAATTAAACTCTATTGGGCTCCTTAGAGGTTCACAAGTGTCACTCATAAAAAGTCTGGAGCAAATGGGATGATGCGTGTGTGAATAAGAGATGATCGTTTGCATATGGCGAGGGACTGCCATCTGGCCACGCCTCCACGGGTCAGTAGGCATTTACAGAGTTCATCTTCATGTCATTTTATGTCAGTCTGCAAAGCATGAAACCCATATGACTTAGAGAGTAAAAGTCAGACATACAGTAGAAAAAACAGGTGACTTCCTGTCGGAAGTGGGCGTGGCTAAGGTGATGTCATCAATCGACCACCTAACTGTGATGAGGTCTGGTCTATAATGAGACATAGAAAGTCTGATGCAGCTCTGACCTGGCATTTGGAAGTTATTTCACATTCATGTTTCATGGTGTATAGTCAAAGTTTGGGACTTAGCCACGCCCCCACGGGTCAGTAGAGTTCATCATGGGAGAGTTCATCATCATGTCATTTCATGTCAGCCTGCACAGGATGAAACCCATAAGAATTAGAGAGTAAAAGTAAGACATACAATTGAAGAAAGAGGTTACTTCCTGTCGGAAGTGGGCGGGGCTAGGGTGATGTCATCAATCGACCACCTAACTATGATGAAGGCTGGTCTATAATGAGACATAGAAAGTCTGATGCAGCTGTGACCTGGCATTTGGAAGTTATTTCACATTCATGTTTCATGCTGTATAGTCAAAGTTTGGGACTTAGCCACGCCCCCACGGGTCAGTCGAGTTCATCATGGGAGAGTTCATCATCATATCATGTCATGTCAGCCTACACCGGATGAAACCCATATGACTTAGAGAGTAAAAGTAAGACATACAATAGAAAAAACAGGTGACTTCCTGTCGGAAGTGGGCGGGGTTAAGGTGATGTCATCAACTGACCATCTCAATGTGATGAGGGGTGGTCTGTAGTCAGATATAGGAAGTCTGATGCAGCTGTGACCTTCTATGTGGAAGTTATTGCATCTTGATGTTTCATGGCGAATAGTCAAAGTTTGGGACTTAGCCACGCCCACATGCTTTGACATAGAAAAATTCCTACGATAACTTTTCATCTTTAATGTCTCAAGTCTCTGCTGACTGAGTTTGAAGTCTCTATCTCAAAAGCTGCAGGAGGAGATAGATCAGATGCGATGTCTATGAAAAAGAGGAAATGGCTGATTTTGATCCAAAATGGCCGACTTCCTGTTGGGTTTGCACCATGGCTCCAAGAGACTTTTTTGTAGGTCCTGACATGATACACATGTGTACCAAGTTTCATAATTCTAGGTTAAAGCATGGCTTGGGGCTGATCATTTAAAAATTTCTAGGGGGCGCTGTAGAGAAATTAGGCCACGCCCATCAACGACTGTTATGGATTCCTGTTCGTGGATGAATAAGGATGCATCCTAGTGAGTTTGGTGCAGCTGGTCTGAATGATGTGGAATCTAGAGCCAAACGTATGGCGGCGGCGTTCCCTCTGCTTCGCCGCGCTGCCACGGCCACGCCCTCTACTGAAAACTCTTGGCGCTTTAAAGCAAGTGAGACCAACATGTTATCTGTCATCCAACACAGAATCATCTTGATTAGGTCGAGAGAGCCAGAGATGGAGCTGTACAAGTCAATAAAAGGCACTTCCTGTTCTGAGGGGGCGGGGCTTAGATGACGTCAGACTATGACGACATAGGATCGTCAGGCATCCCACCAGGATCACTCATGTCAAGTTTGGTGCAGCTGGGCACAAGATTGAGGAATCTACAGCCAAACGTATGGCGACGGCGTTACAGGTCACTTCGCCATGCCGCCACGCCCACCTGGTCCATCAAAGCCAAACAGGGTTGGAATCCATGACACACCAACATGTTTTCTGTCTGTGGACACAGTTTCATGTTTATTAGGTCAAAGGGGTCAGATAAGGACCGTTCACAGTAAAACATGACACTTCCTGTTGTCAGGGGGCGTGGCCTAAGTGATGTCATCATTTGACCATTGGGTGTTGTAGGGGACCCGTTGATGATCAATCACTGAAAGTTTGGTGCTGCTGTGAGTTTTGTTGTAAAAGTTATAACCCTTTTATTTTTCATGGCGACAAGGTGAACTTTGACCCCAGGTAACTCCATTTAGAAGAAAAAAAAACGCAAAACTCTGATAACTTTGGATCGGCCATGCCTTATGAACGATCTGACTGAGTTTGAAGCCGATCGATCGAAGTCCCTAGGACTAGTTCGAAAAAATGCGAACCCTGTGAACGGCCAAAATCGGAACTTCAATCCAAAATGGCCGACATTCTGTGATACTTGCACTATGACATTAATTGTAAATTCTGAGTGTCTTGGGGAGCTGTACAAGTGTACCAAGTTTCAAGTCTGTACGATAAAGTAAGTGAATAGGAAAGGGTCTTTTGAAATTTGCTAGGTGGCGCCCTTGAGCCGTTTCTTGTGCGATTTTTCTGGGGACCTTAAAATACGTAAATTTTCACCGGGCTCTATGCCCCCGCCAAGTTTGGTGAGTTTTTGAATATGATAAAGCCCCCAAAAAGCCAATTTATTTTACGGAAGAATAAGAATAATAATAATAATAATAATTTACAGCACAGTTTCAATAGGCTCTCGCAGCGCTTAGCTGCTCGGGCCTAATAAGAACAAGCGGCCCTCGCAGCTAGCGCTGCTCCGGCCTATAGCCACCGCGGGGGTACCAGCACCGCCACCCGCCCGCCACCGCCGACGCTCGCGCGCCCTCATCCACGCTATCCGCTTTTACGGCTTCGGCAGAGCTCCCTGGCGATGAACCAAAAATCTGGAGCACATCGCGCCATGTAGAGAGGAGATACAGCTGTTTGATTAACCTAGGGGGCGCAGTGGAGTCAAATCACAATTAAACTCTATTGGGCTCCTTAGAGGTTCAAAAGTGTCACTCATACAATGTCTGGTGCAAATTGAATGATGCGTTTGTGAATACGAGACGAACGTATGCATATTACGAGGGACAGCCATTTTGCCACGCCCCCACTGGTCAGTAGAGTACATCATCAATGAGTTCATCATCAATAAGTTCATCATCATTTCATTTTATGTCAGTCTGCACAGGATTAAACCCATATGAATTAGACTGTAAGACATACATTTGAAAAAACATGTTACTTCCTTTCGGAAGTGGGCGGGGCAAAGGTGACGTCATCAATCGACCACCTAACTGTGATGAGGGCTTATCTATAATGAGACATAGAAAGTCTGATGCAGCTGTGACCTGGCATTTGGAAGTTATTTCACATTCATGTTTCATGGTGTATAGTCAAAGTTTGGGACTTAGCCACGCCCCCACGGGTTAGTCGAGTTCATCATGGGAGAGTTCATCATCATGTCATTTCATGTCAGCCTGCACAGGATGAAACCCATATGATTTAGAGAGTAAAAGTAAGACATACAATAGAAAAAACAGGTGACTTCCTGTCGGAAGTGGGCGGGGTTAAGGTGATGTCATCAACTGACCATCTCAATGTGATGAGGGGTGGTCTGTAGTCAGATATAGGAAGTCTGATGCAGCTGTGACCTTCTATGTGGAAGTTATTGCATCTTGATGTTTCATGGCGAATAGTCAAAGTTTGGGACTTAGCCACGCCCACATGCTTTGACATAGAAAAATTCCTACGATAACTTTTCATCTTTAATGTCTCAAGTCTCTGCTGACTGAGTTTGAAGTCTCTATCTCAAAAGCTGCAGGAGGAGATAGATCAGATGCGATGTCTATGAAAAAGAGGAAATGGCTGATTTTGATCCAAAATGGCCGACTTCCTGTTGGGTTTGCACCATGGCTCCAAGAGACTTTTTTGTAGGTCCTGACATGATACACATGTGTACCAAGTTTCATAATTCTAGGTTAAAGCATGGCTTGGGGCTGATCATTTAAAAATTTCTAGGGGGCGCTGTAGAGAAATTAGGCCACGCCCATCAACGACTGTTATGGATTCCTGTTCGGGGATGGATAAGGATGCATCCTAGTGAGTTTGGTGCAGCTGGGCTGAACGATGTGGAATCTAGAGCCAAACGTATGTCGGCGGCGTTACCTCTGCTTCGCCGCGGTCCCACGGCCACGCCCTCTACAGAAGACTCTTGGCGCTTTAAAGCAAGTGAGACTAACATGTTATCTGTCATCCAACACAGAATCATGTTGATTAGGTGCAGTGAGCCAGAAAGGCAGCTTTCCATGGAAAAAAAAGCACTTCCTGTTCTGAGGGGGCGGGGCTTAGATGACGTCAGACTATGACAACATAGGATCGTAGGGGACCCTACCAGGATCACTCATGTCAAGTTTGGTGCAGCTGGCCTCAAAATTGTGGAATTCACAGCCAAACGTAAGGACACGGCGTTTAGGGTCACTTCGCCACGCCGCCACGCCCACCTGCTGGATTCAAATGAGCTTGGCTTGGAATCCTCAACACACCAACATGTTTTCTGTCTGTGGACACAGTTTCACCTCGATTAGGTCAAAGGGGTCAGATAGCGACCGTTCAGCGTAAAAAATGACACTTCCTGTTCTCAGGGGGCGTGGCCTAAGTGACGTCATCATTTGACCGTTGGGTATTGTAGAGCATCCCATGATGATCAATCACTGAAAGTTTGGTGCTTCTATGAGTTTTTTTCAAAGAGTTATAACAGTTTGATGTTTCATGGCGAATCGGTGACCTTTGACCCCCGGAAAGACCCCTTCAGCAAGCCCGAAAACGCAAACCTACGATAACTTTGGATCGGCCATGCCTTTTGAACGATCTGACCGATTTTCAAGCCGATCGATCGAAATCCCTAGGAGGAGTTAGATCAAATGCGAACCCTGTAAACGGCCAAAATCGGGTCAAAATCGGAGGTTCAATCCAAAATGGCCGACATTCGGTGATACTTGCACTATGACATTAATTGTAAATTCAGAGTGTCTTGGGGAGCTCTACAAGTGTACCAAGTTTCAAGTCTGTACGATGAAGTAAGTGAATAGGAAAGGGTCTTTTGAAAGTTGCTAGGTGGCGCCCTTGAGCCGTTTCTGTTGCGATTTTTCCGGGGACCTTAAAATACGTAATTTTCACGCAGACCTGATGCGTCCGCCAAGTTTGGTGAGTTTTTGAATATGATAAAGCCCCCTAAAAGCCAATTTATTTGGCGGAAGCATAATAATAATAATAATTAAAGCTCCGCGGAGCCTCAAGCGGCCCTCGCAGCTAGCGCTGCTCCGGCCTATAGCCACCGCGGGGGTACCAGCACCGCCCCCCGCCCGCCACCGCCGACGCTCGCGCGCCCTCATCCACGCTATCCGCTTTTACGGCTTCGGCAGAGCTCCCTGGCGATGAACCAAAAATCTGGAGCACATCGGGCCATGTAGAGAGGAGATACAGCTGTTTGATTAACCTAGGGGGCGCAGTGGAGTCAAATCACAATTAAACTCTATTGGGCTCCTTAGAGGTTCACAAGTTTCACTCATACAATGTCTGGTGCAAATCGGATGATGCGTTTGTGAATACGAGACGAACGTATGCATATTACGAGGGACAGCCATTTTGCCACGCCCCCACGGGTCAGTAGAGTTCATCATCAATGAGTTCATCATCAATAAGTTCATCATCATTTCATTTTATGTCAGTCTGCACAGGATGAAACCCATAAGAATTAGAGAGAAAAAGTAAGACATACAGTAGAAAAAACAGGTGACTTCCTGTCGGAAGTGTGCGGGGCTAATGTTATGTCATCAATCGACCACCTAACTGTCATGATGGCTGGTCTATAATGACACATAGAAAGTCTGATGCATCTGTGACCTGGCATTAGGAAGTAATTTCACATTCATGTTTCATGATGTATAATCAAAGTTTGGGACTTAGCCACGCCCCCACGGGTCAGTAGAGTTCATCACGGCAGAGTTCATCATCATTTCATTTCATGTCAGTCTGCACAGGATGAAACCCATAAGAATTAGAGAGAAAAAGTAAGACATACAGTAGAAAAAACAGGTCACTTCCTGTCGGAAGTGGGCGGGGCAAGGGTGATGTCATCAATCGACCACATAACTGTGATGAGGGCTTATCTATAATGAGACATAGAAAGTCTGATGCAGCTCTGACCTGGCATTTGGAAGTTATTTCACATTCATGTTTCATGGTGTATAGTCAAAGTTTGGGACTTAGCCACGCCCCCACGGGTCAGTAGAGTTCATCATGGGAGAGTTCATCATCATGTCATTTCATGTCAGCCTGCACAGGATGAAACCCATAAGAATTAGAGAGTAAAAGTAAGACATACAATTGAAGAAAGAGGTTACTTCCTGTCGGAAGTGGGCGGGGCTAGGGTGATGTCATCAATCGACCACCTAACTATGATGAAGGCTGGTCTATAATGAGACATAGAAAGTCTGATGCAGCTGTGACCTGGCATTTGGAAGTTATTTCACATTCATGTTTCATGCTGTATAGTCAAAGTTTGGGACTTAGCCACGCCCCCACGGGTCAGTCGAGTTCATCATGGGAGAGTTCATCATCATGTAATTTCATGTCAGCCTGCACAGGATGAATCCCATATGATTTAGAGAGTAAAAGTAAGACATACAATAGAAAAAACAGGTGATTTCCTGTCGGAAGTGGGCGGGGTTAAGGTGATGTCATCAACTGACCATCTCAATGTGATGAGGGGTGGTCTGTAGTCAGATATAGGAAGTCTGATGCAGCTGTGACCTTCTATGTGGAAGTTATTGTATCTTGATGTTTCATGGCGAATAGTCAAAGTTTGGGACTTAGCCACGCCCACATGCTTTGACATAGAAAAATTCCTACGATAACTTTTCATCTTTAATGTCTCAAGTCTCTGCTGACTGAGTTTGAAGTCTCTATCTCAAAAGCTGCAGGAGGAGATAGATCAGATGCGATGTCTATGAAAAAGAGGAAATGGCTGATTTTGATCCAAAATGGCCGACTTCCTGTTGGGTTTGCACCATGGCTCCAAGAGACTTTTTTGTAGGTCCTGACATGATACACATGTGTACCAAGTTTCATAATTCTAGGTTAAAGAATGGCTTGGGGCTGATCATTTAAAAAATTCTAGGGGGCGCTGTAGAGAAATTAGGCCACGCCCATCAACGACTGTTATGGATTCCTGTTCGGGGATGGATAAGGATGCATCCTAGTGAGTTTGGTGCAGCTGGGCTGAACGATGTGGAATCTAGAGCCAAACGTATGGCGGCGGCGTTACCTCTGCTTCGCCGCGGTCCCACGGCCACGCCCTCTACAGAAGACTCTTGGCGCTTTAAAGCAAGTGACACTAACATGTTATCTGTCATCCAACACAGAATCATGTTGATTAGGTGCAGTGAGCCAGAAAGGCAGCTTTCCATGGAAAAAAAAGCACTTCCTGTTCTGAGGGGCGGGGCTTAGATGACGTCAGACTATGACAACATAGGTTCGTAGGGGACCCTACCAGGATCAGTCATGTCAAGTTTGGTGCAGCTGGCCTCAAAATTGTGGAATCCACAGCCAAACGTAAGGACACGGCGTTTAGGGTCACTTCGCCACGCCGCCACGCCCACCTGCTGGATTCAAATGAGCTTGGCTTGGAATCCTCAACACACCAACATGTTTTCTGTCTGTGGACACAGTTTCACCTCGATTAGGTCAAAGGGGTCAGATAGCGACCGTTCAGCGTAAAAAATGACACTTCCTGTTCTCAGGGGGCGTGGCCTAAGTGACGTCATCATTTGACCGTTGGGTATTGTAGAGCATCCCATGATGATCAATCACTGAAAGTTTGGTGCTTCTATGAGTTTTTTTCAAAGAGTTATAACAGTTTGATGTTTCATGGCGAATCGGTGACCTTTGACCCCCGGAAAGACCCCTTCAGCAAGCCCGAAAACACAAACGTACGATAACTTTGGATCGGCCATGCCTTTTGAACGATCTGACCGAGTTTGAAGCCGATCGATCGAAATCCCTAGGACAAGTTCGATCAAATGCGAACCCTGCAAACGCCCAAAATCGGTTCAAAATCGGAACTTTAATCCAAAATGGCCGACAATCTGTGATACTTGCACTATGACATTAATTGTAAATTCAGAGTGTTTTGGGGAGCTCTACAAGTGTACCAAATTTCAAGTCTCTACGATAAAGTAAGTGAATAGGAAAGGGTCTTTTGAAAGTTGCTAGGTGGCGCCCTTGAGCCGTTTCTTGTGCGATTTTTCTGAGGACCTTAAAATACGTAATTTTCACACAGACCTGACGCGTCCGCCAAGTTTGGTGAGTTTTTGAATATGATAAAGCCCCCTAAAAGCCAATTTATTTGGCGGAAGCATAATAATAATAATTAAAGCTCCGCGGAGCCTCAAGCGGCCCTCGCAGCCAAGCGCCGCTCAAGCCTATAGCCACCGCGGATGTTCCAGCACCGCCTCCCGCCGGCCACCGCCGACGCTCGCGCGCCGTCCTCCATGCGATCCGCTTCGATGTCTTCGGCAGCGTTCACTGGCCATGCACCCAAAATCTGGAGCAGATTGGGCCATGTGGCAAGGAGATACAGCTGTTTGATTAACCTAGGGGGCGCAGTGGAGTCAAATTGCAATTAAACTGTATTGGGCTCCTCAGAGGTTCACAAGTGTCACTCATAAAAAGTCAGGTGCAAATAGGATGATGCGTTTGTGAATAAGAGACGATCGTATGCATATGGCGAGGGACAGCCATTTTGCCACTCCCCCACGGGTCAGTAGGCATTGACAGAGTTCATCATCATCTCATGTTATGTCAGTCTGCACAGGGTTGGAATCCATGACACACCAACATGTTTTAGAGTGTAAAAGTAAGACATACAGTAGAAAAAACAGGTGACTTCCTGTCGTAAGTGGGCGGGGCTAAGGTGATGTCATCAATCGACCACATAACTGTGATGAGGGCTTATCTATAATGAGACATAGAAAGTCTGATGCAGCTGTGACCTGGCATTTGGAAGTTATTTCACATTCATGTTTCATGATGTATATTCAAAGTTTGGGACTTAGCCACGCCCCCACGGGTCAGTAGAGTTCATCACGGCAGAGTTCATCATCATTTCATTTCATGTCAGTCTGCACAGGATGAAACCCATAAGAATTAGAGAGAAAAAGTAAGACATACAGTAGAAAAAACAGGTCACTTCCTGTCGGAAGTGGGCGGGGCAAGGGTGATGTCATCAATCGACCACATAACTGTGATGAGGGCTTATCTATAATGAGACATAGAAAGTCTGATGCAGCTCTGACCTGGCATTTGGAAGTTATTTCACATTCATGTTTCATGGTGTATAGTCAAAGTTTGGGACTTAGCCACGCCCCCACGGGTCAGTAGAGTTCATCATGGGAGAGTTCATCATCATGTCATTTCATGTCAGCCTGCACAGGATGAAACCCATAAGAATTAGAGAGTAAAAGTAAGACATACAATAGAAAAAACAGGTGACTTCCTGTCGGAAGTGGGCGGGGTTAAGGTGATGTCATCAACTGACCATCTCAATGTGATGAGGGGTGGTCTGTAGTCAGATATAGGAAGTCTGATGCAGCTGTGACCTTCTATGTGGAAGTTATTGCATCTTGATGTTTCATGGCGAATAGTCAAAGTTTGGGACTTAGCCACGCCCACATGCTTTGACATAGAAAAATTCCTACGATAACTTTTCATCTTTAATGTCTGAAGTCTCTGCTGACTGAGTTTGAAGTCTCTATCTCAAAAGCTGCAGGAGGAGATAGATCAGATGCGATGTCTATGAAAAAGAGGAAATGGCTGATTTTGATCCAAAATGGCCGACTTCCTGTTGGGTTTGCACCATGGCTCCAAGAGACTTTTTTGTAGGTCCTGACATGATACACATGTGTACCAAGTTTCATAATTCTAGGTTAAAGCATGGCTTGGGGCTGATCATTTAAAAATTTCTAGGGGGCGCTGTAGAGAAATTAGGCCACGCCCATCAACGACTGTTATGGATTCCTGTTCGGGGATGGATAAGGATGCATCCTAGTGAGTTTGGTGGAGCTGGGCTGAACGATGTGGAATCTAGAGCCAAACGTATGGCGGCGGCGTTACCTCTGCTTCGCCGCGGTCCCACGGCCACGCCCTCTACAGAAGACTCTTGGCGCTTTAAAGCAAGTGAGACTAACATGTTATCTGTCATCCAACACAGAATCATGTTGATTAGGTGCAGTGAGCCAGAAAGGCAGCTTTCCATGGAAAAAAAAGCACTTCCTGTTCTGATGGGGCGGGGCTTAGATGACGTCAGACTATGACAACATAGGATCGTAGGGGACCCTACCAGGATCACTCATGTCAAGTTTGGTGCAGCTGGCCTCAAAATTGTGGAATCCACAGCCAAACGTAAGGACACGGCGTTTAGGGTCACTTCGCCACGCCGCCACGCCCACCTGCTGGATTCAAATGAGCTTGGCTTGGAATCCTCAACACACCAACATGTTTTCTGTCTGTGGACACAGTTTCACCTCGATTAGGTCAAAGGGGTCAGATAGCGACCGTTCAGCGTAAAAAATGACACTTCCTGTTCTCAGGGGGCGTGGCCTAAGTGACGTCATCATTTGACCGTTGGGTATTGTAGAGCATCCCATGATGATCAATCACTGAAAGTTTGGTGCTTCTATGAGTTTTTTTCAAAGAGTTATAACAGTTTGATGTTTCATGGCGAATCGGTGACCTTTGACCCCCGGAAAGACCCCTTCAGCAAGCCCGAAAACGCAAACCTACGATAACTTTGGATCGGCCATGCCTTATGAACGATCTGACCGAGTTTCAAGCCGATCGATCGAAATCCCTAGGACAAGTTCGATCAAATGCGAACCCTGCAAACGCCCAAAATCGGGTCAAAATCGGAACTTTAATCCAAAATGGCCGACAATCTGTGATACTTGCACTATGACATTAATTGTAAATTCAGAGTGTTTTGGGGAGCTCTACAAGTGTACCAAGTTTCAAGTCTCTACGATAAAGTAAGTGAATAGGAAAGGGTCTTTTGAAAGTTGCTAGGTGGCGCCCTTGAGCCGTTTCTTGTGCGATTTTTCTGGGGACCTTAAAATACGAAATTTTTCACCGGGCTCTATGCCCCCGCCACGTTTGGTGAGTTTTTGAATATGATAAAGCCCCCAAAAAGCCCCCTAAAAAGGGTGGCAGAATCGTAATAATAATTAAAGCTCCGCGGAGCCTCAAGCGGCCCTCGCAGCTAGCGCTGCTCCGGCCTATAGCCACCGCGGGGGTACCAGCACCGCCACCCGCCCGCCACCGCCGACGCTCGCGCGCCCTCATCCACGCTATCCGCTTTTACGGCTTCGGCAGAGCTCCCTGGCGATGAACCAAAAATCTGGAGCACATCGGGCCATGTAGAGAGGAGATACAGCTGTTTGATTAACATAGGGGGCGCAGTGGAGTCAAATTGCAATTAAACTCCACTGGGCTCCTTAGAGGTTCACAAGTGTCACTCATAAAAAGTCTGGTGTAAATCGGATGATGTGTCTGTGAATAAGAGATGATCGTATGCATATGGCGAGGGACAGCCATTTTGCGACGCCCCCACGCATCAGTAGGCATTGACAGAGTTCATCTTCATGTCATTTTATGTCAGTCTGCACAGGATGAATCCCATATGACTTAGAGTGTAAAAGTAAGACATACAGTAGAAAAAACAGGTGACTTCCTGTCGGAAGTGGGCGGGGCTAAGGTGATGTCATCAATCGACCACCTAACCGTGATGAGGACTGGTCTATAATGAGACATAGAAAGTCTGATGCAGCTGTGACCTTGTATGTGCATGTTATGTCACTTTGATGCTTAATGGTGAATAGTCAAAGTTTGGGACTTTGCCACGCCCACACGCTTTGACACACAAAAATTCCTGTGATAACTTCAGACCTTTATTGTCTCAACTCTCTGCTGACTGAGTTTGAAGTCTGTATCTCGAAAGCTGTAGGAGGAGATGGATCAGATGTGACGTCTATGAAAAACAGTAAATGGCGGATTTTGATCCAAAATGGCCGACTTCCTGTTGGGTTTGCACCATGGCTCCAAGAGACTTTTTTGTAGGTCCTGACATCATACACATGTGTACCAAGTTTCATAATTCTAGGTTAAAGCATGGCTTGGGGCTGATTATTTAAATAATTCTAGGGGGCGCTGTAGAGAAATTAGGCCACGCCCATGAACGACTGTTATGGATTCCTGTTCGGGGATAAATAAGGATGCATCCTAGTGAGTTTGGTGCAGCTGGGCTGAACGATGTGGAATCTAGAGCCAAACGTATGGCGGCGGCGTTCCCTCTGCTTCGCCGCGCTGCCACGGCCACGCCCTCTACTGAAGACTCTTGGCGCTTAAAAGCAAGTGAGACCAACATGTTATCTGTCATCCAACACAGAATCATCTTGATTAGGTTGAGAGAACCATAGATGGAGCTTTACAAGTCAAAAAAAGGCACTTCCTGTTCTGAGGGGGCGGGGCTTAGATGACGTCAGACTATGACGACATAGGATCGTAAGGCATCCCACCAGGATCACTCATGTGAAGTTTGGTGCAGCTGGGCTTAAAATTGTGGAATCTACAGCCAAAGGTATGGCGACGGCGTTACAGGTCAGTTCGCCACGCTGCCACGCCCACCTGCTCCATCAAATCGAAACAGGGTTGGAATCCATGACACACCAACATGTTTTCTGTCTGTGGACACAGTTTCATGTTGATTAGGTCAAAGGGGTCAGATAGCGACCATTCACAGTAAAAAATGACACTTCCTGTTCTAAGGGGGCGTGGCCTAAGTGATGTCATCATTTGACCATTGGGTATTCTAGGGGACCCGATGATGATCAATCACTGACAGTTTGGTGCTGCTGTGAGTTTTTTTGTAAAAGTTATAACCGTTTTATTTTTCATGGCGACTAGGTGAACTTTGACCCCAGGTAACCCCCCTTCAGGAAGGTCGAAAACGCAAACCTACGATAACTTTGGATCGGCCATGCCTTATGAACGATCTGACCGAGTTTGAAGCCGATCGATCGAAATCCCTAGGACAAGTTCGAAAAAATGCGAACCCTGTAAACGGCCAAAATCGGGTCAAAATCGGAACTTCAATCCAAAATGGCCGACATTCTGTGATACTTGCACTATGACATTAATTGTAAATTCTGAGTGTCTTGGGGAGCTCTACAAGTGTACCAAGTTTCAAGTCTCTACGATAAAGTAAGTGAATAGGAAAGGGTCCTTTGAAATTTGCCAGGTGGCGCCCTTGAGCCGTTTCTTGTGCGATTTTTCTGAGGACCTTAAAATACGTAAATTTTACACGGGCTCTATGCCCCCGCCACGTTTGGTGAGTTTTTGAATATGATAAAGCCCCCAAAAAGCCAATTCATTTGGCACAAGAACTATAATAATAATAATAATAATAATAATAAGAAACAGCGCGATTACAATAGGCCTTCGCAGCGCTTAGCTGCTCGGGCCTAATTAAAGCTCCGCGGAGCCTCAAGCGGCCCTCGCAGCCAAGCGCCGCTCAAGCCTATAGCCACCGCGGATGTTCCAGCACCGCCTCCCGCCGGCCACCGCCGACGCTCGCGCGCCGTCCTCCATGCGATCCGCTTCGATGTCTTCGGCAGCGTTCACTGGCCATGCACCCAAAATCTGGAGCAGATTGGGCCATGTGGCAAGGAGATACAGCTGTTTGATTAACATAGGGGGCGCAGTGGAGTCAAATTGCAATTAAACTGTATTGGGCTCCTCAGAGGTTCACAAGTGTCACTCATAAAAAGTCTGGTGCAAATAGGATGATGCGTTTGTGAATAAGAGACGATCGTATGCATATGGCGAGGGCCAGCCATTTTGCCACTCCCCCACGGGTCAGTAGGCATTGACAGAGTTCATCATCATCTCATGTTATGTCAGTCTGCACAGGGTTGGAATCCATGACACATCAACATGTTTTAGAGTGTAAAAGTAAGACATACAGTAGAAAAAACAGGTGACTTCCTGTCGGAAGTGGGCGGGGCTAAGGTGATGTCATCAATTGACCACCTAACTGTGCTGAGGACTGGTCTATAATGAGACATAGAAAGTCTGATGCATCTGTGACCTGGCATTAGGAAGTAATTTCACTTTCATGTTTCATGATGTATATTCAAAGTTTGGGACTTAGCCACGCCCCCACGGGTCAGTAGAGTTCATCACGGCAGAGTTCATCATCATTTCATTTCATGTCAGTCTGCACAGGATGAAACCCATAAGAATTAGAGAGAAAAAGTAAGACATAAAGTAGAAAAAACAGGTCACTTCCTGTCGGAAGTGGGCGGGGCAAGGGTGATGTCATCAATCGACCACATAACTGTGATGAGGGCTTATCTATAATGAGACATAGAAAGTCTGATGCAGCTCTGACCTGGCATTTGGAAGTTATTTCACATTCATGTTTCATGGTGTATAGTCAAAGTTTGGGACTTAGCCACGCCCCCACGGGTCAGTAGAGTTCATCATGGGAGAGTTCATCATCATGTCATTTCATGTCAGCCTGCACAGGATGAAACCCATAAGAATTAGAGAGTAAAAGTAAGACATACAATTGAAGAAAGAGGTTACTTCCTGTCGGAAGTGGGCGGGGCTAGGGTGATGTCATCAATCGACCACCTAACTATGATGAAGGCTGGTCTATAATGAGACATAGAAAGTCTGATGCAGCTGTGACCTGGCATTTGGAAGTTATTTCACATTCATGTTTCATGCTGTATAGTCAAAGTTTGGGACTTAGCCACGGCCCCACGGGTCAGTCGAGTTCATCATGGGAGAGTTCATCATCATATCATGTCATGTCAGCCTACACCGGATGAAACCCATATGACTTAGAGAGTAAAAGTAAGACATACAATAGAAAAAACAGGTGACTTCCTGTCGGAAGTGGGCGGGGTTAAGGTGATGTCATCAACTGACCATCTCAATGTGATGAGGGGTGGTCTGTAGTCAGATATAGGAAGTCTGATGCAGCTGTGACCTTCTATGTGGAAGTTATTGCATCTTGATGTTTCATGGCGAATAGTCAAAGTTTGGGACTTAGCCACGCCCACATGCTTTGACATAGAAAAATTCCTACGATAACTTTTCATCTTTAATGTCTCAAGTCTCTGCTGACTGAGTTTGAAGTCTCTATCTCAAAAGCTGCAGGAGGAGATAGATCAGATGCGATGTCTATGAAAAAGAGGAAATGGCTGATTTTGATCCAAAATGGCCGACTTCCTGTTGGGTTTGCACCATGGCTCCAAGAGACTTTTTTGTAGGTCCTGATATGATACACATGTGTACCAAGTTTCATAATTCTAGGTTAAAGCATGGCTTGGGGCTGATCATTTAAAAATTTCTAGGGGGCGCTGTAGAGAAATTAGGCCACGCCCATCAACGACTGTTATGGATTCCTGTTCGGGGATGGATAAGGATGCATCCTAGTGAGTTTGGTGCAGCTGGGCTGAACGATGTGGAATCTAGAGCCAAACGTATGGCGGCGGCGTTACCTCTGCTTCGCCGCGGTCCCACGGCCACGCCCTCTACAGAAGACTCTTGGCGCTTTAAAGCAAGTGAGACTAACATGTTATCTGTCATCCAACACAGAATCATGTTGATTAGGTGCAGTGAGCCAGAAAGGCAGCTTTCCATGGAAAAAAAAGCACTTCCTGTTCTGAGGGGGCGGGGCTTAGATGACGTCAGACTATGACAACATAGGATCGTAGGGGACCCTACCAGGATCACTCATGTCAAGTTTGGTGCAGCTGGCCTCAAAATTGTGGAATCCACAGCCAAACGTAAGGACACGGCGTTTAGGGTCACTTCGCCACGCCGCCACGCCCACCTGCTGGATTCAAATGAGCTTGGCTTGGAATCCTCAACACACCAACATGTTTTCTGTCTGTGGACACAGTTTCACCTCGATTAGGTCAAAGGGGTCAGATAGCGACCGTTCAGCGTAAAAAATGACACTTCCTGTTCTCAGGGGGCGTGGCCTAAGTGACGTCATCATTTGACCGTTGGGTATTGTAGAGCATCCCATGATGATCAATCACTGAAAGTTTGGTGCTTCTATGAGTTTTTTTCAAAGAGTTATAACAGTTTGATGTTTCATGGCGAATCGGTGACCTTTGACCCCCGGAAAGACCCCTTCAGCAAGCCCGAAAACGCAAACCTACGATAACTTTGGATCGGCCATGCCTTTTGAACGATCTGACCGAGTTTCAAGCCGATCGATCGAAATCCCTAGGTCAAGTTCGATCAAATGCGAACCCTGTAAACGCCCAAAATCGGGTCAAAATCGGAACTTTAATCCAAAATGGCCGACAATCTGTGATACTTGCACTATGACATTAATTGTAAATTCAGAGTGTTTTGGGGAGCTGTACAAGTGTACCAAGTTTCAAGTCTCTACGATAAAGTAAGTGAATAGGAAAGGGTCTTTTGAAAGTTGCTAGGTGGCGCCCTTGAGCCGTTTCTTTTGCGATTTTTTCAACGACCATAAAATACGAAATTTTTCACCGGGCTCTATGCCCCCGCCACGTTTGGTGAGTTTTTGAATATGATAAAGCCCCCAAAAAGCCCCCTAAAAAGGGTGGCAGAATCGTAATAATAATAAGAAACAGTACAGGAACAATAGGCTCTCGCAGCGCTTAGCTGCTCGGGCCTAATTAAAGCTCCGCGGAGCCTCAAGCGGCCCTCGCAGCCAAGCGCCGCTCAAGCCTATAGCCACCGCGGATGTTCCAGCACCGCCTCCCGCCAGCCACCGCCGACGCTCGCGCGCCGTCCTCCACGCGATCCGCTTCGATACATTCGGCAGCATTTCCTGGCCATGCACCCAAAATCTGGAGCAGATTGGGCCATGTGGCAAGGAGATACAGCTGTTTGATTAACCTAGGGGGCGCAGTGGAGTCAAATTGCAATTAAACTCTATTGGGCTCCTTAGAGGTTAACAAGTGTCACTCATAAAAAGTCTGGTGCAAATCGGATGATGCGTCTGTGAATAAGAGACGATCGTATGCATATGGCGAGGGACAGCCATTTTGTCACGCCCCCACGGGTCAGCAGGCATTTACAGAGTTCATCATCATCTCATTTTATGTCAGTCTGCACAGGGTTGGAATCCATGACACACCAACATGTTTTAGAGTGTAAAAGTAAGACATACAGTAGAAAAAACAGGTGACTTCCTGTCGGAAGTGGGCGGGGCTAACGTGATGTCATCAATCGACCACCTAACTGTTATGAGGACTGGTCTATAATGAGACATAGAAAGTGTTATGCAGCTCTGACCTGGCATTTGGAAGTTATTTCACATTCATGTTTCATGGTGATTAGTCAAAGTTTGGGACTTAGCCACGCCCCCACGGGTCAGTAGAGTTCATCATGGGAGAGGTCATCATCATTTAATTTCATGTCAGTCAGGACAGGATGAAACCCATAAGAATTAGAGAGTAAAAGTAAGACATACAATTGAAGAAAGAGGTTACTTCCTGTCGGAAGTGGGCGGGGCTAGGGTGATGTCATCAATCGACCACCTAACTATGATGAAGGCTGGTCTATAATGAGACATAGAAAGTCTGATGCAGCTGTGACCTGGCATTTGGAAGGTATTTCACATTCATGTTTCATGCTGTATAGTCAAAGTTTGGGACTTAGCCACGCCCCCACGGGTCAGTCGAGTTCATCATGGGAGAGTTCATCATCATATCATGTCATGTCAGCCTACACCGGATGAAACCCATATGACTTAGAGAGTAAAAGTAAGACATACAATAGAAAAAACAGGTGACTTCCTGTCGGAAGTGGGCGGGGTTAAGGTGATGTCATCAACTGACCATCTCAATGTGATGAGGGGTGGTCTGTAGTCAGATATAGGAAGTCTGATGCAGCTGTGACCTTCTATGTGGAAGTTATTGCATCTTGATGTTTCATGGCGAATAGTCAAAGTTTGGGACTTAGCCACGCCCACATGCTTTGACATAGAAAAATTCCTACGATAACTTTTCATCTTTAATGTCTCAAGTCTCTGCTGACTGAGTTTGAAGTCTCTATCTCAAAAGCTGCAGGAGGAGATAGATCAGATGCGATGTCTATGAAAAAGAGGAAATGGCTGATTTTGATCCAAAATGGCCGACTTCCTGTTGGGTTTGCACCATGGCTCCAAGAGACTTTTTTGTAGGTCCTGACATGATACACATGTGTACTAAGTTTCATAATTGTAGGTTAAAGCATGGCTTGGGGCTGATCATTTAAAAATTTCTAGGGGGCGCTGTAGAGAAATTAGGCCACGCCCATCAACGACTGTTATGGATTCCTGTTCGGGGATGGATAAGGATGCATCCTAGTGAGTTTGGTGCAGCTGGGCTGAACGATGTGGAATCTAGAGCCAAACGTATGGCGGCGGCGTTACCTCTGCTTCGCCGCGGTCCCACGGCCACGCCCTCTACAGAAGACTGTTGGCGCTTTAAAGCAAGTGAGACTAACATGTTATCTGTCATCCAACACAGAATCATGTTGATTAGGTGCAGTGAGCCAGAAAGGCAGCTTTCCATGGAAAAAAAAGCACTTCCTGTTCTGAGGGGGCGGGGCTTAGATGACGTCAGACTATGACAACATAGGATCGTAGGGGACCCTACCAGGATCACTCATGTCAAGTTTGGTGCAGCTGGCCTCAAAATTGTGGAATCCACAGCCAAACGTAAGGACACGGCGTTTAGGGTCACTTCGCCACGCCGCCACGCCCACCTGCTGGATTCAAATGAGCTTGGCTTGGAATCCTCAACACACCAACATGTTTTCTGTCTGTGGACACAGTTTCACCTCGATTAGGTCAAAGGGGTCAGATAGCGACCGTTCAGCGTAAAAAATGACACTTCCTGTTCTCAGGGGGCGTGGCCTAAGTGACGTCATCATTTGACCGTTGGGTATTGTAGAGCATCCCATGATGATCAATCACTGAAAGTTTGGTGCTTCTATGAGTTTTTTTCAAAGAGTTATAACAGTTTGATGTTTCATGGCGAATCGGTGACCTTTGACCCCCGGAAAGACCCCTTCAGCAAGCCCGAAAACGCAAACCTACGATAACTTTGGATCGGCCATGCCTTTTGAACGATCTGACCGAGTTTCAAGCCGATCGATCGAAATCCCTAGGACAAGTTCGATCAAATGCGAACCCTGTAAACGCCCAAAATCGGGTCAAAATCGGAACTTTAATCCAAAATGGCCGACAATCTGTGATACTTGCACTATGACATTAATTGTAAATTCAGAGTGTTTTGGGGAGCTCTACAAGTGTACCAAGTTTCAAGTCTCTACGATAAAGTAAGTGAATAGGAAAGGGTCTTTTGAAAGTTGCTAGGTGGCGCCCTTGAGCCGTTTCTTTTGCGATTTTTGCAACCACCATAAAATACAAAATTTTTCACCGGGCTCTATGCCCCCGCCACGTTTGGTGAGTTTTTGAATATGATAAAGCCCCCAAAAAGCCCCCCAAAGAAGGTGGCAGAAAAATAATAATAATTAAAGCTCCGCGGAGCCTCAAGCGGCCCTCGCAGCCAAGCGCCGCTCAAGCCTATAGCCACCGCGGATGTTCCAGCACCGCCTCCCGCCGGCCACCGCCGACGCTCGCGCGCCGTCCTCCACGCGATCCGCTTCGATGTCTTCGGCAGCGTTCACTGGCCATGCACCCAAAATCTGGAGCAGATTGGGCCATGTGGCAAGGAGATACAGCTGTTTGATTAACCTAGGGGGCGCAGTGGAGTCAAATTGCAATTAAACTGTATTGGGCTCCTCAGAGGTTCACAAGTTTCACTCATAAAAAGTCTGGTGCAAATAGGATGATGCGTTTGTGAATAAGAGACGATCGTATGCATATGGCGAGGGACAGCCATTTTGCCAGTCCCCCACGGGTCTGTAGGCATTGACAGAGTTCATCATCATCTCATGTTATGTCAGTGTGCACAGGGTTGGAATCCATGACACACCAACATGGTTTAGAGTGTAAAAGTAAGACATACAGTATAAAAAACAGGTGACTTCCTGTCGGAAGTGGGCGGGGCTAAGGTGATGTCATCAATCGACCACCTAACTGTGATGAGGGCTGGTCTATAATGAGACATAGAAAGTCTGATGCAGCTGTGACCTGGCATTTGGAAGTTATTTCACATTCATGTTTCATGGTGTATAGTCAAAGTTTGGGACTTAGCCACGCCCCCACGGGTCAGTCGAGTTCATCATGGGAGAGTTCATCATTATATCATGTCATGTCAGCCTACACCGGATGAAACCCATATGACTTAGAGAGTAAAAGTAAGACATACAATAGAAAAAACAGGTGACTTCCTGTCGGAAGTGGGCGGGGTTAAGGTGATGTCATCAACTGACCATCTCAATGTGATGAGGGGTGGTCTGTAGTCAGATATAGGAAGTCTGATGCAGCTGTGACCTTCTATGTGGAAGTTATTGCATCTTGATGTTTCATGGCGAATAGTCAAAGTTTGGGACTTAGCCACGCCCACATGCTTTGACATAGAAAAATTCCTACGATAACTTTTCATCTTTAATGTCTCAAGTGTCTGCTGACTGAGTTTGAAGTCTCTATCTCAAAAGCTGCAGGAGGAGATAGATCAGATGCGATGTCTATGAAAAAGAGGAAATGGCTGATTTTGATCCAAAATGGCCGACTTCCTGTTGGGTTTGCACCATGGCTCCAAGAGACTTTTTTGTAGGTCCTGACATGATACACATGTGTACCAAGTTTCATAATTCTAGGTTAAAGCATGGCTTGGGGCTGATCATTTAAAAATTTCTAGGGGGCGCTGTAGAGAAATTAGGCCACGCCCATCAACGACTGTTATGGATTCCTGTTCGGGGATGGATAAGGATGCATCCTAGTGAGTTTGGTGCAGCTGGGCTGAACGATGTGGAATCTAGAGCCAAACGTATGGCGGCGGCGTTACCTCTGCTTCGCCGCGGTCCCACGGCCACGCCCTCTACAGAAGACTCTTGGCGCTTTAAAGCAAGTGAGACTAACATGTTATCTGTCATCCAACACAGAATCATGTTGATTAGGTGCAGTGAGCCAGAAAGGCAGCTTTCCATGGAAAAAAAAGCACTTCCTGTTCTGAGGGGGCGGGGCTTAGATGACGTCAGACTATGACAACATAGGATCGTAGGGGACCCTACCAGGATCACTCATGTCAAGTTTGGTGCAGCTGGCCTCAAAATTGTGGAATCCACAGCCAAACGTAAGGACACGGCGTTTAGGGTCACTTCGCCACGCCGCCACGCCCACCTGCTGGATTCAAATGAGCTTGGCTTGGAATCCTCAACACACCAACATGTTTTCTGTCTGTGGACACAGTTTCACCTCGATTAGGTCAAAGGGGTCAGATAGTGACCGTTCAGCGTAAAAAATGACACTTCCTGTTCTCAGGGGGCGTGGCCTAAGTGACGTCATCATTTGACCGTTGGGTATTGTAGAGCATCCCATGATGATCAATCACTGAAAGTTTGGTGCTTCTATGAGTTTTTTTCAAAGAGTTATAACAGTTTGATGTTTCATGGCGAATCGGTGACCTTTGACCCCCGGAAAGACCCCTTCAGCAAGCCCGAAAACGCAAACCTACGATAACTTTGGATCGGCCATGCCTTATGAACGATCTGACCGAGTTTCAAGCCGATCGATCGAAATCCCTAGGACAAGTTCGATCAAATGCGAACCCTGCAAACGCCCAAAATCGGGTCAAAATCGGAACTTTAATCCAAAATGGCCGACATTCTGTGATACTTGCACTATGACATTAATTGTAAATTCTGAGTGTCTTGGGGAGCTCTACAAGTGTACCAAATTTCAAGTCTCTACTATAAAGTAAGTGAATAGGAAAGGGTCTTTCGAAAGTTGCTAGGTGGCGCCCTTGAGCCGTTTCTTGTGCGATTTTTGCAGGTACCTTAAAATACGTAAATTTTACACGGGCTCTATGCCCCCGCCAAGTTTGGTGAGTTTTTGAATATGATAAAGCCCCCAAAAAGCCAATTCATTTGGCTGAAGAACTATAATAATAAGAAACAGCAAGGTTTCAATAGGCTCTCGCAGCGCTTAGCTGCTCGGGCCTAATAAACAGCAAGGTTTCAATAGGCTCTCGCAGCGATAGCTGCTCGGGCCTAATAAGAAACAGTACAGGAACAATAGGCTCTCGCAGCGCTTAGCTGCTCGGGCCTAATTAAAGCTCCGCGGAGCCTCAAGCGGCCCTCGCAGCCAAGCGCCGCTCAAGCCTATAGCCACCGCGGATGTTCCAGCACCGCCTCCCGCCGGCCACCGCCGACGCTCGCGCGCCGTCCTCCATGCGATCCGCTTCGATGTCTTCGGCAGCGTTCACTGGCCATGCACCCAAAATCTGGAGCAGATTGGGCCATGTGGCAAGGAGATACAGCTGTTTGATTAACCTAGGGGGAGCAGTGGAGTCAAATTGCAATTAAACTGTATTGGGCTCCTCAGAGGTTCACAAGTTTCACTCATAAAAAGTCTGGTGCAAATAGGATGATGCGTTTGTGAATAAGAGACGATCGTATGCATATGGCGAGGGACAGCCATTTTGCCACTCCCCCACGGGTCTGTAGGCATTGACAGAGTTCATCATCATGTCATGTTATGTCAGTCTGCACAGGGTTGGAATCCATGACACACCAACATGTTTTAGAGTGTAAAAGTAAGACATACAGTATAAAAAACAGGTGACTTCCTGTCGGAAGTGGGCGGGGCTAATGTTATGTCATCAATCGACCACCTAACTGTCATGATGGCTGGTCTATAATGACACATAGAAAGTCTGATGCATCTGTGACCTGGCATTCGGAAGTAATTTCACATTCATGTTTCATGATGTATATTCAAAGTTTGGGACTTAGCCACGCCCCCACGGGTCAGTAGAGTTCATCATGGGAGAGTTCATCATCATATCATGTCATGTCAGCCTACACCGGATGAAACCCATATGACTTAGAGAGTAAAAGTAAGACATACAATAGAAAAAACAGGTGACTTCCTGTCGGAAGTGGGCGGGGTTAAGGTGATGTCATCAACTGACCATCTCAATTTGATGAGGGGTGGTCTGTAGTCAGATATAGGAAGTCTGATGCAGCTGTGACCTTCTATGTGGAAGTTATTGCATCTTGATGTTTCATGGCGAATAGTCAAAGTTTGGGACTTAACCACGCCCACATGCTTTGACATAGAAAAATTCCTACGATAACTTTTCATCTTTAATGTCTCAAGTCTCTGCTGACTGAGTTTGAAGTCTCTATCTCAAAAGCTGCAGGAGGAGATAGATCAGATGCGATGTCTATGAAAAAGAGGAAATGGCTGATTTTGATCCAAAATCGCCGACTTCCTGTTGGGTTTGCACCATGGCTCCAAGAGACTTTTTTGTAGGTCCTGACATGATACACATGTGTACCAAGTTTCATAATTCTAGGTTAAAGCATGGCTTGGGGCTGATCATTTAAAAATTTCTAGGGGGCGCTGTAGAGAAATTAGGCCACGCCCATCAACGACTGTTATGGATTCCTGTTCGGGGACGAATAAGGATGCATCCTAGTGAGTTTGGTGCAGCTGGGCTGAACGATGTGGAATCTAGAGCCAAACGTATGGCGGCGGCGTTACCTCTGCTTCGCCGCGGTCCCACGGCCACGCCCTCTACAGAAGACTCTTGGCGCTTTAAAGCAAGTGAGACTAACATGTTATCTGTCATCCAACACAGAATCATGTTGATTAGGTGCAGCGAGCCAGAAAGGCAGCTTTCCATGGAAAAAAAAGCACTTCCTGTTCTGAGGGGGCGGGGCTTAGATGACGTCAGACTATGACAACATAGGATCGTAGGGGACCCTACCAGGATCACTCATGTCAAGTTTGGTGCAGCTGGCCTCAAAATTGTGGAATCCACAGCCAAACGTAAGGACACGGCGTTTAGGGTCACTTCGCCACGCCGCCACGCCCACCTGCTGGATTCAAATGAGCTTGGCTTGGAATCCTCAACACACCAACATGTTTTCTGTCTGTGGACACAGTTTCACCTCGATTAGGTCAAAGGGGTCAGATAGCGACCGTTCAGCGTAAAAAATGACACTTCCTGTTCTCAGGGGGCGTGGCCTAAGTGACGTCATCATTTGACCGTTGGGTATTGTAGAGCATCCCATGATGATCAATCACTGAAAGTTTGGTGCTTCTATGAGTTTTTTTCAAAGAGTTATAACAGTTTGATGTTTCATGGCGAATCGGTGACCTTTGACCCCCGGAAAGACCCCTTCAGCAAGCCCGAAAACGCAAACCTACGATAACTTTGGATCGGCCATGCCTTATGAACGATCTGACCGAGTTTGAAGCCGATCGATCGAAATCCCTAGGACAAGTTCGATCAAATGCGAACCCTGTAAACGGCCAAAATCGGGTCAAAATCGGAACTTCAATCCAAAATGGCCGACAATCTGTGATACTTGCACTATGACATTAATTGTAAATTCAGAGTGTCTTGGGGAGCTCTACAAGTGTACCAAGTTTCAAGTCTGTACGATAAAGTAAGTGAATAGGAAAGGGTCTTTTGAAAGTTGCTAGGTGGCGCCCTTGAGCCGTTTCTTGTGCGATTTTTGCAGGGACCTTAAAATACGTAAATTTTACACGGGCTCTATGCCCCCGCCAAGTTTGGTGAGTTTTTGAATATGATAAAGCCCCCAAAAAGCCAATTCATTTGGCTGAAGAACTATAATAATAAGAAACAGCAAGGTTTCAATAGGCTCTCGCAGCGCTTAGCTGCTCGGGCCTAATAATTAAAGCTCCGCGGAGCCTCAAGCGGCCCTCGCAGCTAGCGCTGCTCCGGCCTATAGCCACCGCGGGGGTACCAGCACCGCCCCCCGCCCGCCACCGCCGACGCTCGCGCGCCCTCATCCACGCTATCCGCTTTTACGGCTTCGGCAGAGCTCCCTGGCGATGAACCAAAAATCTGGAGCACATCGGGCCATGTAGAGAGGAGATACAGCTGTTTGATTAACCTAGGGGGCGCAGTGGAGTCAAATCACAATTAAACTCTATTGGGCTCCTTAGAGGTTCACAAGTGTCACTCATACAATGTCTGGTGCAAATCGGATGATGCGTTTGTGAATACGAGACGAACGTATGCATATTACGAGGGACAGCCATTTTGCCACGCCCCCACGGGTCAGTAGAGTTCATCATCAATGAGTTCATCATCAATAAGTTCATCATCATTTCATTTTATGTCAGTCTGCACAGGATGAAACCCATAAGAATTAGAGAGAAAAAGTAAGACATACAGTAGAAAAAACAGGTGACTTCCTGTCGGAAGTGTGCGGGGCTAATGTTATGTCATCAATCGACCACCTAACTGTCATGATGGCTGGTCTATAATGACACATAGAAAGTCTGATGCATCTGTGACCTGGCATTAGGAAGTAATTTCACATTCATGTTTCATGATGTATAATCAAAGTTTGGGACTTAGCCACGCCCCCACGGGTCAGTAGAGTTCATCACGGCAGAGTTCATCATCATTTCATTTCATGTCAGTCTGCACAGGATGAAACCCATAAGAATTAGAGAGAAAAAGTAAGACATACAGTAGAAAAAACAGGTCACTTCCTGTCGGAAGTGGGCGGGGCAAGGGTGATGTCATCAATCGACCACATAACTGTGATGAGGGCTTATCTATAATGAGACATAGAAAGTCTGATGCAGCTCTGACCTGGCATTTGGAAGTTATTTCACATTCATGTTTCATGGTGTATAGTCAAAGTTTGGGACTTAGCCACGCCCCCACGGGTCAGTAGAGTTCATCATGGGAGAGTTCATCATCATGTCATTTCATGTCAGCCTGCACAGGATGAAACCCATAAGAATTAGAGAGTAAAAGTAAGACATACAATTGAAGAAAGAGGTTACTTCCTGTCGGAAGTGGGCGGGGCTAGGGTGATGTCATCAATCGACCACCTAACTATGATGAAGGCTGGTCTATAATGAGACATAGAAAGTCTGATGCAGCTGTGACCTGGCATTTGGAAGTTATTTCACATTCATGTTTCATGCTGTATAGTCAAAGTTTGGGACTTAGCCACGCCCCCACGGGTCAGTCGAGTTCATCATGGGAGAGTTCATCATCATGTAATTTCATGTCAGCCTGCACAGGATGAATCCCATATGATTTAGAGAGTAAAAGTAAGACATACAATAGAAAAAACAGGTGATTTCCTGTCGGAAGTGGGCGGGGTTAAGGTGATGTCATCAACTGACCATCTCAATGTGATGAGGGGTGGTCTGTAGTCAGATATAGGAAGTCTGATGCAGCTGTGACCTTCTATGTGGAAGTTATTGTATCTTGATGTTTCATGGCGAATAGTCAAAGTTTGGGACTTAGCCACGCCCACATGCTTTGACATAGAAAAATTCCTACGATAACTTTTCATCTTTAATGTCTCAAGTCTCTGCTGACTGAGTTTGAAGTCTCTATCTCAAAAGCTGCAGGAGGAGATAGATCAGATGCGATGTCTATGAAAAAGAGGAAATGGCTGATTTTGATCCAAAATGGCCGACTTCCTGTTGGGTTTGCACCATGGCTCCAAGAGACTTTTTTGTAGGTCCTGACATGATACACATGTGTACCAAGTTTCATAATTCTAGGTTAAAGAATGGCTTGGGGCTGATCATTTAAAAAATTCTAGGGGGCGCTGTAGAGAAATTAGGCCACGCCCATCAACGACTGTTATGGATTCCTGTTCGGGGATGGATAAGGATGCATCCTAGTGAGTTTGGTGCAGCTGGGCTGAACGATGTGGAATCTAGAGCCAAACGTATGGCGGCGGCGTTACCTCTGCTTCGCCGCGGTCCCACGGCCACGCCCTCTACAGAAGACTCTTGGCGCTTTAAAGCAAGTGACACTAACATGTTATCTGTCATCCAACACAGAATCATGTTGATTAGGTGCAGTGAGCCAGAAAGGCAGCTTTCCATGGAAAAAAAAGCACTTCCTGTTCTGAGGGGCGGGGCTTAGATGACGTCAGACTATGACAACATAGGTTCGTAGGGGACCCTACCAGGATCAGTCATGTCAAGTTTGGTGCAGCTGGCCTCAAAATTGTGGAATCCACAGCCAAACGTAAGGACACGGCGTTTAGGGTCACTTCGCCACGCCGCCACGCCCACCTGCTGGATTCAAATGAGCTTGGCTTGGAATCCTCAACACACCAACATGTTTTCTGTCTGTGGACACAGTTTCACCTCGATTAGGTCAAAGGGGTCAGATAGCGACCGTTCAGCGTAAAAAATGACACTTCCTGTTCTCAGGGGGCGTGGCCTAAGTGACGTCATCATTTGACCGTTGGGTATTGTAGAGCATCCCATGATGATCAATCACTGAAAGTTTGGTGCTTCTATGAGTTTTTTTCAAAGAGTTATAACAGTTTGATGTTTCATGGCGAATCGGTGACCTTTGACCCCCGGAAAGACCCCTTCAGCAAGCCCGAAAACACAAACGTACGATAACTTTGGATCGGCCATGCCTTTTGAACGATCTGACCGAGTTTGAAGCCGATCGATCGAAATCCCTAGGACAAGTTCGATCAAATGCGAACCCTGCAAACGCCCAAAATCGGTTCAAAATCGGAACTTTAATCCAAAATGGCCGACAATCTGTGATACTTGCACTATGACATTAATTGTAAATTCAGAGTGTTTTGGGGAGCTCTACAAGTGTACCAAATTTCAAGTCTCTACGATAAAGTAAGTGAATAGGAAAGGGTCTTTTGAAAGTTGCTAGGTGGCGCCCTTGAGCCGTTTCTTGTGCGATTTTTCTGAGGACCTTAAAATACGTAATTTTCACACAGACCTGACGCGTCCGCCAAGTTTGGTGAGTTTTTGAATATGATAAAGCCCCCTAAAAGCCAATTTATTTGGCGGAAGCATAATAATAATAATAATAATAAGAATAATAAACAGCGCGATTACAATAGGCCTTCGCAGCGCTTAGCTGCTCGGGCCTAATTAACAGCACGATTACAATAGGCCTTCGCAGCGCTTAGCTGCTCGGGCCTAATAAGAAACAGTACAGGAACAATAGGCTCTCGCAGCGCTTAGCTGCTCGGGCCTAATAATTAACAGCACGATTACAATAGGCCTTCGCAGCGCTTAGCTGCTCGGGCCTAATTAAAGCTCCGCGGAGCCTCAAGCGGCCCTCGCAGCCAAGCGCCGCTCAAGCCTAGCCACCGCGGATGTTCCAGCACCGCCTCCCCCCAGCCACCGCCTCCCCTCAGCACCACCTCCCCCCAGCCACTGCCTCCCCTCAGCACCATGTCACCCCAGCCACCGCCTACCCCCAGCCACTTCCTTGCTCTCACGGAGCTGCCAAACCCGCCCTGAAGATAGTCACCCTGTCATGTTCGACATTGCTCCCAGACAATGCACAAAAATCTGGTGTAGATCAGCTAATATCGCAAGGAGACAGGTGTTTGATTAACCTTGGTGCGCAGTGGAGTCAAATCGCAATTAAACTCTATTGGGCTCCTTAGAGGTTCACAAGTGTCACTCATACAATGTCTGGTGCAAATCGGATGATGCGTTTGTGAATACGAGACGAACGTATGCATATTACGAGGGACAGCCATTTTGCCACGCCCCCACGGGTCAGTAGAGTACATCATCAATGAGTTCATCATCAATAAGTTCATCATCATTTCATTTTATGTCAGTCAGGACAGGATGAAACCCATAAGAATTAGAGAGAAAAAGTAAGACATACAGTAGAAAAAACAGGTGACTTCCTGTCGGAAGTGGGCGGGGCTAATGTTATGTCATCAATCGACCACCTAACTGTCATGATGGCTGGTCTATAATGACACATAGAAAGTCTGATGCAGCTGTGACCTGGCATTAGGAAGTAATTTCACATTCATGTTTCATGATGTATATTCAAAGTTTGGGACTTAGCCACGCCCCCACGGGTCAGTAGAGTTCATCACGGCAGAGTTCATCATCATTTCATTTCATGTCAGCCTGCACAGGATGAAACCCATAAGAATTAGAGAGTAAAAGTAAGACATACAATTGAAGAAAGAGGTTAGTTCCTGTCGGAAGTGGGCGGGGCTAGGGTGATGTCATCAATCGACCACCTAACTATGATGAAGGCTGGTCTATAATGAGACATAGGAAGTCTGATGCAGCTGTGACCTTCTATGTGGAAGTTATTGCATCTTGATGTTTCATGGCGAATAGTCAAAGTTTGGGACTTAGCCACGCCCACATGCTTTGACATAGAAAAATTCCTACGATAACTTTTCATCTTTAATGTCTCAAGTCTCTGCTGACTGAGTTTGAAGTCTCTATCTCAAAAGCTGCAGGAGGAGATAGATCAGATGCGATGTCTATGAAAAAGAGGAAATGGCTGATTTTGATCCAAAATGGCCGACTTCCTGTTGGGTTTGCACCATGGCTCCAAGAGACTTTTTTGTAGGTCCTGACATGATACACATGTGTACCAAGTTTCATAATTCTAGGTTAAAGCATGGCTTGGGGCTGATCATTTTAAAATTTCTAGGGGGCGCTGTAGAGAAATTAGGCCACGCCCATCAACGACTGTTATGGATTCCTGTTCGGGGATGGATAAGGATGCATCCTAGTGAGTTTGGTGCAGCTGGGCTGAACGATGTGGAATCTAGAGCCAAACGTATGGCGGCGGCGTTACCTCTGCTTCGCCGCGGTCCCACGGCCACGCCCTCTACAGAAGACTCTTGGCGCTTTAAAGCAAGTGAGACTAACATGTTATCTGTCATCCAACACAGAATCATGTTGATTAGGTGCAGTGAGCCAGAAAGGCAGCTTTCCTTGGAAAAAAAAGCACTTCCTGTTCTGAGGGGGCGGGGCTTAGATGACGTCAGACTATGACAACATAGGATGGTAGGGGACCCTACCAGGATCACTCATGTCAAGTTTGGTGCAGCTGGCCTCAAAATTGTGGAATCCACAGCCAAACGTAAGGACACGGCGTTTAGGGTCACTTCGCCACGCCGCCACGCCCACCTGCTGGATTCAAATGAGCTTGGCTTGGAATCCTCAACACACCAACATGTTTTCTGTCTGTGGACACAGTTTCACCTCGATTAGGTCAAAGGGGTCAGATAGCGACCGTTCAGCGTAAAAAATGACACTTCCTGTTCTCAGGGGGCGTGGCCTAAGTGACGTCATCATTTGACCGTTGGGTATTGTAGAGCATCCCATGATGATCAATCACTGAAAGTTTGGTGCTTCTATGAGTTTTTTTCAAAGAGTTATAACAGTTTGATGTTTCATGGCGAATCGGTGACCTTTGACCCCCGGAAAGACCCCTTCAGCAAGCTCGAAAACGCAAACCTACGATAACTTTGGATCGGCCATGCCTTTTGAACGATCTGACCGAGTTTCAAGCCGATCGATCGAAATCCCTAGGACAAGTTCGCTCAAATGCGAACCCTGTAAACGGCCAAAATCGGGTCAAAATCGGAACTTCAATCCAAAATGGCCGACAATCTGTGATACTTGCACTATGACATTAATTGTAAATTCAGAGTGTCTTGGGGAGCTCTACAAGTGTACCAAGTTTCAAGTCTCTACGATAAAGTAAGTGAATAGGAAAGGGTCTTTTGAAAGTTGCTAGGTGGCGCCCTTGAGCCGTTTCTTGTGCGATTTTTCTGGGGACCTTAAAATACGTAAATTTTACACGGGCTCTATGCCCCCGCCAAGTTTGGTGAGTTTTTGAATATGAGAAAGCCCCCAAAAAGCCAATTCATTTGGGAGAATAAAAAAAATAATAAACAGTACAGTTTCAATAGGCTCTCGCAGCGATAGCTGCTCGGGCCTAATTAAAGCTCCGCGGAGCCTCAAGCGGCCCTCGCAGCCAAGCGCCGCTCAAGCCTATAGCCACCGCGGATGTTCCAGCACCGCCTCCCGCCGGCCACCGCCGACGCTCGCGCGCCGTCCTCCATGCGATCCGCTTCGATGCCTTCGGCAGCGTTCCCTGGCCATGCACCCAAAATCTGGAGCAGATTGGGCCATGTGGCAAGGAGATACAGCTGTTTGATTAACCTAGGGGGCGCAGTGGAGTCAAATTGCAATTAAACATTATTTGGCTCCTCAGAGGTTCACAAGTTTCACTCATAAAAAGTCTGGTGCAAATAGGATGATGCGTTTGTGAATAAGAGACGATCGTATGCATATGGCGAGGGACAGCCATTTTGCCACTCCCCCACGGGTCAGTAGGCATTGACAGAGTTCATCATCATGTCATGTTATGTCAGTCTGCACAGGGTTGGAATCCATGACACACCAACATGTTTTAGAGTGTAAAAGTAAGACATACAGTAGAAAAAACAGGTGACTTCCTGTCGGAAGTGGGCGGGGCTAAGGTGACGTCATCAATCGACCACCTAACTGTGATGATTGCTGATCTATAATGAGACACAGAAAGTCTGATGCAGCTGTGACCTGGCATTTGGAAGTTATTTCACATTCATGTTTCATGGTATATAGTCAAAGTTTGGGACTTAGCCACGCCCCCACGGGTCAGTCGAGTTCATCATGGGAGAGTTCATCATCATGTCATGCCATGTCAGCCTACACCGGATGAAACCCATATGACTTAGAGAGTAAAAGTAAGACATACAATAGAAAAAACAGGTGACTTCCTGTCGGAAGTGGGCGGGGTTAAGGTGATGTCATCAACTGACCATCTCAATGTGATGAGGGGTGGTCTGTAGTCAGATATAGGAAGTCTGATGCAGCTGTGACCTTCTATGTGGAAGTTATTGCATCTTGATGTTTCATGGCGAATAGTCAAAGTTTGGGACTTAGCCACGCCCACATGCTTTGACATAGAAAAATTCCTACGATAACTTTTCATCTTTAATGTCTCAAGTCTCTGCTGACTGAGTTTGAAGTGTCTATCTCAAAAGCTGCAGGAGGAGATAGATCAGATGCGATGTCTATGAAAAAGAGGAAATGGCTGATTTTGATCCAAAATGGCCGATTTCCTGTTGGGTTTGCACCATGGCTCCAAGAGACTTTTTTGTAGGTCCTGACATGATACACGTGTGTACCAAGTTTCATAATTCTAGGTTAAAGCATGGCTTGGGGCTGATCATTTAAAAATTTCTAGGGGTCGCTGTAGAGAAATTAGGCCACGCCCATCAACGACTGTTATGGATTCCTGTTCGGGGATGGATAAGGATGCATCCTAGTGAGTTTGGTGCAGCTGGGCTGAACGATGTGGAATCTAGAGCCAAACGTATGGCGGCGGCGTTACCTCTGCTTCGCCGCGGTCCCACGGCCACGCCCTCTACAGAAGACTCTTGGCGCTTTAAAGCAAGTGAGACTAACATGTTATCTGTCATCCAACACAGAATCATGTTGATTAGGTGCGGTGAGCCAGAAAGGCAGCTTTCCATGGAAAAAAAAGCACTTCCTGTTCTGAGGGGGCGGGGCTTAGATGACGTCAGACTATGACAACATAGGATCGTAGGGGACCCTACCAGGATCACTCATGTCAAGTTTGGTGCAGCTGGCCTCAAAATTGTGGAATCCACAGCCAAACGTAAGGACACGGCGTTTAGGGTCACTTCGCCACGCCGCCACGCCCACCTGCTGGATTCAAATGAGCTTGGCTTGGAATCCTCAACACACCAACATGTTTTCTGTCTGTGGACACAGTTTCACCTCGATTAGGTCAAAGGGGTCAGATAGCGACCGTTCAGCGTAAAAAATGACACTTCCTGTTCTCAGGGGGCGTGGCCTAAGTGACGTCATCATTTGACCGTTGGGTATTGTAGAGCATCCCATGATGATCAATCACTGAAAGTTTGGTGCTTCTATGAGTTTTTTTCAAAGAGTTATAACAGTTTGATGTTTCATGGCGAATCGGTGACCTTTGACCCCCGGAAAGACCCCTTCAGCAAGCCCGAAAACGCAAACCTACGATAACTTTGGATCGGCCATGCCTTATGAACGATCTGACCGAGTTTGAAGCCGATCGATCGAAATCCCTAGGACAAGTTCGATCAAATGCGAACCCTGCAAACGCCCAAAATCCGGTCAAAATCGGAACTTTAATCCAAAATGGCCGACAATCTGTGATACTTGCACTATGACATTAATTGTAAATTCAGAGTGTTTTGGGGAGCTGTACAAGTGTACCAAGTTTCAAGTCTCTACGATAAAGTAAGTGAATAGGAAAGGGTCCTTTGAAAGTTGCTAGGTGGCGCCCTTGAGCCGTTTCTTTTGCGATTTTTGCAACGACCATAAAATACAAAATTTCGCACCGGGCTCTATGCCCCCGCCAAGTTTGGTGAGTTTTTGAATATGATAAAGCCCCCAAAAAGCCAATTCATTTGGCACAAGAACTATAATTAAAGCTCCGCGGAGCCTCAAGCGGCCCTCGCAGCCAAGCGCCGCTCAAGCCTATAGCCACCGCGGATGTTCCAGCACCGCCTCCCGCCGGCCACCGCCGACGCTCGCGCGCCGTCCTCCATGCGATCCGCTTCGATGTCTTCGGCAGCGTTCACTGGCCATGCACCCAAAATCTGGAGCAGATTGGGCCATGTGGCAAGGAGATACAGCTGTTTGATTAACCTAGGGGGCGCAGTGGAGTCAAATTGCAATTAAACTGTATTGGGCTCCTCAGAGGTTCACAAGTTTAACTCATAAAAAGTCTGGTGCAAATAGGATGATGCGTTTGTGAATAAGAGACGATCATATGCATATGGCGAGGGACAGCCATTTTGCCACTCCCCCACGGGTCTGTAGGCATTGACAGATTTCATCATCATCTCATGTTATGTCAGTGTGCACAGGGTTGGAATCCATGACACACCAACATGTTTTAGAGTGTAAAAGTAAGACATACAGTATAAAAAACAGGTGACTTCCTGTCGGAAGTGGGCGGGGCTAAGGTGATGTCATCAATCGACCACCTAACTGTGATGAGGGCTGGTCTATAATGAGACATAGAAAGTCTGATGCAGCTGTGACCTGGCATTTGGAAGTTATTTCACATTCATGTTTCATGCTGTATAGTCAAAGTTTGGGACTTAGCCACGCCCCCACGGGTCAGTCGAGTTCATCATGGGAGAGTTCATCATCATATCATGTCATGTCAGCCTACACCGGATGAAACCCATATGACTTAGAGAGTAAAAGTAAGACATACAATAGAAAAAACAGGTGACTTCCTGTCGGAAGTGGGCGGGGTTAAGGTGATGTCATCAACTGACCATCTCAATGTGATGAGGGGTGGTCTGTAGTCAGATATAGGAAGTCTGATGCAGCTGTGACCTTCTATGTGGAAGTTATTGCATCTTGATGTTTCATGGCGAATAGTCAAAGTTTGGGACTTAGCCACGCCCACATGCTTTGACATAGAAAAATTCCTACGATAACTTTTCATCTTTAATGTCTCAAGTCTCTGCTGACTGAGTTTGAAGTCTCTATCTCAAAAGCTGCAGGAGGAGATAGATCAGATGCGATGTCTATGAAAAAGAGGAAATGGCTGATTTTGATCCAAAATGGCCGACTTCCTGTTGGGTTTGCACCATGGCTCCAAGAGACTTTTTTGTAGGTCCTGACATGATACACATGTGTACCAAGTTTCATAATTCTAGGTTAAAGCATGGCTTGGGGCTGATCATTTAAAAATTTCTAGGGGGCGCTGTAGAGAAATTAGGCCACGCCCATCAACGACTGTTATGGATTCCTGTTCGGGGATGGATAAGGATGCATCCTAGTGAGTTTGGTGCAGCTGGGCTGAACGATGTGGAATCTAGAGCCAAACGTATGGCGGCGGCGTTACCTCTGCTTCGCCGCGGTCCCACGGCCACGCCCTCTACAGAAGACTCTTGGCGCTTTAAAGCAAGTGAGACTAACATGTTATCTGTCATGCAACACAGAATCATGTTGATTAGGTGCAGTGAGCCAGAAAGGCAGCTTTCCATGGAAAAAAAAAGCACTTCCTGTTCTGAGGGGGCGGGGCTTAGATGACGTCAGACTATGACAACATAGGATCGTAGGGGACCCTACCAGGATCAGTCATGTCAAGTTTGGTGCAGCTGGCCTCCAAATTGTGGAATCCACAGCCAAACGTAAGGACACGGCGTTTAGGGTCACTTCGCCACACCGCCACGCCCACCTGCTGGATTCAAATGAGCTTGGCTTGGAATCCTCAACACACCAACATGTTTTCTGTCTGTGGACACAGTTTCACCTCGATTAGGACAAAGGGGTCAGATAGCGACCGTTCAGCGTAAAAAATGACACTTCCTGTTCTCAGGGGGCGTGGCCTAAGTGACGTCATCATTTGACCGTTGGGTATTGTAGAGCATCCCATGATGATCAATCACTGAAAGTTTGGTGCTTCTATGAGTTTTTTTCAAAGAGTTATAACAGTTTGATGTTTCATGGCGAATCGGTGACCTTTGACCCCCGGAAAGACCCCTTCAGCAAGCCCGAAAACGCAAACCTACGATAACTTTGGATCGGCCATGCCTTATGAACGATCTGACCGAGTTTGAAGCCGATCGATCGAAATCCCTAGGACAAGTTCGATCAAATGCGAACCCTGCAAACGCCCAAAATCGGGTCAAAATCGGAACTTTAATCCAAAATGGCCGACAATCTGTGATACTTGCACTATGACATTAATTGTAAATTCAGAGTGTCTTGGGGAGCTCTACAAGTGTACCAAGTTTCAAGTCTCTACGATAAAGTAAGTGAATAGGAAAGGGTCTTTTGAAAGTTGCTAGGTGGCGCCCTTGAGCCGTTTCTTGTGCGATTTTTCTGGGGACCTTAAAATACGAAATTTTTCACCGGGCTCTATGCCCCCGCCACGTTTGGTGAGTTTTTGAATATGATAAAGCCCCCAAAAAGCCCCCTAAAAAGGGTGGCAGAATCGTAATAATAATTAAAGCTCCGCGGAGCCTCAAGCGGCCCTCGCAGCCAAGCGCCGCTCAAGCCTATAGCCACCGCGGATGTTCCAGCACCGCCTCCCGCCAGCCACCGCCGACGCTCACGCGCCATCCTCCACGCGATCCGCTTTGATGCCTTCGGCAGCGTTCCCTGGCCATGCACCCAAAATCTGGAGTAGATTGGGCCATGTGGCAAGGAGATACAGCTGTTTGATTAACCTAGGGGGCGCAGTGGAGTCAAATTGCAATTAAACTCTATTGGGCTCCTTAGAGGTTCACAAGTGTCACTCATAAAAAGTCTGGTGCAAATAGGATGATGCGTCTGTGAATAAGAGACGATTGTATGCATATGGCGAGGGTCAGCCATTTTGTGACGCCCCCACAGGTCTCTTAGGCATTTGCAGAGTTCATCATCATCATCTCATTTTATGTCAGTCTGCACAGGGTTGGAATCCATGACACACCAACATGTTTTAGAGTGTAAAAGTAAGACATACAGTATAAAAAACAGGTGACTTCCTGTCGGAAGTGGGCGGGGCTAAGGTGACGTCATCAATCGACCACCTAACTGTGATGATTGCTGATCTATAATGAGACACAGAAAGTCTGATGCAGCTGTGACCTTGCATTTGGAAGTTATTTCACATTCATGTTTCATGGTGTATAGTCAAAGTTTGGGACTTAGCCACGCCCCCACGGGTCAGTCGAGTTCATCATGGGAGAGTTCATCATCATATCATGTCATGTCAGCCTACACCGGATGAAACCCATATGACTTAGAGAGTAAAAGTAAGACATACAATAGAAAAAACAGGTGACTTCCTGTCGGAAGTGGGCGGGGTTAAGGTGATGTCATCAACTGACCATCTCAATGTGATGAGGGGTGGTCTGTAGTCAGATATAGGAAGTCTGATGCAGCTGTGACCTTCTATGTGGAAGTTATTGCATCTTGATGTTTCATGGCGAATAGTCAAAGTTTGGGACTTAGCCACGCCCACATGCTTTGACATAGAAAAATTCCTACGATAACTTTTCATCTTTAATGTCTCAAGTCTCTGCTGACTGAGTTTGAAGTCTCTATCTCAAAAGCTGCAGGAGGAGATAGATCAGATGCGATGTCTATGAAAAAGAGGAAATGGCTGATTTTGATCCAAAATGGCCGACTTCCTGTTGGGTTTGCACCATGGCTCCAAGAGACTTTTTTGTAGGTCCTGACATGATACACATGTGTACCAAGTTTCATAATTCTAGGTTAAAGCATGGCTTGGGGCTGATCATTTAAAAATTTCTAGGGGGCGCTGTAGAGAAATTAGGCCACGCCCTTAAACGACTGTTATGGATTCCTGTTCGGGGATGGATAAGGATGCATCCTAGTGAGTTTGGTGCAGCTGGGCTGAACGATGTGGAATCTAGAGCCAAACGTATGGCGGCGGCGTTACCTCTGCTTCGCCGCGGTCCCACGGCCACGCCCTCTACAGAAGACTCTTGGCGCTTTAAAGCAAGTGAGACTAACATGTTATCTGTCATCCAACACAGAATCATGTTGATTAGGTGCAGTGAGCCAGAAAGGCAGCTTTCCATGGAAAAAAAAGCACTTCCTGTTCTGAGGGGGCGGGGCTTAGATGACGTCAGACTATGACAACATAGGATCGTAGGGGACCCTACCAGGATCACTCATGTCAAGTTTGGTGCAGCTGGCCTCAAAATTGTGGAATCCACAGCCAAACGTAAGGACACGGCGTTTAGGGTCACTTCGCCACGCCGCCACGCCCACCTGCTGGATTCAAATGAGCTTGGCTTGGAATCCTCAACACACCAACATGTTTTCTGTCTGTGGACACAGTTTCACCTCGATTAGGTCAAAGGGGTCAGATAGCGACCGTTCAGCGTAAAAAATGACACTTCCTGTTCTCAGGGGGCGTGGCCTAAGTGACGTCATCATTTGACCGTTGGGTATTGTAGAGCATCCCATGATGATCAATCACTGAAAGTTTGGTGCTTCTATGAGTTTTTTTCAAAGAGTTATAACAGTTTGATGTTTCATGGCGAATCGGTGACCTTTGACCCCCGGAAAGACCCCTTCAGCAAGCCCGAAAACGCAAACCTACGATAACTTTGGATCGGCCATGCCTTTTGAACGATCTGACCGAGTTTCAAGCCGATCGATCGAAATCCCTAGGACAAGTTCGATCAAATGCGAACCCTGTAAACGCCCAAAATCGGGTCAAAATCGGAGCTTCAATCCAAAATGGCCGACATTCTGTGATACTTGCACTATGACATTAATTGTAAATTCAGAGTGTCTTGGGGAGCTCTACAAGTGTACCAAGTTTCAAGTCTCTACGATAAAGTAAGTGAATAGGAAAGGGTCTTTTGAAAGTTGCTAGGTGGCGCCCTTGAGCCGTTTCTGTTGCGATTTTTCCGGGGACCTTAAAATACGTAATTTTCACGCAGACCTGATGCGTCCGCCAAGTTTGGTGAGTTTTTGAATATGATAAAGCCCCCTAAAAGCCAATTTATTTGGCGGAAGCATAATAATAATAATAATTAAAGCTCCGCGGAGCCTCAAGCGGCCCTCGCAGCCAAGCGCCGCTCAAGCCTATAGCCACCGCGGATGTTCCAGCACCGCCTCCCGCCGGCCACCGCCGACGCTCGCGCGCCGTCCTCCATGCGATCCGCTTCGATGTCTTCGGCAGCGTTCACTGGCCATGCACCCAAAATCTGGAGCAGATTGGGCCATGTGGCAAGGAGATACAGCTGTTTGTTTAACCTAGGGGGCGCAGTGGAGTCAAATTGCAATTAAACTGTATTGGGCTCCTCAGAGGTTCACAAGTTTCAGTCATAAAAAGTCTGGTGCAAATAGGATGATGCGTTTGTGAATAAGAGACGATCGTATGCATATGGCGAGGGACAGCCATTTTGCCACTCCCCCACGGGTCTGTAGGCATTGACAGAGTTCATCATCATCTCATGTTATGTCAGAGTGCACAGGGTTGGAATCCATGACACACCAACATGTTTTAGAGTGTAAAAGTAAGACATACAGTATAAAAAACAGGTGACTTCCTGTCGGAAGTGGGCGGGGCTAAGGTGATGTCATCAATCGACCACCTAACTGTGATGAGGGCTGGTCTATAATGAGACATAGAAAGTCTGATGCATCTGTGACCTGGCATTAGGAAGTAATTTCACATTCATGTTTCATGATGTATATTCAAAGTTTGGGACTTAGCCACGCCCCCACGGGTCAGTAGAGTTCATCACGGCAGAGTTCATCATCATTTCATTTCATGTCAGTCTGCACAGGATGAAACCCATAAGAATTAGAGAGAAAAAGTAAGACATACAGTAGAAAAAACAGGTGACTTCCTGTCGGAAGTGGGCGGGGTTAAGGTGATGTCATCAACTGACCATCTCAATGTGATGAGGGGTGGTCTGTAGTCAGATATAGGAAGTCTGATGCAGCTGTGACCTTCTATGTGGAAGTTATTGCATCTTGATGTTTCATGGCGAATAGTCAAAGTTTGGGACTTAGCCACGCCCACATGCTTTGACATAGAAAAATTCCTACGATAACTTTTCATCTTTAATGTCTCAAGTCTCTGCTGACTGAGTTTGAAGTCTCTATCTCAAAAGCTGCAGGAGGAGATAGATCAGATGCGATGTCTATGAAAAAGAGGAAATGGCTGATTTTGATCCAAAATGGCCGACTTCCTGTTGGGTTTGCACCATGGCTCCAAGAGACTTTTTTGTAGGTCCTGACATGATACACATGTGTACCAAGTTTCATAATTCTAGGTTAAAGCATGGCTTGGGGCTGATCATTTAAAAATTTCTAGGGGGCGCTGTAGAGAAATTAGGCCACGCCCATCAACGACTGTTATGGATTCCTGTTCGGGGATGGATAAGGATGCATCCTAGTGAGTTTGGTGCAGCTGGGCTGAACGATGTGGAATCTAGAGCCAAACGTATGGCGGCGGCGTTACCTCTGCTTCGCCGCGGTCCCACGGCCACGCCCTCTACAGAAGACTCTTGGCGCTTTAAAGCAAGTGAGACTAACATGTTATCTGTCATCCAACACAGAATCATGTTGATTAGGTGCAGTGAGCCAGAAAGGCAGCTTTCCATGGAAAAAAAAGCACTTCCTGTTCTGAGAGGGCGGGGCTTAGATGACGTCAGACTATGACGACATAGGATCGTAGGGGACCCTACCAGGATCACTCATGTCAAGTTTGGTGCAGCTGGCCTCAAAATTGTGGAATCCACAGCGAAACGTAAGGACACGGCGTTTAGGGTCACTTCGCCACGCCGCCACGCCCACCTGCTGGATTCAAATGAGCTGGGCTTGGAATCCTCAACACACCAACATGTTTTCTGTCTGTGGACCCAGTTTCACCTTGATTAGGTCAAAGGGGTCAGATAGCGACCGTTCAGCGTAAAAAATGACACTTCCTGTTCTCAGGGGGCGTGGCCTAAGTGACGTCATCATTTGACCGTTGGGTATTGTAGAGCATCCCATGATGATCAATCACTGAAAGTTTGGTGCCTCTATCAGTTTTTTTCAAAGAGTTATAACAGTTTGATGTTTCATGGCGAATCGGTGACCTTTGACCCCCGGAAAGACCCCTTCAGCAAGCCCGAAAACGCAAACCTACGATAACTTTGGATCGGCCATGCCTTATGAACGATCTGACCGAGTTTGAAGCCGATCGATCGAAATCCCTAGGACAAGTTCGATCAAATGCGAACCCTGCAAACGCCCAAAATCGGGTCAAAATCGGAACTTTAATCCAAAATGGCCGACAATCTGTGATACTTGCACTATGACATTAATTGTAAATTCTGAGTGTTTTGGGGAGCTGTACAAGTGTACCAAGTTTCAAGTCTCTACGATAAAGTAAGTGAATAGGAAAGGGTCCTTTGAAAGTTGCTAGGTGGCGCCCTTGAGCCGTTTCTTTTGCGATTTTTGCAACGACCATAAAATACAAAATTTCGCAGCGGGCTCTATGCCCCCGCCAAGTTTGGTGAGTTTTTGAATATGATAAAGCCCCCAAAAAGCCAATTCATTTGGCACAAGAACTATAATAATAATAATAAGAAACAGCAAGGTTTCAATAGGCTCTCGCAGCGCTTAGCTGCTCGGGCCTAATAATAATTAAAGCTCCGCGGAGCCTCAAGCGGCCCTCGCAGCCAAGCGCCGCTCAAGCCTATAGCCACCGCGGATGTTCCAGCACCGCCTCCCGCCGGCCACCGCCGACGCTCGCGCGCCATCCTCCACGCGATCCGCTTCGATGTCTTCGGCAGCGTTCCCTGGCCATGCAGCCAAAATCTGGAGCAGATTGGGCCATGTGGCAAGGAGATACAGCTGTCGATTTACCTAGGGGGCGCAGTGGAGTCAAATTGCAATTAAACTCTATTGGGCTCCTTAGAGGTTCACAAGTGTCACTCATAAAAAGTCTGGAGCAAATGGGATGATGCGTGTGTTAATAAGAGACAATCGTTTGCATATGGCGAGGGTGAGCCATTTTGCCACGCCCCCACGGGTCAGTAGGCATTGACAGAGTTCATCTTCATGGCATTTTATGTCAGTCTGCACAGGATGAAACCCATATGACTGAGAGAGTAAAAGTCAGACATACAGTAGAAAAAACAGGTGACTTCCTGTCGGAAGTGGGCGGGGCTAAGGTGATGTCATCAATCGACCACCTAACTGTGATGAGGACTGGTCTATAATGAGACATAGAAAGTTTGATGCAGCTGTGACCTGGCATGTGGAAGTTATTTCACATTCATGTTTCATGGTGAATAGTCAAAGTTTGGGACTAAGCCACGCTTAGTCCCAAACTTACCAGTAGGCATTTACAGAGTTCATAATCATCTCATTTTATGTCAGCCTGCACAGGGTTGGAATCCATGACAGACCAACATGACTTAGAGAGTAAAAGTCAGACATACAGTAGAAAAAACAGGTGACTTCCTGTCGGAAGTGGGCGGGGCTAAGGTGATGTCATCAATCGACCACCTAACTGTGATGAGGGGTGGTCTATAATGAGACACAGAAAGTCTGATGCAGCTGTGACCTTATATGTGGATGTTATGTCACTTTGATGCTTAATGGTGAATAGTCAAAGTTTGGGACTTAACCACGCCCACATGCTTTGACATAGAAAAATTCCTACGATAACTTTTCATCTTTAATGTCTCAAGTCTCTGCTGACTGAGTTTGAAGTCTCTATCTCAAAAGCTGCAGGAGGAGATAGATCAGATGCGATGTCTATGAAAAAGAGGAAATGGCTGATTTTGATCCAAAATGGCCGACTTCCTGTTGGGTTTGCACCATGGCTCCAAGAGACTTTTTTGTAGGTCCTGACATGATACACATGTGTACCAAGTTTCATAATTCTAGGTTAAAGCATGGCTTGGGGCTGATCATTTAAAAATTTCTAGGGGGCGCTGTAGAGAAATTAGGCCACGCCCATCAACGACTGTTATGGATTCCTGTTCGGGGATGGATAAGGATGCATCCTAGTGAGTTTGGTGCAGCTGGGCTGAACGATGTGGAATCTAGAGCCAAACGTATGGCGGCGGCGTTACCTCTGCTTCGCCGCGGTCCCACGGCCACGCCCTCTACAGAAGACTCTTGGCGCTTTAAAGCAAGTGAGACTAACATGTTATCTGTCATCCAACACAGAATCATGTTGATTAGGTGCAGTGAGCCAGAAAGGCAGCTTTCCGTGGAAAAAAAAGCACTTCCTGTTCTGAGGGGGCGGGGCTTAGATGACGTCAGACCATGACAACATAGGATCGTAGGGGACCCTACCAGGATCACTCATGTCAAGTTTGGTGCAGCTGGCCTCAAAATTGTGGAATCCACAGCCAAACGTAAGGACACGGCGTTTAGGGTCACTTCGCCACGCCGCCACGCCCACCTGCTGGATTCAAATGAGCTTGGCTTGGAATCCTCAACACACCAACATGTTTTCTGTCTGTGGACACAGTTTCACCTCGATTAGGTCAAAGGGGTCAGATAGCGACCGTTCAGCGTAAAAAATGACACTTCCTGTTCTCAGGGGGCGTGGCCTAAGTGACGTCATCATTTGACCGTTGGGTATTGTAGAGCATCCCATGATGATCAATCACTGAAAGTTTGGTGCTTCTATGAGTTTTTTTCAAAGAGTTATAACAGTTTGATGTTTCATGGCGAATCGGTGACCTTTGACCCCCGGAAAGACCCCTTCAGCAAGCTCGAAAACGCAAACCTACGATAACTTTGGATCGGCCATGCCTTTTGAACGATCTGACCGAGTTTCAAGCCGATCGATCGAAATCCCTAGGACAAGTTCGCTCAAATGCGAACCCTGTAAACGGCCAAAATCGGGTCAAAATCGGAACTTCAATCCAAAATGGCCGACAATCTGTGATACTTGCACTATGACATTAATTGTAAATTCAGAGTGTCTTGGGGAGCTCTACAAGTGTACCAAGTTTCAAGTCTCTACGATAAAGTAAGTGAATAGGAAAGGGTCTTTTGAAAGTTGCTAGGTGGCGCCCTTGAGCCGTTTCTTGTGCGATTTTTCTGGGGACCTTAAAATACGTAAATTTTACACGGGCTCTATGCCCCCGCCAAGTTTGGTGAGTTTTTGAATATGAGAAAGCCCCCAAAAAGCCAATTCATTTGGGAGAATAAAAAAAATAATAAACAGTACAGTTTCAATAGGCTCTCGCAGCGATAGCTGCTCGGGCCTAATTAAAGCTCCGCGGAGCCTCAAGCGGCCCTCGCAGCCAAGCGCCGCTCAAGCCTATAGCCACCGCGGATGTTCCAGCACCGCCTCCCGCCGGCCACCGCCGACGCTCGCGCGCCGTCCTCCATGCGATCCGCTTCGATGCCTTCGGCAGCGTTCCCTGGCCATGCACCCAAAATCTGGAGCAGATTGGGCCATGTGGCAAGGAGATACAGCTGTTTGATTAACCTAGGGGGCGCAGTGGAGTCAAATTGCAATTAAACATTATTTGGCTCCTCAGAGGTTCACAAGTTTCACTCATAAAAAGTCTGGTGCAAATAGGATGATGCGTTTGTGAATAAGAGACGATCGTATGCATATGGCGAGGGACAGCCATTTTGCCACTCCCCCACGGGTCAGTAGGCATTGACAGAGTTCATCATCATGTCATGTTATGTCAGTCTGCACAGGGTTGGAATCCATGACACACCAACATGTTTTAGAGTGTAAAAGTAAGACATACAGTAGAAAAAACAGGTGACTTCCTGTCGGAAGTGGGCGGGGCTAAGGTGACGTCATCAATCGACCACCTAACTGTGATGATTGCTGATCTATAATGAGACACAGAAAGTCTGATGCAGCTGTGACCTGGCATTTGGAAGTTATTTCACATTCATGTTTCATGGTATATAGTCAAAGTTTGGGACTTAGCCACGCCCCCACGGGTCAGTCGAGTTCATCATGGGAGAGTTCATCATCATGTCATGCCATGTCAGCCTACACCGGATGAAACCCATATGACTTAGAGAGTAAAAGTAAGACATACAATAGAAAAAACAGGTGACTTCCTGTCGGAAGTGGGCGGGGTTAAGGTGATGTCATCAACTGACCATCTCAATGTGATGAGGGGTGGTCTGTAGTCAGATATAGGAAGTCTGATGCAGCTGTGACCTTCTATGTGGAAGTTATTGCATCTTGATGTTTCATGGCGAATAGTCAAAGTTTGGGACTTAGCCACGCCCACATGCTTTGACATAGAAAAATTCCTACGATAACTTTTCATCTTTAATGTCTCAAGTCTCTGCTGACTGAGTTTGAAGTGTCTATCTCAAAAGCTGCAGGAGGAGATAGATCAGATGCGATGTCTATGAAAAAGAGGAAATGGCTGATTTTGATCCAAAATGGCCGATTTCCTGTTGGGTTTGCACCATGGCTCCAAGAGACTTTTTTGTAGGTCCTGACATGATACACGTGTGTACCAAGTTTCATAATTCTAGGTTAAAGCATGGCTTGGGGCTGATCATTTAAAAATTTCTAGGGGTCGCTGTAGAGAAATTAGGCCACGCCCATCAACGACTGTTATGGATTCCTGTTCGGGGATGGATAAGGATGCATCCTAGTGAGTTTGGTGCAGCTGGGCTGAACGATGTGGAATCTAGAGCCAAACGTATGGCGGCGGCGTTACCTCTGCTTCGCCGCGGTCCCACGGCCACGCCCTCTACAGAAGACTCTTGGCGCTTTAAAGCAAGTGAGACTAACATGTTATCTGTCATCCAACACAGAATCATGTTGATTAGGTGCGGTGAGCCAGAAAGGCAGCTTTCCATGGAAAAAAAAGCACTTCCTGTTCTGAGGGGGCGGGGCTTAGATGACGTCAGACTATGACAACATAGGATCGTAGGGGACCCTACCAGGATCACTCATGTCAAGTTTGGTGCAGCTGGCCTCAAAATTGTGGAATCCACAGCCAAACGTAAGGACACGGCGTTTAGGGTCACTTCGCCACGCCGCCACGCCCACCTGCTGGATTCAAATGAGCTTGGCTTGGAATCCTCAACACACCAACATGTTTTCTGTCTGTGGACACAGTTTCACCTCGATTAGGTCAAAGGGGTCAGATAGCGACCGTTCAGCGTAAAAAATGACACTTCCTGTTCTCAGGGGGCGTGGCCTAAGTGACGTCATCATTTGACCGTTGGGTATTGTAGAGCATCCCATGATGATCAATCACTGAAAGTTTGGTGCTTCTATGAGTTTTTTTCAAAGAGTTATAACAGTTTGATGTTTCATGGCGAATCGGTGACCTTTGACCCCCGGAAAGACCCCTTCAGCAAGCCCGAAAACGCAAACCTACGATAACTTTGGATCGGCCATGCCTTATGAACGATCTGACCGAGTTTGAAGCCGATCGATCGAAATCCCTAGGACAAGTTCGATCAAATGCGAACCCTGCAAACGCCCAAAATCCGGTCAAAATCGGAACTTTAATCCAAAATGGCCGACAATCTGTGATACTTGCACTATGACATTAATTGTAAATTCAGAGTGTTTTGGGGAGCTGTACAAGTGTACCAAGTTTCAAGTCTCTACGATAAAGTAAGTGAATAGGAAAGGGTCCTTTGAAAGTTGCTAGGTGGCGCCCTTGAGCCGTTTCTTTTGCGATTTTTGCAACGACCATAAAATACAAAATTTCGCACCGGGCTCTATGCCCCCGCCAAGTTTGGTGAGTTTTTGAATATGATAAAGCCCCCAAAAAGCCAATTCATTTGGCACAAGAACTATAATAATAATTAAAGCTCCGCGGAGCCTCAAGCGGCCCTCGCAGCTAGCGCTGCTCCGGCCTATAGCCACCGCGGGGGTACCAGCACCGCCACCCGCCCGCCACCGCCGACGCTCGCGCGCCCTCATCCACGCTATCCGCTTTTACGGCTTCGGCAGAGCTCCCTGGCGATGAACCAAAAATCTGGAGCACATCGGGCCATGTAGAGAGGAGATACAGCTGTTTGATTAACCTAGGGGGCGCAGTGGAGTCAAATCACAATTAAACTCTATTGGGCTCCTTAGAGGTTCACAAGTGTCACTCATACAATGTCTGGTGCAAATCGGATGATGCGTTTGTGAATACGAGACGAACGTATGCATATTACGAGGAACAGCCATTTTGCCACGCCCCCACGGGTCAGTAGAGTTCATCATCAATGAGTTCATCATCAATAAGTTCATCATCATTTCATTTTATGTCAGTCTGCACAGGATTAAACCCATATGAATTAGACTGTAAGACATACATTTGAAAAAACATGTTACTTCCTTTCGGAAGTGGGCGGGGCAAAGGTGACGTCATCAATTGACCACCTAACTGTAATGAGGACTGGTCTATAATGAGATATAGAAAGTCTGATGCAGCTGTGACCTTGTATGTGCATGTTATGTCACTTTGATGCTTAATGGCGAATAGTCAAAGTTTGGGACTTAGCCACGCCCACATGCTTTGACATAGAAAAATTCCTACGATAACTTTTCATCTTTAATGTCTCAAGTCTCTGCTTACTGAGTTTGAAGTCTCTATCTCAAAAGCTGCAGGAGGAGATAGATCAGATGCGATGTCTATGAAAAAGAGGAAATGGCTGATTTTGATCCAAAATGGCCGACTTCCTGTTGGGTTTGCACCATGGCTCCAAGAGACTTTTTTGTAGGTCCTGACATGATACACATGTGTACCAAGTTTCATAATTCTAGGTTAAAGCATGGCTTGGGGCTGATCATTTAAAAATTTCTAGGGGGCGCTGTAGAGAAATTAGGCCACGCCCATCAACGACTGTTATGGATTCCTGTTCGGGGATGGATAAGGATGCATCCTAGTGAGTTTGGTGCAGCTGGGCTGAACGATGTGGAATCTAGAGCCAAACGTATGGCGGCGGCGTTACCTCTGCTTCGCCGCGGTCCCACGGCCACGCCCTCTACAGAAGACTCTTGGCGCTTTAAAGCAAGTGAGACTAACATGTTATCTGTCATCCAACACAGAATCATGTTGATTAGGTGCAGTGAGCCAGAAAGGCAGCTTTCCATGGAAAAAAAAGCACTTCCTGTTCTGAGGGGGCGGGGCTTAGATGACGTCAGACTATGACAACATAGGATCGTAGGGGACCCTACCAGGATCAATCATGTCAAGTTTGGTGCAGCTGGCCTCAAAATTGTGGAATCCACAGCCAAACGTAAGGACACGGCGTTTAGGGTCACTTCGCCACGCCGCCACGCCCACCTGCTGGATTCAAATGAGCTTGGTTTGGAATCCTCAACACACCAACATGTTTTCTGTCTGTGGACACAGTTTCACCTCGATTAGGTCAAAGGGGTCAGATAGCGACCGTTCAGCGTAAAAAATGACACTTCCTGTTCTCAGGGGGCGTGGCCTAAGTGACGTCATCATTTGACCATTGGGTATTGTAGAGCATCCCATGATGATCAATCACTGAAAGTTTGGTGCTTCTATGAGTTTTTTTCAAAGAGTTATAACAGTTTGATGTTTCATGGCGAATCGGTGACCTTTGACCCCCGGAAAGACCCCTTCAGCAAGCCCGAAAACGCAAACCTACGATAACTTTGGATCGGCCATGCCTTATGAACGATCTGACCGAGTTTGAAGCCGATCGATCGAAATCCCTAGGACAAGTTCGATCAAATGCGAACCCTGCGAACGGCCAAAATCGGGTCAAAATCGGAGCTTCAATCCAAAATGGCCGACATTCAGTGATACTTGCACTATGACATTAATTGTAAATTCAGAGTGTCTTGGGGAGCTCTACAAGTGTACCAAGTTTCAAGTCTCTACGATAAAGTAAGTGAATAGGAAAGGGTCTTTTGAAAGTTGCTAGGTGGCGCCCTTGAGCCGTTTCTGTTGCGATTTTTCCGGGGACCTCAAAATACGTAATTTTCACGCAGACCTGATGCGTCCGCCAAGTTTGGTGAGTTTTTGAATATGATAAAGCCCCCTAAAAGCCAATTTATTTGGCGGAAGCATAATAATAATAATAATTAACAGCACGATTACAATAGGCCTTCGCAGCGCTTAGCTGCTCGGGCCTAATTAAAGCTCCGCGGAGCCTCAAGCGGCCCTCGCAGCCAAGCGCCGCTCAAGCCTATAGCCACCGCGTATGTTCCAGCACCACCTCCCCCCAGCCACCGCCTCCCCTCAGCACCACCTCCCCCCAGCCACTGCCTCCCCTCAGCACCATGTCACCCCAGCCACCGCCTACCCCCAGCCACCGCCTTGCTCTCAAGGAGCTGCCAAACCCGCCCTGAAGATAGTCACCTGTCATGTTCGACATTGCTCCCAGACAATGCACAAAAATCTGGTGTAGATCAGCTGATATCGCAAGGAGACACAGGTGTTTGATTAACCTGGGTGCGCAGTGGAGTCAAATTGCAATTAAACTCTATTGGGCTCCTTAGAGGTTCACAAGTGTCACTCATAAAAAGTCTGGAGCAAATGGGATGATGCGTGTGTGAATAAGAGATGATCGTTTGCATATGGCGAGGGACTGCCATCTGGCCACGCCTCCACGGGTCAGTAGGCATTTACAGAGTTCATCTTCATGTCATTTTATGTCAGTCTGCAAAGCATGAAACCCATATGACTTAGAGAGTAAAAGTCAGACATACAGTAGAAAAAACAGGTGACTTCCTGTCGGAAGTGGGCGTGGCTAAGGTGATGTCATCAATCGACCACCTAACTGTGATGAGGTCTGGTCTATAATGAGACATAGAAAGTCTGATGCAGCTCTGACCTGGCATTTGGAAGTTATTTCACATTCATGTTTCATGGTGTATAGTCAAAGTTTGGGACTTAGCCACGCCCCCACGGGTCAGTAGAGTTCATCATGGGAGAGTTCATCATCATGTCATTTCATGTCAGCCTGCACAGGATGAAACCCATAAGAATTAGAGAGTAAAAGTAAGACATACAATTGAAGAAAGAGGTTACTTCCTGTCGGAAGTGGGCGGGGCTAGGGTGATGTCATCAATCGACCACCTAACTATGATGAAGGCTGGTCTATAATGAGACATAGAAAGTCTGATGCAGCTGTGACCTGGCATTTGGAAGTTATTTCACATTCATGTTTCATGCTGTATAGTCAAAGTTTGGGACTTAGCCACGCCCCCACGGGTCAGTCGAGTTCATCATGGGAGAGTTCATCATCATATCATGTCATGTCAGCCTACACCGGATGAAACCCATATGACTTAGAGAGTAAAAGTAAGACATACAATAGAAAAAACAGGTGACTTCCTGTCGGAAGTGGGCGGGGTTAAGGTGATGTCATCAACTGACCATCTCAATGTGATGAGGGGTGGTCTGTAGTCAGATATAGGAAGTCTGATGCAGCTGTGACCTTCTATGTGGAAGTTATTGCATCTTGATGTTTCATGGCGAATAGTCAAAGTTTGGGACTTAGCCACGCCCACATGCTTTGACATAGAAAAATTCCTACGATAACTTTTCATCTTTAATGTCTCAAGTCTCTGCTGACTGAGTTTGAAGTCTCTATCTCAAAAGCTGCAGGAGGAGATAGATCAGATGCGATGTCTATGAAAAAGAGGAAATGGCTGATTTTGATCCAAAATGGCCGACTTCCTGTTGGGTTTGCACCATGGCTCCAAGAGACTTTTTTGTAGGTCCTGACATGATACACATGTGTACCAAGTTTCATAATTCTAGGTTAAAGCATGGCTTGGGGCTGATCATTTAAAAATTTCTAGGGGGCGCTGTAGAGAAATTAGGCCACGCCCATCAACGACTGTTATGGATTCCTGTTCGTGGATGAATAAGGATGCATCCTAGTGAGTTTGGTGCAGCTGGTCTGAATGATGTGGAATCTAGAGCCAAACGTATGGCGGCGGCGTTCCCTCTGCTTCGCCGCGCTGCCACGGCCACGCCCTCTACTGAAAACTCTTGGCGCTTTAAAGCAAGTGAGACCAACATGTTATCTGTCATCCAACACAGAATCATCTTGATTAGGTCGAGAGAGCCAGAGATGGAGCTGTACAAGTCAATAAAAGGCACTTCCTGTTCTGAGGGGGCGGGGCTTAGATGACGTCAGACTATGACGACATAGGATCGTCAGGCATCCCACCAGGATCACTCATGTCAAGTTTGGTGCAGCTGGGCACAAGATTGAGGAATCTACAGCCAAACGTATGGCGACGGCGTTACAGGTCACTTCGCCATGCCGCCACGCCCACCTGGTCCATCAAAGCCAAACAGGGTTGGAATCCATGACACACCAACATGTTTTCTGTCTGTGGACACAGTTTCATGTTTATTAGGTCAAAGGGGTCAGATAAGGACCGTTCACAGTAAAACATGACACTTCCTGTTGTCAGGGGGCGTGGCCTAAGTGATGTCATCATTTGACCATTGGGTGTTGTAGGGGACCCGTTGATGATCAATCACTGAAAGTTTGGTGCTGCTGTGAGTTTTGTTGTAAAAGTTATAACCCTTTTATTTTTCATGGCGACAAGGTGAACTTTGACCCCAGGTAACTCCATTTAGAAGAAAAAAAAACGCAAAACTCTGATAACTTTGGATCGGCCATGCCTTATGAACGATCTGACTGAGTTTGAAGCCGATCGATCGAAGTCCCTAGGACTAGTTCGAAAAAATGCGAACCCTGTGAACGGCCAAAATCGGAACTTCAATCCAAAATGGCCGACATTCTGTGATACTTGCACTATGACATTAATTGTAAATTCTGAGTGTCTTGGGGAGCTGTACAAGTGTACCAAGTTTCAAGTCTGTACGATAAAGTAAGTGAATAGGAAAGGGTCTTTTGAAATTTGCTAGGTGGCGCCCTTGAGCCGTTTCTTGTGCGATTTTTCTGGGGACCTTAAAATACGTAAATTTTCACCGGGCTCTATGCCCCCGCCAAGTTTGGTGAGTTTTTGAATATGATAAAGCCCCCAAAAAGCCAATTTATTTTACGGAAGAATAAGAATAATAATAATAATAATAATTTACAGCAAAGTTTCAATAGGCTCTCGCAGCGCTTAGCTGCTCGGGCCTAATTAAAGCTCCGCGGAGCCTCAAGCGGCCCTCGCAGCCAAGCGCCGCTCAAGCCTAGCCACCGCGGATGTTCCAGCACCGCCTCCCCCCAGCCACCGCCTCCCCTCAGCACCACCTCCCCCCAGCCACTGCCTCCCCTCAGCACCATGTCACCCCAGCCACCGCCTACCCCCAGCCACTTCCTTGCTCTCACGGAGCTGCCAAACCCGCCCTGAAGATAGTCACCCTGTCATGTTCGACATTGCTCCCAGACAATGCACAAAAATCTGGTGTAGATCAGCTAATATCGCAAGGAGACACAGGTGTTTGATTAACCTAGGGGGCGCAGTGGAGTCAAATCACAATTAAAGTCTATTGGGCTCCTTAGAGGTTCACAAGTGTCACTCATACAATGTCTGGTGCAAATCGGATGATGCGTTTGTGAATATGAGACGAACGTATGCATATGGCGAGGGACAGCCATTTTGCCACGACCCCACGGGTCAGTAGAGTACATCATCAATGAGTTCATCATCAATAAGTTCATCATCATTTCATTTTATGTCAGTCAGGACAGGATGAAACCCATAAGAATTAGAGAGAAAAAGTAAGACATACAGTAGAAAAAACAGGTGACTTCCTGTCGGAAGTGGGCGGGGCTAATGTTATGTCATCAATCGACCACCTAACTGTCATGATGGCTGGTCTATAATGACACATAGAAAGTCTGATGCATCTGTGACCTGGCATTAGGAAGTAATTTCACATTCATGTTTCATGATGTATATTCAAAGTTTGGGACTTAGCCACGCCCCCACGGGTCAGTAGAGTTCATCACGGCAGAGTTCATCATCATTTCATTTCATGTCAGTCAGCACAGGATGAAACCCATAAGAATTAGAGAGAAAAAGTAAGACATACAGTAGAAAAAACAGGTCACTTCCTGTCGGAAGTGGGCGGGGCAAGGGTGATGTCATCAATCGACCACATAACTGTGATGAGGGCTTATCTATAATGAGACATAGAAAGTCTGATGCAGCTCTGACCTGGCATTTGGAAGTTATTTCACATTCATGTTTCATGGTGTATAGTCAAAGTTTGGGACTTAGCCACGCCCCCACGGGTCAGTAGAGTTCATCATGGGAGAGTTCATCATCATGTCATTTCATGTCAGCCTGCACAGGATGAAACCCATAAGAATTAGAGAGTAAAAGTAAGACATACAATTGAAGAAAGAGGTTACTTCCTGTCGGAAGTGGGCGGGGCTAGGGTGATGTCATCAATCGACCACCTAACTATGATGAAGGCTGGTCTATAATGAGACATAGAAAGTCTGATGCAGCTGTGACCTGGCATTAGGAAGTTATTTCACATTCATGTTTCATGGTGAATAGTCAAAGTTTGGGACTAAGCCACGCTTAGTCCCAAACTTAGCAGTAGGCATTTACAGAGTTCATCATCATCTCATTTTATGTCAGCCTGCACAGGGTTGGAATCCATGACACACCAACATTACTTAGAGAGTAAAAGTCAGACATACAGTAGAAAATAGAGGTGACTTCCTGTCGGAAGTGGGCGGGGCAAGGGTGATGTCATCAATCGACCACATAACTGTGATGAGGGCTGGTCTATAATGAGACATAGAAAGTCTGATGCAGCTGTGACCTGGCATTTGGAAGTTATTTCACATTCATGTTTCATGCTGTATAGTCAAAGTTTGGGACTTAGCCACGCCCCCACGGGTCAGTCGAGTTCATCATGGGAGAGTTCATCATCATATCATGTCATGTCAGCCTACACCGGATGAAACCCATATGACTTAGAGAGTAAAAGTAAGACATACAATAGAAAAAACAGGTGACTTCCTGTCGGAAGTGGGCGGGGTTAAGGTGACGTCATCAACTGACCATCTCAATGTGATGAGGGGTGGTCTGTAGTCAGATATAGGAAGTCTGATGCAGCTGTGACCTTCTATGTGGAAGTTATTGCATCTTGATGTTTCATGGCGAATAGTCAAAGTTTGGGACTTAGCCACGCCCACATGCTTTGACATAGAAAAATTCCTACGATAACTTTTCATCTTTAATGTCTCAAGTCTCTGCTGACTGAGTTTGAAGTCTCTATCTCAAAAGCTGCAGGAGGAGATAGATCAGATGCGATGTCTATGAAAAAGAGGAAATGGCTGATTTTGATCCAAAATGGCCGACTTCCTGTTGGGTTTGCACCATGGCTCCAAGAGACTTTTTTGTAGGTCCTGACATGATACACATGTGTACCAAGTTTCATAATTCTAGGTTAAAGCATGGCTTGGGGCTGATCATTTAAAAATTTCTAGGGGGCGCTGTAGAGAAATTAGGCCACGCCCATCAACGACTGTTATGGATTCCTGTTCGGGGATGGATAAGGATGCATCCTAGTGAGTTTGGTGCAGCTGGGCTGAACGATGTGGAATCTAGAGCCAAACGTATGGCGGCGGCGTTACCTCTGCTTCGCCGCGGTCCCACGGCCACGCCCTCTACAGAAGACTCTTGGCGCTTTAAAGCAAGTGAGACTAACATGTTATCTGTCATCCAACACAGAATCATGTTGATTAGGTGCAGTGAGCCAGAAAGGCAGCTTTCCATGGAAAAAAAAGCACTTCCTGTTCTGAGGGGGCGGGGCTTAGATGACGTCAGACTATGACAACATAGGATCGTAGGGGACCCTACCAGGATCACTCATGTCAAGTTTGGTGCAGCTGGCCTCAAAATTGTGGAATCCACAGCCAAACGTAAGGACACGGCGTTTAGGGTCACTTCGCCACGCCGCCACGCCCACCTGCTGGATTCAAATGAGCTTGGCTTGGAATCCTCAACACACCAACATGTTTTCTGTCTGTGGACACAGTTTCACCTCGATTAGGTCAAAGGGGTCAGATAGCGACCGTTCAGCGTAAAAAATGACACTTCCTGTTCTCAGGGGGCGTGGCCTAAGTGACGTCATCATTTGACCGTTGGGTATTGTAGAGCATCCCATGATGATCAATCACTGAAAGTTTGGTGCTTCTATGAGTTTTTTTCAAAGAGTTATAACAGTTTGATGTTTCATGGCGAATCGGTGACCTTTGACCCCCGGAAAGACCCCTTCAGCAAGCCCGAAAACGCAAACCTACGATAACTTTGGATCGGCCATGCCTTATGAACGATCTGACCGAGTTTGAAGCCGATCGATCGAAATCCCTAGGACAAGTTCGATCAAATGCGAACCCTGCAAACGCCCAAAATCGGGTCAAAATCGGAACTTTAATCCAAAATGGCCGACAATCTGTGATACTTGCACTATGACATTAATTGTAAATTCAGAGTGTTTTGGGGAGCTCTACAAGTGTACCAAGTTTCAAGTCTCTACGATAAAGTAAGTGAATAGGAAAGGGTCTTTTAAAAGTTGCTAGGTGGCGCCCTTGAGCCGTTTCTGGTGCGATTTTTCCGGGGACCTTAAAATACGTAAATTTTCACCAGACTCTATGGCCCCGCCAAGTTTGGTGAGTTTTTGAATATGATAAAGCCCCCAAAAAGCCAATTCATTTGGCACAAGAACTATAATAATAATAAACATTAAAGCTCCGCGGAGCCTCAAGCGGCCCTCGCAGCCAAGCGCCGCTCAAGCCTATAGCCACCGCGGATGTTCCAGCACCGCCTCCCGCCGGCCACCGCCGACGTTCGCGCTCCGTCCTCCACGCGATCCGCTTCGATGCCTTCGGCAGCGTTCCCTGGCGATGCACCCAAAATCTGGAGCAGATCGGGCCATGTGGGAAGGAGATACAGCTGTTTGATTAACCTAGGGGGCGCAGTTGAGTCAAATTGCAATTAAACTGTATTGGGCTCTTTAGAGGTTCACAAGTGTCACTCATAAAAAGTCTGGTGCAAATCGGATGATGCATTTGTGAATAAGAGACGATCGTATTCATATGGCGAGGGACAGCCATTTTTGCCACACCCACACGGGTCAGTCGAGTTCATCATGGGAGAGTTCATCATCATATCATGTCATGTCAGCCTACACCGGATGAAACCCATATGACTTAGAGAGTAAAAGTAAGACATACAATAGAAAAAACAGGTGACTTCCTGTCGGAAGTGGGCGGGGTTAAGGTGATGTCATCAACTGACCATCTCAATGTGATGAGGGGTGGTCTGTAGTCAGATATAGGAAGTCTGATGCAGCTGTGACCTTCTATGTGGAAGTTATTGCATCTTGATGTTTCATGGCGAATAGTCAAAGTTTGGGACTTAGCCACGCCCACATGCTTTGACATAGAAAAATTCCTACGATAACTTTTCATCTTTAATGTCTCAAGTCTCTGCTGACTGAGTTTGAAGTCTCTATCTCAAAAGCTGCAGGAGGAGATAGATCAGATGCGATGTCTATGAAAAAGAGGAAATGGCTGATTTTGATCCAAAATGGCCGACTTCCTGTTGGGTTTGCACCATGGCTCCAAGAGACTTTTTTGTAGGTCCTGACATGATACACATGTGTACCAAGTTTAATAATTCTAGGTTAAAGCATGGCTTGGGGCTGATCATTTAAAAATTTCTAGGGGGCGCTGTAGAGAAATTAGGCCACGCCCATCAACGACTGTTATGGATTCCTGTTCGGGGATGGATAAGGATGCATCCTAGTGAGTTTGGTGCAGCTGGGCTGAACGATGTGGAATCTAGAGCCAAACGTATGGCGGCGGCGTTACCTCTGCTTCGCCGCGGTCCCACGGCCACGCCCTCTACAGAAGACTCTTGGCGCTTTAAAGCAAGTGAGACTAACATGTTATCTGTCATCCAACACAGAATCATGTTGATTAGGTGCAGTGAGCCAGAAAGGCAGCTTTCCATGGAAAAAAAAGCACTTCCTGTTCTGAGGGGGCGGGGCTTAGATGACGTCAGACTATGACAACATAGGATCGTAGGGGACCCTACCAGGATCACTCATGTCAAGTTTGGTGCAGCTGGCCTCAAAATTGTGGAATCCACAGCCAAACGTAAGGACACGGCGTTTAGGGTCACTTCGCCACGCCGCCACGCCCACCTGCTGGATTCAAATGAGCTTGGCTTGGAATCCTCAACACACCAACATGTTTTCTGTCTGTGGACACAGTTTCACCTCGATTAGGTCAAAGGGGTCAGATAGCGACAGTTCAGCGTAAAAAATGACACTTCCTGTTCTCAGGGGGCGTGGCCTAAGTGACGTCATCATTTGACCGTTGGGTATTGTAGAGCATCCCATGATGATCAATCACTGAAAGTTTGGTGCTTCTATGAGTTTTTTTCAAAGAGTTATAACAGTTTGATGTTTCATGGCGAATCGGTGACCTTTGACCCCCGGAAAGACCCCTTCAGCAAGCCCGAAAACGCAAACCTACGATAACTTTGGATCGGCCATGCCTTATGAACGATCTGACCGAGTTTGAAGCCGATCGATCGAAATCCCTAGGACAAGTTCGATCAAATGCGAACCCTGCAAACGCCCAAAATCGGGTCAAAATCGGAACTTTAATCCAAAATGGCCGACAATCTGTGATACTTGCACTATGACATTAATTGTAAATTCAGAGTGTTTTTGGGAGCTCTACAAGTGTACCAAGTTTCAAGTCTCTACGATAAAGTAAGTGAATAGGAAAGGGTCTTTTGAATGTTGCTAGGTGGCGCCACTGAGCCGTTTCTTTTGCGATTTTTCCGGGGACCTTAAAATACGTAAATTTTACACGGGCTCTATGCCCCCGCCAAGTTTGGTGAGTTTTTGAATATGATAAAGCCCCCAAAAAGCCAATTCATTTGGCACAAGAACTATAATAAACAGTACAGTTTCAATAGGCTCTCGCAGCGCTTAGCTGCTCGGGCCTAATTAGAAGAACAATAGGCTCTCGCAGCGCTTAGCTGCTCGGGCCTAATTAAAGCTCCGCGGAGCCTCAAGCGGCCCTCGCAGCCAAGCGCCGCTCAAGCCTATAGCCACCGCGGATGTTCCAGCACCGCCTCCCGCCGGCCACCGCCGACGCTCGCGCGCCATCCTCCACGCGATCCGCTTCGATGTCTTCGGCAGCGTTCCCTGGCCATGCAGCCAAAATCTGGAGCAGATTGGGCCATGTGGCAAGGAGATACAGCTGTCGATTTACCTAGGGGGCGCAGTGGAGTCAAATTGCAATTAAACTCTATTGGGCTCCTTAGAGGTTCACAAGTGTCACTCATAAAAAGTCTGGAGCAAATGGGATGATGCGTGTGTTAATAAGAGACAATCGTTTGCATATGGCGAGGGTGAGCCATTTTGCCACGCCCCCACGGGTCAGTAGGCATTGACAGAGTTCATCTTCATGGCATTTTATGTCAGTCTGCACAGGATGAAACCCATATGACTGAGAGAGTAAAAGTCAGACATACAGTAGAAAAAACAGGTGACTTCCTGTCGGAAGTGGGCGGGGCTAAGGTGATGTCATCAATCGACCACCTAACTGTGATGAGGACTGGTCTATAATGAGACATAGAAAGTTTGATGCAGCTGTGACCTGGCATGTGGAAGTTATTTCACATTCATGTTTCATGGTGAATAGTCAAAGTTTGGGACTAAGCCACGCTTAGTCCCAAACTTACCAGTAGGCATTTACAGAGTTCATAATCATCTCATTTTATGTCAGCCTGCACAGGGTTGGAATCCATGACAGACCAACATGACTTAGAGAGTAAAAGTCAGACATACAGTAGAAAAAACAGGTGACTTCCTGTCGGAAGTGGGCGGGGCTAAGGTGATGTCATCAATCGACCACCTAACTGTGATGAGGGGTGGTCTATAATGAGACACAGAAAGTCTGATGCAGCTGTGACCTTATATGTGGATGTTATGTCACTTTGATGCTTAATGGTGAATAGTCAAAGTTTGGGACTTAACCACGCCCACATGCTTTGACATAGAAAAATTCCTACGATAACTTTTCATCTTTAATGTCTCAAGTCTCTGCTGACTGAGTTTGAAGTCTCTATCTCAAAAGCTGCAGGAGGAGATAGATCAGATGCGATGTCTATGAAAAAGAGGAAATGGCTGATTTTGATCCAAAATGGCCGACTTCCTGTTGGGTTTGCACCATGGCTCCAAGAGACTTTTTTGTAGGTCCTGACATGATACACATGTGTACCAAGTTTCATAATTCTAGGTTAAAGCATGGCTTGGGGCTGATCATTTAAAAATTTCTAGGGGGCGCTGTAGAGAAATTAGGCCACGCCCATCAACGACTGTTATGGATTCCTGTTCGGGGATGGATAAGGATGCATCCTAGTGAGTTTGGTGCAGCTGGGCTGAACGATGTGGAATCTAGAGCCAAACGTATGGCGGCGGCGTTACCTCTGCTTCGCCGCGGTCCCACGGCCACGCCCTCTACAGAAGACTCTTGGCGCTTTAAAGCAAGTGAGACTAACATGTTATCTGTCATCCAACACAGAATCATGTTGATTAGGTGCAGTGAGCCAGAAAGGCAGCTTTCCGTGGAAAAAAAAGCACTTCCTGTTCTGAGGGGGCGGGGCTTAGATGACGTCAGACCATGACAACATAGGATCGTAGGGGACCCTACCAGGATCACTCATGTCAAGTTTGGTGCAGCTGGCCTCAAAATTGTGGAATCCACAGCCAAACGTAAGGACACGGCGTTTAGGGTCACTTCGCCACGCCGCCACGCCCACCTGCTGGATTCAAATGAGCTTGGCTTGGAATCCTCAACACACCAACATGTTTTCTGTCTGTGGACACAGTTTCACCTCGATTAGGTCAAAGGGGTCAGATAGCGACCGTTCAGCGTAAAAAATGACACTTCCTGTTCTCAGGGGGCGTGGCCTAAGTGACGTCATCATTTGACCGTTGGGTATTGTAGAGCATCCCATGATGATCAATCACTGAAAGTTTGGTGCTTCTATGAGTTTTTTTCAAAGAGTTATAACAGTTTGATGTTTCATGGCGAATCGGTGACCTTTGACCCCCGGAAAGACCCCTTCAGCAAGCCCGAAAACGCAAACCTACGATAACTTTGGATCGGCCATGCCTTATGAACGATCTGACCGAGTTTGAAGCCGATCGATCGAAATCCCTAGGACAAGTTCGATCAAATGCGAACCCTGCAAACGCCCAAAATCGGGTCAAAATCGGAACTTCAATCCAAAATGGCCGACAATCTGTGATACTTGCACTATGACATTAATTGTAAATTCTGAGTGTTTTGGGGAGCTCTACAAGTGTACCAAGTTTCAAGTCTGTACGATAAAGTAAGTGAATAGGAAAGGGTCTTTTGAAAGTTGCTAGGTGGCGCCCTTGAGCCGTTTCTTGTGCGATTTTTCTGGGGACCTTAAAATACGTAAATTTTACACGGGCTCTATGCCCCCGCCAAGTTTGGTGAGTTTTTGAATATGAGAAAGCCCCCAAAAAGCCAATTCTTTTGGCACAAGAACTATAATAATAAACAGCACAGTTTCAATAGGCTCTCGCAGCGCTTAGCTGCTCGGGCCTAATAATAAGAAACAGCAAGGTTTCAATAGGCTCTCGCAGCGCTTAGCTGCTCGGGCCTAATAATAATAAGAAACAGTACAGTTTCAATAGGCTCTCGCAGCGCTTAGCTGCTCGGGCCTAATAAGAAACAGTACAGGAACAATAGGCTCTCGCAGCGCTTAGCTGCTCGGGCCTAATAAGAAACAGTACAGTTTCAATAGGCTCTCGCAGCGCTTAGCTGCTCGGGCCTAATAAGAAACAGTACAGGAACAATAGGCTCTCGCAGCGCTTAGCTGCTCGGGCCTAATTAACTATAGCGTTGCTATTGCCACAGTTTAATAAAAAGTGTCTTTGAATAGTGCAAACAATTGCTTCTAACTATACAATTAACAAGCTAAACACTCAAACTTAAATAAGACTTCAGTTCATTTCAACTCAAAACAAAATGTAAAATGTCTGTGCCCTAAAGGTTTACCTTACAAGCAAAAATCCCTCAACATTAAATAAGAGTCCTTTCAGTCAATGTTTTAGCAAGTAATTTAGAACATGCAACATTACCAACTAAATCAGTGTTTCTCAACCTTTTTGGGCCAGCGCCCCCCTATCCCATACCCAGGTCCCTCACCGCCCCCCACCAAAGAATTTGTAGGCTACTTTGCACTGACTATTATTTTAATATTAATATTACTATCACTATTGTAGATGTTTTGATTTTTATGCTTGTTTCTGTATTTATCATCAGAAATAATTTCCCAGAGAACAAAAAGCCATGGGAATAGAAATTATTTTCACAGGTGTCTATAAAATTTTTTTTATGAACAATCAACTTAAAATTTGTAGGCCTAACAGCAGCCAATCAGAGTGGAAAAAATATTCTTATTCTTTGCCATTTTCTATTTGTTAAATATTCCACAAAATGAGCAGATAAAAGATGAACAACATGCCAGTTTAAACTTTGATCTATTTACAAACCGACTGAGCTCTGCAGCATTAAAACATGGATAGAACTGTAACTACATTAATCATAACTCTTCTTCTCTTCAGTGTTTCTGTCGGTTTCTGGTGGTGCAGCTCTGTGCTGCCTTCAGGAGAATGGGACATCAGAGTATCATCCATAAAATTTCACCCACATGGCATTTATTGTGCTTTCCACTGAAAGCTCTGGTGATTGTAAGGTGTAAAGGAAACTTTACACCTTACAATCACAACAATACCAGTTTAGACTTTGAGCAACTTCCTAAAAGCCCCCCTTTTGTAAAAATTTCCACCAGCTTCCCGTCTTGTCCCCTTTCCTCTAGCCATGCCCAGCGCCACCTGTTTTTAATTCCTTTCTCAAGTAAACGTGTTTCTTTACCGGGTGAGACAAACTCCAAACCAAACTACGGCCCGCAGGCCGCCTCCACATTTGGTCCGGCCCCTTGAACAATACCAGAGAGCATTCAGATTTTTTTTTTTTTTTCATTGATTGTATTTTCCGGTTTATATGTGGATTTTTCTTCAACCACCAGGGGGCTCTTTAGCAGGAATGTGTCCTGTAAAATGGGGGTGTTTTGTTTTGCATGGCTGCCATCTGTTGGACGTTTAGGGAACTGCTTGACTTAAGTAATCAGTACTGTTGTTTGCTAGCGGTAGAGCAGATGAACGCCGCAATGCTTGTAAGTAGCAACTTATACTTCAAAACTTGCCTTTATGTTAACATATGAGAAATTAATATATTATAGTTACATTCCCTCAATGGAATATATGCTAGTCAGTCCCAGTGACCGTTTCACTTATGGTTTTTGCCCATGTGCTTTCTGGGTAAAAATCAATCGAGAAACGCACCCCCCCCGCCCCCGGTCAACGATTTCCGGCCCCCCCACCAGAGAAGGGGAAAATTATGTGGCCCTCACAGGAAAAAAGTTTGGGGACCACTGATTTAACCGAAAGCATGCGCTTCTTTTCTACAAACCGTTTTACAGTCATTGGTCAAGAACACGGGAGCTAGAATTCTGATTGGCAGACATATTTGTCTATTATCTACAGTTTAGTTGAGGCAGGCCGTTTGGTCCAATGTTCGCTTTGCTTGGAAGTCTGGCCCCCAGACGGAGCTCTTTATGCCTAAGTTTCAAACGTCTGACTAAATAAATCTTCCTTATTTTAATTGTAAGTAGTTCTTTAAATGTCCTGTGAGATTATATACTTACCCATGTATCCATAACAACCGGAACTTTCCAGCAAGTTATTTTCGCAATTTACCGTCTATTAAACGAGTGCCCCCCCGGATTAATTACACTGGCCGTTTCTCAATATGCGTTCTTGTCTGTACTTGTGTTCTCGCGTCCTCGTGAAACGTCATCGACGGCGGCCCAAGTACTGTTCCAATTCAAAGTACACATCCAGGCAAGAACGCTCAAAGTACCCCGATGTGTTCTTGCTCCGCCCATTTTATCAAGGATGCATCAATGCATCCTTCTGCGGACTTGAGGCAGCAAGATATCCCACAATGCAATGCGCCACCAGCAGCGGTAAATTGAGAAGGTCAGTACAGAAATGTATTGCATTTTTACCATCATTAATTGCCACGAAAACTCATTTAAATTTGTTTTTAGGCGAGAAAGTAGACCTTATAGCTTAATCTATCCACTCAGTTCATCCAGAATATTCATACTTTAATATTTGCTCTGGAGTTTTTCAGAGTACCCTAGCTCTGCTAACAGACCGGAGGAGCTGCCAGTTTAACGGGCGGTTGGAACGTGTTTTCCCTGCTAACCGCAGCCTGATTTCAGCAAGTCACTGTCGTTTTCCACTGCTTGTTATCTGTTCGTAGCGGCTGAAAGTGAGATATAAAGTTAGCTGCAAGTAGCAGAATAGGAAATATATTTTCTCTTAGCTTATTTTTTTATATTTATTTAGTAAATATTGGTATTTTATAAATTGTGTTGATACAGACTTTAAAAACCAATTACTTTCATTCGCTAATTAACTGTTTTTGGGCATTTAAATTTGTAGTAAGAAAAATATTTTAATACAATGTCCCTTCATGATCAGAGAATCATACTTTAATTTGTAAATTAAAAAAAACATTTCCCTAGGATTATCATTTCATGTATGAGAGTGAACTCTTATTTTTCATTGTTTTATGCAGGCAGCTCTTCAGGTGAGTAGACTGCAGTTCCAGGTTTACTTCCAGCTTCCCAAAAACTACTGGAGATTCTCTTCATCCCCGTGTCCTGCCAATGTTCTCTTCACTGTTTCCTCATCTTCTTAGAAAAAAAAACTATTAAATTATGGTGATATTTGCTTTTGACAGTCTCAGTATGAATTTCCTGGAGTTATTGACTAATTATCTGCTTGTTTTTGTTTATTAAAAATTAATAAAAAGTTAAAAACAAGTGATTACTATCACAACAATTTAAAGCCCACCTGGAGCAGCCAGCCTTACACTTCCTTGTCCACCACATGCTCTCCCAGACCAAACAATAGGCCTCGCCCTATTTTAAAAATTCAAATCCCACAAAATCTCACAGGATTTCATACTTAGGCCTGGAGTGGTGGGTAGGATGAAAATAATACAAAAGGAGACATGACCTCAATTATTAAAAATATATGTTTTGCCCCAAAATAACCAGGATTACTATTGGCACAAAACAATGCCCTTATTTTTCAATAAACACATTTAAGATCAAAGTAATATTGAAAAACTTACCATAAAAGTGCTCAGCGGAGAATTCAATTCAGAAGCCGGTTGCAAACAAGCCAGCAGCAAAGTGGCTGTTTGGTTGGGACAAACCACTAGTGTAAAAACGGGGAGATGGACTGTACAACTCCTAGTAGAGACTTGTAGATGTTTTTGTGTCAACACATTATGCAGTCAGTAATATTTACAGACAAGTAAGAAAATGTACAGAAAGGAATCACAACCCACTGTTCTCAGCATGTAGTGCTTAATTTGAAACATGATTAACCCCCACTTAGTAATAAAATGTTCTGACCCAGACCTCAAGGAGGGGGGAGGGAAGAAGGGATGAGAGGGGATAAAGAGGGGAAGGTTGGGAGGAGAGGCTGGGTGGGGGGAGGTTTGGGAGGGAGTAGGGGGAGATGAGGAGGTGATGAGGGCTGCAACAAACTGCCCAGATTGCACACAATGGTAAATAAACGTTGAATTATAGTTAGAATGGTTGATTTTTGGTTGAGGTCGACAACTGACGGTGGATCAACCATCAAACAACCACCAGCCCTAGCCAAGTAACCAATGTTTAAACTGTGTCATTGAATCAATGTTGTTTTGTGGTTGAAATCTAATGAATGAAATGCTGATGTCTGATCAACGTCTGATCAATGTTGAATCAATCTCAGCTGTTTTGCCACACCCCTTCCCCTCCTCTTCTCCTCATCAGCGCTCTGGGTCAAAGCATTTTATTAGTGAGTGGGGGTTATCACATTTTAAATTAACCACTGTAGAGGATAGTGGGTGATGATTAATTTCTGTACATTTTCTTACTTTTTCATAAAAAGTCCTACTGACCGTTTGTGTGTGATATATTGACACAAAAACATCTACAACTTACTACAAGGAGTGGAGCGGTCCACACCTGCTATTTACATGAGTGGGATGTCCCAAACACACAGCCACTTCGCTGTTGGCTTGTTGGCAAAAGATGTTAATTCAATGTTGAATTGCCATCATGTGCAATCTGGGTACAGAACGGAATCACAACTCAATGTTGTCACACATAGTGCTTAAGTTAAAACATGATTAACCCTCACCTAAAATGGGTTGTGCTGTGATGGCACAGGGGTTAAGCACAACCCACATATGGATATGGATTTAAGATAAACAAAAAATATATTTTTGAATAAGTACTACTCAAAACTCAAGTGGCAGTTTCATTTTTTTTTTTTTTAATTCTATGCCTTGCATGCATACGACATAACTGCTTCTTTGTGATTGTAAATGTGTGTGCATAGTAATTATCAAAGATTTTCCAGTCTATTGGTCTTGCTGACAGGATGACCATGTCTTTTATTGGGCCACGTTTTATGCCCTGCATCCAAAAGAACACAACATTTCTGTAAAAATCTACCGTAACTAAAATTCATAGAACAAAATGGCCATTTACATTGAGTTACCGTTGTCCTCGGTTTTTGCCACATCTGCTCAGTATCTGTGCAACTTAGGACCAGAGGAACTGCTGAAACATTCAACTGAGAGTTGTGGGCCGTCTGATATAACAGAGCTGCCATGTGACTGCACAAGGCTGAGCCTGCCACACAGGGGCACTGACATCCCTGTAATTCCACCGGCTTTTTTATCCCTCTGCACCATTTGTGCACTATACCAAATATTTGTTGGGAGAACAAAATGTACTAGTTCCAAGTACTATTAGAAAAATACAACCATAAGTTATTTTTGTGTTTACAGGCTTGATATTATTTGTGTGATTATTAATAAGTGGTCGCCTTACACTCAACGAATGAGGCTTCTGGCTTTTCCTCATGGACCTGAAGCACTCCGCCCTAACTGTCACGTCTCCTGCCTCCTTGTTTGAGACTGAGATTAACATTGGGAGAAATATGACATCACACAAACACTTGACATTTACAAATAACCTTTGTAAAAGACTGGCTTTGTTAGCTGTGTTAGACATATACAAGGCGCTGGGAGAACTTAAAAAAAAGATTCACTTACCTTATAAAACTGGACACATTCAACTTGGACCCCTTGTCGGTTTTAGAAGTTGGAGCTGTTGAGGTCATTTGAATAATCCTATAAACGTCGTTAATCGTTTTTATGGGCAGGTCTTGCAGGGACCGAGTGAAAAACACCATTGCTCCTGTTAAGAAAATACATTTAAATATGCTAGTTTTAGAACTTAACATGTCTTGATTGAAATAGCCTAATTATAGTTTTGAAATCAGTAACTTATTCTGGCCTATTGACCTTTATGTTACTTGTAGTTACAGCAGATGGTTTGCTAAGATCTTTTGAACTGCCCTTTATCTGTGTGGGAAACAATCAGGAAAAGTTCCAGCTTTTCACACAGATCCGTAAAAAGCCATAAAACAGCAGGAGTTCAGCAGAGTCTCTGCTCTCACTTCGTTTAAACAAAAGGGGACAGATCAGGAGTGGATCTAGAAAAATATTTATGGGGTGGAAAGAGGGGGGCAGGGATTTTTTCAGTGGTTTCAGTATATATATATGTATATATATATATATATATATATATATATATACATATATATATACACACACACACACACACACGAAATATTGTTTTTAACTTGCATTGTTTCAAAATGAGCTTCATGTAGCACGAGGCTTAAATGCAATTCCTTACTGTAGTATAGTTAATTATTTTTATGTCTTTCATACTCCTGCTAATTGATATGCATTACTGGTCTGGACAGAGCCTATTGGTCGCTATGTGATTCATTGTGTCCAGAAAACCATTTTATCCCAAACAGGACAAGGAGAAATCTGTCACGAAAATATTAGTAGCGCCATCATTTGGTGTTAAATATATCTATTAAATACGACTTAAAATAAAGATTAGAAAACTGATGTTTGATCAGTTCTCCATGATACATAAACAGTTTAGTTTCTGTTAGTTCTGTCAAGATGCAAGAAGGGGCACATTTCTATTTATATTGGTCAATCGTTTTATTTTAAATATGCTGTAGGAGCCGTAGTTTGACGATTGTTATAAATATCACCACGTTTTGCGAACACAGGGGATTAGATCAGTTTTTGTTGCTTGTTTTTAGGAATTGCAGCAGCTGCAGTGCGCCACAATAAAGGTACAATAAAGCTGATGAACAGGTGAAGAACTAAACTAGACAGAACCACTTCTGATTGTTTGCCAAGCCAAACAGCCAATAAAAGTTCCACCAAGCCACTACTGAGGCACTGGGGTCAAGTTTCTCGACACGGGCAAAAGAAGGTTCAATTTCCAAACTTATTGATTGTTCTTGGTGATTTATTTTCCTCATTCACCAAACAATTACAGAGATCAAACTTTCATTTGTTCTCATGCTACCGCTCTTGCTCTGGTAAAAACCATTCCGCCTCTTCTCGCTCTGTATGTTGGTATTTCGCACGACCCGTTGCCATGGCAACCGACAAACAACAGCTCAACGAGCAGAGATCACCGATCAGGGGAATCAACACCAAAAAGCAAACATTTCCCACACAAAAAAGTAGCAAAAGCACTAAAACAGAACATCCAGTCTGTTACATTATGTTGTCAGGCTTAATGTCTATATTGTGATTATTAATAAGTTTTCGCCTGACTTAAACAGCTGCTCTACTGATGACTTGGTGGGCGGGTTGACCTGTTTTAGTGCTAACGGAACCAAAACACACCGAACTGCGCAGCACATGCTAAGGCTATCAAAGTCAATACCAGGCTAACAGTTAGGCTAGTATAACTGACCCACTGCTCACTTGTTCAATGTTTTCTTTAAATTAAAACGTTTTCCTCACCTGTGAAATCTGAAGCCCTTATTACCATTATATATGGTTGACTTAACTGCTAAACATTGCGTCCATTGTTTTGATTCTTTGCGTGATTGTAGTGGTTTCCTGACCACCGATATTCCTGACTCAATGGACAGCAATGGCACATTTGTGACTTACGATAAATCACGTAATGTCCAAGTCCTGTAATATTTATCCATCAATGCTGCTGCCTCGCGCTCTGTCCTGCTCTCGCACTTCCCGCTACTTAGCAGTGGGTGTCAGGTTACATTGTGCTGCATTCAATGTTGTCGGAAAAAAAGAGTTTAATGCTCTTAATGTCCGATTTTCCATAACTATTTATTGAATTCATTGTCGCTAGCTCGGGTGGCAACAGGGGTGACAAGGCTCTCGTTTGGGGTGGCGACTGCCACCCCATGCCTCCCCAGTAGATCCGCCCCTGGGACAGATGGCCTTAGACCGTGACTTGCAGGAAGTTTAAAAAGGGTCAGAGATAGCTTCTGGTTGGATGAGCAAAGGTACGCCTTATTTGAATAAATTAAAGACAAGAATACGCCTTTACTATAAAACTATCTACACAGGAGTAACAAATCAGATTTGCTCTCGCAATTCTCCAAAGATTTCAACCAGGCCAATCAGCGAACAGAAGTTGTGAATGATGACGTTGATTTTTTTTTTTTTTTGCGCTGTTGCAGGATTGTAGTCAGCCTGTAGTTAATGGTTATTTACAGCACAGGCAATTTTCTATATTCTTCATAGTGCCAAACTGGCATGTTCCATATGTCATGGACAAATGTTAGTGATTGAGTAAAATTTAAAACATCAACAGAGTCCAAGAAACCATTGTTTCTTGGTAGCCGAGAACCCAGAATCTCTGGACGAAGCAAACCGAAGAACAAGGGACTATGGAGTCTATGCTGAAATGGGTTGGGGTTGTTGTGGCAGCCAAAGGGGGGTCCAACACAATGTTAAGAAGATGGTCATAATGTTACATCTAATTGGTATGTATTTGTTGATTTATTATGCTTTTAGAAATGTCTGATCAAACTTTCAAAGTGCAGGATCCAAGGCTAAAATTAAATCTTGATTAACTATTTCCTAATTGTCTAAACATAGAACAAATATTGGGAATTACTACCACTCAGATTTTTTAATTTACTCAAGTTTTCTTTGTCTGATATTGAAATTTATGATGATCTGAAACATTGAAGAGTGACCAAAAAAAAGTAAAGAGCAGAAGAATTCTACAAGTACACAAATGCTTTTATCATCACTGAATGCATAATAGATTGACAATATAGTCATTTCGTTAGTCAGAGAACATCTTACCTTAAAAGTGTTTTAAAATTGACCATTTGCACCAACGGTTGTGCTGGTGGACCAAATTTGTTCTATTCTTCAATGGCAGTCAAAGTCAATTGTAACAAAATAATTCCAAGAGCAAAATATTGCCAACAGAGTATATTTCAGAAACATCTCCGCTTTAAAATCTTGCTATTAAACAGTGAACCATGCTCTTAGTTATTCTGACCTGAATCCATGTGTCATCTGACTACTTTCTTTATAAGTAGAACCATTTTGGTTAAATGGAAAGCAGTATCTGACCTAGTTCTGGAAGAAACTTAATGAGCTGTTGCTTGTCCTTGTAAAAAAAAAAAAACCTATGGAAACATGTTAACATATTCTTTTCACATCATGCTGGTGATGCATGTGAAAAACCAGAAGATGCAGTTTAAAATGTCATGTCACTTAGGAATTTATTGCCAACAAAGAATGGCATGACCATAAATCTGGTGGAAGACTTCATAATGAGTAGTCTGAGATTTTCAAACTAACATGTTATAGCTAAGGGTGATGAGTTCCTGCCAACACCAATTTTAAGCAGAAACTAGAGCACAATTTGTTCTCTTGTTTTCAGCCATTTTTTTACTTATTAAACTGTAACTAAGAAGAATATGATACTTGTCAGGTTTTGGATATTATAAATAAGGGAAATTTTCCGCCACCGCAGCAAGCCACTAGTCCAATTGAGGCCCAGTACAATGGCGGTTTCTGATATAGGTGACATGGGCAACTGCGACATCTTCTCAACCAGATAATCTTAATGTCAACAGTGCTTAATGAAAAACACTCCTGCGTCCCCACATGACAAAACAAGCGAATGGTGTGTGCAGGTTGGAGTCTATGTATGTCTCTCCTCATCTCATCTTGTTGAAGGGTGTGACCAGCAGGTGTGTTCTCTGTTCAAGACTAATGACAAGGAGCTGAAAGAGGAGCAGATTCTCCATGAGGCAAATGCCAGATTGTTTAGCCTTCTTGTGGTAATCAGGCGAACTTTCTTCAGTGTCTTAGCCTTTCTTGAAGATGCTTACCTTTGCTAAGATTCTTTCCACAGCAGGATTTCCCCCAGAAAACCTGCTAATTCCGGTGGTGGAGGCGCTAGGGCAGGCCGTCGGATATCTTTGAGAAGATATCTTTGATTTGTTCCAGATCAAAATACCTGCTCCTCAAAAACTCTTGATTGTTATAATTAGCTTGACCTTCTCTGACTTAGGGGTAAAGTAATAAAGTTCTTCATTTTGGTCATATTTTTAAAAATATTTTATTTTAGTTTTGCAAAGCCCTCATATGATGTAGATCTTATCCAAGTAATTTCCCCTTTGGTGTAAAGGTGCTGAGTGCAGTGACCTGTCAGGGAACTGGGGTGTTGTGTTTTCTCTATGGCTCTCTCCAAACACTCCCAGCTGGTAGCCACCAGAGGGCGCCAAGGTGAACCAGTTGCAGGTTGAGGGCTAATTCCCTGATGGTGTGGTTGCACACCTGCAACTCCCCAAACCTCATTACATCCTGGATATAAGGAGCTGGTTGCCTGTCACTCTTTGCCTAAGTGCTAACTCATGTAGTAACGTCAAGCCCTTCTCGTGCATAGTGCCCTTCTTCCTGCATAGTGTCCGGTGTGAACAACATAAAGCCCCAGTGTAACTCCTTGTGTTTCCCCTCCAAGGTCTCCCTGAACACCTCCTAGGATCTACTAGTAAAACCTTAATAAGGACCAGAACCAGCCATAAACCTCAGTTGGTTTCTCATTAGGGGTGCACCGATTTATCGGTCAGCTGATTTATCGGTGCAGATTTCCTTAATTTTGGGAGATCTGTGACTGGCTGATTTTTTTTTCATATGAAGCCGATCTTATTCACCAATCCTAGCTAGCTTGGCAAAGGTCTAAGGATCAACCACTGTCCTCTTTTGCTCTCTGGTGAGAAGGGTTTGACTGACAGACCGGCCCACGAAGTTATGTCTTGGTATCCGCCAAAATTGGAATCGGCAGGCTAAGCTTTTAAAAAGATCATTGATTGGCCAGAAAACTCCAATCGGTGCACCCCTAATTCTCATGACTGGTAGCTTCAAGCTCCATCATCATCATTGTTGTACTACGTGTCTGCCCTCCAAAAGTCCTTCTCCAGTCACCATCAGGTTCTCTGGCTACCTGACTATGACTAGTTGACCTCAAAACTCACCCTTCCCTGATGGACTTCCCTATTGGGTTTCCATAGTTACGAGTGATGTCAGCACACACGAGGCCGCTATCTCGTGTGGCCTAACTCTAACCCTACCCTAGGCTATGATTTATTTATTGTAGATTTATTTATGTAGGACATGCAAGTCCATGTTCTACATTTCCTCTGGTTGCCTTCATCTGCTCCATTTATTCATGATTTCTTCCAGAAGTCATGGTTCCAGATCACCACCTTTGCACATTTTTTTCACTTTGTAAATAAACACTTTTAAGTCTTTTCATCACTGAGTGTTTTTCTGCATGTGGGTCAGAAGCTTCAACAAAGACATGGCATGAATGTGACTTTGTGATTAGATTCATTAATTAATATTAAGATAATTGAGTTTTATTTCAAAATCCATCCATCCATTTTCTATACACCCTTGTCCCTAATGGGGTCGGGAGGGTTGCTGGTGCCTATCTCCTATATCCAGAATTTATGCTTTTGTTTCAGGAGTTTTCCTTATTAATTCATCATTAAAACAGATGTGCAATAAATAAGTGCTTGTGCCCTCCCACCCCCCTTTTAAAGTCATTTTTAATTTACTGTAGAAGTTGTTTGTTATTGTGTACTTTTAATGTTACAATCGCAGAGTAAAGGAAGACATAAAAACTTCATGCTTCATTTTTTTGTCTTTAAATATGTAAAGCACCTGGAAAAGCCCTGTTGCTGAAATGTGCTATACAAATAAAATTTGATTGATTGATTGATTGATGCCCCTCTCTCTGATAGAATGGTAATAAGAGGGAGAATGGAAGAAGGTCACACTGTGGTAAACGTTTCAGGCTGAACATTAAATTCTAATGTAAAAAGAAAGATTATTGTTATTATTGTTGCAGTAGAAAATGTGAGGCATGTTAAATCAAAGTCAAAAGTCAAACCACAGATTTACCCTCTTTTTCTGTCCTCCCCCCTCTGCACTTGTGTGCAACTGTATCCAGACCCTTATTTAAAATTTAAAGCCCTCTCGCTATCCACACACACACACACACACACACACACGCCTTGAACTGAGCTCCAGGCCATTTTTCACAGTGAGCTATATCTCCTCACACTCTTCCAGTCTGGATGTGCTCCCTCTACCCCACCTACCATCCTCCTCCTTTTCAGCTTCCTTCTTGCATCATATCCCTCCTCTCCCACATGCTTCTCCCTCACCGGCTCCAATATGTTCCTGTGTTGCCTTCATCTTCTTTCTTTAACGCACATGTCTCCATATGACCACTGCCTTGCTGAGCATGGAAATTCCCATATGGAAAAGCTGATGCAACAATGGCATGATGCCTATGTTCATGATTCTCCACTGAAGACCTGCTGATGTTATTGGTCAGTAACTGGTGCAAATTCTTCTTCTTCTGTGGAACCTAAACTGACTTGGAACTAAAGTTCTGCAAAAGGAAGCTGCAAATCCTTTGACCAAACAAAACGGGTGAAGAATATTGGAATGTAGAGTCCTTGACTAAAGTTATAATGGCAGTTCAGCTGTTTTGCATTTTGTCACAACTTTTTTTGTATTTCATGTAGATTTTATGCAACAACGTAGCACATGATGTAGTATAGCACATGTTCTAGTATCATGTGGAATGAAAAGATATTTGCTTTTAATGCAAATATCTTTTACAGACACATGGAGCCATTTTATGTTACTTTCAGTTATAAAAATGCTATACACAATCCTTAAAAGAAATTTGGTTAACACTTTATTTGAAGGGGGGTGAATAAGACTGTCATGACACTGTCATAAGGGTCATTGACATATAAGGATTTCCACAGAGCTAAATTAAAAATGTTAAAAATATTTACATCCATTTCAATTACTAGAATATTTGAAATGTTGTGCATACAGAAATCATAATTTCACATTCAAATTAGACCTTTTCAAGGCTTTTTTATCAATATGATTTGGTTGTGGTCTTAAAAAATGTCATGTGGTGCGACCGTGATTCATCTAAAAATAAGGTATTTTCCATGATATACTAAACATTTGTTTTATAAGTTTCCATTTATTTAAGGTTTTTAGAAACAAAGTTTTTAATTTTATTTTTATTTTTCTGGCAATTATGACAGTTTTCACCCCCCAAAAACCTGCCAAATTCCATTTGTAATTGATTTGACCAATATTTTTCTTCACCATTTCATCAAAATGTGTTAAAAAAATAAATAAGTACCAGTCACTTAAGGATACTGTATTAGTGTTTAATTTTTATCTTCCAGATACTAGATATTCTATTTTGAATTCAATAAATGTACTTTTTTAATCGGTCGCACCACATGACTTATGGTCGCACCACATGATTTATACAATAAACGTAGGCCAGGAAACTGGTCAAAATCCTTTTAAAACATGAAAATATAATTGCATTAATTTATAGTACATTACAAAATAACAACACAAATAGAACACACCAATTTAATTTGCCTAAAAATTAACGTAGTAATCAACTTTGTAGTAAACCTTTCAAACACATCCCTCATTAAATCAGAATGTACTGGGCATTGCTTTAATTTCCTAATTTTATATAAAAAAAATGAAAAGACATTTTCAATCTCCCAAATGTAAGTACATTAATGAAAATATAATAATTCAGTTTAAGTTTAACCATTTTAAACAGAACCATGTATGATAAGTAATGGTTTCAAAACATAAAAATTTAATGCACTTAAAAACCATCATGTTACTCTTGGGTACAGACGCTCCGATTAAGTTTTTTCCTGCCGATTCTGATCACCCATGAGGGCTGATCACTGCCAATCACCATTACTGATCACATGGATTGACTGTTAATTTTTGGCTCTAGGTATAAATGGCACCATGTGATCTGAAAAAATGGAACCATTTTGCCAGATCAATCGGACCGGTGGGACCATCGGTGGCCGATTGATCAGCACAGCACTGCTCCTGGGTACTTTAATGCCCAAGTGAACCAAGGAAAATGCTTATTTTCAGGCAGTTTTTAGAACCAGGCATTTTGTGAACTTTGCCCAGTCTTGGCTGTTCAACTTGGAACTCTATGAGGTTTTCCTGGTTCAGGTTCTGATTAGCATGTGACCATGTGACCAAGTTCTTGTCATCAGACATGTCGCATGGTGCTGACTTCATCTTCTTCTCTCACATCTTGAAGTGCCTGGGCCATATATGGTACTTCATCATAGCTCAGTTTGATGACAGTGGAATCTAGTAAAATAGATAAAAACAATAAATGACAAAATACATGCTATAACTATTCCCGTAATGTTACATGTTCCATTATATTTTTATCATACAATACAATGCAAAACAATAATAAAACTGTACAAAAACCTATTCTGGAAATAATAATACAAAGTATTGTTTTTGCATTTGAGTCTTGAAATCAAAAATAAAAGCACAGAAACTCCTTTTCAAAAACATAAATGTATCATTACAACGGTCGCACCACATGACATTTGGTCGCACCAAATGATATTTTCATGTTCAGTCATTATTAACCGGCAAATAATTTGCCTCCTTAAAAAAACAACCTAGCTTCAAACATAAGGCAAATATAACATTTATAATCAAAACAGAAAATAGTAGGTATATTTAAATATTAATAGTTTTTTGGTGGTCGCACCACATGACACCCAAATATGGCAACTGCATACCTACTGCTAAAAGTGACACTTTTTCTGAAATTTAAGAAAAATAAACAAACCTGTTTGCTGTATCCAGTGATTCTTGTCAGACTGTTGGATGATTCAACCTCCTGTTTTTGACTGGATTTCAAAATTTAAGTCCAAAAATGGGAATTTCTTGTTGGTCGCACCACATGATATTTTGTTAAATGACATTTTCGGACAAAGTTTGTTTAAATGTTATAATGGAATTATAACTAAAAATGCTTTGAAAATTTGTACAGGATGAAGAAAAGACTTTGAAAATCATGCCAAACAGGAAAGAAAATATATTTGAACAGATTTAATGTAATTTTAAAGACATTTTTGAAACAGTAATTGAGTTTGGACAGTCGCACCGCATGACATTTTGACCCTTCAAAGACCCCAAAAATAGCCAAAAAAGAACAGCTTTTGAAATGTTCAATAAAGTGTTTATGTGGGAGATATATTACATATTTATGGTTTCTTTTTATGAGTTTAAACCTTTTTTTAACTGTAAAAAGTAGAGCCGGACAAAAAAATTGGGCGTCACGTCTTTGAGCCATAAACATGACGTAACACCTGTCATGAAGATCAATAAGTCTTCATGAATATTTATGACTGTTGTCATAAAGTGTCATTCGGTAAATTATGACACTTTTAATACAAAGTTGACATTATTGAAAATGTCTTTGTTATGACAACTTGTCATTAATCTAGACAAAATTGTCTTTGTTATGACATTAACCAAGAAATCATGATCTGACATAAATTTGTCATAATAGTAGTCATAATGATTTAATTACACTAACAAAAGATTTGACAAAACAATAATTAATATTTCCACTCCCTGCAATAGTTAATCATGGTGAAAGCCTTTTCATGAATTCAAACTTGGTGAATCTCTTCTGGACATTCTCATAGTTGGTGATGACTCAATTCATTGTGGTCACTTAAAAAAGAACAAAAACAAAAAACAATGTCATTTCTTTAAATACCATTTATTTAAATACCATTCCCTTGCTGCACACTGTCAGAATGGTAGACTGGCAGACAAATGTCTAGTTAACATGACTCGTTGTTATGAAGTGCAATACAATTATTTCTTAACACAAGTAGCATAATAACTAAAGCTGAACAAAATTATTCTGATCAAATATTTGTCTGGCAGAAGTTCAGACAGACTGCCACTGTTATTCGAATGCATCATTTAACATATAGTTTTAGGCACATGAATGCATCTTTTTACTTAATAAGCATTCTAAATTATTTCTAACCAGATACTCTAACTTATGGTTGTTTGCAAGAAGCTTATTAATAAATAAATTGATTTAACACAAGTTTTTAGTTGTCTAAGACATAGCTTTTTAACTCAACTGGTGAATGTTGATTCATGCTCCCCCTTCCACACTTACCTGGTCCTTCCCACCCACACAAGGTGTGAATATTCACAAGGTGAAAATATTAACACAAAAACGACTTACCTAATTTTCTTGGGGAATATTTCATCTGCTTCTTTCTCTTTGGTCAAACAGAAACTTCTTTCTCTGGTGGCTGGTCCTCATTATCATCCTCCACACTCGTAGCATGTCTTCATTAGCCAACTTTGTCCTCCCCACCATGTGTCCTTAGGCTAGCCTGGGTCTTCATGTGGCTAAAGTTGCCAAAGCAAAGAACACAAACTCTGTGTCACATCAGCCAAGTTGCTAAATAATGCACATGAAGGATAACTTTGACTAATATATTAGCTTTTAATTTGCTAGATTAAAATTGGAGGGGGAAAAACAATTTGCCTGTCTTTAAAATATGTTTAATATTAAAGGCTAACGTTACAGTAATGGAGTTTAATAACTTTAGCTAACATTAACTTACAGCAAGGTAGGATTGGCTTGAATTGCTCATAGCTAACATTACAGAGAAAGAGAACATAGTCAATGTTATTTTCTCAAAGAAAATGTAAAGTTAATAAGACACATACCTCATATGTATTAGGTGACAAACTTCGGCTTCTTTTTAAACAGGAGGTCTGGCCGTTATAACTTGTGTTAGGTTTGCGACGCAATATGGAAGATTTCTTCTTCACCAACAAACTGCACGCCTGTTCGTGCACTGCTGCCTCTCACTGGTGGAGATGGTGTATTGCACTACTTAACCAACCTACCCCACACACGTAAAACTTGAATCATTTGCCACAGTCCTCTACCTTTGCCTCAGTCCTTGTACGTACAAGGGTTAAAACAGCCTTAAATGTTTCAAATGCTAAGTTCATAAGTGCTTTGTAGACATCTTGCTGTAAAACTTTATGATCGATTAAATTAAGAAAATTAAGACTAAACAACATGGCAGAGCTTTGTAATATTACTACATAAAGCTAATTTTTAAAGTTTAATCAGTAATACTTTTACAACAAATATATGTCAGATCATGATGTCTTGATTAATGACAAGTTGTCATAGCAGACATTTTCAATATGTCAACTTTGTATTAAAAGTGTCATGATTTACCATATGACACTTTATGACAACAGTCATAAATATTCATGAAGACTTATTGATGTTCATGACAGATGTTATGTCATGTTTATGACAGTGTCATGACAGTCTTATTCACCCCCCTTCAAATAAAGTGTTACTGAAATTTGACTTTGCAATTTAATGCCTTGAAATTGTGCCTCTGTCTCTTTAAGAATCTTCTGCTCTTACTAACACTCTGCCTTCGAGACATCATCTCAACAATCTGCCTTTAACAATTCTTGCCCACGTTGGCCTCGTTTGCATGATGAGCTCAGCGGATGCACAGTTCCACTAGGTGGCTGCTGATTGCTGCTGCTGCCGCTAGTCTGTAGGAGCAGAGTGAGGGAGTTGCTGCTCTGTGAGGAGGAGGCTTGGCTTGGGGAATGCAGCTCTGAGGAGAAGCTCAGTGTAAGCACGGGTTGCCATGGGAGATTAAAGGATTTCTAAAACATGCATGAAAGAATCAAAGCAACAGTAAAAAAAAAAAGAGTCAATTTTACATAATAATGTCCCTCTGATATCTGAGGAATGGATTTGGACTTTGTCCAACACGTGACTGAGCTTTTACCTAAATCAAAGCTCATGTTCATGCATGCTTCTCATTTTACATGTGGATCTTAAAAGAGAACTTCCCAGTCTCAAGTCTTCTTCTTCTTCTTCCTCTTCTTCGTGTGAGAGGAGGGTGAGTGGAAGAGTGGAAGAAGAGTGAGAGAGTGAGTGGTTGTATATTCTATATCAGGGGTCCCCAAAGTCGGTCCTCGAGGGGCGGCATCCTCCATGTTTTAGTTCTCTTCCTGGTGGTAGTAACAACCTTTCTTCTTCTTCTTTTGATTTTTATTGGCGGCTGGCATCCAACTTAAGGTCCATTTACCGTCACCTACCAGACTGGAGTGTGGTCATCAGAGATCTCAGAGGGAATTTAACATATCTCAATGATGTGTACGATGTGCAAATTCACATCTTAACACGTTCATTACATACATGTATGAATGCATGAGCATGCACTGGCATACACACACATACTTACATATATTCTAAATACGATTAATTAACCGAGTGTTATTTAAGAACCTAAATAAGAGATTTCTAACATAATTTGATTTATTATCTAAAAGATTTATCATAGACAGTCCTATATTCTTTCTGCTTAGTAATGACTTTCAAAGCTATAACAACCTTTTCAGCATGTCAATGTTCTTCTTAGGCCTCTAATGAGCCATCATTTGATCCAAATGCGTTAGGGAGAGACCTAAAACATGCAGGATGCCGGCCCTCCAGGACCCACTTTGGGCACCACTGTTCTATATCTTTGGCTTTTTTCTTGCTGTTTTTTCACTGTGTTTATTTTACTTGTTTAATTGTGATTTTGTGTTAGTTTGTCACGTTTTAAGATGCTTTTGTTTGGGTTCGGGTGTGGCCGTCAGGCGTGCCTGGCTGGCCGGCGTCTGACGACATCATGGTGGTTTGTGCTGGGGCTTTCTCCACGCTGACACGGAAGAACGGCGTCAAGGTGGGCGCTGGTTCTCCATGCAGCGTGGAGGAAGTTTGTTTGGCTGTAGAGGAGGTGATCGGTCATGGGTCTATCAAGTGGGCAGCTCGAATGAACGGAGATGTCGTCTTGTTTGTTGAGAAGGTCGACCAAGCTCAACAGTTGGTGGAGTCTGGCCTTTCTGTTGACGGCTTGTTTTTGCAAGTTTCACTGCTCACATTACCGGCGACTAAGGCAACTCTGTCAAACGTGCCTCCATTTATTAGTGATTAGTTTCTCATTAAAGAACTGTCAAGACACGGTAAACTGGTGTCACCGATAAAAAAAAGTTTCTTCGGCAGGTAAATCACCTTTGCTTAACCCTTGTATGTGGAAACGGGGTCCAACTGACCCCACACACATAAAACTTGTATCATTTGCCATAGTCCTCTACGTTTGCCTCAGTCCTCGGACGCACGAGGGTTAAACATGTTGTCTCTCACAGGAGACAACTATTTCTGATATTAAATCGACGTGACAAGGAACTTAACCTGCATTTTCATGTTAGATTAGGCGAGTTTGATTATGTACTTTTTGCAACATCTTCTAGTGAGATTGCCGTTGCGGGAGAACCCGCGGTGGCTGCGGTAGTGATGGAAGAGCCAACTACAGATGAACTGGTAGAAGGTATTGTTGAGGGATCAGTAGTGGACTGTGAGGAAGCTTTGGAAATGTGTGTGTGTGTGTGTGTGTGTGTGTGTGTGTGTGTGTGTGTGTGTGTGTGTGTGTGTGTGTGTGTGTGGAAAAGGATGGGAGCTTGGTGTTGTTTGATGGTGAGGGTGAAAGTGAAGTCGGGGACAGAGGCGGTGTGCAGGGAGGCCAGGAGGGGGTGAAGGGTGATGAGGAGCATTTAGTGTGTAGGGATCAGGAAAGAGAAGGAGAGGTGGACGGATAGAATAAGGGACAGAACAGTATAGAGTCGGTTTTTGGAACTGGGGTGGAGGGAGAGACCGGTGAGGCAGAGGAGGTGATGGAGTTGGAGGCTTCAGCCCCGATAAAGAGGCGAAGCAAACGGAGAAATGTTGTGACTGCTGTACAGGCCAGCAAGCTGACTGCAGAGAGAAAAGAGGTGGTTCTTTGATACCAGCGAGATATCTGTGTCACAATCGAGCATAAAAGAACCTAGATTCCCTGCAGAATCTTTTTAAACTTTCTTAGAACAAACTAAAGGATTCAGAGGCGTAAAAATCGAAAGTTATTTTCCTAATTTGAGAATGTTTTATTTCTCAGCAAGATATCATATTAGGAACAAAGAGATGTCAGGTTTTACAGTTCCAGAAGTTTATAGATTAAAGAAAATAATGTCCAAAGTCAGAAAACAATTTTGATTTAAATGATGCACAGTAGCACTTAATTTTTTTTATATAGGTTTTTGATATATAGTTTTTAGCTTCTTACCCAATATGGATTCTTTTAAAATAGCATCTTTGGATCTTAACGGGGTGAGGGCGGCTGAAAAACGAGCTTTGATTTATCAAACACTGAACCAAAAGAAAATTGATGTAATTTACCTGCAAGAAACACAGAGTGATCATTTAATAGAGACAGACTGGGGCAGAGAGTGGAGGGGGGAGGTCATTTTAAGCCACAGCACCTCCCAGAGTGCAGGGGTGGGCTTCCTCTTTTCTAGAGCTTTCACCCCAAACTCTACAGAAGTTGAACATGTCTTTCAGGGGAGGTGTCTTTTAGTCAAGGCAAAGTTTGATCATTTTAGCATAGTTTTTATCAATATTTATGCTCCTATCACCAATGCAGAGAAAAAACTTTTTTTTTTTTTGAGAAAATTGGGGAACGGTTGGGTGATTGTGGGTCTGAGGACTATGTTTTCATCGGTGGGGATTTTAATTGTACTGAAAATGAGTTTTTAGACCGTAATCATGCAGAGCCGCATCCAGCGGCCCAACATGCTCTGCGGCGGCTGGTCTCGTCTCATGGCCTGGTGGATGTATGGAGGAGGATGCATGCAGACTCCAGGCAGTATACATGGTCCCACATTAAGGAAAACAGAATCTCTTAGGCTCGTCTTGATCGTTTTTATTGTTTTAAACACCATTTTAATGTGTTTAAAATATGCCACATTTTACCGGTGGCCTTTACAGATCACTAGTTGCTTTTAGGTACTGTTTTTATCAGAAGTATTTTACCTAGAAATGCTTACTAGCATTTTAGCTCAACTTTAACTTATGATCAAGGTTTTAAAGAGGTTTTAAATAATTTTTGGACTGGTTTTAGACAGAGAAAGACTGATTTTAGTTGTCTGAGACAGTGGTGGGACCATGGAAAAGTACAAATAAAACTGCTGAGTCAGCAGCACACTCTGAATGTCACCCGTGACATTACCAGATCTGTCAGAGATCTGGAGATAAATATCATGGAATTAGAACCACTTAGTGAATCCACAGGAAATCGAGAGCATATTGAAGCTCTCAAATCTAAAAGGCTAGATTTAGCAAACCTGCTGGAAAACAAAGTCCACGGCGCATTGGTCAGGTCCCAGATCCAGAACATCACAGAGATGGATGTTCCTTCTAGCTTTTTTTTTCTTTCAGCTTGGAGAGGAAGCACTGGCAGAGGAAGCTGATCCACTCTTTGCTGTTGGACACAGGGCAACAACTGAGTGAACCAGGTGAGGTCAGGAGGAGGGCTGTGAAGTTTTACCGTTCTCTGTTCAACAGCGAATACAAAGAGAACAAGGAACGGTTCCGGGAGTTCTGCAACGAACTACCCCAGGTCTCCGAGGAGACCAGCTCTGAGCTTCAGGAACTCCACACAGTCCTCCTCAGTATGCAGGGCCAGAAGTCCCTGGGCGTTGACGGGTTCACGGTCGAGTTCTACAAGGCCTAGGACATTCTGGCCACAGACCTGCTCGACGTCTACAATGAAAGTCTGCTCACTGGTTCACTCCCTCATTCCTGCTGCAGGGCGGCATGCTGCACCATCAAGAACTGGTGCCCTGTCTCCCTCCTCTGCACGGATTACAAGATCCTCTCCAAGGCCCTGACCACTAGGCTGGGGAAAGCTATGGAGCAGGTCATCCACCAGGATCAGAGCTATTGCGTCCCCAGCAGGTCTCTGGTAGATAACATCTACCTGATTCGGGATGTTTTGGAGGTCTCCGGTTCATTGGGTTTACAAACTGGCTTGATTTCATTAGATCAAGAAAAGGCATTTGACCACGGCTTCCTCTGGAAAACCATGAGGGTGTTTGGGTTCAGTGAGGACCTTATTGCCGAGATCCAGGTTCTGTACAGTGACATTGAGAGTGTGCTGAAGATCAACGGTAGCCTGTGTGCTCCTTTTAGGGTTTGTAGAGGCATTTGACAGGGCTGCGCGCTCTCGGGGATGCTCTACACACTCTCCCTGGGACCCCTCCTCCAGAAAATACGCTCGAGTGTTTATGGTCTGGTTTTATCTGGTTTTAAGAATAACATGGTTTGATCTACCTACAAGATGTCAGTATTTTAACCAAGATCACAGAAAAGTTTTCTGTCTTGTCTGCTGTGAGGGTGAACTGGGGAAAGAGTGATGCTGTGGCTCTAGGCCAGGTTGAGGCTGGAGTTTTGCTTCCACAGAGCCACTGGGAACATGGGAGATGTCATGCAGCTGTTATTTAACAAGCACCTTATTTAATTATTTTTAAGCTTGTCCTGATGTGAATATCTTGTGTTTTTAATTGTATTATGTGCACTTTGTTATTGTAAATAAATGTTTTGCTAAATTCTTCTTCTAATAATGATACATTTTTATTTGTATGGCGGTTTTCTAGGTACTCAAAGACATTTTATAGGAATCCTGTCATATCCAGGGCTGTCGGTGTGTGTCAGGCAGGTGTAGCTCCAGCTGCAGCCCATCACCAGGATCAGGACATGCACACAGGAAACCAGCTCCAGAAGGTTCTGTCACATTTTGTGGTATCCTGACCTTAGCTGGTTGTTTCTCAGTCTGAACCTGGTTCCTATCCTGGTCTCCAGATCCCTCCCTCCTGGTCTGATCTTGCACTTGTAGTTCAGTTTTGTTTTCATCTGACCAGATCACCTTCTTCCATGTGAAGTTTTTTCATTATAGTACAAAAATGCATACACAAAAACAAAATAAAATCATAGGACATCACTTCACCAAACTAATCGATCACATTAGTGTTGAAACAATTTATAAAGTACTGCCAAGTTGAATCATTAAAAAGAAAAAACATTTCCCCTTCAATCAATATTTAATTTTCTCCCGTTTTAAATATCCCAAAATATCTTTCATTACAGCTAAGTGGGAGGAATCATTCTCTGTGCCATTAAAGTCACAAAACGGATCATGTTGTCCTGCATTCATCCCTCAGCCAAAACTGAGTCTGGTTTGATGTGTTTCTTCAAAATTTTGGAAAAGGTTTGAAAAATAGTATTCCAATATTTTATAATATACAGACAATTCCAAAACATATATGCTGGTCAGGGCGATCCTGGTGTGCATGACAGGAGGAACAACAGAGGGAGACATCTTTGATAATTACAGCTTAGGTAAATGAAATCTGTGTAGAACCTTGAATTGCAAGAAACCAAGACCAAAACAAACATGGAAGTAGATGGAACATATTCTCAGGTTTAAGATCGTTGGCCGTCTGTAATAATCACTCCTAGATCTTCCTACCAAACCTTTTTCAGATGGTTTCATGTGATAACCAATTATGGATCGTTGTTAAGTTCTTTTTACTGGATCAAACAGAAGTATTGTCTCCATAGAACAGGATGGGGCCGTTCTGTCTAAATCTGTAAGTATTTTAAAAATGTCTTTACTTTCCAGATTAAACTTGTTTTGTAATTGTTGAAATGTGGGAAAAACATTTTCAATAAACTTATCTTTTATATATTGAATTGCTTTATGGTTCCACTGCTGATTAAATGATATATTCAGGACTGATGTTTGGTTATTTACCAATGTTTGTCCCTCCATAATGTTTTATTTTTGTGTCCAGATTTGAACAGATTGAGAGAAGATTCTTTGGATTCTTAATAATAATAATAATAATAATAATAATAATAATAATAATAATAATAATAATGCTTATTAAAAGGAGGGATAACAGCTTCCATCTTCTGCCAACCAGGCCTGCAGTGGACGTCCAGAACAGCATTTAGCAAACATTACACATCCAAAACACAGTAATCCCATTCCACCCTGACCAGGGGATCTTTGCAAAATGTTGTTTTCTTTTTGCTATTCTTGGTGTTTTTATTTTCCATTCATAATATGTTTTAAGATAGTCTAGGTTGCTAAAAAATTGCCTCAGTTATCCAGATTTGGGTCACACTGGCACAATTCTTCCACGTTTCCCAAGACCTGTGGTATTTTCAAAACACTGGCTTTCTTGTCTTCAAGAAAAAACAGGTTTGTTTAGAGAATAGTTCTTCTGTTTGGATCTCTTCAGCTCCTCCAGAGTTGCTACAGGCAAATTCTCCTCTTTAATCTAAAATGCATAGAAATTTGTGGTTAAAATGTAACAAAATGTAAAAATAAATACATAAAGTTCAGGGCATATAAATACTTTTAAAAAGCCACTGTAGCCGGACCTGCTGCTCACTTCTGTAACCAAATTTGGACTGGTAAGGAAAATGTGCGAGGGAGGAATAGGGTTTTTTTTCTTGTCAAGACCTTAAAAGTGAGTTGTAGGAAATTTTTTATTCTTTTCCAGTGAACCAAAACAAACAGAGATGTGTTTTAGCAGCAGGATTGGCTTTTGGAGGCGAGGTGAGAGCGGCAACATGATCAGAAGACAACAACTGATCCCCAGCAGGCAACGACCATGTTGAGTCAGGGCCACTAAAACTACTGCGCTGAGACCTGGAACAGAAATTAGAGGTGCTTATTACCAACTTATTTTTTATACAATTAAATGAGTGTTTTAATTTTCAGACATGTTTTCTGAGTTAGAGAATTATAGCTCACGCCAGGGGGTGTTCAATTTTCTCTGTACTCACTGTAAGGAAATAGAGAATATGCCAGAGACTTATTTATCTCCTCGAAAAGCAAAGCTATACATACATTTCCTCAGTATTTGCCTTTAAACTGTATGACTTGGGTCAGATCTTTTTGCTTTCCTTTTAGATTTTGCTTCCATATTTCCACATGTTTTTTCATCATGAGTTTATGGCATCATAAACTAGATGCCATAAACTGGTTTATGAGCTGCAACTGTTTTGCTGTTTGCAGCCAGTCACACTTGCATGTAACTGCACAGATGAATGCTGCACCTTCACATATCTGGAAATTGTTTGAAGGATGAAGCGACTGGAGCAGCTCTACAATCCATCCATCCATTTCCTAACACCCTTGTCCCTAGTGGGGTCGGGAGGCTGGTGCCTCTCCAGCTAACGTTCCGGGCGAGAGGTGGGGTCACCCTGGACAGGTCGCCAGTCTGTCACAGGGCAACACAGAGACATACTGGACAAATACCATGCACACACACACTCACACACACTCACACCTAGGGAGAATTTAGAGAAACCAATTAACCTGACAGTCATGTTTTTGGACTGTGGGAGGAAACATGCAGAGCAACAGTTCTACCAGCTGCGCCACTGTGCAGCCCTGCTCTACAATCCTCCTCCTGATATCTTGATGGATTTATTTTTGACTTTCCCATCATGTCAAACCAGAAAGCAGTGAGTTCGTGGTGTGGCTTTAAACATCAACAGTTATTATTTAAAAACACCTGTCTGATAAGAGATCAGTCCTGCATTCACATTATCTGAACAGCGAGATGCTACACATTGATGGAATGAACACAGATTACTTATTTAAAATGGTTTATTTACTAAATGAATTCAGCTTTACAGTTAGAACATTTTACTTAACCAACTTGCTAAGCTAGTGACACCCAACTAAACTCACTAAGAAAAAGATAAAATGATTAACTAAAAACTACTAAAAATGAAAACAGTAAAAAAATATTTCAATAGAACCCATAGAAAGAGTGTACTTTCTTTTAACCTCAAGCATCTGTTCAGGAATTTTAATAACTTGATATGGAAGTACTAACTAATTAGTAAGCACATTTGATGTATTTGACATTTTTTATTACAGCATATTAGACAGCACATTCTTAGAAATCAGGAGACAGTGCACTAATAAAATCTGTTGGAAAGCTGTTGAGAAGCAATACAATTTTTCTCTAACATTCTTTTTAGTTTTAGAGAGTGTAAATTAGCCTTTTAGTTGTGGGGTTGAAATGTTTATCTTGTGTGTCTTTTGTGGCAGCCATCTTGAGCCCATGCTAAAGAGGAGGCCCCACCCCAAACCCAGCTGTGATAAGAGCTGCAGTTTGATTGGTTGAAGTTAAAATAATGAAAAGATTAAAATGATTTGTAAATTGTGCATTTGCATACATAAAATGTTTGCATTATATTTTATAATTGATAAATAAGTGTTCACATTGTGTATGTGAAAGTTAACTTCCTTTCCTCCCAGTTAGCTGCTCCCCACTCTGGAAGGCTGAGGTGATTGGCCCATGTAAATTGAGAAGGCGGGGTTTAACCAGTAAATAGGTGAAATGCTGGATGTAGCAGGAGGACTGATGGAAGGAGGGCTGCCATTTTCCCAATCTTCTGTGTTACATCAGACTCAATAAATACCCAGATAGCACAGAATGATTGAAACAACATTGAATCAACGTTGAACGCTGACATTGAAACAACATTGAAAGTGGTTGGTGACTTGTATGTGAATCAACGTTAGGGTTTCAACCATAACTGACATAACAATGTTGATTCAACCATCATCTGTATGTCAACTTGTATGCATATTTGTGTTGATAGTACATTGAATCAGTTATGAATCAATGTTGATTCTACATTATATCAATGTTGAGTCAACCATCATCTGAACGTGGATCTGCATGCAGATTTGTGTTGATTCTACATTGAATCAATGTTGATTCAACACTCATTTGACTGTGGATGTACATGCAGATTTGGGTTGTTTTTATATTGAATGAAAGCTAAGGATTTATGTACATTTTACGTCTGATAGGTCTACATCATAACATGCCACTAAAAGTTTCTTCACTGGTGTTAAACACTGTATTATTGGCAGATGATGCGTAAACTGTGTACAAAAGTTTAAAAATGACAACATGGGTTTGATTTAACATTTTATTTAAGAAAAGAGGGACAGATCTTTAAATATATTTGATTCCTTTTTGACTGTCAAAACAACAGTATGTTGTCCACAGAAGAACAGAGTCCATGAGGTTAAGCTTTGTACTGTATGAAGTAGGGAAACAGTACAAGTTGTGGTAACCCCAGTTTGACTCTGGTTGGCGTCACTTTGATTCCTTGCGATGTCTTCCTCTCATTCTGGCGCGTAATGAAGCCACTTCTTTACGGTTCCACTGCAGTCCTCAAGAGTCAGCTTTCGGTCAAACTGCAGAGCAACGGCTGAAAAAAATTAAAGTGAGGAGGGTGCCGGTTAGAAATATGATAAACATTTGAAAAGTTCTGAAACACAATGAAAGATTAAACAGTGTACTGGTTACAGGTCTGAGAACAAATACAAACCATATAGTTCCCCATGTACACTCACTGTTAAATTAATATCTTAATCTCTCATTAATATTTATCTTAATGTTTACATATACAACTGCATTTACCCATCAAGCTGCAGTATAGTGTAGGATTTATGATATTGATATAAAATCAATATTTAAAATAAAGGGCTGTTTATCAGAAAACCTAACAATAAAACTCAGGGAGGATCAGGTTTATTTAACACACCAGAGACAAATAAATCGAACAAAAGGTGATTTATAGTGTAGTTGGAAAAATTATAATTTTTACAGAATAAACTTCCATCAAATAGCTGGTTCAATCTTCCATCAACTACAAATATTTCCAAATAAGTTGATTAAATTCCTTAAAAAGTGTCTATATGCTAATAAAGATCCCACACAAGTAACAATAGTCCAGTTCAATTTAACCAGTTACCAATCCAAGAATCAACAGACTGAATCAGTCATTAGCAGGTTTAGTTCAGTGTTTCACCTGCCTTACATGTTAAGTGTTTCCCTTCTGCCTCACCTGGATTGAATCTGTGGATGATTAACAACCTTCTGCACTTCTTGATGGCTGCAGACGGTCATGTAATCATCCAACTCAGCTGTTCTGGTACAGAGGCTCATTTAAGCACGTCCCTAAGCATATCATAATAAAAAGTTAAAAACAAGTGATTACTATCACAACAATTTAAAGCCCACCTGGAGCAGCCAGCCTTACACTTCCTTGTCCACCACATGCTCTCCCAGACCAAACAATAGGCCCCGCCCTATTTTAAAAACTCAAATCCCACAAAATCTCGCAGGATTTCATACTTAGGCCTGGAGTGGTGGGTAGGATGAAAATAATACAAAAGGAGACATGACCTCAATTATTAAAAATATCCGTTTTGCCCCAAAATAACCAGGATTACTATGGACACAAAACAATGCCCTTATTTTTCAATAAACACATTTAAGATCAAAGTAATATTGAAAAACTTACCATAAAAGTGCTCAGCGGAGAATTCAATTCAGAAGCCGGATGCAAACAAGCCAGCAGCAAAGTGGCTGTTTGGTTGGGACAAACCACTAGTGTAAAAACGGGGAGGTGGACTGTACAACTCCTAGTAGAGACTTGTAGATGTTTTTGTGTCAACACATTATGCAGTCAGTAATATTTACAGACAAGTAAGAAAATGTACAGAAAGGAATCACAACCCACTGTTCTCAACATGTAGTGCTTAATTTGAAACATGATTAACCCCCACTTAGTAATAAAATGTTCTGACCCAGAGCTCAAGGAGGGGGAGGGAAGGAGGAATGAGAGGGGGTAAAGAGGGGAAGGTTGGGAGGAGCGGCTGGATGGGGGGAGATTTGGGAGGGAGTAAGGGCAGATGAGGAGGTGATGAGGGATGCAACAAACTGCCCAGATTGCACACAATGGTAAATAAACGTTGAATTATAGTCAGAATGGTTGATTTTTGGTTGAGGTCAACAACTGATGGTTGATCAACCATCAAACAACCATCCACCTCCAGCCAAGTAACCAATGTTGAAACTGTGTCATTGAGTCAATGTTGTTTTGTGGTTGAAATCTAATGAATGAAATGCTAATGTCTGATCAACGACTGATCAATGTTGAATCAATGTTGAATCAATGTTGAATCAATGTCAGCTGTTTTGCCACACCCCTTCCCCTCCTCTCCTCCTCATCAGCGCTCTGGGTCAAAGCATTTTATTAGTGAGTGGGGGTTATCACATTTTAAATTAACCTCTGTAAAGGATAGTGGGTGAAGATTCATTTCTGTACATTTTCTTTCTTTTTCATAAAAAAGTCCTACTGACCGTTTGTGTGTGATATATTGACACAAAAACATCTACAACTTACTACAAGGAGTGGAGCGGTCCACCCCTGCTATTTACATGAGTGGGATGTCCCAAACACACAGCCACTTTGCTGTTGGCTTGTTGGCAAAAGATGTTAATTCAATGTTGAATTGCCATCATGTGCAATCTGGGTAGGCGCAGAGCTATGGGGGGGGGGCTTAAATATCTGATTATAGACTGAGAAAGTCTACCGCCTGTTGAGAAAGGTCTATTTAATGTTAAAGTTACTTTCCCTCAATGGAATATATACTAGTCAGTCCCAGTGACCGTTTCACTCACGGTTTAGCCGATGTGTTTCCTGGGTAAAGATCAACCAAAAAACGCAGACCAACCTCCCCGCCCCTCGCTCAACAGTTTCTGGTAGCGCAGGCGATAAACGTCAGGGGCCTGGTGATTCGTTAGGGGTCCGGTAATTAGCCCCGCCCCTCGGCCCAACGCTGACTTGTTCCGCTAGTGAATCTGGGTACAGAACGGAATCACAACTCAGTGTTGTCAACACATAGTGCTTAAGTTAAAACGTGATTAACCCTAACCTAAAAGGGGTTGTGCTGTGGTGGCGCAGGGGTTAAGCACAAACCACAATCAAGGACTCAGTCCTCAACACAGCTGTCGCAGGTTCAATTCCTGACCCTGGCGACCCTTGCTGCATTACCCCCCTTCTCTCATTACCCACCTTCCTGTCAATTAACTATCAAATAAAGGCCACTAGCCAAAACAATCTTTTAAAAAATGAAAAACCCTCACTTAAAATTAAAGTTGTTTCACCCGATTGAGGGGTAGATGGGCCCAGGTGGGGGGGAAAGAGGTGTGTGTGTGCCTTTGGCGGGTTGGGCGTTTGAATGGCAGGCGGTGGTGAGGGGTGCAAAAAACACCTGAACACTTTGATTACTAGTTTTTCCCCAAACCTTATCCTCAAGGCAAACTGACCTGCATGCTTTCAGTTCAGCAAAACCTTGTTAATCAAATGTTAATTAAAATCATGTGTGCTGAATTAGGGAAATGCCTAAAACTTGCAGGGCAGTGTGCCTGGTGCCGGTGCTGAAAAACACTGGATTTGATGTGGCATTTCAATCAATGAATGTTAATTGGCTAGAATTGAATGGTTGTTTGATGGTTGATCCAGCTTCTGTCGTTGACCTGAACCATACATGCAGCCTTTGTGATCATAATTCAACATTGAATTAACATCGTGTGCTATCTGGGTAGTTCTTCCCCAAACCTTGACGTCAATCAAACTGACCTGCGTTTTTTCAGTTCAGCAAAACCCCGTTAATCAGACGTCAATTAATATCATGTGTGTTGAATTAGGGAAATGCCTAAAACTTGTAGGGGCTGGAGGACCAGTGGTGAAACACACTGGATTCGACGTTGGCATTTCATTTATTTGATGTCAACCACAAAACATTGATTCAATGACACAGTTTCAACATTAGTTAATTGGCTAGAATTGAATGGTTGTTTTATAGTTGATCCACCATCAGTTGTCGACCTCAACCAAACATGCAACCTTTGTGATGATAATTCAACATTGAATTAACATATTTTCCAACAAGCCAACAGCAAAGCAGCTGTGTGGTTGGGCTATCCCACTCATGTAAACGGTGGGGGTGGATCGCTCCACTCCTTGTAGTAAGTTGTAGATGTTTTTGTGTCAATATATCACACACACAGTCAGTGAGAATTGTTATGAAAAAGTAAGAAAATGTACAGAAAGGAATCACCACCGACTATCCTCTACAGTGCTTAATTTAAATGTGATAACCCCCGCTCAGTAATAAAATGCTCTGACCCAGAGCTCTGATGAGGAGGAGAGGAGGGGAAGGGGTGCGGCAATACATCTGACATTGATTCAATATTGATCAGATGTTGATCAGACATCAGCATTTCAGTCATTAGATTTCAACCACAAAACAACATTGATTCAATGTCACAGTTTCAACGGTTTGATTGGATGGTTGTTTGATGGTTGATCCACCGTCCTTTGTCGACTTCAACCAAAAATCAACGATTCTAACTATTTTTCAACGTTGATTTAACATCATGTGCTATCTGGGTAAGCTTTGCTTTTCTGTACAGCCAAGATTGACTGACTTCTCTTTCCACACCACACCTCTCAATATAACAGCAACAAACCAATTCATTTACATACTGTAACTCTGCCAGACATTTTTCTAACAGATGAGCAGTGATATTTACAAAAGATTGTATACATTGTTTTTTTTTTTTGCATAATGTGAAACTAATTTTAGATGTGAACTTTTTAAATCTTTTCTGACTGTAGAAAGTGTACCTAAAACATCTCAAAAGCACATTTGTGCTACATGTGCAAAGCTGAAAATTTACAGCTGTAATTGCACAGAAAAATGGCTGAACAAAGTACTCAAGGAGACTGAAAATAAATTTGTTATTTTGATTCTAGTTTTTACTGTATCATTTTTCCTTCTCAAAAAAAAGCATGACTTTTTTTAAATCTTAATTCTTTACATAAACAGCTTAGCTCTTTTACAGCATTTTGCCACCGTGACACCGCTGTCTGTTTAATCTTACCGAACTGGGGCATTGGAAGAAAAGGTGAGGCTCTTTTAAAGCTTAGAGTGACACCTGGTGGTGGTGATGTGTGTTGACATTGTAGTAACACGAAATATTCTACTCATGATTCAAAGATAAATGTTCTCACTATCTGATTTTATTTTTGTTCTTTTTTACAGGGTTTCTACACTTTTATTAACTGGAAGTTCTATACTTTCCCAGACTCAAATTTTAAAGTGTTTTCTCTACTTTAAAAAAAAAACTTAATCTGTTTGTAAAAGTAAGACGTAACCTTATCTAATTCTTGGATGCCAAAAAAAAACAAGCTAAATTATCCATTTTAAATTAACTGTGGGTTATCTCACTCAGCTAGGTTATCTAAAATCAATTAATTTTTCTAAGTATTTTTTTCAGCCTTTACGCTTAAAAAAAAGACATGATTAAATCCAGAAACCTAAAATTGAAAAATATATTTTTTCAACTAAATTTAGATTAATTAGTATTAAACTAGATCAATTTTCAACTAGTTTAACATAAAATAAAATCATGGTTAAATGTTTCAGCCAACAGACAAATAAGGAAAATATGATACCTTAAAAAGTAAAGAATTGTTTTTTTGTTTTTTTTTGCTTTCAAAATTCTGATTTTGTCTTTTTGGTGATAGAATAAGAAAAAGTTTGGGAAATCAAAAATGTTTCAGTACTCAGGGTTTTTTTTTTTTCTATTTTTATCCAAACCTGGAGAAAATGACCAATGGAGATTCCAGACTGCATAGAAACCCTGTTTTTATATACATTGAGAATTTTCCTTGCATTTGTGTCAAAATCTAAAAAGACAAGAAAGACTTAAAAATATTTTTAGTGAGCAATGATCAATTTCTGCCTGTAAGCACATCATAAACCATAAATTCAGGCACATATTTATTGCAGCTTTACCTTTATGCTCTGATCCACCACTAACACAGACATAGAAATAACCACAAACTCACACGTTTCATCTGTTCACTTTTATTTAAATTTATTTACACACATCATTACGATGTTCGCCAGTGGTAATGAGACTCTAAGCTTCAACATGAGAATCTATTTGGTATTCATTTCCATGTCATATCTTACACAAACAGAAACAAATCAATGTTGAGTTATAATGAAGTCTTATGAATCTTTGTCAGTTTTTTTTTTCTCCCCCCCAACAAACAGAAGCGATAGGCTTTAATGACATTCTCTGTCAGCCCAGCTCGCTCTCATTCTCACACTTCACTTTGCGTTTCTCTCCGTCTCCGGCAAGTATTGTGCGATATTGCCTCATTCACTTGAAAGGCCTACAACTGCTAGGGGAGATACCAAGAGATTTCACACACACACACACACACACACGCAAACAACCTCTTCAAGCTGTAGCAGATAAGATAGGCAACTTCTGTTGTCTGTTGACAGCTGCAGCTTGATACGATTCCACTCGGCCCCATGGGGAAACCATCGTGATGAATGAACAAAGTGGGTAAATGTCTTTTGTTGGGGGTGGGGGCAGCTGGATCAGCCATGCTTCCTCACCCCCCAATTGAGTTGTTTGGACAAAGTGATTTAATATCAGATCAGAATTCTTAAGGACAACGGTTTTATTAAGCTAAGCTGTCAATCAAAGCCTGCATTTCTTTATGATTTTGCTCTTTGTGATATTACTCAACGTGTGCAACCCTAATCCCAAACCCTACCTGGTCACTGCAGCCAGCTGACATAAGCATTCTGATGGCTGCAAGACAAACGTCTGATAAGCACCATGCAGCCGAAACAAAAACAGTCCAAAGGCAGAGATGAGCGACACCACATAACTGGTTTATTTGGCTGTAATCTACCTGATGAATAAGAAATTTCCTGAAATTGACATCCAATAATAAAAAAAGGACCTGAATCTTAAGATACATCAAATTGAGCTGATTGACAACAAAATTCCCAGGAAGTCGACAACAATCATAGTTGCCTCGGTAGGTGATTGTGTGTCCGCGAAATAAAGTCAAGGGGCAGATAGAGAGGGGTAAAATAAGGGGGCTAAAAAGTGGGGTAAATGTATTGCTCTCCGTCCAGGAAACCAAAAACCTGAGCGGGAATTGCACCAATGGGACAAGATGAGAGAAAAGTCGTAGGCTGATTGGACGAAGAACTAATGCGAAGTGAAGATCTTGAAGCCATGCAGTTAACATAATATTGCCTTCAAATAACACTCGCACATGCTTTTCCAAAATCAAACATGCATCGGGTATCTCAGTGGAGAGGGAGGGGGAGGACAAGTGGAAGTACTCAACAGTTTAGCAATACAAATTCTCTAAATGTCTGCAGTAGTGAATATTCATAAAGCATGTTACACACTTTCACCAGCAATCCCCTTTATTCATTTGATTGTTTTAACCAAACGATAAGTTATCAGGTAAAAATAAAATTATAAAATAAAATATATATATTTAGTATGAGTCTGCCTTGATGCTGCCGATGTGTGTCACGAAAAAAAACGACAAGCAAATTTCAAATCACTACCACGAATCCAGAGAGCGATGACGATCCATCGGCGCGTCGTCACAAGGCTGTGAGTTCAGTTCGGATCACAGTGGTCACGGACAAGTTCGGCATCTCCTCACGAAGCCACCTCACTAAGGCTTCTCACAGTTCACTCACCCACTTCCACACTTCTCTTTTTCTCTCTCTTTTTCAGGACAAAGTTTCTTTCTGTTCTGTCTCTCTTTTTTGTTTTTCTGGATATGAACTACCAGGATCATGCAACTACCCTTTCAATCGTGCTGAGACAAAAACCGGTTGGTGCTCTTGGCGTGGTTGTTCTCTCTGAGCTGGCTGGGAGGAACGGTGGTTGAGGTGAGCGGAAGGTGAGGTTGGGGTAGTGGGGGATGGAAGGTGTTTGAGGGGGGCGTCTTCAGGCACTGCCATCCTGTTTGAGCCGCTGACTGCGAGCTTTGTACACCTCGATCAGTAAATCTTTGACGTACTGGATTTCTCGCTCCACCGACTCCGCCTTGTCACGTAGCTCCCGGTTCTGTCCCTCGAGGCCATGCAGCTCCTCCTCCAGAGAGTCCAGTTCCGCCCTCTTACGCAGCCTGTACCTGTAACAGGGACAGACGGGTGAGGGGTGTGCGGGGGAGGATTAGGTTGAATCTACTGATTTTTGCTGCCTTGCAAATTTACTCATGAGTCAAGGTCCCTTCACTATCCTAAGTTTTCATCTACAGTTCTGAGTTCAGCCCAAACTGCCTGACATAATTAGCTAGGAGGGGCAGAATTTGGCAGCCAGTGAGGGGATTTCCGATCCCCTCCTACGCTCCACAGGAACAGCTAAAGCACTGTGGTCTATGTAACAATCAAGCCATCCTGGAAAAGACGAAATCGTCTTTGCTTGATAGAGGGGACCATGATCACACATCAGCCCTGGGTCTGGGTGTACCCATCTCTCACCCCGACAAGTTGTAGGGAACTGAGAGATGATCACTCATACTCTGAGTTCATCCCATCTCTTAAACCTATTTTGTCACTTTGTCTTGATTCAACTGTTCTCCAAGGTTGGAGCATGCTTTCTAAGGAAACAATAAAGTGAAGGATGTTGCTTACCTGTGAGCAGCGGTTTTGTTCTGGTCTCTCTTCTTTTGCTTCCTCTCTCCATTGCTGGTATCCAGGGAACCTGCTCCCATCACCAGGGCTGGCTTCATGGAACAGGGCTCGTCCTTTAACCTCTGGGTGGGACGGTGTATGGGGGCACCCAGCAGTGGCCCCTCGCCTTCCCCTCTAGACAGACATTCGTAGCTTTGGTCCGCAAGGCATTCTGGATAGAGGTAGTGGCCGTGTTGGGGCTCCACAGCCTGTGCCTGAGCCGGCTGGTCTAGGTCTCCTATAAAGCTATGGTACGGATCCGTGCTGGCCATGGACTGATGGAAGTAGCTGTCGCCGGCCACCATTGTCTCTTGGGGAAGACTTCCAGAGAGTCCGCCATCCTTGCTGCAGTGCAAGACCTCAAGCCCCGCACTGTCGTAACTTACATTGACCTTCACATTGTGCATCAGCTGTCCTTCTCGCTTGTGGTGGCTGTCGTATGAGCCACCCAAGCAGAAACCTCTGGCAATCTCTTCGCTGCAAAACATTCCTTCGGAAAAACAGTAACTCTCCTCCTCCTTCAACGATAAAGCACATTCTCTCACCTTCTTCACGCTCCCGATGCTGTTCTTGCTCACGGTCTTCAGTGTGGAGTAGTGGTTCACAGAAAACTCCGTGCTCCCTGAGTAACATCCCCTGGAGCCCCATGTTTCCAGACCCACTTCGTCGCCGACTTTCACCGACTCGCCCAGGATCCTGCGCCCATTGTTGTGGTGGTAGCGATGGTGGTAGCTGTACGGGGCGGGCCGTGCAATTTTGGTTCTGCTGATGGGACCGCCACAGAAGCTGGCCAGGTCCAGTTCCCCTGTTGCCAAGGTAACTACCACAGGGCTGGTTTCTGATTGGCTGGTTCCGTATGAGCCATAGGGTAACTGATAATAAGACTGGGAGCCCATTGCTTGGGAAACCTTGTCACATTTTGAGGATTTTTCCAACTTATTTGTGGTGGATGTGGACTCTGAGCGGAAGTAGTCCTCCAACTGAGCCAGCTCCTCCTGCAGAAGGGAGGTCATAACCTCCAGATCCGAGGGCACCTTGACATCTTGTTCTAACGGCGAGGGTGGAAGAGATGAGCTCGGAGAAGACTCGGTCGTTGACACAAATGAAGACAAATCAACTTTCTCTGTCATCCAATCAGAGTGACCATCACCTAGAAAAAATGTGATACAAAATCATAAGAATGTGTTAATTTTTTTCTTTAAGAAATCCATTTTGTTGCAATTGTTTGAATAAAATATGCACAATAAAAATGACAAAGACAGAAAAAAAATAAAATATCAAAAGAAGCGAGCATCAATTTGAAAAGGCTTAAATCAAAAGCAAGCAACACATCCGATAAGATCCAAGCGAACAACTAACCGATCATCTGAAAATGATTGAACAGCATCGTCTGCATTCGATAAAAATCCACTTAGCAGTACTCACTGTACGACATTAGCCCCCGTGCTGCACTGCGGCTCCGACCTCGGGATGTGGAAAAATAAAAAACCGTCTTGGCAAAACTCACCAATTAAGCGCTGCCTCTCCGCTGGCTCCGCCCCCGACCTAAGCCGTGATTGGCTATGGTTAGCCTGTGGGAGAGGGGGAGAGCCGAGCTCGCCTGTGGAAATGGGGGGAATTTTCTTGCGAAGGATCGATGCCGCCATCGTGTCGACTGCTTCGATCGTGTTGTCCAAAAGCACAAACCATGCGCTGGCTGGAGGCGAGAGTTGTGGAATTAACTGTAGACCTGTGAAAAATTTTAAGAAAGCTGTTAAAACCCACAATATCTAATTGCATATCAATTAATAATTCATAATATCGCAAGACAAAAAAGAGTCAATTTAAAAATGGCTAAACATAGTTTTTTAAGTTTAAATAATCTCATATTAATTCTCTTAAATTTAATCTGTTGTTGACCTATAATTTTATAGTGTTTAGGGTGTATTGGATTTATGGCGTTTAATAAAAAATAATTTCTTGAGAAAAAAAACTCTACACAAAAAATTAAATATGTATTTTAAATAAAATAACTTTAAACAAATAACAAAAGTAAAACCAAACTGTTTTAGTTTGGGAATAACAGGTTTGTAGAACAAAATTATTTAGAATTTAAAGTTTACTAGTAAACCAAGTGAAACACATGCCTGGGATTTCTTAGTATACCATTTTTTTATAAACTGAAAAAATTGTATTTTTATTTAAATAAAAAAGTCTAATAATCATTATACATAGAAATATCAATTAAAGTAGCGTGTCAAGTTAATAACTACACTAACCAATCAGTAAAAAAGTGTTCGAATGTCTAAAAGTAACTGTTAACTAACAGCTGTTGTTTCCCTGCTAACTTTCCTCTGCTCCTCCAAAGCAGTACTCACCCCATACTTGCTCTGTTGTTTTGTAGGAGCAAAGCAGTCGAAGCTTCACGTCGCAGAAGGAGGACGCCGTTCAAAGAGCCATTATTTCGCTTTTGAAACTCAGGGACTCTTCATGGAGCGCTAGAACCACGAACAGACTTGCAGACAGAAAGTTTTTAAATCCGCTACTTCTCCAACTCCTAATGCCCAGACCTGATCACCTAGCTGGAGATCAATCCGCAGTTTCCAGACTTCTCGCGGTCGTTACGTCATGAAGCCGGGGACTTTCCCATTATCCTGAGACCTCGGGCTGTTTGCGTCAACGGCACGAGCCCGTCCGACAGGTGCTGCTCCAATTTATGTCAATACCATGGTGTTACTTTTACTTTCTTTTCAAGAAAAGTCATACTTCCCCACAAGAATATCTAATTTCGCTTTTCAAAAGGTTTTTTTTTTTACTTTCATCAGATTTAAAAGTTGTTAAAGAAGCCTAAACGGATGTTCGTAGTTCGTAAAATTAGAAAGCTAATAACCCCTTAGTTACCTATTTAATTAACGTTCTCATCACGCGAGAATCAAACTATTTAATTAAAAACTAAAAAAAACAGACAGTGTGGATGAATAATGAACATGTCGAGCAGATGGAACACCCAGCACTAGTTTCGGGTGCGCTTCTGCGGAAGGACATCATGTTGCAGTTCGGAGTAGTAACTTTAGTTGCAGTCCTGTTGCATCAGATCCGCAAGGGATTCGCTGAACGCTGTAACATTGTGGCCCCATCATTGGTTTATCAGGGAGAACTTTTCTATTCCTATTGGCCCTGCCATCACTTATTCTCTGATTGGTAATCATTAGGCATTAACGCCAACCTGGGACCTGAGACCAGCGCCTGGCGGACTGTGGGTCAGAAATAGTGGTGCGTGGGGAAGGAGGAAAAACTCTCCTGCACCTGGAATGACACATAATCAGCAAATGCTATTTTTTCCCCTCAATTAGTTATTAATATTTGGCGTAACATGTGTGGATGTATTTTGGAGTTTACTTTTTAAGAAAAAAGTAAAAGCAAATCTAAACAAAAAAGTAACAATCACTTTACTAAACATTTTAAAGGAATTCAGATCTTTTCTTTTACAGATTTTTGATCCTAGTTATTTTCTCATGCCTTAGTTTTGTTTTTATGTTGTTTTTTGTTTGTTTTTTTCTAAAGAAAACAGAAGTGGACATTGATTTTAATGTTTTAAATACCAAATTATATGTCATTTAAGGATTTTTTAAATTATTCATTTGTTTATTTTGATATGTAGTATCAGTCATTATCACATTAATAATAATAATTATTATTACAAGAAATGAAAGAAATTCTAAAATGTACATAAATTAAAAATAACTTGGATCTGCTTTATCAGCTGTCATAAGTTAGTTAAGTAAAAAAAACCTGTTTTTATTCCTTTCTTTGATCAATGACAGAATTTGAACAGAGACAAGTTTGTGTGTATGTATGTTTTTATGGCGCACTATTTCTTAGATGAAAACAAGCTGATAATGAAGGGATGTTTGGTCAGTGATGTTTTTACTCATAAATGTTCTTACAGTGTGAGAGCTAGATGCAGAGAGACCCATCACAAAGGCCTCCACACAAACCTCCTCTGAAAATGTCTTAACCTTTAACAGGAGTCATATAAGTGAATGTATCTTTAAAAATACATTCACTTTGAAAGAAAAAAAAAAAAAATATATATATATATATATATATATATATATATATATGTATATATATATATATATATACTGATGATTGTGTGGTAAACAAGTGTACAGGGCTTTAACTGATCTTTATTCTTTTTAAGATTTAGACAATTTTGAAATGTCACAGAAAAGGTGTTGAGTAGCAAGCAGCTATATGCTAAGAATAAAAACATATTCTTGTAGACAGTAGCTTCTAATACCTTCTGATGGCTTTAGTTAGTTAGATCAATCAATAATAAACTGAACAAAAAACAGTTGGAAACAGTCAGTAGCCTAGAGAGAATTAGACACCTCACTGTGCTTATAAAGCAAGCAAAAATAAAATAAAATAAAAATACAACATAAACTACCAATGCTTAGTTTTAAAATAATTCCCAACCGTAAAAGCATCCAAGTAAGAATTAGCAACAATTAGACAAATGATTTAAAACCTTTCCAGACATCTAAACATCCACAAAGAACAATTTTAGCCAAATGTGACAACCATATTTAATAGATTAGAGTCCCTGTATATTCTAGAAAATTGGCCTCAACTCCTAAAACCTGTAGGAGGATGAAGGTCTAAAGATTGTTGAGTTTAATAAAAATGGATATGAGAGTCACCTATAAAATATATGTCAAAATACTGAAATAAATCTGAAAGCTGATAACAGTGGTTTAACAGTTTCCCCAGATTTGTGCCTCAAGACAATACTGTTTCTGAGATCTACAGGTAATTAATTTGTTTTCATACTTGGTGTTTGACCTCTGACCTGCACTGTCAACTGTGGAACCTATTATTGACAGGTGTGTGCCTTTCCAATCAACTGTGTACACCGTTTAATAAATTTGCAAAAAATCTCAAAAACGTTTTTCCACATTCTCACAATGTCGAAAAAGGTGGAATATGGAAAATAAAATGTGGAATTGAAGTCAAGCTCTGTGAAAACTTTCCAAATGCAATCCAAGACAATCAGGGGACTTTTTTTTTCGACATGGAAGATACAAGTGTGCACTTCAGTAAAATGAATTACAATCTTTCTGAGGTTTTCTTGTTCATACAAGAAAAATTCAGCTGATGTAAACAGAGCTGTTTACATAAGCTCTGTTCCACATTCTTGAACACATCATGGTCCAATAATTATATCTGTCAGGCATTAGAAAAATGTTAATTTGAGTGGGGAAAAAAATCATATTCATATTTTCCTTCAATTTTTCTGTTCTATTAAAAACAGACATTTGTTGTGTGTCTCTGTCTCTTTGCCCTTTTTCCTGTCCAATGAGTAATAAAATAAGGCACCAGAAAAAATAAGTAAAAATAATAAACATACACATGTATGATTTAGCATATGTTGTCAATATCATCTTTTATACTTTTAATATTATTGCATCTTAATACTTTTTAGATATATTGTTTAGAAAAGCCAATCTAGGGACACAAATTAGCTTACGCTATAAGCACCATGGTAACCGCTGCTTTATTCACTTTGTCTGTGTTAATGTGTTTCTATCAAATAAACCTAATAAATAAATGTTGCTTTTCAATAGTAAATATATTAATGATATTTAAGTGAAATGTATAAACAGTGAAAAGCCTGGTCTTATAATTAAAATAAAAAAGTACATATTTCTTGTGTTTTATGTCTGGAACCAGGGATAATAATGACTGATTTCAGTAAATGAGGAAAATGAACAATAATTACTGTCAACATTCATTCTCTTCTAAACTTCTGACTTCCTCTCCTAACATGAATTCAGATTTCTTTCAGGTAGAAACACATCATGATGTTAGGCCGTGATTTGAAGCCTCCAGCTCCACAGCTGAGTCACAGTCTCTGTTCGCCTGAGAACCAAAGTTTTTCAGTTGCTGCAGTTGAGTTTCACACTGACTGAGTCAAATGAGCCAAACCCCTTTAAAGACCTGCTCACCCCCCCCAACAGAGGACCTCAGTTACCAACCAAACACCACCAAAATGCAGAGAGAAACTGAAAATGTTGCAGTGTGATTCCACAGGAGCACAGCAGCAGGACAGGAGTGATACTGACACTGTAAAACTCAGGTCCTTGATAAATCTGTGTGGTTCTGACGTAGAACTGAGTATTTATCACATTGTTTATCATTTACCAGGACATTTTTTTTATATCTTGATAAGAATTCAGATTTATTATTGTCATCATAAATTTCAGGTATTGATGTCTTTTTTTGTCTTTTTTTTTTAAAGCTGAGTTTGCAGTTTGATCACAAATGTTATTTTTGTTATTTTCTCCACTTTTTGTTACACAAGAGCTTCAATGAATATCAGTAAATTTGAAAATATGATTAGATGTAATTACTGTGTGCAAGTGGTGTCCTATAGAGCCTGTTGCAGATAGAAATGTTTTCAAGAACAATATTTGTGTTTGTGGATCTATAAATGCTATGTCTTAACTCAGTGTCAAGTCAAGGATTTGATTTTTCCAACTGGCTTTTGCTGCTTTTACTATCAAACTTCTCCTTGCACTCAACTTTTCACTAAAATGACAAATCTGTGAAAGGGTTCTCTAAAGGCTGTTGAATAATGAGGTGTGCTTAGTGTTTTTTTGTTCTTTTTTTTACAAACAACTGTCTAAACATTGGTTTCTCTTATTTTATAAATGATAATGTTGAATCTGCTGTGTGCTTTGCATACTTGAGGGCAGATATAAATCATTTTCAGAATGGCCTGATCATTTTGGTTATGTGTGATACAAAAAAATCCCAAAATTAAGAGGTGCTGTTTTTCGGGGGGTGGGGGGTTTAGTGAAAATATATATTGTGCAGATGAATTTGAAAAGCAATAAATAACAGCCCCCAACAGTGGAAACGCATAAGAGTTCTTCATGTCACAATGCATGGACTGGATGTAATGTCACACGGCCTTCATATAATTAAAATATGAGCTTTAGTGAATCATTAAAACAATAAACCCATTCATAAATGTTGTGGGTGTTGGTGCTGTGGGCAGTGTGTGTGTTGTTCTCTGTGTCTCTCCAGCAGATTGAATGTGTTGGTCCTGGTGAAAAGTGATGATGACTGGCTGTATTTTAATGATCACTACTCTCATTTTGGCTGTCTGTCTGCCTGTGTGTGTGCGTGCGTGTGTGTGTGTGTGTGTGTGTGTGTGTGTGTGTGTGTGTGTGTGTGTGTGTGTGTGTGTGTGTGTGTGTGTGTGTGTGTGTGTGTGTGTCTGACCTCCCCAGCACGACGGGCATCATGACAGGTGACGACGCTGCTGAGGTCGTACAGTCAGGATGACACCTAGCCAGTCCCGCTGGCCTCATTAGCAAAACTAAGATGTCTCCCCACCCGGCTCCCTGGCCTATCCTCTGCCTGCCCGACAAACCAGGAGCTGATTGAAGTAGCCAGGTCTTCCTGTTGCTATAGTAATAGGCAACAGTGGCTCATCAACCCCCCCTCAGAAACAAGGTTTTGGCATTCCTGGAGCTGTGGGCTTTTACGGCCTTCCCCCTCGGCGCTCCTGCACACCCCCACATTGTTTTGCACGCGCTGCGTTTTTGCAGCAGCTGTTTTTGGGGAGCTGTGTATGAATTTGGAGTCTCTGTGGCTCACAAGGATCAGGAAAAGTTATGAAGTGGGAGCGCACAATTACAACCACAAACAGATGAGCACAAAGCAGCACATTAGAGACATGCTGAAGACAAACAGCTTACTGGTTTTTAAATGTTTTCCACTGAAAAAAATAATCTGAAAAGTCTGGCAAGCGTTTGGTTTCATTGTTTCTAAATAAGATCCAGTGTGAGCAGCAGAAGACACCTAATTAGTAAATAGAATCCACTCGTGTGTAATTTATTGTGAGTATAAATGCAGCCGTTCTGTGAAAGCCTCACAGGTTTACTGGAGAACATGGGAGAAAAATAAACAGCACCATGAAGACCTCTGTTCAATCAAAACCATCTGAAAATGGAAAGACAGCTGGAAGCCTACCATGTCACGACTGTCCACTTAAACCAGGGGTCAGCGACCTTTACAGCCCTCAAAGACATTTTTGTCTTCAGTCCAGCTAAACAAAGTACAACAAGAGGTCAAAACACAACAATAGATTCAGGCCTTACTGTCCTAACATTGTTTTGTAAACAGGGTCTTCCAAGCAAACATGGAAAACAACTAACAATAAATTCGACCCTGAACACACCATACCCACACAATGAAACATGGCAGTGGCAGCATCATGCTGTATGGAAGCTTTATTCAAACAGCAATGATGTGAAGATGTGTGGAAATATAGTCAGGACAAAAAACATTACTAGATTGGCCTAGTAAATGTACAGGCCTAAATCAAATTAGGAATCTGTGGCAAGACTTGATAATTGATGTTAGCGGACACTTTCCGACCAACCTGATGGAGCCTGAGCGGTTTTGTAGAGAAGATGAGGCAAATATGTCAGATGGGCATTGTGTATCTAGAACCCCAGCAAGCCCCACAGATTCCTGCCTGGAATTCCAGCAAAAGGTGGTTCAACAAAGTCATAATGGGGGCTAAAAATAAAATCATGCCACACTTTTCAGAATTATGATGGTAAAAATAACTCTGATTCTCTGAACTTCACATAGTACTATGTGTTGGTCACCACATGAAAGCCCAATAAAATAATTTGTTGTTGTAGTATCACTTTCTGAAATTGACTTTCAAACTAATATTTTTTAAATATGGTCTAAAATAATAGCCTAATCATCTTTTCACTAAGTTTTTTTTTTCAGTAAATGATCTTTTAGCAAAAAGAAAAGAGACTGAGTTTAATTATTTTAAGAAGGTGACAATAATATTTAACTTTACATTGTGTCATTGTTCCAGAGGAAAACAAATGTTTTGAATTCATTGTTTATATTTAGGCTCCATATTTTATTTTAGTTGAACAGCCGGGATTAAAAACAACTCCACCACTTTCATGTTTACCCCACACACTGCATATTATCTGTATACATCCCATACTATTTCAGCTCTGAACGCAATAGCGGAGCCACGTATGAATTGCTTAAACTCGTGTGCAGTAAAACGATTGCCCGCTCTTTGTGCAGTATTGCCCTCCATCTGTCCGTTTGTACTGTACAAGGCATGCAGCAGCCTTCTCCAGCAGAGCATCGCAGCGATGGGAAGAGCCTCCTTCAAAGACGTGAGCGGCCATGCACTCCTCTGCTATGGCACATTGGCATCAGTTACACCATAATTTCATCACCGCCAGCTCCCTGTGAATCCTGCTTACATTAACTTTTTACAGGGATTGGCAACACAGAGGCAGAGACGCATGGCAAGTGCCAGCTCTCCAGCCCATTTACATTCAGCCTCCTCCGACTGAACCAGTTGCTCCCAATGTATTGTGCTTTTGTGTGTGTTTGCGTGTGCGTGCGTGTGTGTGTGTGCATATGTGTGTGTGTGTGCGTTGTTTTTGTGTTTGTATGAACAATTGGTGCAAATGGGGAAGAATCCCTGCAGTTACAGTGGGATTACAATGGGAAAAGCCTGAGGATTAAAAAAACAAGAGGACAGGGAGACTTCAAAGTGAGCAGGGCTGTTTGAATGATGGCTGATGTATTGTTTTGATAAGTGTTCCCTGAGGAGAACAAGCAAGGCAGCATGTCACTTGCTCCTCTCATCTGTGCGATATGGAGCCGGGCGCATCAGCAAACCAAGCCGTAATTGCACAGTTCACAGGCACACACACACACACACACACGCACGCACGCACGCACGCACGCACGCACGCACGCACACACACACTGGGGGCACTTATACAATGTAATTAATTAGCTTTATAACAGGAGTTAATATGAGCATGTTAGACAGTGAGATGGGGATGATTACGCTGGCGAACACGGGAGGAGAGGACGCTTATCAAATATAGACAATTAGATCCCATCCCTCCTGATTTACACACCGGCTGTAATCACTGATTTCACCAGCTGGAAGTGATTGTTAGGAAATTAATTTCACTCCACTCCTGTCTGAATATGAATAGACATTTAATAAAACACGTGCTATTAGATGAAAACAAGATTAATGGATATCCCTGGATGTTTTGCAGGGTTGACATCGTTGCTGTTTGCACATTTTTCCACTTCTTGTAAATAGTCTGCTGGGGTTTTTTTTTAATTCCAAAATATTCATTTTGTAAATTTGTTAAATTATTCTACTGAGTTGCACATCCTTTTGAATTTGAAAATGGTATTTATAATATATTTATAATAGATAAAATAATTAGATAAAATAAATAATAATTGGAAAATAATTGGAAATAAAAATGACATGTATTTTTTTCTCATGCTGTAAAATTGCCCTTGTGCCGTCTATTAACAATAATGCTTTTGTTTTGGTATTTTATCTTTGTGTACTTCGGCTTGACAGTCTCTTTACTACTGAATTTCACCACTGAGGGATAATAAAAGTTCTTTCTACTCTATTCAATATGTTCAGATAAAATAATTACATGGAAATATATTTAGTTAAAAAAAGAGAAAAGCATTACAGAAGTGAAGACAATCCAGTGTAGTTCTACTGTTTCAAAGAGCTCATGGTTCATGTCCTTTTTTCTGTTTGATCAGCTGAAGATAACTTATTTTATGATTCAAGCACCACAAGTTTAAGACTCATGCTTAGTTGTTTTGTTCTTTATTTTAATTATTTTTGTTCTACTTTGAATTCCCGCTGTGAGTAAATTCTGAGATTCACTAACTTGTGACTTGGCGCTAAACCTAACTGCGATTACCAACAAACGTTCTTGCCAGAAAAGGTTTAAGGAAAACTGACAGAATTAAAAGCAGCGTTTTTATCTCCTGGCCTTGTTGTTGCCTGGACTGTGTGATCAGATGGAGCCGGTGCTGGATGCTGGCCTGAGTCCGAATGCTCTCAGCTCGGTGGCAGCAGGCATTACCACAGCAAAAAATACATCAAACTACCCTCCACATGTGGAAACAGAAAATGTCGCTTTGTGTATTTCCTGTTGTGATCATTTTCTATCATGGTGTTTCTCTGGAAATGAGTCAGTTTTCTTCACACTAACATCTTTGTTTCTATCAGGTTCATTTGGTTCACTCACAAACTGATTATTTTTATTTGCATTACATAATCATGTGGTAGTTGCACTGTTCATGTGTGAAAACATTCTAATGAATTCATCTTTATCCAAGATCATAATCTCTTACTGGCAAAAAAGAGATCAATCAAACCTTTATTCATCTATATTTATTCAGGGGTGGGAGAAAAAAAAATCCCATTTTAACAGATAATTTAAGCAAAATTACTCTGTATGACCTCTATTCACCAACAGGACAGCATGTGTTACTCTGTTATTTGGATGACTATGGCAGGAAGCTCATTTTTAATTTTGGTGGACTGTTTCTATGTTCACTTGGTCAAACATTTTGGGTCTTCATCCTGCTAAAACAGCCAAAGAAGACCCATTTTCAGAATTATGGTAAAATTTTACCAGCGCTATGATCAGAGAACATAAAACCATGCATTCCAACAAAGGTCCAGAGACTTCAGGGAGAGAACCAGGCCTAGAGCATCACAGGTCATCCGCCATACTTGACTTCTGAAATGAAAATCATTCTTTGCTTTAACAAAGTACACAATTCCAGCTAGCCTTTAGGAAATTCTACAGGTTTTTTTTTAGTGGCCTTTACTTGATAGTTAATTGACAGGAATGTTGGCAATGAGAGATGGGGAAAGACATGTGGCAGAGGTTACCAGGCTGGGAATCGAACCCGCAGCAGCCATGTCACGGACCAAGGCCTCCACACATGGGCTGTGCCACCACAGCACACCCAACTCTACATGTTTATATTTGTAGGACTGGAGTGCTCTGGCAGTGCAGGGATAAAACTTAACCTATGTAAAGAGGCCTTAGTCCTGATGACCTTTGGTGCATGCCTTCCCCCTCTCTCATTACAAACTTTCCTGTCTGACCTCTCTCAAATAAAGGCCTCTAAAGCCAACCAAACCTTTAAAAACATACATCTGCACAGACAAGAAAAGCCTTTGTCATCACTCTCAACCAGTTGGCATCTGATGGCTGCTATGTTTCTGTTGTTATTGTTGACCCATCCTAATATTTTTCCAGGCCTGGTCTGGTCACCCTGTTAACATGTAGGAGCGCCACTGCCAAGCATAAATGGGGCTTTCACTGTACATTACATCCGCTTAGATAAAAAAATTCAACCCAGACAGAAAAGATGTATTTGCCTGTGCTGGTCGTCTACCACTGTCAGTGAACGAAGATCAAAAAATGATATATATAGAAAAAACAGCATTGCATTTCTTCTCAGCCCTTCTCTGGTTCTGCTTTGTGTCTCCAGCTTTGGTTCTCTAACAAGATCACACACCGAGCAGCAGTTTACTCCCAGAGAAACCCACATTGCTAGAATACTGTTGTCTTTCTCAGGGTGTTCCACTGCGGTCTCTCATAATGATGTTGTGGTAGTTTGGGGGGGAGGGGCATCGAGCCATCCCAGTGATTTCAAGTCATCGTGGTCTCATTACAGCAGGCTGTTGGTTATCCTCTGCCTTTGATCTGGGAGCTGAAGGGAGCTGTGTTTTACTGTACTTCAAACAGCTCTCTCTCTCTCTCTCTCTCTCTCTCTCTCTCTCTCTCTCTCTCTCTCTCTCTCTCTCTCTCTCTTCTTTTTCTCCCTCAGCACCTCCAACCAGGAGCCTCATGGCAGCAGAGGTGGTGGAGAGGTTGGGGCTCAGCTTGTTTTCCCTCCTCATTTAGGTCAGAGCCACAGATGGAGGTTGGCTGGTGGCATTTGAGTCAATCTGAGGTTAACGAGGGGGGTGGGGTAGAGGGCAGTCAGGGCCAGATCTACAAGGATGTGGGCACCTGGGTTGGAAAGCTTTTTGGTGCCCTCTACAGAAAAGAAAAAAAAATATTTTTCTAATGCAAATTACAGAACATTTATAAGTAAAACCATAAATGATTGAGAAGGAACTAAGAATGCCAACTCGGTTTGTTGTTAATGTTAGATGTAATGTGTCCCTTGGCCAGTAGCTCCATGTTGTTCTAAAAATAAAATACACTAAATTAATTACATTTCAAATACTTGAGTACTATTTATATTCATAAAAATCCCAAAATATTATCAGAACTCACTTGATTCTCACTTTGACTTTCATATAAAGTAAAATGTCTGCAAAATATGCATTCATTACAAAACATTTTAGAAAGTAAAAATGAGGCCCTGTGCTGCTGGCCCTGTAAGCCGTTTTACTCAGGAGCCAGTTCATGTCCTTCCTAGGATACAAAAGAGTGCGTATAGTACAAATAACACACAAATCTCAACCTTAAAAACCTGTGAAAGTCTATTCATTGCAATTTCCATTTTACTTATTTTTCAAGCTAGTGACTACGTTCACACAGCAGCTCAGTTATGCTCAATTTGAATCTGCCATGTTACACTGTATTCCCCATACAGTGCATATTGTCACTTTACCTAAAATAATGGCCTGAATCATTTTTTGCCAAAATAGTTTTTGTTTTTCTTTTGTGCCTAAAACAGATTTTGGAAAGAAAAATGTGCTGATTGTTTTTTTGTTGTTGTTGCAAAAATCACTTCTGACAAAAAATGACTCAGGCCACTATTTTAGGAAGGTGATGATATTGAATTATTTTAGACAACAATGCGATTGAGCATTGTTAGTTGTAGTGATGGCTAAGATGTTGTTGAAAATCATGACAAGTTTTAGATCTAGTAGAAAAGAACATTTTTTATTGGTTGCTCATAGTGAGGGTCAGCTGCAGAACTGTCCTGTTATCAACTCGCATTTAGAAAAAGGATCAAAGTCAAAGGTCAGTGATTCAGACACACTGGGCTGAATGTTGTTCCCTCTGGGACTTAAGCATTTAGCAATGGTACGTTTATTTATGTCGGTTCTTTCAAATTCAAGACAATCCAAAGGCCTTCACAGGACAAAATGAAAAAAGAACAAAAACCTTTAAGAATGAGCTTAAATAAAGGAGAGCTTAGTAGAAATACATGCAGGATTTTTGAAAACAGCTTTGTTCAGCAACCTCAGTGCATTAACCCCACCCCCTACTTTGATGAATTTTGATAACCGATTCAATTCATTATTTAGAAGGAGTTAGATTTGAGGAAAAACACGCAAGTGCAAAGGAAAACGGCGTTCACTTTCCTTACAACTTAGAGGTGGAAATGGAAATTAGATGTGTATTTAATAAGCAGACACATTTACCCTCTTGTACTCCATTAGGTTCGTTATTTTCATGTCAAAATTGTAAAAAAAAAAGGACAAAAATCTGGGGGAAAAATTGGGCTACGGTAGAAGAGGAGGAATATTACAGTGGAAGGTGAATTGTTTGATTAGAGGAAACGCTTTTAATTTATCAGTCAATCAATAACTCATCAGTGATGCAACTAATATTTGATGCTTCAGCTCTTGCTGCAAACTGATCTCCTGTTGTTGTTAATATTCTATGTAGTTTTTGATCTTATACAGATCTGATAATAGTAAGTGAATAAGACCAGTTAATACATTATTTATTTTAATTTGTATTCAGGAAAGGAATATAGATACAGATTATAACGAAGAGAAACAAAATCTGTTTCTTTGTTTCTAAGTGAAAATAAATCATTCAGCTACAAGAATTTCAGCTCTTTTAGGAAGTCTTCATTGAGGTTTAGCAGTATGTTAGCAAGGTGATGTTGAGCGAGGAGGCGTGACTTATGGTGTCCACTCTAATTCATCCCAAAAGTGTTGGGATACCAGCAGGCCTCTGTTCTGGCCAACTAAGTTCTTCTACACTGTGACCTCATTATGTCATTTGCCTGGTAAAGACCAAATGGTTGTTGGCCAGTCAATGCTGATCTATTCCTATTAGACAGTTTTACATCACAGGACCAACAGTTGTTTTAAAAAGTTAGTGATCCAATGCAGAGGCACTCCTAACCTGTTTGGTGCCCTGGGTGAACCAACCTTCCTGCCCCCCCGCCACTGATCTAATGTACCAGAGGTAAAACACAACATAAAGTTTTCTGTTGGCAGTAATTCAGTCTGTTGTCCCAACAACCAGACGTCTGTTCATCCCTGACAACCTGATATTACAGCTGGTTCTGTCCAACCTATCTGCTGCAGTTTTTGATGAAATCTTACTCTGCATTCTGATTGGTTACCTGTCGCATGAAGACTCCAAATCTCTCTGCTATATTTTAAGTTTCTGAAGAGTAAACATTAAAGCTGAAACACAGATCTATGCGGGGGGAGTACAGCTCAGTGGTGAGGAAGCGGTGGTGTCCGGCTTCCTCAAACTCCCGTGAGACTCCTGAGACACACCAAGACTGTGTTCAGAAACCTCTAGAAACTCCACTAACTAAAGAACAGAGAGACCCCGAGGCAGGCGGCTCTGTTACATCCACCACCTAAAGCCCAGCATATCCTGGCCCGAGCAAACACACACACGCACACACCCAACGGATTTTGTTATACCAATATGAAAGTCACACTTTAGTACGGGCTCTCTGACAAATATTCCCTCATCTCGGGTTCATGTGTGCCACCACCGTGGGCTTCTGTTTGTCCCCCAATCTCCAACATTTTTGTTCATGAGGATTCCAATAAAGGCTTGTTAAACAACAGATTTCATTCTCCGACTCGAGAGGGCCCTGCGTGGCCCAGAGGCGTAAGCTGCTCCTTTGAACATCTAAATCCCCGTGAAGCGGCTGACTTCCCTTTGTTATTCACTGGTGGACTGTTCTCTGTCTGAGCTATCGCTCTGGAAAGGCTCCAGTGGGCTGCGTTCAGGGAGCTTTTAGCTGCAAAAGATCATCTCTCTGAGATCATCAAGACCCATTTAATTGCACTCCTTCAGAACGTCTTTGTAGAGGAGCATTTTAATGAAGAATTCATCAGAGAAGAGGAGATGGGAAAAATGATTTAATGAGCCCATCCCCGAGGTGGAGATGAGAGAAAAGAAAACATTTGCTCAGCCTACGTGTCTGCTGCCCTCTGCTGCTGGGAGCACACACACGTCTATTTGGAGTGTTAAACTGTGGGGATGTTTGGTGGGATGAAAATCAAATTCAAAACTTCAAACTAAGGAAATGATTATTTGAAATGATTATTCAAATAATCAATTAATCAATAACTGCCATATACAGACTCAAAATAAGCCCATTGTTAAAAGAATGACAAAAGCCAAAATTCAACAAAAATATATTAATTTTGCAGTTAAAAAACAACCTTTGTTTGTAAATATGTTCTATATATACCCAGAACTCCTGAAAATGTTCAAATTCAAATTCAAATTTATGTTAAGAAAAAATATCTTATTAAACACATTTTCTATCCAGTTAATCAAGATAATAAAATTAATCAACAAAACAAGATCAATCACTCACTTTATTGTTGCTAAGTCAAGCAGAAAAAGCTCAACTCTTAACTTGTTGATGTTAGAAAAAAAATTTAGCTGCAGATTCTTCATTTGCTAGAAACAATTAAGCGTTCAGTAAAGAAATGCTGTTATTGAATTTTAGCCAATAAAATGGTTATTTTCTTATTTAAAACTATTTATTATTTGTTTATTTGCATATATTAATGGAGCCGCTGCACAGTAGTGCCGTTGGCAGCCTTGTTGTCTTACAAGAAGGTCCTGGGTTCAAATCCCATCTTGGGGGCTTTCTGCATGGAGTTTGCATGTTCTTTATGGCTTCCCCCAAAAACATGATTGTCAGGTTAATTGATCTCTCTAGATTCTCTTGTGTGTGTGTGACTTTGTCCTGTCTGTCTCTGTGCTGCCCTGTGATTGGCTGATGACCTGTCTAGGATGAGCCCACCTGTTGCATGTTGACCAATGGAGATAGGCACCAGTGATAGATGAAAGTCTTTTGTGGTTAAATGAAAAATATGCCAGTTATAGTCAATATCCCTGACAACAATATAATAGTCAAAATCATTTGAATAATCTATTACTAAAATAAGCTTTAGTTGCAGCCCTAGTACACAGTAAAAATGCCAGTGTTAAAATCTCAGGTGTAGTGTTAAATAAAGAGTGTGAGTGTTGTTTTAACATCACACAGCTTTAAAATAACACTGCCGGTGTAACTTCCGTCATATTTGCGTTGTTAAATTGCAGTGTTAATTGGTTGGTGTTGCTTAAGCCCCGCCTCCGCGTAACGGCTGCAGAGTACGTTCTACTTTCTGTTGTCTCGCCACCAGTCACTCGATCTGTACGGCTTCTTTTCGCACATTAAAGGTAAGCTAAATATCAATACATGACTATTGTTTCGTTGGAAATGTGCTTTTTAGTTTGTGACTTAAACAAATGCACTATATTTAACCCATTTTGCATGGAAAATTAATCAAATTCAAGGTCCCGCCGTTTTGCCAAATCTAGGCGAACGGTAAATTTGAATTCTCTTATATTTGGTAAGTTATAGTTGTCATTTTAAACCATGAATAAGCGGTATTATTTGAAATATTGGCGATGTGTGCATAAAAAAGTTAACATTGCAAACTGCTTGCCTCCGAGAGGATGTGGGGATTTTTTTTATTCCCTCGCGAAGTTGTTCGTTACAACTTCGACGTAACGAAGTTGTTCGTTACGTCGAGCAATAAAGTGTTGCTAGGTAAGGGTAAAGCTAAACTTTTGAGAGCGGAAAAAAGATCCCCGTGTCTCCTTGAGGGCTCCGTAGACTATAGCAGTAGCAAAGCAAGAGTGTAAAAAGCCACGTTACGGCTAGCCGCTAGGGAAGCGGACTCTGGCTAGCTAACTAGCTCAAACACTCTAGCTAATTCTATATAGCGGACAGAGCTAACGTGTTCAAAGTGATAGTAGAAGTGATAAAGGGTTGGATTAAAATATCTGTAAGGTGTCAAAACTTCGACCGTGTCCTTTTTTTGTTATGCAGAAATGCTGGTTCAAGTGGAGTATCAGACAGTCCAAAAATGGGTTCGGGTTCCAGTGACAGATGACTGCTATGATTACTTGAAATTCATACAAGAGGGTAAGTTGAGTACTAATTATGTTGTTGTGGCAGCTGGCATTAAATGAAGTAAGCTTAAGGTAGTTTCTTTATCTGAAATCATGTCCAGAATGCTTATTATTTTCATAAAAATGGTAATGTCAAATTTTGGTAAACTGTCTGCCAACAATATGGGCAACATTAAAGATGTACAATTTCAACCACCAGTTCATTGTCTGAAAATATTATTTGAAATATTTTCTATTTATGAATTGGCCCTTACCAGTTCTAACCATATGCTATAAATTAGCATGTTAAGATGAGTATTTTTGTTTCCTTCCAGTTCATGCTAAATTCAATTTGGCAAGTGAAATCTGTGTAGACCTAAAGGACTCTTCTGGAGTTGATGTGGATGCTGATATTTTTGATGAACTCCTGAGGTCTGCTACAGTATCTTTCAAAGTAGTCACTAAGCACTTTGGTAAGATTTAAAAGCATTAAAACAAGTGTTCCTTCTAATGCATTTTAAAAACATATAAATCAAAAGTTCATTTTAAGTTGTTTACTAATGAGTCATCTAAACTTTATACAGTGGGCGTCGTTGACGAGAGTGAGGTAACAGACGCTTCCTTCAGTTCTGAAGATGGGTCAGCCTCGTCAGTTGAATCTCCAAGCTCAAGCTCATCTTCTACAGTGATCACAGAGAACACCAGAGCACAGAGAAGACTACTGGCTGAAGGACCACCTGACAGTAAGATGGCAAAAGATGTAAGTTGTGTCAAGGTGGGAAATGGAATGATGATCCATTTTAAAATTCATAGCAGGATGACATGTGAAATCTGTTGCAGATTGTCTATGTAGCTCTGCACCAAAAACCAGGGGGAGAAGATGTATTAAAAGAATACAACAAGACCAAAAGTCTCTCTGATCCAACAAGAAGGAAACTTGTCAATATTTTAGTGGCGGATATGATCGAAAGTCATGGGTATGTACCAATAAACCTCAGCCTGCTGATTGGGGGCCAGAATTTAACCTTGATATTTTTGACTGATGGTACTTTTAAAAGTTAAACACATACATGTATGAAATCCATAGAAATTTTAGAATAATTTGAAAACACATAATGATTATTCAAATAATTTGTAATTACTGAGAATGAGTTTTCTATTCATAACCTTTGCTTAATTGGTGTGAGTTTGTTTAACCCCTATGTGAAACATGAATATTCTTATTGAATTGTTTTTTTAGGAGAGTCCCTCCTGTCAATGTCCGCATTACCTATGCCCTGGGAATTGTCACTCTCTTTCCCAATTTGAAAGATAATTGCTCACCAACTGGCTACGTGAGTACCTGAAGATTCTCTTCTTGGGTCATAATCTATTTGGATTTCTATCTTTTTTTTTTCTTTTTTTTCTACAATGTCAGTTACCTGTGTAATTGTCCTTTTGAACGCAATATAATCAACATTTTGTGTTTTCTGTTCTGTGATAGGAGCATTTCTACGATCCTCAAAGTGGACAGGGCTACCTGGCCTATCGATTGAAAACAGTTCAGCGTAGCACTGCAAGTGACTTCAAGAGGAGCTCCAGGTCTGCTCATGAAGGTGGCCCGAAAACTCAGAGGGAGACCTCAACATCTGAACAGCTGTTTGGTGATGGATGTAAAGAAGCAATGTCCATAATGAAGCATGCATCAGACCAGGACGTTGTTAAGGAGAAAATGAAGGCAACATTTAAGCATAGACAGAACATGCTACATGATCTGGACCAGTCATCACTCATCTTGGATCACTTCCCAAGATTCTTGGATACACCAGGTTTGGTGAGAAAGTCTCAGATTTGATTAACTGAACTTTTGAATTAGGTTTTGATGGTATTTTTTCTTCTGCTAGATTGAGCAGGACTTCATCATGCTCTTTGGAGAAGACATCTCAGGGAAGTTCATTGCAAGATGGCCAACGTTCTACAAACCGAAGGTCATCACTGTCAGCAAAAACCTTCGACAGAGTGTTCACCTGGATGACCTTCTGTCTGCTCAGGAGGAATCAAGTGATTATGGTATGTATTAATAGATAAATATTTTCAACAGTGTGCATTTTCATACGGTAATTCTAAACATGGCTTGTGTTATGATTTTATCAGAATGGGATAGCGATGTGGCAGCCATTCTCCTGCTGGTTCATCTCTTGCCTCCAACCGCCAAAGGGAAGAAACATGTAAAAATTGGTGCAACTGAGGCAGCTGATCGTGTTGTGAAGTTTATGAAGGTATGTTTTTGACATGAATTGTGCTTCACTTAAAGTAAATGTAATGTAAAGTCATTATTTGTTATTTGTATTATGAATTTATAGCTATTTTTGGAGTGGGAGGGAGGGATCAGGGTTAATTTTATGACAAAATTGGTTGTGGGAACATAATGGCACAAAGAATTGTATGAGCCCATTAGAAGCAATCTTTTCACTTAAGCTCACAACAGTTTTCTTGCAAGTCACATCCCCTTTTGTGGCATGTTCACAGCTAAAGGAAGGTGGAAAGTGTTCTTAATTTGTTGCTTGTGAAGGGACTAAAACCATTTTTTCTAATGTGTCTCTCAATCTTAGGTGGGGACAAGCATGGCGACATTCCTTGGCAAAGTTGGATCTGCACAGCCGTTCCTCCTCTGTGTTGGAGAAAAGAAGAGCAGTATTCAAAAGTTCTACATCATCCTGGATCAGAAGCCCATTCCTTGTGTGGCACAGACTGCAGTGGCTGCCTTCGATGAACTGTTTAAGGCGCACTTTGTGTTTGCTATGTCCTACGATGCAGCCCTCCTCAACTTCTACACATTCATCCAAACAACAGTTTATGGGATTGATGTAACAAAGGAGAGCCCCAGAGTCAAGGAAATCAGAGTGAGAATTAACAACACTTAAGTATACCAATATGTTACATTTGTAAGGTTCAGCACAGAAATTCTTCTAATCTTTTTCAGCATTTGAAATTTAGTCATTCTTTGTATCCACGGCACAAATTGCGTTTGAAATGTGGGGAACATAGTTGTTCATCTGTTTTTTACACACATTCTGGGTTCAAGTAGCACTTGATGAAAGCACATGGAGAAACTATTGCCATAGATTCTGTTTATGTGGACAATGTTGGTACAGATAGTGTTCATACCAATGATCATCTGAATGCTTTCAGAATAGAGATGATGTGTTTGCTGTTATTTGTGTCTTTGATCTGATAGTTATCAGACTTATGACAGGCAGTTTTCAGCTGATGAAAGAACATATATTGTGCCCCACTGCTGTTTTGTATAAGCTCTGCATTGAAGGTCTGTAATATTGAAATGGGTTTAATAAAAGGTAAACTTTCCATTTCTGTGTATTGTTTTGAATATTTTTCTACTGGATTTGGTTGATATTGACACCTTGTGGGGTCAATTATTTACCTTTTTAACACCACATTATGTTTTGCGATCAACACTACACTGGTGTTACTTTTAACATTATATTTTAACACTAACACCGTTGTAATGTTAATGTGACACTCGCTATTGTTGAATATTAACAATGTCTGGTGTTAATTTAACAAAAAAATGGGTGTCAATCTTTTAACACTTTCAAAAGTGTTACTTTAACACCAGCTGACTTGGACAAATATACACACTTTGTTGGTGTTAAAATTAACACTGTGGGTGTTAATTCAACACCGGCATTTTTACTGTGTAGATATAAAAATACTCTTAAGGTATCATGATGCAAATTTTTATTCATATTACATTTGCAATGCCTTGCAAAAGTATTCATGCCCTTTGAACTTTCCCACATTTTGTCAGACATGTAAATTCAACATGAATTGCAAACATTACACTTCAATCCTGGTTATAAAACAATGCAGCAATGCTCTGTTTATCATATCAGATGATGAAGACATTTTTCTGAGGAAACACACGCTTGGTGGCGATAAAATTACCAAAGGGCAATTTCGTCTCTCTAAAATTGCCCTGAGATGTGTCTGTCTCGATGTTTCAGCAAAATAAAGTTGGTAACTTTTTCTTTTTACCTCTGGCCCTTGCTCATGTTTGTCAATCACAGCAGGCAGCGAAGAACAAGCTGCCAGTCAAATAACTGTAGATGAGTGGATGAGCCTCTCAGTGTGTGCTGCGTTTCATTCCTGAACTACTGCAAGGTCAAAGCAGTCCGATGCCCCGTGGCCAAAATAATGTCCGGAATACAAAATCCAGCCTCACCTCTTTATTACAGTAACGCGGCTTACCCTGGTGGCACTGTGAAGTTTACTGGCATTGTTAGTTACAACACATTCTTCACATTTCTTCTGTAGTATACACAACATGAAGAGTACAATAATACACAGCCTCTTGCGTAGCTGCAAGGAAAAAATACTGTTGTTTTGATGAGCTGTTACGATTGTACAGCAATATTAAATAGTGGTGGAAATTCATTTCCAAAAATAAAATAATAACCTGATTTGCATTTTAATGGTGATAGTAGATCATTTTGTTAACTGGTTGCACCTAAGAAGGCACAGAATTAAGAAATGTGGGTTAAAGACAAACCTCCTTCCAAACACTGGACACACTGCTTCAGGTTGGTCAGCAATTATCATGGCCCAGAAAAACATACAAATATACATATACATATTCAAAAATACTTTATTCATCCCAAAGGGAGTTAAATGTTGCTGTGATTCATTAATTCTTAAAATAGTTATTCTAGATACTGATGGCTGTTGGCAGGAAATATTTCTTGTAGCGGTCTGTATTACAGTGACTCTGAAGAAGCCTCTGACTGAAGACACTCTGTTTTCCCAAGACAGTCTCAAGAAGAGGATGGTCACAGTTGTCCATCCTCTTCTTGATTTTATGAAGAATCATTCTTTGCATAATCATCTCCAGAGATTTCACAGTCGTCCCCAGAACAGAACCAGAGCAGAACCAGAACAGAACCAGCCTTCTTTATCAGGCTGTTGAGTTTTTTAGGTCCCTGGCTCTGATGCTGCTGGCCCATCAGATGACAGAAGAAGAGATGACACTCTCAACAACAACATATAAAAATATGCAGCATTTTGCTACAAATCTTGAAGGATCTTTGCTTCCTTAAGAAGTCCGGTAGATTATAGATCCTAAGTTTGAACCTGAACAAAGATGTTAAGAGTAAAGCTTGGCTAGTCCATCTGATTCCTCCAGCCACCCGTCCACCGCATGCATATCTTTAGGTAAACACATTTCATCTTTTATTTTTCTACCACATCTTGGTGTTGTTTGATAATAATAAAATGTGATGTTGTGCTTGTTGTGCTGAGGTTGTTGTAAATGTGATATATCAGGGGTCTCAAACTCAATTTACCCGGGGGCCGTTGGAGGCAGAGTCTGGGTGAGGCTGGGCCGCATAAAGGATTCCACAAAAACCCTTTAAAAAATATCCTCAAATGTCATCAACATTTAATTATTTATCCAACACATGAACTGCAGGCTTTGACAAAGACATGATGAGGGTGTGACGAAATTTAGGGTACGTTCACACTGCAGCCTGAAGTGACCCAATTCCGATTTTTTGTCAAATTGGATTTTTTTTTTTTTGCTGGGCAGTTCACACTGCCACAGATATGCAACCTGTATGTGTTCTGCAGTCTGAAAGGGCAAACGACCTGAAAGTGTCCCGCATGCGCAGTAGAGGGCGCAATAGCGTCAGCGTTCTCAGTGTTCTACCAACCGCCATAAAAAGAAGAAGTGCTCAGCGTTTGCGGAAGTAAACATGGAGGCTAACGGTGGAGCTTAGCTTACATATTTGAAGTTGTTGTTCAACCAGAGCAGCATATTAACAACTTAATCCTCATATAGTCCGTCATAGTTGTTTTTCTTCGCACTTGCGTGTATCAGGACACAGAATTTGTTGAGTATCAGTGACGTTCAGTTCGGATGAAGGCGGCCTGGAGGTTAGGTCGCATTTGAATCGGATACGTATCGGATATGGGTCGCATTCGAAAAGAATCCGACCTGTGCTGTTCAGACTGTCACGAGAAGATCAGACACAGGTCGCATTACTAAAAAACAAAACAAAAAAATCGGAATTTGGTCACTTTAGGCTGCTGTGTGAAGCACCCTAAGTTTATTCCACTTGGCGTCGCTCTTGTTCTATATTTCACAAAAGTCTTTAGCCAGCTAGCAATGTATGGAGAACGACGCGTGACGTCATTACAGCTTCTACTTGTCACAGCAGCGCGGCGGATGACGAGCAGCCCGGTAGCCTTTCTCTGCGTTTGATCCTGGCATTTGTTAATGGTAGAACATATCGGAATTGCGACTGCAGGGAAGGGAAACTGGTACCGGACTGTTCCATCGTCCGCTACATTATTGTTACAAGCGAAGTGTGCATGAAGTCAGTGTAGCTTAGCCTAGCACCGAATGTCAGCCATGACGAGGAACTTCCTTCAGAGGTCCGCTCACCCTGTGGGCCGCACTAATCATATCACGGTGGGGGCCACGAGACATCGTCCTGCGGGTCGCAATTGGCCCGCGGGCCCCGAGAATGAGACCTTTGTGCTATATAAATAAACTTTGACTTGACTTGACTGTTTGGATTGTATCATTTCATCTATGTCTTTGGATAAAATTTTGCTTGGGAAAACTGTTTCTCTTTTGTTTGGTCATAAAGGATTTTTTAAAAAATAAAACTGAATAAAAGTTTTAAACTCTCATCTGGTATTGATTATTTTCTTGCTCAAAAAGTAACGAACACAATAGTAACTGAGGAATAGCGCCGAAATAGCCATGTAGCCAACAGATATTATTTTTCTATTTGTTAATGTTCACATGTTTCAGTCAATATCAGATAGTCGTCTGTCTTTGGGAACTGTGTCCAGACACTCCTGACCATGTAAAGCAACTAATCATGGCTGTCAAGTAATGCAGTAAGAAAAAGAAGAAAAAAAAAAACGCCTGGGGTTTGGGACCAGGGAAAGTGTTTCAGGGAAACAGTCAACAGGTTCATCCAGACATATATGAGATGACTACTGAATTATGGAGCAGCCGGCCCTCAGGACAACAACTACAGGTTGTTATTCTCCAACCTGTATCCCTAGAACAAAGATCAGTTTGTCATCTGTTTTAGTCAAAGAATAACATCCGAATATAGAAAAGGTCAGAGATTGACTATGCAAGCTGTGCATTCACAGAAGTTTATATTTTCTTGCTCTGTGTCCTGTGATGAAGCACTACTATGGTTTCGGATGTTATAAGGATGGCCTTCATTGACAAATGGAAGATGGTGGATGGCTTGTTTCTGCTCAGAAGGAGACCTCACCACTCAAACTAACCAAGTGAGATCCTACCGAATGGTTGTGTTTGGAGACAGAGACTGGGCTGCAGAACCTTAGAGAGAGAAACAGAGAGGGAGTGACTGTTGGCCTGCTGGTCAAATATAGGCTGATCATCCTCAGCTTCATCACCACTGTTAAAGCTATTGTTGCAGGTGGGAGTTTTAGTAAACTGTTGCAGTACTAATATCTACCCATTTTTACCACTATAATCCCAAATAAACGAAAATGAAGATAGTTTTTGTTTCATTGATATTAACGTCACCAATGAAAAGCAGATTTTAGGCAAAATTTTTCTATTTCTGGTAGAGTCATCACATGCTGTATGTAAATTTGATGCCTCGCTCCCTGTGTAGAATAAATCACACCACAACATAATGATGTCATCATCATGCTTCAAAATAGGGATGGTGTCACCTGGATCTTAAAGGGGCAGCATTTTGTAAAATTCATTTTATTGCGCTTTACGTCATGTTACAATGTTATTTATTCATCAAAAACATACCTGGAGTGTTGCTTTGATTCTACCATGCATGTTGAGAAATCCTTTAAATCTCCATGGTAACTGTGTGAGCTGTGCAAAATACCTGGGCGGGCTGAACTTTCCTCCTTAGAGCTGCAGTTTTCAAGCTTCCAAGGTTCTGCCTCACAGAGGGGCCCTCCTTTGCTCAGCTCCTTCAGACTAGTCAGCTGCAATTAGCAAACAGCAGGTGGACCTGAGCATATGCTGAGCTCATTATACGAGCTACTTCTCAGTGTAACACTGGTAAAAAAAGTTGTTAAAAGATTAATAGAGGTGTGTTGTGACGGAATTTCAGAAAGAGTAGGAGTTTTTAAAGAGACAGAGGCCCAATTTAAAAGTGTGAAATTACAAAGTCAATTTCTTTTAAGTCTTGTTTGATGTATGTAGTGTTGTGGAAATTTTCCTTTAACAAAGAGTGAGAAAAAACTGTTTCAAGAACCAGAGAAAGACTTAATCAGTATTTATTCGAAGGCTCTACATTCGAAGTCTCTGCTCACTGATCGCAGTCAGGAGAAAGAGCCTGGAGCAAAACACAGCTTACACTTTTATAGGGAGAGGTTCATTCCAATCGCATATTTTGATAAACTACTTGGTTACAGAACAGATAGCAGACAGCAAGCAGTAGGAGCCATAAGAGATAAAGAAACAATTCAATCACTTCATTGTAATGTTAAGGCCAGAGAAACTAAACTCTGTCAGAAGTCTTTTTCATGAGCTCATCAATCACACAAGAATCTTAATACTGCTATGCAATGATTCAGCTAATAATCATAGTAACCTTAACATTTTCCCACTACAGTAGAAACTGAAGGTAATATAGTTACTTAATTGTGCTATAAAATTACACCATCTGCTTGGATAATACACCACTGCCCTTTTAAATGATAACAGTTTTTCTCCAGATCTGAAAAAAATCTAATATCCTATAAAAATAAAACAAAAGTTTTATTTTTGTTTCATAAGAACAAAAACTTTCTCCTGCTCTCACAATCTCAAATGTGTGTTTCTGCTAAATTTAAGCAGCTTATCAAATGATATCAATGAGGAGTGGCTCCCATCTGCTCACTCTGCCAGAAAGTCTTGATTGGTACATTGGCAGTAGTTTACTCTCCAAGAGGAAACTGGAACTCTGCCTTGGTGACCATCATGTATTTGATCAGGTTTCTGGTTAAGGCCATTCTTCCCCGGTTACTTGTTTCAGTCAGGACTACAGAGGATCTGGGTGGTTTCAACCTTCATCCATTTCCAAGTAATGGAGACAACCGTTCTATTCATGACATTCAATCTCTCCCGAGATTTGTGCTGTGGCACAGTTAAATCCTGGACTACAAGAGATAAGTCCGTTGACTTCCTTGTTTGGTTTCTGTGCTGTCCACTGTAAGAGCTTCTTCATATTCATGTGTTCTATTCCAAATAATGCTCTGTCCACTGATTTGATCACAGGTGGACTCCAATCACGTTGCAGAAGCACCAGTGAATGAATCAATCAGTTTATTCACTTGATTTAGCAATTCTAATCATTAATTCACAAACCCATTCTCTTACCACGACTGAAAAGAGAGCAGGAGGAAGAGCAAATCTTATAAATCTTCTCCTTTTTCAATTATTACAAAAAATATTTTCATGGCAAAATAGATTAAATCAACAATATAAGCTGCAATTAATATGTAATTAAGTGTCGTAGTAAATAGTACAGATTCTTGTGGACAAACAAATTTTGAAAATGTTTGTTTTTTAGACATTTACAAAAATGTCTAGAACTATGTTTTTGTTTTGTCATTGCTGGGTTTTTTTGTTTGTTTTTTTTTTTTTTTTTTTTAAAGATTTTTGAAGAAATGTAAACCACTCTAAACACAGTTTTAGAATAAATATATCTTAAACATTCTGGAAAGATCTGACCAGGCAGGATGCAGCCACATTTTTGTTGAAACTTTAAAATAATAACACTGATCATGTGATTAAACTGCAATGTTCTCTTTAGACTTTGGACATACAAGAATCTTAGCTATCAGTTGTAAATATAAATGAATAGTTGACTCCTCCAGAACAGCGATAGTGACGTCTTACATCAGCTTCCCGGTAGCTCTCTGCTCTGCTCCTCCTCCTCTGGGTCCAAAAAGTCCAAAAAACATATTTTAAGTATCTTAAAGTTTGAGTATTCTCAAACTAGATTATTTATCTTGTTTGAGGATGGTGTACTCTACCTCTTGCATAATAACAGTAGGGACAGTCTGAAGCCCAGTTTACTGAGGGTCTGTGTGGTGGGTGGTTTGTTTACACATTACTATAAATCTTACTGAAGGTTCTGTAGAATCCGATCTGACAGTTTACTGCCCAGCATTACATAAACCAAGCTTAGGAAACATACAGTAATGCACAAGTTGGACTCCGATTAGTATTTTTCCAGTTAGCAAACATTCCACCTGACTGTACATCCATTCATCTGTGTTGTTTTGTGATTCTCCTAAACACATTTAACATTTACGCTTAAGATAAAAGGCATGTGTGGATATGACTTGTGCACCCTAAATTAAAGAAATCAAGCATTCAATTCTCCAGTCAGCATAAAAATGACTGCCGAGTTGAGATCACAGTGTAAATGCTGGATTGCCCATCAATCAATTAAAAAAAAAAACAGTGAGAGTTGTTCAAACTGTGTCATTTTTTAAAATGTATTTAAGTTTATTGCTATAGCATGGTTCACAGCAAAGAAAAAAGCCAGGAGGGAAAAAATAAATGTCTGAACTTTTGACTTCCAGACTATGATGAGTATCTGCTCTGTGCTGGAGTTTAAAGAAGGGAAGGAGTCTGGATTTCTTCTACTCTGAGCTGGCACACTCACCCACGCTTTTCTGCATTTTTGAATAACTGCATTTTAAAACGCAAGGAGAAAAATGGGAAAGATTTGTATTAGTCATGGTTTTGCTGAAGGCATTTATCTGAGACACTATTAGAAGCTCAAATAAACAGAAAAAGGAAGGATAAGATAATGCCAAGCTAGACTGGTAGCAATCAGCTCCTTGCTCTTCGGTTTACTTTGTCCAGAGGGTCTGGACCACTGGCTATTGAGAAGTGATTGCTTGTTTGAGGAGTTGACTCTGCTGAAGTTCTAAACAACTGGACCTGATTTTACCCAATCGCCAATGTATGTGATGCATCAGCTCTCTATGAAGCTTTCCAGAAATTGCGTGGCTGTAAAAGTGGCCCTGCTCAGTGGGGAGTGGGGTCACATCTCTGCCAGTAATAAAATATCTTAAACATTCCTTTTGCACAGACTTTAATTACTCAATATTTGAAAGTATCTCCAACACGGGCTGAACGGCGTCTTTCATTTTCTCCCATTGCCAAACTACAACCATAAACTGCAATTCTAAAACAGCGCAGAAAATCGATGGTAACCGTTCACAACTCCTCCTCCTGTTTGCTGAATGGCCCTCTTGAAACTGAACCAGAGAAATTGAGCTCAATGGGAGAATTCCCAGATGGAGCACTGAAGGGAGATAAGAACTGAGCAGAACTGAGGAGGCAAATGTCAAGCCAGCAACCATTACATGTTACTCATTCTCCCCTCTGAGGGGTGGCTGTGGCATACTGGAGGAGCAGCTGCCTTGCAAGTGGAAAGTTGATGGTTTGATTCCAGATTTGTCCAGCCACATGTCAATGTGACCCTGAGCAAAGCTTTTCACCCCTAGTTTCCTTTTGATCTATAGTAGTGTGTGAGCAGATGAATGAAACTCTAGTTTACAAGAAACCCACTGTAAGTTCATTCCCATCCAATCAGAGTTCCATACTCATCTTAATCGTATCGTATATGCTTATATGCTTATTTCTGTTCATTAATGCAGCATGGTAAGCTTTAAATCAGGTTGTACCATGAGCCTCTTTAGAATGACGTAAGAGAACATCAACGGTAGAAGCGAGGAACTCTTCATTAGCCGTACCAGCAGAAGAATGAAGAATAAAGCAAAAGCCAATTGCCAAAAAGGAAAATATGTAATAATTTCTTTTCCATTCAGTATTGAATTCAAATGAATTGTAGCAGCAGAGATCAAAGAGAGGAGGAGACAAAAGATAAAAGCAGATAAAAGACTGTCACCGCAGTGCCTTCAGTCAAACAGGCTCTCAAAGTCACTAACCTGAAATGGATTAAAGACAAAAAAACAACCTAACACAACTTGATTTCAAATGCTTTTTTCCAACAGAGTCAGACCAAATAATGTCTGTGGTGTGCAAATTGCTGTCTGCTTATCTGTATTCTGCCTCCTCTCCTCTCTCAGGAATGAAGGGAAGATGTGTGTCATGTCAGAGACAGAAGAGATTTAATATCCTGAGAGGAATTCTTGTCATGTTTAACCTTTCCTGTGTCCCGCTGGACTGCGAACCTCGTCTGTAGTCGTCCTTGCTGTACCTTGTTTTGTACCAGAGTCCTTCATTTGTGCGCTAAAGCTTTTCACTGACTGCTTGTCATTGGCTGGATCAGGTTGGGATGCAGAGAAGCAAACATATAGGCCGACTTTGGTTTGTCTACCTGCAAAACGTTGGCTTTCGAATAAAGACTTCAATGGAGTTTTATAAATATCCTTTGAATAAACTTTTACAAAAGACAAAGAATGAAGCTTCAGGAAATAATGAAAGATGCATAATCATAATACATTAGGCCATTTTTAGCAGCTAGATTGATGTTTTGTTTTCAAAAAAAAATATATTTCTCTACTAATGATAACTGCTGATTTCCAGTATATATATTTTTAAATTCAAGGTCATCAGAACTTTCATTCATGGAAAAAATAAAAAATAAAACATATAATTACATCAAGAAAAAGGAGGAGGGATGACTCCTGATATCACAGGCAAAGATTGCAAATTTAAATTCAAATGGCACAGAGGATCAGACAAATTCTGAATATTTAGCAGAGTGAATCTTTTCCATTTATCCCAGAGCCTTTCAAATTTATTACACTGAAATCTACCACAGAAAGTAATTGCTTTCATAATAAACACAATCTGGATGATTGGTGCCAATTATACAGGAATCAAACTTCCAATCAAACTTTAAACACTATAGATGCATCTCTCTGTCTGTGTCCACTGAGCACAAGGGTTCAAATAAAAGTTAAAGGGAATTTGAATCCCCAAAACACCAAATCAGGTTTTACTCACTGGGTTCCAGTTTTACTGGCATCTGGAGGAGCCTGAACAGAGCCGGCCCAAGGCAGAAGCAAACAAAGTAGTTTCTTAGAGCTCCCAGACCGTCACAGGCCCCCTAAATACACTGGACACTGACACAGACAGCTTTAACACAGCTGTTTTAACAATTTTTTAATTGAGAATGAGAATGCAATTAAGCTTTTTCAGCAGAGACAAATTAAATTAAATATAATTGTGCAACATTTGAATATTTATTTGGCAAGTTTATTTTGTAAACGTTCAAGGAATAATCTTCGTGCACAGCAAATCCAGGAGGCCCAGATTAACACTGTCACATTTGATTTCAACACTTTTAAAGTGTCTATGTGGGTCCAGAAAGAGTTAATTTAACTTTTGGAGAGTTGGTACCTTAACTCTTATAAAGTGTCAAATATCAAATCTGCTAGAGTTAATAATTTAACACTTACTAACACTAATTCAGTGTTAGATCTTAATATTAACTCTCTCAGAGTACTTCTTTAACTTCTTAAGAGTTATTTGTAATTAATATTAAATAGGTACTTTATTGTGTTGAACTTTTAAAAATTCTTTGGAAAATAAACATTTAATAAAGAGGCAATGATTTTCTCAAATGCATTTATTTCAAAACGTGCACCATAGTTACAAAACATATTACAACGTGGAATAATGTGCATGTTTCACATATCAATTTCATTCACATATTGCTTTTTAAAAGGTCTAACATATCAGCTGGGCAATACAAAATGAGGTATGCTTCATACATTTTTCTTCAATACAATATGCATGAAATTGTTCAAAGTACAAGGTGGAGAAAGTAAAGCCTGTATCAATGCATGCAGTTCATGTAATATTTGATAGAGCACATTTTCTTTTAACAGGTAGATTTCCAGATATGTACAGTACATAACAGACCAACCTGATATTCAGATCCATCATTTCTTATCCAGTTTCTGTTTCTGTTGATAAGAGACAGATCCTCTCTGCACTCCACCAGAGAGATGTCCATCACTAACAGATTGTCTTCAGGTTGTTGGGCTGTTTGTGACGTTTGGCCGGAGACACCAACATGCTCCTCTACTGCATGTCTTCAGTCTCTGAGTACTACAGCCAGTGTCCACTCTGGATCATAACAAAAAACAACAACAGAACAATAAGGAATGGAGCGAAGGAATACATTTTTACTACAACTCTAACAACAAGCCTCCATTACAGAAATGTGGAGTTTCACAGATATTAACACTTAATCATTTTTGGAGCTTGAATCTTCGAAGAATCCATGGAGGGATCAGGAGGGGGAGGTTCGGCTGGAGATTCATCCTCAACCAGACTGGTTCTAATATATACAAAAAGGCAATAAAAGGATTAAAACATGCTGCAAAACGTGTATAAGAAGACACAACAGCGGGAATAATGCTCTCAACGTGAAAAAGCCTTTTACATTTTTTCAAAGGAAAAAAATCGATCAGAAAGGTTGATAAATCTGACCAATATGCATGTAAACGTTCAACATCACGAAAAAAACATACTCCAGATTATTACGGATCTGTTCAATTTAGCCAATAATTTGACTAAATCTTCACCGGCTCGATATTTTTCCAACAAATACTCCGCTAACATTCGGGATGCTAAGCTAAATATGCTAACACCGAGCCGTCTATCATACAGATTGAGCTCAACTCAAAATAATAGTTATAAACCATCTCAGAAAAAGCGCAGAAAATAACTCAGACATGTGGAAAGTAAATAGTCCTGAAATGACTTGGCTTCTGTCGCTTCGCTTCGGTGGGAACCTGTGATTCTGGGGCTGAGGCAGTGAATGAACTCCTTCAGTGTTAGAGCCGCTGGTGGAGTTCAGAGTTCAGAGGTCAAGAGTTATTAGTTCTATTTTAACACCTCTAGATTTAATACGGAAACACTTTGTTTTAACACTGGATTTTAACTACTAATAATATACACCCCAGACTTACATAAACAGAAAGTGACTCTATTAGAGTAAAATTAACTCTGCTTTTGCACAAAGTCTATTAACACCAAAACATTTAACACTTTTGAATTTGCTGTGTAGTTTGATTATGTGTTACCATGGCTACAATCTGATGCAATGAGTTTGAGCTCGGTTTGTTCACAAATCTCAGCAAAGTTATCAGCGATCAGCCAGATAAACTTTCCTCTCTCACCCAGATTCCACCCCAGTCTGTGTTGGGTGGTCATGTTCTTAACAGAAAGAGTTACCTCTAAATTATTTTCTGTTTAAGGCCCCATAAGCAGAAAAGGAGCTTAGGCCAAGTCTGAATAATGTTTACTTTGAGCAGGTGATGAAGCCTCTACAAAGGCTCTTCAAGCCCAAACATCTCCATGTACAAGAGCCAGAGATTCTCCACTGACAGGCAAGTTGCTAAAAGTATCATTACATGGATCCCTCAGGCCAGGCTCCAAGGGGCCAGATTCAGATGTTGACAAACCAGTCTAGTAAAAACTTGGCATGGTCATCATGGTTCTTATTGTGTTTTCACCTTTCCACACACTTTTTTTCTTTCTTTCTTGCTTAGGGGAAGATGTTGGTTTTTACAGGAATTCTTAAGAAATTGGAAAGGTGGCCTCCTTACTCTCCTTTTGGGAAGGGGAGGAGGCTGCAAATGTCCAACGAACTTTGGGGGAGTGACCCAGAAGAAGGGGGGTAATAGCTGGAGGGAGGTTCGGTGTTATAAAACAGCACCGCCACCACAGTGAGGACGGTTCAGAGCAGCCAACATCCCCAACTGACAGGCCACAGCAGGGACCGAAGGCTGGAAGATCCTCCTCCGTGCTCTTCAACCTCCCTGTTGCTTCTCGAGACTCCGGTCCGGTCGGGTCGTCTCGCGCCGCAGACATGGCACCTGTCCTCCGAGTCCTGGCCGCTGCCATGTTCGCCTCTGCTCTGCTGCTGACTGCGACGTCGGCCAACCTGAACGAAACGTGAGTAAAAAACTCGGAAACCAACTGCCAACTGGTTGTTATGGCAACAGAAGTTGGCACTGTAGAGTAGAGACGAACTCACGCGCTGGAGTTTGCAGGATAACCAGGTGCACGTGACCGAACAGGAGGAAAACGGGAGTTTTAGCTCGCGGCAGACTGTTTGTGTTTTGTTTCTTCTGATAGCGACCCTGTAGAGTCGCGAGGCCTCGACGCTTTTTTCAACGACTTTAACGAGTTGTACTCCAAAATTTACTCAGTCCAGTTTTTTTGTCTTTTAAAAGGGAAATGCTCAATATTGCAACATTTTGTAAGTTGAGAGAAGGGGGTAAATGTAAGTATCTCATTAGTCTATTCTGGTTTTAAATGGAACACTGTTGAAGTTAAACATGCAACAAACAGTGGGCCAGTGTGTACCTAGTACATTTTCTGAAGGCATGCAAATGCAACCTAAAATAAATCATAACTACTAATCTGAAACCAATGTCTCTTAACCTCTTAAATGACCTCCTAATTTGGGTTTATATTTAACAGTAGAGTCATAACCTTCATCGCAATATTATGCCATCAAAAGACTTCCTTGAGTGAAATATTTGTTTATCTAATATGTTTGAAGCACCATTCTAAAAGTCTTTGCTACAAAAATATGTTTAGCCACTTAGACAGACTTTTACCCGTCATTTATACCCACAACTGAGCTAAATCTTGCTGACATAATAAGTTCAGGCAGCTTGTAAGTTTATTATATCTTGTGCAAGCATAAATAATACTAATACCATTTTTCTTAAGTTCTAAACACGGTATCATAACACAAATGTGTCACAGTCTCATTAAACAGTTAAATGCATTAAATGTTAGCTATAAAAGAAACAAGAATAAGCAGTTTGTAAAGTTGTTGGTTTGCAGCCATTAAATAAAAAAAAACTTAAATGTTTGTTTTTTATGAATAAGAACAAAAGTCTCTAACATTTACCTTTCAGTCTATCGGTTAGTGATGTATTTAAAATGAGGTTCTTAAAGTTCATCAAAGTACATTCTGATTGTTAATGTGACCATGGGATTTTTCACTGTTGCCTTTATTGAACAGAAGGGACGGAAATGTGATTTTTGAGTAGTTCATCTGCTGATTAGGAGAAATTTTTTAATTTCAATCACCAATCGCCAACTGATTGGTGCAGCGACTGACATTTTGTGTGTCTTATGTGTCTTATGTATATCTTTGCAAGATTCACCATGTCAAAGTGCATTTCTTTAGATACCCCATTAGGTCAACAGAAATACAGAAAGCCAAGTTCTCCTCAGAGCTTAGTTTGCACTGTGTGCTGTTTACACTTGGGATTTTCAGTCTCTGCCCAGCCATCTCTAAAACTGCATGTTGTACAGAAAACAAGTGTGTTGTTGAGTCAAGAGTTTTACTATACACGATTTGTTTGTTTCCCTTTCAGCTTTAACAGTGGTTTGCGTTCCATGTATCAGATTATTAAGGTTCTTGGAGAGATAACAAATCTTCCAAAAAATTTTAAGAAAAAACAAAATTTGAATGCAATAAGGTTCCAACTCAAAGATGTAACATGTAACACACAATTCCCACTGCTATGAAATTTATGTAGATTCTATGCAAATGTCATAACAATATGCTTTGCTACATGATTTACTGCCTCATTATGCAGTGCATTGATTAAGTTTTTGTTCTCTTCAATGTGTGATCGGTGAGTGCTCGGTTCCTGACTTGTTGGGGCACTTGGTACTTCAAGAGATTTAGCTAATACCTAGTTGACACTGGAGGGCATTCAAAGCTGAGTTGCACTGAACTTCCAGCCAAGATGGTTGGATGAAGTACCCTTTGTCCAAATAAACATAATATATATAAAGTGGCAGCACATTTGATTAATTTTTTCCATGTTTGGGGTGATGTAAAATGGCTTTATTGATTACCAACCATCTGCCATCTCTTTGGATCAAAAAGTGTTTTAGGAAAAAAGATTGAAAAGACCATAGGTTACATCTTTTAAGGATGAAAGGCCTCATTGACTAAGACTTTGTTTTTTCTTGTCTTCTTAGCTGAAGCTTAAAGACAACCTCTGTTTGTGCTTTCGTCCCTATAGAGTCTATAGTTTCCTGCATTACTGGGACCAAACACATTGGTTTGAACCAGTCTTAACCAAACACTTGTAGAAGCGTGTTACAAAGGGCTTTCTCTGTTGCCGTGGCACTGCTCAGAGTAACGTAGCAGTGGTGAGAGTTAAGAGGTATTTGGCAGAGCAGTTAAAATAAACTTTGTAGTGTGTTTTAAATAAAGTCTCAAGAAGGAAAAGATCTTCAGTACTCCTACAGATCTATGGATTAAGACCACTTTAAAAAGATTTGGTGTAAGACGATTTGGTTAACTTGAATTTAAAGATGAAGGAATTAAGGTTATCAGACATTCAGCATTTTTTATGAAAAAGGTGGATATACATGCACTATATTCACTTTCATATACACAGGTTTATAAAGTTACAAGCTAGTGGAAACTTTTGTGGTGGATCATGTCACTTTCAAGGCAGCAATCACTACTAAGTATTCCACAGTCAGCAGTTGGTGGTGTTATAACAAAGTTAAAGCAATTGGGGAAACGCAGAAATCCAGCCACAAAGTGGTAGGCAATGGAAAACCAACGGTCATCACCTTTCTGCAGAGTCAATAGCTACAGACCTCTAAACTTTATATGACCTTCATTAACTCAAGAACAAACAGCTTTTTTTAATAAAGATTTGGGAATAGAAAAACTTGACTGCTTTACAGAGATTTGACCTTGAACACTTTTATTAGATAGATACCGCTACCCCTTTTTAAATATTCTACTAATGCATTTCTGCAACATCTTTTAAAATGTCAGAAAAAGAAAACAGTGAGAACAACTCCTTCAGCTGAAGTTTGTTCTGAAGCAGATTCTATGCATCCAAAAGCCTTTTTGTCTAAATCAGCACATCATCCTAAAGCAAAAACCTTTTGTTGCTTTTCTTCTGAAAATTCTGTTTCCATTAACCAAATTTCTGTTTGTCATTCTAATTTATGCAACTTTATGGTTATTAGAGACACAGACACTGTCCAACATTGGTGTGTAATCGCAGATGTTTCCTGTTTCAGTGTCTAACTTTCACAGCATTAAAGAAACATCTGAATGCCATTGTATCTTGGCTGACATATCTGTTCATATTAGAAAAGTTTGGGAGACATTTTAAATCAATTACACTATGTAACCTTTTTTTTTTTTTTTACCACTCCAGTATCTATGCAGTGACTATTAGCTCCCGTGTGACTGGAGGGAAACAGGCGACCCTGTGTGCTCATGTCCAGAACCCCGCTGAACGCCTCTCTCTCGCCGTCTCCCTGACTGTGGATTCCTCCAGCAGCGTCATCCTGGAGGCGACCGTCTCTGAGGAGTTCTATCACTGCCTCAGCTTCCAGGTCAGCCTGCCTTTCTGTCTGCTGGCCTTTTTTTTCCCTACAAAATTGAGTAGAACTCTGAATTTTTCAAAACATTTAATGCATTGATGATGTTTTTAAACACAGTGTGCTTTCCTCCCCTCATCCTCTCATTGTTTGGTCACAGAATGCCGCGGATCTTGGCATCATTACGCTCCTCATTAGGTAGCGCCATAACTCAGGCTGTCAGCGGTGGGGCTCAGTCCGTGAATTCTCTGGTTCCTCTTAGCTTGCGGCTCGCAGGCCTTGCTTCATATTGATGAGGAAAGCCTTGAACCTGCTTCTAATCTGCTCTGCAACAACAACAAGTCTTCGTTTGAGTTTGTTGGGCCCCACTTCAGGAATGATCGGGTGTTTTCACACTCGCAGCCAAGCGCAGACGGCTTTCTGCCAGAGGATTAGCCTTCTACCTGCATTCTTCTGAAGAACACCTCCTGTCCTGTACCCTCAGCATGCACACATGTGGAAAAAAAATCCCCTTGAAACACTTTCCTGGAAGAAGTTTCAGTTCCCCGTTACGCAATAGCAGCTTTACTGGCAAGCGAAGGCACACAGTGAACAAGTTTTCTAATTAAATTGTTGGGACAGATCCGTTTTTTTTAGCTTATGAAGCTCAATTTACTCTGCTTTCATGCAGTTATTATCCTGTGTTTTCCAAGGCACACCTATTCCCCGCATTCTTTCCCTTTCAGATTTTATCATATTACAACCAAAATGTTTTTGTAATGTGAAACTGATTTTCTTGGGATTTTATGTGACGGACCAACACAAAGTAATGACTCAGTTGTGAAGTGGAGGGAAAATGATCAAATCTATAAAGGTTAAATAATTGTGAAACCTCCTTTACACTGACGCCCTCAAAAATATCCAGTGCGACCAACTGGTTTCAGAAGTAGACTCTACCTACAGGGTCTAAAAAAGTATTCAGCCCCTTGGATGTGTTATCCTTTTTATTGCTTTTACGAATCGATCATCAACAACAACAACAAAATTGAATTATGTCAAAGTGAAAGCTGATTTCTACTAAATGACAGTGAAATAATATTTCACGCAAAACAAGCGATTGTATAAATATTCACCCCCTTGTAGTTTCCTTTGGCTGCAATCCCAGCAGTGGTTGTGTCAACACAACCACATTTTGTTGATTCTGATTGATTTGTAAAAGCAATAAGAGAGTAAACCTGCCAAATGTGTGATTACCTCTTAAGGCACCGTAAAGCCCAATAAAACACATCAACGTTTGTAATTGATATTGAATGTCTCAAAACTGATTGGATGTTGTATTACTTCGTGGCGTTGCAGGTGCCAGCTGTACCGATCAGGACGGTAGCAGTCATCCAGGTGACCCTGGCGGGTGAGGGCGCCTCCATGAACAAGAAGACCAAAATCGTCATCGAGCCGCCCGGCTTCATCCACATTGTGCAGACTGACAAACCCATATACAAACCTGGACAGACCGGTGGGTGTCTAATGTCGTGCCGTGCTGGATGTGTGGAAGCTCTGAAGCTTTCAGCTGGATGCTGGATTTAGCAATATTCAGCTTTTGTCTCTGCACTGCTTAGCAATTCAGCTGCACCAGCATAATTTTGGGCTATTTTGTTGCATCTGCATAACGCTGAGCCATCACTTAGCAAGTTTGGGAATTTTTCTAAATGCACAGAACCACTGTTTCCTCAACAGTTCTCATTCGAAGGGGTTTGGATGAACTTTAAATTTAATCAAGGCTTTAAAATTAATCCAAAAAAAGAGAAACCATTCATTTTCTTAATCACTTCCCCATTTCTCATTTCTTTGGCTTTATTAGAAGAAATGATCTTGTACCACAAGATTCTTTTTCAGTCTGGAAGCATGGACTTTACGTCTTTATGTTTGAACAAGTATGGCGAGAGAGCAGATATTATTCTTTATGCTCCTTTACATTCATGATTTCTTTTGTTGTTTGAACTATTCATATTCATTAAGTGAATGAAATAAAAAATAAAAACAGGAGCATGGAAAATATTTGGATTTCCAGACTTTACTCAGCCCATCTTCTTTCTAGTGGCGCCCCTAAAACGTTAATAAGGGTGTAAGGGTGGCCAGTACAGGTCAGGAAATATTAAAAAAGAAAAAAAGTATCTTATGTGTTTATTGGGTTTTACATTTATGTCTTGTTTGAAGAAGTTTTTTAAAAATTATTTTAAAGGCTAAAGCAGACAAACTACTCAAAGGATTCCTTTAACTATTTGTTTGTTTTTATTTTATTAGAAGATACTCCACCTTTTCTTTTTAATTAGAATAATATCATTAGATTATACACATCATTTGTGTTTATTCTCGTCTCAAAATAAAATGTGTTGTATAATCTTTGTTCTATTTATACCCTCAGTTTGCTGTTTTGCTCATATCTAACATTTCTTTCTTCTCTTTTTAAGTCAAATTCCGGATTGTCTCTTTGGATTCCAGTTTCATCCCTGTGGTTCGAGTGGTATATTCTATTTTTATTATTATTATTATTATTTTTGTTATGCCGCTCATCTCGTCACTGTTCTGCAGCCGTGTGAAACGTGTTGGGGTTACGGCGAGTAAACTCGGTAATGGGCTGTGATTTCTTGCGAGCAGTCGGCGAACGCGAGCAGCGGGGTCTATTTTGGTTCAGGCAGAGTGGGAGGCGGAAGCAGGGCTGTTTGTTGCTTTTGGAAGACGATGTGGGCGTGAAGCAGAGTGTGGAGTGGTGCGATAAACACGCTGTCAGAGTTCATTTGGCGCACACCGCGCGTGACCTAAACATCTGAATCAATACGGGCACAGGCTTTTTTTTTTTTTTCTCCCCGTTTCTAATGAGGGAGATGAGAACATGGCAGCGTGCTGTGAACATGAAATTCCTATTTCCATAAGTCCAATTAGATGGAAATGTAAAGACGTCATCCCTTCACTCATACAGGATGCAGGTTTTATGAATTTACCTTTTTTTTTTTCATGTCTTCAAAATATCATCAGAGTGGAGAGAAAAGCATGGGTCTGTAAATAACTAATAATCTAAAACAGGAAACATTTTTTAGATGTTCTGGATAGTTTGGGCCTAAACTTGTGATGATTGCACTCAAAACTTCTCCTCGCGCTTTAGGTTTTGTGAATACATTAGGTATCTTTTTCTAAACAAATATTTTGACTACAAAAGGTAAACTAAATGAGTTTTAGTTTCCTTTTGAATTATAATGTTTCAACGTTGTCTGTACCTTTTTAATTATTGTTCTGTTTGCTGTACACTGCTGTTCTTCTTGTCCAGGTATCCCTTGGAAAAAAGGGATTTCCTGGATTCTATTATTATGTTACTTGATTTTTTTCTTTTCAATTTAACCATTGGTTTAGATATTTATATTGGGGAAATAAATCAAATAACACTTTTTCCAATCCTGGTTTTGGATTTGATGAAGAAAAATCCAATTATCAAAGCATGCATGGACCCATAACTGTACAGTATTTGCCAGAGGAGAGGAACCCCTTTCAGCTGAGATTGATATAGTCTGGAGAATTGCTCTAAGTGTGTTTTATGCACCTCCTCTTGACTTCAACTAAATTTTTTTCTTTCTTTCTTTTTAGTACAAAGAGGTGGTACTCCAGGTAAGAACTCAAATATTTCCATGCTGACATGTCTGCTGAAGTCTGCAGTTTTTCCCTGAGGAGTTTTGCCTGCAGGAAAAAGGAAAGAGGCAATAAAAATACAGAAATGCAGCAGGTCTGGCTGATGTTAAAACTCGTGGATCTCTTTAACTTTTGACTGTAACAGGTCTCACAGTGAGGCGGTATTTAGGGTTAGAAAGATCATAGTTTGTGGGAAAATCCCCAACATCCCTAACACTCAGTTAAACATAACCTCAGTAAAACATGATAGTAGAGGCAAATATTTTTAGAAATGTAAAATAAAAACACTTGTCAGCTCAAATTTTCACCAACTAATGGTAAATTATAATGCAGCATTTAATTTACATAAAAAAACAAAACAAAACAAAAAACATGAGGTCAAGTATTTACACTATGTAGGATTAGTATTAATGAAATTCCTGTGTGTAGGATCCCAATTCAAACCGCATCGCCCAGTGGCTGAATCAGACGATTGGTGGCGGCATCCTGGACCTGTCACACGCCTCCATCCCCGAGGCCGCTCAGGGAACTTACACCATCAGCGTTGTGACAGACAAAGAGGAGGAGATCTCCCACACATTCGACATCAAGGAGTACGGTGAGTTTTTCAGGAGATCTGGAGCAACAGAAGGGCTGATGGAGCTACAGTTTGTTTTTCCATTGGTTTCATTTTGTTGCAGTTTTGCCTAAGTTTGAGGTAAAAGTGGATCTGCCCAGTGTGATCACCATCCTGGACACAACAACCACATTCAAGATTTGTGGAAAGTGAGTGACAGCTAAGTGCCAACCTGCAATATGCATGTTTTCTTGTTTGCTCAAATACATTTTGTTAAATGAAACACGTGACAATACTATCCCAAAATCCCAAACTTCTTAAACTCAGGCTAACGTCGGCTTCTGGGGAGGTTGTCCATTAAAAAAAAATAAAAATCTGAACTGTAATGCACACGACTTCAGCATGTTATGACACTTGATTTATTTCTAACTAAGGTTTTTGGTTCTTGTTCTTTTAGAATTCAGACTTAGAAAGCTAGGGTCTCTTTAACAACAATGACCTTAAAATCCAACATGACTGCTGCACATAGAAAACAATATATGTTAAAAAGTTTGGTCATTGTGGTTCTGGCCTATTAAAATGCCACACTGTAGAAGCTAGAGGCAGAAAAGTTTCTCAGGCAACAGATGAAACACTTGAAATCTCAATTTTCATCTTATTTGTGCATTTAGTGGCTGACTAAATTGTTTCTTTATCATTATATTTTGTCTTTTGTCTGCAGATATACTTATGGGAAACCTGTTCTTGGTAGAGTTAAGGCCGAGTTTTGTAGGAAATACTTTCTGTTTTTCTGGCGTTCAGAAGAGCCAGACAATGACATTTGCAAGAACTTTGATTTGACTGTGAGTATTCCAGAGGAAATGGACTAGAATCACTTCCTTTCTTTATGTTTGCTAAAGTTTAGTCTATGCACACGTGTCTTAATAAGTCTTAAATTAGTGTACCTAAAGTTAAGGCCTTAAAATGTTTTAAATGCTTTTAAATAACTTGATCTTAAATACGTTAATCATTACTACCGATTATTGTCTGCTAAAATACCATTGCTACTTAGCTAGCTAGCTTTTTTGTATTTATCTTGGGTAACTGCAAATGTGTCACTGGTTGCCTGGACGACATTCAGGCAACCAGTGACACCTAGGGTGCGTTCACACTGCAGCCTGAAGTGTCTCAATTCCGATTTTTTTGCCGGGGCCGTTCACACTGCCAGTAAATGCGACCTGTATGCGTTCTGCAGTCTGAACGGGCAAACGACCTGAAAGTGTCCCGCATGCGCAGTAGAGGGCGCAATAGCGTCAGCATTCTCGGTGTTCTGCCAACCGCCATAAATAGAAGAAGTGCTCAGTGTTTGCGGAAGTAAACATGGAGGCTAACGGTGGAGCTTAGCTTACATATTTGAAGTTGTTATCCGGTCGGAGCAACATATTAACAACTTAATCGTCATATAATCCATCATGGTTGTTGTTTTTCTTCCTACTTGCGCTTATCAGGACGCAGAATAGTGAGATTTGTTGAGCATCAGTGACGTTCAGTTCGGATGAAGGCGACCTGGACGTTAGGTCGCATTTGAATCGGATACGTATCGGATATAGGTCACATTTGAAAAAGAATCCGACCTGTGCTGTTCACACTGCCATGAAAAGATCGGATACAGGTCGTATTACGTCAAAAAAATCGGAATTGGGTCACTTCAGGCTGCAGTGTGAACGCACCCCTAGTGGCAATAAAAGTCACCTAGTGACTCACATTATACTACTTACATTCTTACATGCAATTTTCTGTTGTACATTTATGCCATGATAAATTTCATTCATATTTGTTGTAAACAGTCTTAAGTTTGAGTTGATGAAACCTGCAGAAAACCTGTAAAGTATGCCCATATTTTCTTATGTTCCAGCTGGATAAAAGTGGATGTGTCTCAGAAACTGTGAGCTTGGCAGAGTTTGCTCTAAACAAGTTCTCATATTCTGACCGTTTTGAGCTAAATGCTGAGTTGGAGGAGGATGGAACAGGTTGGCTCTCTAAGATTCCAGTATTGTTTTGGACTCTAGTTTCTACCAGGAAGTGACCCGTGTGTTTTCCACTGTATAGGGGTCGTTCTTAAAGGCTCAGGGACGGCCAGCCTAAGCAGTCAGATCAGAACTATCACCTTTGAGGATGTGCCTGGAGCATACAAGCCTGGCATACCATTTGAAGGAAAGGTAAAAAGCTCCATCAAAGACCTGCTAGCATGTTTTTGGTGTTTTGCTAATAGAGATGCAGCTAAAATTATTCAACAACCTTTGCAAAGTGGATTTATTGGCATTTTGTACATGTGGCCCACTGTGGGCCACATATGTACAAAACATGGCCCATAAAAAAAGTTAGCTTAATACAGCTGGTATCAGCTAGTTTTAGGATTACTTCTGATTTACTTCTTCATTGTCAAGATTAGTCAACCTCTTTGCCACAATCATATTCTATACTTAGTAGAGCGAACTTCTGATGTTATGACCAGTTTCTGGTGTCTTCCTTAGGAATGGTGACTAATAAACATTGTGAAAACCTTTCTTTCATTTTTGCAGATCAAGCTGGTCGGCCCAGACAGTCAACCTGTTGCCAATGAGCTGCTTTATCTGTTTGTTGAAGACTCCAAGAAAATGATGCTCACGACAGACGCAAAAGGCACTGCTCAGTTTTCTCTCAACACATCTGAGTGGAAGGGCTCTGTCTCTCTCAAGGTCAGCGCACATTTTGTGGTTTGTTATTGTTTGTTGTAGAAGTGCTTCAGATGATTTAACTGGTTGAACCATTGCAGTTTTCCTTGTTGTCTGTTAGGCCAGTTGCCTGATTTGTGGGTTGACCTGTAGAAGGATCTGGAGCAACCTTCGCTGACTAATTTAGATGACAAGATTTCTGTCCCCATTTCTGAATGAAAATGCTTATTTTAACTCTTTGCTGGCCTTCACTTGAATGAACCAAGATGGCTGGATGTTGGTGTATATTTCAGTAATGGCTTAATTCAACCCTTGATCTCACTGAACAGGTTCTCACTAAGGATACGAAGGAAAACGAACCTTATGTTCCCAACTTACGGCGACCAGACTACGGATCGGCCTACCTGTTCATCTCACCTGCTTATTCCAAGAGCAATAGTTTCCTGATGCTCAAGCATATAAGCGACGGCTTCGCCTGCGACAGAGATGCAACTGTGACGGCTCAGTACATCATCCAGGGAACAGAACTGAAAGAGGGACAGACGGTCCTTAACTTCTTCTACCTGGTATGTGTCACATTGTGTTTCTGTTGCAGTAATGTTAAGAAAATGTTCCAAAATTTCTTTGTTCACCTTATTATTCAGTTCTTTCGGGGTTTTTTGTTTTACCATTATACATATCACTATACACTATAACTACAAGAGTATTAAAAAATCCCAAGTGACAGAATTTTCTCTTCTTACATTCTCTGCCTTTGTAGGTCCTGTCCAAAGGTGAAACTATGCGTCATGGTTCTGTCCCAGTGAATGTCACAACAGGAACTGGTACGAAACCAATCTAGTTTCTAAAGCATAAGCTCAGTGACAGACAATCTGTGGCACAAAAGCTGGGCATGGACTACATGCAATACATATAGTGCATGCCCAACCTTCGCTGACTGATCTAGAAGACAATAGGGTCACTGTGCTGAAGCGATGGGGAAGTTCTTTTTAGTTGGCTTTTTTGTATTTGACAGCTTTTTATGTAATTAATGTGATGAGGGGACTGGACTCCACTTCTTCACCTCCTTTTCTGTCGCTCTCCCACACACACCAAAGGTGTTCCAGTAACCTGCCTCCTTACTACTACCTTAAGTTAACCGGAACATTTATAAGCCTTCTCTTCATACAGATGAGAACAAGAGAACTGCAAAACAACAGCTCTTACTTAGAAATGAAATGATAAAGATGAGTTACAGCTTTGGATAAAATGAAGAGCCCACTGCACTGAACCTCATTGAAAAGCTCCTGGTTATTCCACTGAACTCAGTTAGAGTTCAGACATTAATATTGTTGTTTCTAAGTGAATATGATCTTGCTTTCTTTGCATTATCTGAGGTCTGAAAGTACTGCGTCTTACATTATTTCTGCAAATGCTAAATTTTTGCTTGTTATTTCAGAGACATATTGTCAGTAGTCCATAAAAGAACAATGTTCATTTTACTCAAACATAAACCTATAAAAAGTCAAATCTGAATGTTTTTTTATTTGAAAAGAAGAGGCAAACAAGGAATACAGTGTTTCTCTGATTTGTTGACCAATCAGGACATGGAATGTGGTCTGTTTTGTATTGTCATCTAGTGCTCATAACTTAGCAGGTGTTGTCTTCAGATTATTAGCAAAGAACGAAAATGTCATTTGTTATTCTCTGAAATATATCCATCTGTTTAATCATTCACATCTGTTTACGTGTGTCTGTTCGACACTACAGTCAACAAAGGGGAGCTGACCGTCAAACTGAGTGAGGTGATGGACCTCGCCCCCGTTGCCCAGGTGATTGTTTACTCTGTGATGGCCAATGGGGAGATGGTGGCAGACAGCCAGGACTTCCCCATTCAGCTCTGCCTCAGTAACAAGGTAGGAAACGCAAAGATACAGTTTTATTTTCTTTAAACCAACATATGGAGAAAACAGGATTCCACTTGTGCCTCTCTGTGATCGGTTGACTCCTCAGGTGTCCCTGAAGTTCTCGTCCGTTCAGCAGCTCCCAGCAGATCAGACCACACTGACACTGAAGGCCAACCCCAAATCCCTGTGCTCCATCAGAGCCATCGACCAGAGCGTGTTACTGCAGAGGCCAGAGCAGGAGCTCACCGTTGACTATGTATGACAACAAGCATCTCATCAAAGTGATGAGGCTGACACATTGTGATCCCCTTTGGAAAACGAAACACACTAAGGTTGAGCTCGCTCTCCTTTGGGTTCGTGTCCTGACAGATGTTTAACCAGCTGCCAGTCCAGAAGCTGTCAGGGTACGACTACGAGGTGGAAGACTTCGATCCATTCCGCTGCTTTCCCGGCCCGATCCCCAGGCCAATTCCTGAGCTCCAGCCTGTTCCTGAAGCTGAAGTCACTCCGACACCAATCGTCGACGATGTCAACGTTCGACCAAAGCGCTCGCTCTTCCTCCCTCCGTTCTATCAGAAGACAGATGTCTACAGCATTTTTAAAGTAAAGATTTATTGGAATGAGTTTCTTCTATTTTTAGGTCAGACTATCAGTTTTAACTTCTCCATCGTGTCTAGGCATTTGAATTTCCTCATCTAAATTTCTCCTCATCTTTTTTCGTTTCTCTTGATCCATTTTCAGTTCTAAGCCTGTTTGACTCTTTTTAATTTTTTAATAGCTGTGTTTCCATTGAACATATTTGTGTAATTTGACATTTCGGAAATAACTTTGCTTATTGGAAACTCAGTAATTTTGAAAAAACTGTTGCTAAAATGTTTTGGTGCTAGGATGAGATGGTGTTTTTGCCTGTATCAGAATTGGTTTATTTTGTAAAACTATGTTCAAGACGGTCACATGACTAACAACCGGATGTTGCCGTTGGTGCAAGCCATGAAGAAGAAGACGACAGGAAGTGGCAGGAAGATGATAGCGTGGCATGTTTTTATCACTTACTGCGTGAACAGACTTATTTATGTGTGATTTTAACTTCATTTCTTATTCAATGGAAACACACAATCCCATCACTTTTTAACAATCCTGTATATGAGTAATATCGTTACTCATTTAACGATAATGTCGTTACTCATATACGGTAACGATATTACAATGTGCAATAAAATGACATCGGTCATGCTGCATAATTTCTCTTTCTGTCTTTGTCTCTCCACATCTAGGACATCGGAGTCAAACTTGTGACAAACTCAGATGTGAAAAAACCTTACGACTGCTTCGTGTTCAAGTTTAACTGTATGTTTGGTCGTGTTTTGTTGTTCTGTCCATTCTTGGTGATGAAAGCAGCCACTGTTACCATTTTTAAATTTTATTTAGCAATGCCAGAGGCTCTTCCAATGGTAGATGAAGCGGGCCTGGAAGCTGATCCAGCGTCAAACAATCAAGCCGGAGTACCTAAAGAGACAATTAGAAAAAACTTCCTTGAGACCTGGATCTGGGATCTGGTCTCAGTTGGGTGAGTACTGTGGCAAAACGACTGATTGTTCTCTTTTTATTCATGTTGTTCTAGAAGTATGCTTGGCTGGACCTGTTGCCTTCAACATGGCATTGGTTAGAGGTGGAGAAGCTAGAGGTCCAGAGGGGCAGAAAAATGAGACAATCAGAACAGAGTTTCCTGAGATCTGGATCTGGGATCTTATTACTGTGGGGTAATAAGGAGAAAAGGACAACACCATGCGACCTAAAGAAAAAATCTTCATACCAATGTTTAGCTTCAATTACTCAATCAGTTTAGCTTTTAAAATGTGCTTAATGTTTTTAAACTCTTCCATATTTTTTATGCCTGATTAATTTGGTTCTGGTAATCTTAGCAAAAAGGGATTTTAAACCAGCAAGAATGGGTCCTTTTAAGATGGGTGAAGGGTGTGAGAGAAAGAGAGAGAGGGTGAGCGAGACAGAAGGGGTGAATGGTAGAGACGTCTGTGAGTCATAAGTAGGTTTAACTGTGCCTAGTGATGCACCGATCCACTTCTTTCACTTCTGATATCAATATCTGAGTGGATCAGCTGCTTTTCTAATCTCCTACAGAAAAACAGCTGAGTTAACTTGATGCTTTTTTTTTTCAACACAGTATTACAAATTAATTTGACAAAACTCTGCACTAGCCCACCACATGAGCAGCTTCACACACTTGGTCAAACATGTAAAAACAACACAACTTTACTTTGTTCAGTCAGTGCAATGAGGAGTATAACAGCTGACAAAAACGATAAGTTGAGCACATAAACCGCAACAAATTTTCTTTCAAATGGTTCAGAAAGTGCCTTTAGGAATTCGAAATTCGAAATAGAATGTAAAATTAAATAACAGAGCATGACGTCTCCAAGAACAAAACATAGAATTAGACTGAATAGATCTGCCCTTATGGATCAGGCATATTGTCACCAAGACTCAGTGTAAAATTTTTCTCAATATCGGGACTGATACAGATATTAATGTCCGATCAGTGCATCTCTATCATAGCTTGTGTGAAGGTTTTAGCTTTGTGCATTTTTACGTGTTGCTCAATCTTTCCCCAGATTTAGATTTTTATTTTCTAGTGCTTTTCTAGAAATATATAAGAACTGTTGCTTACTCTTTGAATTTCCCTGCCTGGCCCTGTGTCCAGAGACAGCGGGTCGGTGAGCCTTCAGAAGACGGTCCCTGATACCATCACCAAATGGGCAGCCAGCGCCTTCTGTGTCTCCCCTACTGGTTTCGGCGTGTCACCCAACACTGGGCTCACCGCCTTCCAGCCGTTCTTTGTCAGCCTCACCTTGCCGTACTCTGTCATCAGAGGGGAGGTGTTCACACTGAAAGCCACCATCTTCAATTACCTCTCCCAGTGCATAATGGTGGTTACTCACATTCTGACAGAGACATTTTCCTCAAGAGTACATGAGTTGTCTGGCTTATTTTAGTGTTTGGTTCTGTTTCACAGGTCAAAGTAACTCTGGCTGAGTCTGACCAGTTCACCTTCAGAGACTGTGAAGGCTGCCAGTACAGCATCTGTCTGTGTGGAGAGGAGAGCAAGACCTTCTCCTGGATTGTGACTCCAACTGTTCTAGGTACACACAGCTAAATTGGTTGCTATTCAACTAATTAGATTGTCACTGAAATGTAGGCTTGTTACAGACAACACTAAGGTCTTCTTTAGCACAGAGGACCAGAGCAAGGCTAACCACAGGAAATAAGGAAAGTCAGTGAATTTCTTTTGGAATAAACATATTTATTTATAGTTTTCCCTGGTTTAAGATTTGGGAGTCTTGCTGGACATCCAGGAATCGCTGTCCCTGGATGTGACCCCTGACCTCCAGCAATACAGATAAACATAGCACTGGCATCATCAGTGTAGCAGTGAACTTGTTAATCATGCTTTCTTGTTTCTACATGAAGCTTAGAAACAAAGAACACCATTTATAACTTCAAATAAACCCTTTTTTCGTAGCAAATTGAAATCTCTCCGATAATTATAAATTAAACTATATTTTTTTATCATTCTGCTTTCTTCTGAAGTTTCAACTATAAAGCTGCAGTAGGTAGCATGTTTTTAAAATATACTTTTTGCATATGCCTGACCCATAAGGGCAGATCTATTCAGTCTAATTCTATGTTTTGTTCTTGGAGACGTCATGCTCTGTTATTTAATTTTACATTCTATTTCGAATTCCTAAAGAGATAATCTGTGGAAGAAACAAGCTCATCTGGTTCTACAGCCATTTGCAGACATGCACCACTCCTGGTCAGAAACAACCAATCAAAGCGAGGAAGGTCTTAGCGCTGTCAATCATGTTTGTGTATATGCTGCTCACTCCTTTCCCTTCACAGCTCATAAAAGCTCAAGATTAGCAGATTGCTGCAGGTGTACAACTAAACATTCCAGGAAAACGGCTTTTTCATCATCGGTGGCTATGCTAATTAGCCTGAACATTTATAGCACGCTCCAGCGTGGCGAAGAAGCTGTAGCGCAGCAGAGAGCAAGAGGATGTGAGTAGTGCACAATGGATGATTGACAGTATCTGTCTCATAGCAAACTGCCACGACATGGTGACAGTTTTATACAAAACAGCATATTTTAAAAAAAGTTACCTACTGCAGCAATATAATAGTTCAGACTCCTGTCATGTCTATTTTTTTCTCCTGAAAATAATCCCCCTTTGTCGAGATTATCAGTCTAGATTGAAGCTGACCTGACTGATTTGTAAATAAATTCCCAATGAACTTTAGTATGGGCTCATGAACTGATCATTAAAAATCCCAGCTTGTCATAAAATGATTTCATTTTTGTTTTTCATGAATTGAAATTGTCATGTATGAACATATCAGAATGTGGGCCTTTTGGCCCTCCATAAACCACACCAGCCAGCTCTCATTACCTGGGTTCTGACATCTCACTGTTGCCATGTGTTTGCATTTCATTAAGTGAAGAGTTGACGTGCATGCTGCGTCCATCAGAACCTTCAGCTGCAGAGTGAAAGCTGGTTCTGAACAAGCTAATCACTCCTCACTGAGGGCGCCGGCGGCGGAAGCTGATGCTGTTGCTGTAGCGCAGAGGATTCCCATCAGCCTCCGTCAGGAGGGATGGAGAGGGGGTTCTGATGTATGTCAAACCGCGATCTGCTAACCCCCCCATTACCCCATTTTCCCCCAAAGCCCCCTCCCTCAGAGGAATGCTGACAATCACTTGTACTAACAAGTCAGGTAGTATCTCTGACGAAACATTCAGAAACCTCTCCCTGAGGGGCTGATCTGTACTTGTCCTCCGTGTGAAGAATTATGGGCTGTGAAGGAAGCGAGGGAGGGCATGGGAAACAGAGGTGCATGGAGACACGGAATAATAAGGCAACAAATGGGGATTAATGAGGAGGTAAACAGGAGGAGGAAGGAAAACCGAGGAAGGATGGAGGAACAGGAAGGGTAATGAGATGGGAAGCCGTCCTTCCTTTGCACATACCGTCTGACAGGTGGGAATCGATTAAACACCCCCAACGTCTGCATGTGTGTGTGTGTGTGTGCGCACAGGCGACGTGAGCCTGAGGGTCAGCGCCGAGGCTCTGAGGACCCGCGATCTGTGTGGTAACGAGGTAACCACAGTGCCAGACGTGGGCCGAATCGACACGGTGGTCCGAACACTGCTGGTGGAGGTCAGTGAATGTCAGAGCGCCCGTCACCGCGGTGACCGCAACACTTCTGCTTTTTAGCTCTAGAGTTGATGTGAACGCTGTCCGGCCAGCCTGTCCTGGGGAACAAAGAACAGTTTGGAAGATGAAAGCAGTCTTTCCAGAGCGGTGGGAGATGTTCTTCTGTTCTGATTGGACGTTTCAGATCAGAGGTCTCATAGCAACAGACAAACAGAAGCTCTGACAGGCAGCCACAGAACAAACTGATGATTATTAATGGATGTCACTAAGTGGATCTAGACAGTTCATATGTGCAATTGTTAAAAATCAGTGTGGAGGTTTTGTCCGTAGTGTAATAATCCATGTGTTAGAGATGAAACAGGTTGAAATATCTGTTTACTTATGCAGTGATTTGTTTCATACAGCTGTCAACCATTTTTTCTAAGAGCATAATGAATACATGTAATTAATACAGCGTTGCATATCAGCTGAATTTGAATTTACTATGTTTGATTTGTTCTTAATTTTTATCAAAGCTATTTCCATTTAAATAGCTGAATATTTTAATGCTCCACATTAGGGAGGCTCAGGGCTTCGCTCATCGTTTCTCCTTGCAGGAAAATGACTGGACTTTAATCAACCAATAGGAGACCTGCATCCTTCCCAGACATCTGTCAGGGTCACAGATATATTAACTGAAATTTATGGGTGTAAAAATAAGAGCAAATGTTATTAATGAGCAGCATCTTTCTGTCTTGACTAATCGTGATGGATTAATTGTTGAAATAATCATCAACTAATTAAGCTAAGTTATTGTATACCAGCTGGTAAAATCTTTACTTCTTTTAAAGTGTTTGAATAATTTCAATGTTTTAATGCATTTCTTATATTGTATAAAAAAATGCTTAAATAAACCGGTTAATCATCAGAATAAATTACTGAACTAATTGTTAGTTGCAGATGTCCTTTTTTTCTCTCCCATTTTTTTATATTGTGAAAAAATTCAGATTTTCCAGGCAGATGCAGATTCCTTGATTTTCACATTCTGAACCACGTTAGGCTTAGTATTCTCCTGTGACTCTCTGTCAGGCTGAAGGAACGCCTCAGATGAAGAGCCACAATGCCCTGCTGTGTCCTGCAGGTCAGTGTCTGCACTTCAAAGCTGGGTCTCCTGGTCTCCAGGTTTCTGTGGAGAAAATCTCTCCATGTCATTAAGCATCAGACTTTTATCAGAAAACCAGCTCACATTTCAACAAATGGCTGTTTTTGTTACCAGATGGTCCAGTGGAGAAGAAAATCTCTCTCCAGCGGCCTGAAATGTTTGTGGAGGGGTCAGTCAGAGCGTCCGTCTCTGTCCTGGGTAGGTGACACTGCACAGACCCCCTGGTGGCCCCTGGAGCGACGGGTACCTCGTCTAATAAGCAGAAATTGTGCTTAAATGTCTGACTTTTTTTCTTTTGTTTCCCTCTCTTGCAGGTGACCTGATGGGCCGGGCCCTTCAGAATCTGGACAAGCTGCTGGCCATGCCGTACGGCTGTGGGGAGCAGAACATGCTGCTGTTCGCTCCAAACATCTTCATCCTCAACTACCTGAAAAGCTCCGGTCAGCTGACCGAGGCCATCCTGGAGAAGGCCAAGCGCTTCCTGGAGAGCGGTGAGGGCACTTCACTCAATCTCTTCTCTGTCCTCTTCACCAAGAAGAGGAGGTGAAGTTGAATCAAATAAAAGACGAACAGAATAAAATATGTGAATCATTAATATTATGATAAATATGTGTTTGCATTTATAGTGGTGGTTGTAATGTAGCAAAAAGTTCAGGAGGAATCGAGCTCAGAATGTCAGAGCTAGATAAACTCTAGAGAGTTCCTCTTCCAGAACAGAAAGCCGCAAGCAGAACGCGGCTTTCTGTAGGTGGAAAAATCATTTCTGAACAAGCAGGGTTTTTTTTTAAGTATTTCTGATTCTGGTTGCTTCTCTGTGTTGTAGGATATCAGAGGGAGCTCAACTACAAGCATGACGACGGCTCCTACAGCGCCTTCGGGAACAGCGACCCCACTGGAAACACCTGGTAAGTACAATGATCTGCAGCTTTTAGTCAGGAGCTCCACAGCGGACATTTCCATATTGATTGAACAGATTAATTCATACAGTCATAATGTACACTTTATTGAAATAAGTGCTAAAATAACAAGGCGATCGTTCATAAAAATAAATCACATAGATGGGCTCCTATTTACATTCCATACAGTGAAGTTGATTGAAGTTGAGTAAACATAATTTTATTGAGTGACTCCAACACGTGTCTGATGTTTGTTTGGAGGGCAGAAACATGAAGATAGAACTGGTGTTAGACTCAAGTTGCATCATTCGAGAAGCATTTAAAACATTTATCCAAAAGGTTCGCTTTTCATATCTCTGGTTTCATGTGACAAGAGAACAAAAAAATGCAATCCAGACATGGTGGGAGGAACACACACACACACACACACACACACACACACACACACACACACACACACACACACACACACACACACACACACACACACACGCGCACATAGTTGTCTTTGCCTGCTGCCAAAAGCAAGTATCCTGATGCATTAGTTTTATTAGGAAGCTTGCAGAAAAAAATGAAGATTTTCATTTAATGGGCTTAAAGCAGAGGCTGCCTGGGGGGATTTAACGAAAAGGGGGATGGGCAGTTTTGGCAATCGGTGAATATGTGGGGGTGTATTCACCCCCCCTTTCACTCATGTGGTTGGGAGAAACTGGGGCTTAAGCATTTACTGACATTAGAGCTTAAAAAAGCTGTAAGACTGAAATGATTTAAAAGGAAATCAGTTTTCCTGCATACAGTGATTTCAGAGTTTTAGTCTCTGAATTATTCAGCTTGGTGTCCTTCTTTAAAGAAGAACAGCAAGTAAACTAGTGTTTGTGTTGGGTTCAAGGTCACCAGGTGGACCAGAACCACTCTTCACATAATGTGGCTTTAACTGTGATGAACATGGAGGAAAGCAGTGCTCCATGTTTACAGATCAGATTTAATGTAGGCTGTTCACTTGTTTACAAAAGTTTAATTGTTTTCCCAGGCTGAAACAATTAATCAGAAGTATTACAATATCCATCAACTAACTTAGTAATCAGTTGTTAACTACAGACTCTAAAACTTGCCATTTGCTGAAAGAAGAACTCCCTCACAGCAGATATTCAGCTCAAAACTGAGTAAAGAATATAAACCTTAAGATGAAAAACCTTTTTGTCTGTAAATCTGTTCTACCCTCATGTGGCAGCTTCAGTTTCACCTGATTTAAATGATGAAAAACAAAAGCAACAAAAACCTCCTAATAAGCATCGTTTGCTGCCCTTTTAATAGGTTAATCCGAATAATCAACAATGTCATAAATACATTAAAAAGATGCATTAATTTAATGAAAGCTTGATTATTTGTAGCAAAGGATGAATCTCAGCTAAAAAATACTTTTAATGTCAACATGTGAAGAGCTCAGACCTTTCTGACTGAACATCAACAATCAACTGATCTGTTTAATATTTGATTAACTGATTAATAATTGGATAGACAAAGGTGATGATAGGAGATTTTACTTACAGAGTTTCAACCAAGCGAAGCTAAACCTGCCACTGGAGGAGCTCTGGGTGACAAAAGTTTCTTTATTATGTCAAATGAAAATGGTAGATATATTTTGTAGAGTTTTGGCTTAATTAATGCTCTGACTTTATTGCTCCTTCAGCAAAATTGGCTTTTTGTTTAGTCTGTATTCTCCAGCTAACAATCATTCAATTACTAAATTAGTTGATGATCATTTTAAAAATAATAAACATCGATGTCAGAATTTCTGAATTCTGACTGCACACAGAAACTGTAGTTTCTCTGGAACTTGAAAACGGTCTATATAATTGGACCTGTATGTATAGTTTTGAACCTGTTCGCCTTGCAGAGCATCAGTGGAGTGAGCAGCGGTGTTGGACACACTGCAGTGTCCCCACAGCTTCAGCTGAGTGCTGCTGATTGAGCCGGTCCGACCTGCCGCTGCGTATCGGGGGTCATCGTCGGGCTCCTCTCTGACCTCGCGTCTGTCGTCTCCAGGCTCACTGCGTTTGTGATGAAGTCGTTTGGCGGAGCCAGAGATTACATCTACGTGGACTCACAGCACATCAAGGACGCCCGGACCTGGCTGTCCGGACTGCAGAAGAGCGACGGCTGTTTCACGTCTGTTGGGAAGCTCTTCCACAACAGCATGAAGGTACAGCTGGTCAGGAGCTCTGGACGGCAAAATACAGGCATTTAATGTAGCTATGTGAATCTGCATCCCATGGATTATTGGAAGAACAATGATGATTCATTTTAATCTCCTTTGATGTAGATGTATTGAGGTTCTTTTTGTGGGCAGATTCCAAGTTAACATGTTGCAGCAGTAAACAGAAACCCAAGCAGCAGCAGAGCACCAGGACCTGCCTTACTCTGACCTTTGGCCTTCGGTCATGACCTCTGCTTCTCTTTAGCTTTGTACTGGTTGCCACTCTGTCTCAGTCTGGCGATAATTGGAAAGTCTAAGATAAGTTGAAAGGTGCTCGTGTTAAAGATGCGGCCATGTTTCATTGAAACATGAGGTGTTGCTTTCACAACATCCCCATTTTATCACTCAAACACAGAATCCTGCATCTTGTCTTCCAGAAAGGAAACACTTCCCACGGTGGTTACGATAAGATGTAAAAACTTTTTCACAGATGGATGTCAGCTTGTTCTAACATCAAATTTAGACTTCTTACTCTTTTTAGAAAATTCTAGAAGAGTTTTAGAACATGATCATTTCTACAGCAGAAGAAAGTTTTAAAGATCAAATCTGGCTGCTTGGGGAACAAAAACACAGCTAATGTGTCGCATATTGGAAATGTTAATTCATTAATGAGAATGCAAGATAATTATTTAAGTGCGCTGACCCTGCTGTGACAACATCTGGCCACATGGTGCAGCTGTATAATGAAGTTGTCAAAGCACTAAAGGAGTTAGCAGAGCAAGAGACTTCTAGACTTCTAAACATGCATAAAAACACACACCACAGGTTTAGAAGATGTATTTTTCAAAAAGTACACCCCTACTCCTTCCATAAAATGTAAGAATTACCGTAGCAACCAGCTGCTTAATTACAGGTGAGGGTGAACACATTGTTAAGATGAAAATCAATCAGCTTGACCTTGGAGAAGCAATCTTCCTGGTGTGAGAGTTGCTGGAGGAACAATATTTCTTCCATCATTTGTCAAATTTTATTGTTTTCCCCACAATTCACTTCCATGGTATTTACTCTGCTTGTTCATTGATGTAACATTCTGGTAAAGCTAACGCACAAATACATTTATGTCCATGAATTCTAAACACGCAGAAGACAAGAAACTGGTCTGTAAAAAAACAGCAACAAAAAAACATTAAAAAGCTACAGCTATTTCTAAAAATTACATCTATTTATCTGATAAGTTTTAACATCAGATGAATAATAATAACAGACTTATCCGACATCACTGATTAGTACCTGTAGATATAATATCATAATACAGATTAGAGATGCGCCAATCAAAGATGTAAGGCTGATTTTTGATCTGTGATTGCTCTAAAGATTATATCTGCTGATACTGATTCAGATTTTTCTTAAAAAATAATTAAAAACACTAAATATTTGTTCTAGCCTGCCATGACTCTGGTCATTAGTTATTTCCATTAGCAACATAAGCAAAGTAAAACTGTGTGTGAGAGAGCTGTCACTCTAAAACAGGGTTTTACTGATCATTTTTTAAGGGGAAAAAGTGCTTAGAGTTTGATTTTTAAACCATTAGCATCGAATGTTAGCTCTTAGCATGGCTAACATTTGGAATCTGCTAGCAGTGTGTGTGTTCCTTTAAATAACGTAGTCGCACACCTTAAGGATAAAAGAATGAAACAGATTAATCCAACGTTTATACATTCAGCTTTCTTGTTAGCTACTGAACTGTCATTGTATACAGTTAGCTTGAATGTACAACAGAAATACAGAGTACACTGTAAAAAGTGATTTCCTTCATAAATGGCCTTTTAAATCTCACGTCTTCTTCTGAGTTAATTGCTAACTCATCGACAGTGAAACTGGGTTCATTTGAGTGTCCTCACTTCAGTCACAACCTCCAGCTGAAGAGAGTTGTTGTTGGCGCTTAGCTGTGGCACGTAGACAGAAAGATCAGACAAAATGTCAGTCGCTAGCTCGCTTCTGTGCATCTCTAATAACGCACCAACTTCCATGTAGGATCTTGCAGTTCTTATTTTAAAACCTGGACCTTTAGCAGGCGGACCCAGGAGTTTTATCTGTTTGGAGTTTGTATTGATTATTAACCTTAAACTAAATTTTTAAAAAGAAGCCTTTCTACTGAAGGATTTCAACTTTACTCCCTACCCACCTAAATAATTGAAAATTTAAAAAAAATTACAGTTATGGAAGATTTATGTGATGTAAAGGAGCTGTAACTGAGGTAAATATCATTACATGATTCATTTAAAAAGGATCAATTTTCTCCAAAAACATAGTTCAGGCTGGTACACAATGACTCGGATTGGTACATATTGACTCAAACTGATACATAATGGCAGATTGTTTAATGAAGGCCATGCCTCTGACCTGTTGCTGTATGATCTCGTGTTTCCACAGGGAGGAGTGAGTGACGACGTGTCGCTGACGGCTTACATCGTCGCTGCTATGCTGGAGCTGGACAGAAACGCCTTGGTCGGTTGGACGTCCTCTCTTTCTCTTTTTTGTTTCATCTTGATCAGTGTAATTTTTACTGTTATTGTTAAACCACTTTTTGCAAGATATTTAGAGAAGTTGAAGGTGATTTCAGTGTATTTCTGTCACTAAGCTGTCACAGCAGAGGGGACGGCCGCTGTCAAAGGAAAAGGAAACGGGTCAACTCCAGCTCTCAGTCTAATTGTGTCTTCTTGTGTTTGACTGCTTTGCGTCAGGACCCCGTGGTCCAGAAGGGCCTGAGTTGTCTGAAAGATGCTGTGGCTGGGGAGTTTGACAACCTGTACACCACGGCCCTGATGACCTACACCTTCAGTCTGGCTGCAGATCAGGAGATGAGGAGCAAACTCGTCACCATTCTGGACCAGAAGGCCAAGAAGGACGGTAGGAAAAGAGTGTTTTCACACCTGATAGTCCAGTAGACTGGGTTTGATTGGAGTCAAACCAACCAAACACTTTGAAAAACATGTTTATCTCCTCGCCTGTGGTGGCGCTGCACTAAGAACTACTAAAGGAAACCTCTGAAAAAGACACTGAGCTCAACTTACTGTTTCAAGAAGCATAAATATAAATAGAGTGGCATCAGATTTTAGAGATTGTAGAATTTTTCTTATGTTTTTGGCATCAGCCATTAGCTATTTGTGCTAAACTCTTTTTCTGGTTCTATTAACCCAGAATGCCCTGTGATGTAGTCCACTTCCTCCTTTTGGAGCAGTCTCTTGTCTGTTGGCATTCACACAGGCATTAGAACCAAATTACAGTTCACTTCAGACCAAAGTTCACTTTTTTGAGTTTATTGAATATCTGCCCCTCAAACAAACCAGACTTTCTGGTGTTGATGAACCTTGAGAGAACACGGGAAATCCTAGATGATGTCCTCAAAGAGTGCAAGAAGACAGAATTTAAAACAATTTGAGAGTTTCTTTCTATTAAAGAAGGTAGAATGACAAACAGAATCAAGTTGAAGATTCTCCCTCTAAGTGAGATGTCCCCACTTTATCTTGGTGGATCTATTGATGGAGACGTTGTTGGTCCGTGTTTCGTTACCTGCTGATCTTGTTGTTCCTCCTACATCCTGACTGGAAGGCGGTACTGTTCACTGGGAGCGAGTGGGATCTTCTGAGGCGGGCCTGGATGCTGTGGAAGTGGAGATGACCTCCTACGTGCTGCTGGCCCTGCTCCTCTCTCCTCCTCTGGAGGGTTTCAGTCTGGACTACACCTCTGGGATCATCCGCTGGCTCGCTCAGCAGCAGAACCCATACGGTGGCTTCTCCTCCACTCAGGTATCGTAAGCATTTCCAGTAGAACTGCAGCCCTGCAGCGGCCAGAGCTAACACCTGACTGCTCTGCCCAACAGGACACGGTCGTGGCCCTCCAGGCTCTGGCCAGGTACGCCGAAGCCACCTACAGTCCACAGGGTACGACCACGGTGACGGTGACGTCTGTGGGCGGCTTGAGGAAGGAGTTCACTGTGACGCAGAGCAACAGGCTGCTGTACCAGGAGGAAGAGCTGAGCGAGGTTCCTGGAGAGTACACCGTTAGAGCCGAGGGACACAGCTGCGTGCTGGCTCAGGTACCGCTGTGTCACACATGGGATGAGGTCCCACACTGGGGTTAAAGGTCACAAGGTTGATCTGTAGGGATGGGTTTCTGCGGTACAGACAGAGAAGCTTCTCAGACCTGACGAGAAGATGGATGAAGATAAATACAGGACAGTGAAGGGAGGAAACCTGATAGAGGATGAAGATTACTGGAGACGGAGATGGAGCTTCACCTTCCAGAGCAGCAACCTTTACCATTCGGCTCCAACTACACATCCCAACAGTCAATGCTCCGCTAAAGGCTGTTGCTATTAGCGGTGCTTTCTTTCTATTAGTTTGCTTCGTGTTGTGATCTTGTTGCCTCAGCTCGCAACTTTAAAATTGATCCAGATGGCAGCATCCATCATTGCGTCTATACAAAGTGTGATGGTAGTCACATTTAAAGACTGTTGGTGTTTGTGGTTATGTTGTGACCACATTCAGTTCAGGGCTCCGTATGTTTGACCACGTTCCATCACTGTCTGATGTTTCTCTGCAGATCTCTGCACACTACAACATCCCTCCACCTGACGACTTCTCAGCCTTCACCATCACCAAGAGCCTCGAACCCAGATGCAAACTCAGCCGGCCACAGCTCCACTTGGCTGTTCATGTCAGGTACTGCAGCTGGAGTCTCTCAAGATCTCTGCTGGACACTTTAATGCAGCTGGTTTAAAAATGCTTGATGTCACTTCCTGTAGGTATCAGGGCAGAAGAGAGGAGACCAACATGGTCATCATCAACATCAAGCTGCTGTCTGGATACGTTCTGGATCAGAGCTCCCTGCAGCTGGTAAGTCCCTCGTTTGACTTACGACTCATAAAACTGAGAAGCTTGCATCCTGATGGCTGACTCTGCTGCTGCAGCTGAAGGACGAGCGATTGGTGAAGCGCGTGGACTCAGACGAAGGATTCCTCAACATTTACCTGGATGGGGTGGGTGTCCCTCAGGCTGAGTTCTTGGTCCTTGTGTTTCCTTCTGTGTGGCTGTGCAGGAAGTTTGGAATGTTTGTGATTGCAGCTGAAAAAGGACGAGCCGCAGACGTGCAAGGTGACTCTGGAGGAGGATCAGCGGGTCAGGAACCTGAAACCAGCTGTGATTAAAGTCTACGACTACTACCAGCCGAGTAAGATCTCAGCTCGCTGCCTTTGCTCCACCATGTTCGGCCTGTTCTGTTAGTGTTTACTCATTTATCTCTCCTGTTTCAGCTGACCAGGCTGCCACTGACTACACATCCCCCTGTGCTGAGAGTAAGTCAAAGTTCTCCAACTTGGTTCTCTGCTAGTTTTCTGTAGCGCCACGCCCACTGGGATCTGCAAGGTGTGTTTAAACTGAAAAGCTGAAAAGCTGAAAGAAACGGGAGAGATGAGATTCTGGAGGAAACATAAAAATGTTTCCCTATTTTTTGTTTTTAGGGAGATAATGCTGCCTATGACCAAATGTTCTGCTATTAACGTTATACTTTTCATAAACATAGAAAGTACTCCTACATCTGTTTCTTTATGTGTCTCTGCTCTTTTTCCTCAAACCTTTTTTACTTTACTTTATTGAACGTGCCAAGTTAGAATAAAATTACAACAATGCAATAACAATTAAAGCTGCAAGCAGCCCTCGCAGCCAAACGCCACTCTGGCCTATAGCCACCGCGGGGGTTCGAAGTATTCTGCCCACCGAACCACAACATCCCGAGTTCAGGTCAGCAGCACCACCATCCCCACTATGAACAGTGTTGGTGCTGCACTGCTTCTCCCTCCTGAGACGCCGGATTGTGGACCAGAATCGCCTTGAAGCCGTACGGAAGTCTTTCTCCATGGCCTCTCCAAACTCTTCCCATGCCCGAGTTTTTGCCTCAGCGACCACCTGAGCCGCATGCCGCTTCGCCCGCCGGTACCCATCAGCTGCTTCTGGAGTCCCACAGGCCAAAAAGGCCTGATAGGACTCCTTCTTTAGCCTGACAGCATCCCTCACCGAAGGTGTCCACCAATGGGTTCGAGGGTTGCCGCCGCGACAGGCACCATGAACCTTGCGGCCGCAGCTCCGATAAGCCGCCTCGGCAATGGAGACATGGAACATGGTCCACTCAGACTCAATGTCCCCACCTCCCCCAGAACGCGTTCGAAGTTCTGCCGGAGATGGGAGTTAAAGCTCCGTCTCACAGGGGACTCCGCCAGATGTTCCCAGCAGACCCTCACTACACGTTTGGGCCTCCCAGGTCTGACCGGCTTCCCCTCCCCACCAGGTAATGGTCAGTGGACAGCTCCGCACCTCTCTTCACCTGAGTGTCCAAGACATACGGCCGCAGATCCGATGAAATGATGACAAAATCGATCATTGAACTGCGACCTAGGGTGTCCTGGTGCCAAGTGCACATATGGACACCCTTATGCCTGAACATGGTGTTCGTGATGGACAATCCGTGACGAGCACAGAAGTCCAACAACAGAACACCACTCGGGTTCAGATCTGGGGGGCCGTTCCTCCCAACCACGCCGCTCCAGGTCTCACCGTCATTGCCCACGTGAGCATTGAAGTCCCCCAGTAGAACAAGGGAGTCCCCAGGAGGGTCACTCTCCAGTACCCCCTCTAAGGACTCCAAGAAGGGTGGGTAATCTGATCTGCTGTTCAGCCCGGTAAGCACAAACAACAGTCAGAACCCCCCCCCCACCCGTAGGCGGAGGGAGGCTATCCTCTCCCCTATGATAAAGCCCCCAAAAAGCCAATTCATTTGGCACAATAATCATAATAATAAACAGCTCAATTACAATAGGCCTTCGCAGTGCTTAGCTGCTCGGGCCTAATAAATGTTCAAAGGAGTGGGTAGAAGCATAAACTTATTTAAAGTTGGTCTTGTCAGATGTTTGCTTGTACTGAGCCAGGTTCTGGTTCTGCTACAGGTTCCTTCCTGTTAAAGGTCAGTTTCTCCTCTCCATGCTCAGTCAGGCATTTCTGTAACGTCAACAACACAATGAGCGACTGTGACTGGAGGAGTGAATGCTGAAAGTCACTTCAGCTGAAATGACTTTCAGCATTCACTCAGTGCAATCTGCTGGGTTTCCTTATGAACAACTTTGAATAATTAACATAGTGTACTGTTCTGTTTGACAACTAAGATCAATGGGACGCATGATTGGATTTAAATTTCTTTCTTTTAAAACATTTTCCCTGGCGCTAGTGACCTTTAGTGAACAGTGGTCAGAAAGGACAGCAGGTTGTGTGAGAGAATGAAGATATGCGGCAAAAGTCAACAGGCCAGGACTCGAACCCTTGATGGCTGTGTTGATTAGCCCTGTGCCACCGCCGCCATGAAATAACTTTTCTTGTTATGAAACGAACCTATAGAAATAGGTCCGTTTCACTGAATTGTTTAATGAACGTTGAATTGTTTAACGAATTGAACCTATAAAAACATTTTGCTGAACTGAGCAGATCCGCTCTAGATCTCAATTCGTCTTCCATCCCACTCTGTAAACATCGATATTCCTAAAGCAGGTATAATAACCCTTGGTGTGTGTGTGTGTGATTTCTCTGCAGACGACAGTGACAACAAGGTGTAATTCCTCCTTCCACCACCAGGACAGAATTAACAGCTGATGGAACTACTGGTGACGTCTAGGATTATCGTTTTAAAACTCTTTATGTTCAGTTGGGATCTGAATCTACTTTGGGTAATGTTAGATACTTTAACTCTTAGTTTATCAGGTTTTATTCTCTTTTATTGTGGGTCACATGCTGAGAATATATATATATTTTTTGTTGGTGGTGACCAGTAATGGTCCGTTTGTGTCTCTGCTCAACACTGGAACAGTCACACTATTACGCACTGGATACAACAGACAGCAGAGGAGTATTTGCTGATAGTCATTTTGTTTTTTTTATTAATAGATCTGACAGAAATCCACATTATTCATACATGAAAGTGACACATGACACAGTAACACAGCATGGTCAGAGTGCTGACTGTGTCTGAGGGGAACAGGAGGATCCAGTCTTAATGGTGCTGGGTGATTTATTCTGTGTACATGTACCTGCACAAGTGTTGTACCAGTAAAAAAAAAAGATATTCATACGTGACTATTGTACAATTTCAAATGCAAGCTGCAATAAAAGTTCTGAAATAACAAAAAGTGAAAAGTTGTCTTTTCATACAATATCACTAACTTTTCACTCAGGCATTCTCTTTACAATACTACTTTTCTTTTATATACGTGTAGATAACAGCAACTCATGACCAACAGATGTCACTTTGAAACCTCTTGTGGAAAACGTGTGACGGCATACACACTCACTACTGGACGACTGACGTGTCTCCAAGGTAGCGGCTAACGCTCCATGCTAAAGGCCTCCAGTCAGGTCACAGTGGGGTGTTACAGTGAGGAGCTCCAGTGTTGAGGCAGCTTTCTGAAGCACTATTTCAGGTTTCTATTGGACTATTAAGGCAGAATTATAAAACACGCTGCGAACAAAAAAGGCCACACTAAAGTACAGCAGCAGCCAAGTCAATCTGTACATCCTCCATACGGTTACAGTCGGGAAGAAATGCTAAGTACCTGCTGGGGGTGGGCAATATGGACTTAAAGTTCTATCACAATATTTTCTGGTATTGTGATAATGACAGTGACAATCACAATAAATATCACATATCACATGATTTGTACACAGTAGCTACACTTAATCATATTTTCAAATGTATTGATATGTAATGATACTTTCATTGAACAGACGGTGGAGAAAGTCCTAAAACAACAAAATGGAGAGTTTGGTTTGTTAAAAATATTCATTGGAATCCTTTGTGGCAACAATAAATCAAAATTTGTATAATTTCTCATGATAAACAATGCGATAAATGCCCACCCCTAGTAACTAATGAACAAATGACAGTTTTTCTGCAAACCAGGGAACGTGCTAATAGCTGAACAAAGGACAAGAAGTACAAGTTTTCTCATGTATTTTCTTGTAACAGAGGAGCACATGGCATTATGCAGCTATTCAATAGTCAGCCGATATACACCAACTTTTACAGGGAGATGATTTTTTCCAGTCTGGTTTTGGTTTCATCTAGGTTCATATTGTCCATACCTGTACTTGAGGCCGTTTTACTCCTATAGATCTGGTAGTGGAGAGGTTTGTGGTGGCTGATTTATTGATTATTCACAGACTTCCAATAATGACAAAAGATTACTCGATACAGGTTATCACATCGGAACTACTTTTTCTAGTCTGATGCCAGTCAGAACTTTTTGCTCATTAATCAACCCAGATTACCTTTGTCTGTAATCATTCAGCTGGCATGGTGTTGACCCATGCTAGCTAATATTTTAGTCACTTGCAAAGTTTGGCCTTATATGAAGTGGAAAAAGGGCAGAACAAAGCAGCATGCTGCCAGCATGGCAACTAGTTTAACCTTCCTGCAGCCTAAGAAACGGGGTCAATTAGACTCCACAAGCTTTCTACCCTGTGCGTAGTCTGGTCAGGTTGCTCTGGCCCAGCGTGCGCTTTTACCAGGTTTTCTTTTGGTTGATGTTTGATTTCGGGAACTGACGGTCTTTCCTGCTGTTGAAATCTGCCGCGCTTCTCCTGAGCCTCACGCTAAAAGACCACTGGAGAGTTAAATATACCCCTGAAGTACTTCCTGTCGGGTCATTCACAAAGTCCAGGAATACCCTTCAGAATAAAATGCTTGAGTCAAAGCTGTATCCAAGGCAATCCTGTCAGTGACAGGCATTTGGAAGGGAGATTCCTATGAAATAATTCTTGGTAGACAGGTTTACACACTAGCAGCCATGTTGTGAGCCACATGTTCCACATTGTCCAATTTAAATGTAAAAGGATTGCTTATAGCAGTCCACTTGGTTTGTTTTCTCAGATTTTAACAATCGTTTCTAAAGGATATGTAGCATTACTCCTAGGTGAAATGTTCTTTTTCTGACCCAATGAGCCCACCACGTTGGGACCCTCTGGGATCATGAGAACCATCTCCAAGGTGAAGAGGAAACCATGCAAACCTGTGCATGATGCTGTTGGAGAGCTCAAAGAGAGAGCACTGATTTAAAAGCGTCCGTGTGATGTAGGCTCCACTGTGAGGCTGTGCAGGACTCAGGAACATGTGGTGAAGGCACAGGTCTGAATTGCATCATCCAAACAGTTGAATGTGTGTGCTTGCTGCTTTAGGCTGGTCGTGGTGAAGTCGTCACATCATCAAGTTAGCTAAAGGCTTCCTGAGCCTGCGCATGTCAGAACCGGACCGCTCCAGAGATCGATCAGTTCAGGGCAACTTGGCAGCTTTGGTGAAACCATTGGACAGTCATTTTGTTTTGGCAGTCAGCCTCAGAGTGTTGGGTTTTCTCTCATTAGAATGGCTTCTGATTAAATACGTACAGAGTTCTCAATTAAACCAACCTAAAACGTGCCACCTGCTGAGAACAGTGATGCTTCAAAGCTGTCAGAGAAGTGATGGTTTCGCACACACACACACACATATATACATATATAAATGTTGATTCATTTGGTCATGTTTATGAAAGCTTCAGTTAGTTTTCACAGTTTAATACTCAGTTGTCGCCATTTTGTTTTTACCTGTCTGCTTAAGCATTTCCTGGGAGGTTACAAATATGTGACTGAATTATGGAGATAAGTCATACAAATATTTAAATCCTAATCATAATCCGTTGAATGTTTTACATTACTCCTATTTCCAATGATTTTGGTTCTGATCCACTGAACCTCTGAGTGCATTAAAATGTGACCTGTAGTGCTGCTGAGTCAGGTACCAAATGCCAAAATGGTGACGAGGTGAAATAACCGGCAATGAGGCAGATTTCTGTTTAACGCTGATTATGAATCATGTTCTGAAAATGGGTTAGCATTAAAAGTTAGCGTTGCTCTGTCTAAAGACAGCTTCCAGCAGGGATGTCCAAACTGACATCAAGGACCTTGTGTGGCCCACAACCACAGTTCAAGAATGAAACAAACATGGCCAATCAGAAACAATCACCCTGATAGGACAAAACAAATCACCAACAAAACCACAGCCATCATTGACGAGGCCGTCAGGGTCACATGAGACTCTGGCTGTATTCAGTTCCCTGTAGGGACTATCCTGACCAGCTCCCAACAATGTTTGGTCACATTTCAAGGTCTGAGTTTCTGTGAAACGGCCTGGAGAGACGAAATGAAGGCTGTGCTGGACCTTAGACCACCTCCTCTGTTCCAGTTTGGTTTTTCTTGTTTCACCAAGATGGATTATTTCATTCCTCCCTTGAAATGAGTGTCTCAGTATTGCCAAACGCCCCTCATGAAAGGCAATGTGTGTCATTCTTAATAGTGTGGGCGGAGCCCACAAAATGGCCGCTCTTTTGACACCCTTGACTTAAGAAAATAATCCTAAAATGGAATAAAAATGTGTTAAAATATCAACAGTCTATGCTAAGCAAGCAAGACTATGGAGAGGTTGACGGTGAAAGGTGGCTTAGCAACATGTTTGTTACAGAAAACCGTTTTTAATTCGACCACTCATGGATAAAGGAAGAGCAATACGTTAGGAAGGCACCAATATGCAAATCTGGACCAATATAAATACCTGATATTAATACTGCTGTTATGACTGATAGCAAAATATATCTAGGTAAATATTGGAAAACATGACCACACTGCTGACTTCACCACTGCTTCCCCACAATCCTTTGCTGCATCAGTCTGTCACATGACCATAAAAATGTGTCCTGACCAACCTTGACCCCTCCCCTCCAGAAACAAACAGCATCAATTTGGTAATAAATATCGGTTTTTAAAATCAGCCCATTTATCGGACCAATACCGATATGTCAAAAATTACCGGTTGATACTGATGTTGGTGCTGATATATCGTGACCAAATGTTTAGGGCTGGACAATAATGTGTTAACACAGGGGTGTAAAAGTCCTGGAGCCCCGACATCCTGCATGTTTTAGTCTCTCCCTGGTTTTACACTCCTGCATCAAATGATGGTTCATTAGAGGCTTAAGGAGAACATTGACTTGCTGAGGAAATTGTTACTACCACTAGTAGTGGTAGTAACAATCATTAGTTCTCTCACTAGGGAGAGAACTGAAACATGCAGGGTGCCGGGCCTCCAGAACCGACTTTGGACACCTCTGTGTTAACAGAACCTCGCCCAAACTGGGAACTCTGGAAAACAGTGATGGGCATTGGAATCAAAATGCCTGATCAGAAATCCCTCTGATTATTTTATAGCTTCTCTCTTTATTTACAGTCTTGATGCTAAACCAGAGTAGCTGTGTGGTAATTCATTGCTTTCAGTTTAAGCCACCCTCTTCTGACAGCTGTGAAGCATAGAAACCATTGAAGTTTCATTGTGTAATGGTGTCGATCCAACCATTACAGGCCATAACTCTGTCATAATGAGTGGACTCTTCAGGAACACCTGTGGACAGTCCGTTCCTTTGGTAAGCCTGGTGAAGAAGTGGGTCTAGGATCTGAGATCATCTCTGCTGCTGCTGACCGTTAAAAAGAAAAAAGGTTTCGGTAGCTGAAACACATTAAAGTGAAGGGAATTCTTCAAATCGTCTCTCTCTACACTCAAAGTTACAACAGAATACTCAATAACATTGGCAACATGTCATTTGGCAATTTTTTCTCTAAGTAAAAAAAACTAACAAATAATACAAAATATTCAACAGTAACTACAAGATCTCCTTTTGGCAATATAGAAAGGCTTTGAACAGTCCTGGACAGGTGAACATTTTGGTTTATATACAGAGACGTGTTTAGGTGTGTGTGTGCGTGTGTGTGTGTGTGTGGCAGCAGCTCCCTTTTTCAATCCAAACAGAATCACATAGGAAACATGATGAAGGAAACTCCTGCATGGAAAAATGATTGTGTGATTAAACGCAGAAATAAAAACAGAAACGGTAACAAACAGGCGTGGTGTCCGAGTCGGAGCGGACGTCAGAACGGATCCTGCGTGTCCAATCCCTGCCGCAGCGTTCTGCTCGCCCTCCGCGCTCAGTTCATGAACTGAGTGTATCCCTCCGCTCCCGTGACGATCACGTCCATCCAGATCCTCATGGCCTCCGCCGATGGCGCCACCACATAGTAGAGGCGGTCGTGCGTCTTCACGCAGAAGGTCAGCGATGGGTTGGGGCTCTGAGGGGGGGTTTTGGAGGGGCGGCAGACAGACAGAACCAGACTCAGTAGAAGTTCTCTATCAAGTTTTCACCCCTCAGCTGCTCTACTGGGACTGGCCCTGCCTCTTACATTAACGTCCCAGCTGAGGCTGAACCAATAATCAATCTTCTCAGATTCTAAATCTCCTTTTTTTAAAATTCAGATGCTTCAGCGAGTTCGAGCTGAAAGTGTTTGGAGAATCTTTACAGTTTGGAGTTGTTGTTTTTCCCACTAAATAATAAATCAGAAAACTAAGGTGAAGGATGAAACTAGAAACTCTGCAGCTTGCCTCAGCCTCAAACAGAAAGTTCTGCTCTGCTCTGTTTGTTTCCTCTCAGAGCGCTCACCCAAATGACTTCCAGAAGAGAAGCTCACTCCCAGCTAACCGACCAAGTAATAGAGCTGAAAGAGTTGGACAAGCAGTGTTTTCCAATGATTGTCTGGATTTTGTTGTGATGGTCCCTAGTGTCAGCACTAGAGATGCACCAGGAAATTGGCCAGTAACCAGGATGGAGCATTTTTTTTCTTTGATTGGCCCCGACAGCTAACCAGCTAGCCTAAAAGTTAAAAATCAGATTTTTGTCTCCGATCAGTGAAAGAAGTAACTGTCTGACTTTAGACTGCAGGAGATATTTAAAACCATTGCACTGGATGACGGTTGGTTTAAAAGACATGTCATCTGCATACATGCATAATGCCAGTGAATGGAAGAATGTAAAAAGAAAACAATAACGGGCCAAAAACTGACACTTGTGGAAGCCCACAAGTTAGTGGAGACCGAGGAGAACGTCTCTGTTCTGATGCAGAACGTTCAATCAGTTCAATGAGAAAACCAGTCCAACCAGTCCAGAGTGCCCTAAGGTACTGGTTGTTTCTGTCCAAGAAACAACCAGTGGAGACTTTTTGTAAACCTAGCTGTGCTAATCATGCTAATAAAAGTTGCATTGTCATTGACTCAGCAGTAAGACAGTTCTATTAAATCTGTTCTCTCAGTTTCCAATACTAATATTAAACATTTAACAATCTTTCATGGATCTGGATCTCATGGAGCCTTACAAAACCCTGAAATGGGAAAACAGACACAGTCATCCCCGGCTCCAGACGAGTTTAACAGGGGGCAAAATGAATCTATGTAGCAATAATGATATTACTCAAGTAAAAAAAAAAAGGTACAGTGCAGTAAAACTACTCTTATAAATACTTTTTTTCCCCAAAAAAGTTACTCAAGTGAATGTAACAAGTACTACCCACTTTTGAACATAGACAACACCAGTAGCCTACAAGGTACTTGTTAAGCTTAAGGTTCTGTATTGATGTTAGCTAGTCATCTTTTAGCTAACATTTCCTGCATCCAACAGCTTTACTCAACTCAGTCGGTTAGTTTGGAGGGAAAAACTGTGAAAAGTTCTTTGCGTTTTGCTGGTTTGCTGCCATGGGGGGGCACGGCTGACTCTGTGGGCAGGAAATGCCCCCCAATGCCCGCCCATGCCGCCAGGCCTGCACAAAGTTCTGCTCCATGTATCTTCAATCAGAAACCAAAGAAAATTCCTCTAAGATATTGTAATTTCCTGTGACTCAAAGTGAACATAGACTATGGAAAGTGGCAATAAAAAACGAATCCTGAGCGATAGGTAAAAAAAGGTAAAAAAAAAAGAAATATCGCTTTGCTCGTTCTTCATGACAACCAGAGCAAATGTGTGTAACAAAGTTAACATCTGCAACTGTTCTCAGGCTCTGAAAGCAGTGTGTGTCTGGGCAGAGAGCAGCTCACATGAAGGTCTGCCTCTTGGTGAAGTGACATTGGAAGTGACAAGGAGCATCAAAGTTCAGGGCTGATCAGAGATGTGCAGTAAGTCAGAGTGTGCTACGCAGCGACAGGCCATCAAACACACACAGATCAGGAGGTAGCAGCTCAGCTTTGTGCAGAAGTAAAAAATAAAAAATAAAGATGAATGTCAGAAACAGGGACGACTGCATGTACGGCTCCGTAAGAAGGAACATGAAGGATGAACCCAGGTTCTCTCCCTTCAGCTCTCCATGACTGATGGTGACCAGATCTCGTCTCTTCATGCTTCAAGGTAAGAGTGTTTGCTTCCATTGATCCACCCAGCAGGAAAATGTTTTGTTCTCCTGACTATATTGTCTCCAGATTGAAGGAAGAAATTGCTCCTGGATATTTGACTCCACTCTTCTTTTTACACCGTTGATCTTGGGCAGATCTGGAAGGAAGGTGCCTCCCTTAGAGGAAAATCAAACCCCAACATGAATTTATGCTGAGGATGTTTTATTGTCAGCAGTAACAGCCATCAGATCCAGTCCTATCCTGTCCATCCTACCACTTCCTGGTTTTGTTCCTCGTGGTTTTGTGGCTACTTGCTGCCAGTACAAACTCTGCACTGGTGGCATTATGGCTCTGTAGCATCCTCCTCCTCAGCAGGAGACAGGCTCCTTCTTGACACTCTTGGGCATCCTGATTATTCTTCACTGCAGCTGAACCTCATATATTAAAGTTCATGGCTGTGACACTCTGCCGTCAGAGCCATGTTCCTTCATGTTGCCGTTAACAACCGTTGTTTATCTTGGACTGAGAATGTGCGAGATGTTCTCATATGATAAATACTTTAGAGTTTAGCAGTTTAGTGTTAGCTTCCTCTAAATAGCGTGTTGGTGCAACACTTTAGTGGTAGCTTCTATTAAATAACGAGTTGGAATAGCGCTGTAGCGTTAGCAGAACCTGTTTACAATTAGTATAATTTATAATCTGCCTGTGTCCTTCCCTCCCTGACAGGCTGTTGTTGTAATTCTTAATAACTCACCTGGCTAAACAAAGATTAAATAAACAAATTTAGGGTTAGTGCAACTAACTTTGTAGTTATTGGTGTCCATCACTGCTCACAACGTTCTCGACAATAAATGAATATACACCTATTTGATCTGCTCATACCATATAAACTGTCAGCATCAAAGAAAGCTGGAAAACATGTGAAGGTTTGTGTTAAAGCTGCAGTTGTTTTCCAGACACTTGATGAATTCAGCTGGGATCCACAGAGGGAGCAGGCAGGATTAGCAAGTCTCTGACAGGCGTCACAGTCTGTACTTCCTGAGGATTTTAGGCTTCAGGGCTCGCAGCACATTTAACCCCCGGCCCCTCACCACCCATCTCATTTAACTAATAGTTTGTACACAGTGGGCTCAGGGAGGGGAGACGGCTGAACGGGACAAACACGAACACGGGACTTAAAGAAAGCAGGGAGCAGACGGAGAACGGGTGAAAGGACAGAGTGGTACCTTAGTGGCACTGCGGAGGTGATCATAGTAGACCTCTTCTATAGCCTGGAAGTAGATCACACCCTTCAGCTTGGTCTCATGTTTGTCTGCAGAAAGAGAGAGAGAGAGAGAAGAAAAAAAATCAGCTCTGGTCAGAACCTGATCCGTTCTGACACCGTCTCAGCTGGAGGAGCCGACTCACACCTCACGCATGTCACCCAGAATCTTCCGAGCAGATCTGCACGATGTGCTCATCAGCGCAGGAGCCCGACTTTGATCATGACCAATTTGAGCTTTGTGATGATGGATGGGAAAAGACAAGCACAGCAATATTTTTTTCTCTCCTTTCTGTTTTTTAAAGCAAGTGGAGCTTTTCATTGTGTTTTCAGACTTGCCTGCATTCTTACGCTACTCTGGTACATGATTGCAGTTTGTTTCATCAGCCACTGCAGAACTGCAGTAAGGAACCGGTGGGGAACTCAACAGCCCTCTCTACCTCCAGGCGAAAAAACACTCCAGCAGCCAACTTAAAGAGCAGTAGGTAGAGGCGGGCGCAGCGCCTTCATTTCGAGGAACAACAGCCTGCTTTTAACACGCAGCCATTATCTGCTAATGACCTCTTTAGCATTCAAACAGCCGCACATTTGCATCTCATTTGACTCCGTCTAAATAAGCCAAACCGTGGCTGTGTTTGAGGCTGATTAGCGGAAATTAGCGGCGCTGCTGACTCCTGCTCGTCACCTCCTGTTACTCCGTGTTCAAGGTCAGGAGACGGGGGGCCGCGGCTCTGCATCCCAATCAGCTCGCTCAAAGAGCTGCGGCGGGCCGGGGCGCGTTTCAGCCCCTGCCAAAGTAATCTCGGTACGCCTCCTCGCCCTGGCTCCCTTTCAACAAGGTACCACTTTAAGCAGCTTTGAGTGGAACCTTGTGAGGACTTCAAAGGGCCCGACAGCGAGCGGGTGTCCCACAGCTCCAGGAACCGCGGCGAATTACACAACATGTCACCCCGCTGGAGGTGCGGAGGACACATGTTCCGACTGTCGCTGCGCCGCGGCTTCTGCCGCCCTCCATGTTCTACTCTAGCATTGACATACGGAGGCTGATGCAACCCAAAACTAACACCCGAGTTCCTCCCCAAACAGAATCCTGCATGAGGAGCAGTTAACGCTCTGCAGACGGGATTAGCCATGGATGGAGCAATGAACATGTCTGAGTCAAGTTGACAAGTTAGTTTAGTTTCCAATGAAAAATTGGTCCGTTTCCTTCAATTTGGGGGATCGTACAATTCTTACATGAAATATTATCCACTGATTGTGTTCAGCTGCAGATGCATTTTTTACTACAGATCACAAGAATTCACTAAAGCAATGCCATGTTGTTGAATTTTAGGCTAAAATGTCCATTTTCTTATACAAGAAAAACAGGAATTGAATCATTCAATTTATTTGAATTGAATTTCAGAGGCAATTTCAAAGCACATCAGTAGAACAAATAGTGAAAAGTGAGAGTTCAGACAACAGAATCATTTCATTATTTGTGTAATATTGAATAAAATAACCAAGTGATTAAAAGAACAATTTGCCATTTTTAAAAAAACTGAGTTATCAATTAATTGTTAGAATAATCAATTAATCATAAGCATATTCAATTGCTAAAATAAACATTAGTTGCCGCTCTAAACTAAATGCGTCTTTATTTAGCAAAACAAAATATAACAAAGTGCAATAAAAGTACAATACCAACTAAAGGAACTAAATAACAAATTCAACTGTTTTCACCCTCAGGTCCCACTCCAAAGAAAAAGGAGAAACTTTAACAAACATTAAATGAATGTAGAATCTGGATGCAGACAGAGCAGAGCTGTCCCACAGGAAGAGCTCAGAGCCTCCGGGAGAGTCTGTGTGGTTTACCAGGTCTGGACATGGTGACCAGGCCACATTAACAAGACTGGACCTGAGAATCTAACATTTTACAACTCAGTCATAAATGTTTCAAATAATACAAAAACAATCAGGAAGCTAAAGACATTGCAGGACCTTTTATAAGGTGCAGTTTGTGAATGAACTGTGAAAGGTTAAGAAAGACTGCAGAACCAGAGTTAATAAACCAAACGGGTTCTTTTCTCAATTTTCATGGAGGTTCAGAAAGTTTAGCTTCATTCATCTCTGGATTTCATCCAGAGTTCAACAGTAGTGCGAATGGTTTCCTGCTTCCTAAACCCAACTTATTTCAGGCCTCGACTCCTGGGTCTTACCAACGTAGTAGGAGAAGGTCCTCTTGAGGCGGTCGAACACAAACCAGCGCTTCTTCCAGGACTTGATCTTGCCTCCCATCTTCACCAGGTAGCCCTTGCACATCTTCTCTGTGAGGATGACGTGGTAGCACGTCTCCACGCTGTGGCCCGACGACTCCACATGCGAGCGCAGGTCGAACTCCTCCCTCCTGATGGGCAGGTAGCGGGTCATCGGTCGAGCCTGGACAAATGAAAAAGAAAGATTGGACTTCTGTCCTGAAGATCCTGACATGTTCAAAGATGACGTCGTCAAAACTTTGGTAACACTTTGTTAGAAGAGCTGTGCATAAGGCTGACATGACACTGACAAAAATACGACATAACACCTGTTATGAACATGAAGTCTATGACTGAAGTCTTCATGCATTTTTATGACTGTTGTCATGAAGTGTCATTCAGTAAATTACACTTTCAATGCAAGTTTTAATAGAACTTTTCATTAAAAGGGTCATTATTGTCCAAATATTGCAAAGTTTTTGTGACACTTGACTGACTTTTAGTGCAAGTTTGTATTAACAGTGTAATTATATACTGAATGACACTTCATGACAACAGTCATAAACATTCGTGAACACTCCTTCATGTTTATAACAGGCGTCATGTCATGTCAGCCTTCTGAGGTTATCCAATAACCTCTAGCATACTAAGTGGGACTATCACACTGACCTGAGAAAAGTTCTTGGACCTCATCTTGACCTCTTTCTCCACAAGCTGCTGTCTGTGGAAAGTTTCATCCTGGAGTCTTTTCTCCGCCTCCTCCCTCCTCCTCCTCTCCTCCTCCAACATCTGACGGCGAGCCAGGCTCTCTCGTTCCTGTGGGGGAAAAAGTGCTTTCATTAAATATTTTTTTGATCTTTGGGAACAGCTTTGCAGAGCATACAAGATTCTCTCTCTTTCTTTTTCTGTCAGCACAGCACTCATATATTTATGGACATGCTCCCCTGCTGGGAGCAACACACAGACTGAGTGCTGACCTCTGAGCAGATCTACCGCAGCAGTGCAGCTTAACCAGTCAGCGGCATCGAGACCCGGCTGGCTTACAGCAGTTACATGCTGGACACATGTTCTTTTGACACACCAGGCCAACAGAGAAGTAAAAAATGGAATAAAAATGGAGGACACCTGAAAACAAATCTGATCTTCACAGATGTTTCAAACTAAAATGTGTTGCAATCAAACTGCAGCTTTAACACAAACTCGTTTCCGCACCTTCACTACAGCGTAAACCTCTGCAGCTCCTCCAGAGCAACCATGGTCCAAGGGCTACGTGACCCTTCAAAATAAAATGTAGAATTTGATTCTCTCCTACAGGAAATTTGTTTAGGTTTTTAAATCAAGACAATTCGATTTTTGTTTTTTACGTTTTAAAATAAAGAAAATCAAACTTCTACATAAAAGACACAAAAAAATGTAATGTAAAAAAGGCCAACAGTTATTTATTACCTTTGCAGGTTAAGACATTGCTGAGTTCTATAGGATTTTAATAAAAGTCATCAAGGCCCCATGCAGGACAGCTGGTTTTAGACTCATGGGGTTTATAACACATGGTGTTAACATAATTTACCTTATTATTTAATTAGGGGTACTGCAAGAAAAAGAGGCACATTGTACACCGCACTTATAAGATTTTTCTATTTATTTGAACAAAATAAAATAATAAAAAAAACAGGAATGATTCCTTCCACTATCAATTATGCTCTACTTTATGTTGGTTGATATGAATGTGATAAATTTGTGTCTGATGACAATAAAAAAGCTTTATTGTATAAAAAATCTTGAGCTTTTTTAAATACAATAATAAAAATAAGATAAAAGATGCAAATCAACAGGTGATTTTATTAAATTTTTTTAAAAAGAAAATGAACATTTTATTACCTAAAATGCAATAACAGCTTTCCTTTAGTGAACATTTGGTCATTTAGAGCAAAGGACCAATCTGCAGCTAAAAATACTTCTAACATCAACAAGTGAAGTTCAGACCTTTCAGCTGGACTTATCAATACAGTGCAGGGCTGATCTTTTTTTTTTTTTGATTGATTAATAATTGAATAGCAAAAGGTTTCCTAATAGCAGATGTTTTTTTTCTTATCAGAATTTGAAGCAAGTGAAGCTAAAACTGCCAATTGAATTCTGGGTGGAACATATTTATAGACAAAGATGTTTTTTTATCTTAAATGCAAAACATTTATTTTTTTGCACAGTTTTGGATTAATTGCTGATTAATTGTTTCAGCCCTACAATAAATGTAAAACACTGTAAGGTGTTAAATTAGTGTTAGGTGAGGTGAACTTGTATTTTTATGGCTCCACTGATCTCCTTCAGCAGAGAACAGAGGCTGTGAACCAAAAACCTGAGCTCCAGTCACAATCTTGATGTTATTATGTTTCCATATTCCTGTTCAGTTATGGATGAGCTTGCAACACAGGCTCATCCGTCACTGAGGATGGATCCGGGATGGATCAAGTCGGATCCTTACCCGCGACTCGATCAGTCTGGCTTTCTCCAGCTGCGCCTCCTTCAGCATCTTCTCCATTTCCTCGATCTTCAGCACATCCACTCCTCCAACACTGCTGGCAGACACAGCACAGTGATGACTACCTCACCTCCTGTGGAAACACCTCAATCCATGCAGATCACAAGAAATCTTTAAAAACAAAGGAATTACAGCGATAAATATGATTGTTTCGTCAGCAGGGAGGTATTGATGAGCAGGCCGGTCATTAATCAGGGAGCTCCAGAGGTGCTGCTCCACCTCCACCTGGTTCAAAGCTGGCTGTCTGGTTGTGGTTTGTGGGCTGTGTGTTTGCATGTGTCTGCGAGTGTTAACGTCTCGTTTTATTGGTTCAAACGTTTGCAACCTGCGGTTCTGGAGCCGCATGCAGCTCTTCTGTCAGCCTGCAGGGATGTGTGTAACTTTAACCAAAAACAACAGATAAATATTACATAGAAACGCCTCAGGAAAGACTAGTTGTAGCAATCGGCCTTTCAGTTACATCCCCATCACCGGTCTGCACGTCTGCCAACTTCCATCCAGATCAGGCGCCACCTTCTGGGTGTTTGCCCATTTCTGTCACCATGTGGAGTTTGATGCAATATGTGAACGGAATTTCAACCATGCAGTCACCTGAGCTCGCCCACATGTGTTAATCCATTATGATTATTGGCTAATTGTGACAAGCTTTCACTAGTTTCTAACTCGCATTGAAGGGCTAATCCAATTAGAAAGTACACATTTCACTTATCCAGTTTCTCTTGGATCATGAAAACCCTTCTAGATTTTGAAGAACTAATGGAAAAATAGAGAAGAGTCAATCTTTACAGAAAAAAATCTTTAAAGCTGCATTATGTAACTTTTATAAATATGTTTTTTACATATTTGCTAAACTGTCACCATTTTATGACAAGGTAATATGAAAAAGTACATCTCCTTCTCCTACCTGTATTTCTACGGTCGTCTGCAGAAATAAATTGCTTGCCGTTTTAAATGGGTTTCCAAAAATAAACCAAATCAGGCTGTAGCAACATTACAGCTGACTGTTAGTAACAACCAATGCAAATCCAAGCAGCAAACAAAAAGAAGCAGAAGTAGCATTATTCCTCTGATTCCTTCCAGTATCTAGAACAAATTAGATGAATGCTAACATATTCATCACAACAGAATTTTTAAATCAAACTTCAAATGTATTTATTTTTTTTTTACATTCAGGCATTTAAAGATCTTTCCTGCCATGAAAAGTGTGCCTCAGCGCGTGTGTTGCCGTCGTACCCACCTGGACATGTTGTCGGGTGAGCAGGCCGAGTTGTTGCCCGTGGAAACGCTGGTGTCCATGCTGTCTGAGCTCTCCAGGCTCAGGGTGTCGTAGGGCTGCTCTCCGGCCGATGGAGGCTGGTGATGCAGGATGGAGTGGTGCACCAGGGATGGGGGGCCCAACGAGTTGTGGCTCAGAGTGGGACTGTTGGCCATGAGGGGGGAGTAAGAGGCCGGGAGGTGAGGCTGGGAGCCGTGCAGCGCCTCCCACTGGCACTGGGCCTCGGCGGCGGCTCTCTGCTTGAGCTCGGCCAGACGGCGGCGCTGTTCCTCGATCACCTGCTGACCTGACAGGAAGAGGAAGAGAGAAAAGGAGGGGTGAATTCCTTTCTTTATTTGGATTTTAGAGGGAGAACAGGACAACAAGCTGATCTGGTCTGAACACATCTGCCGTATCTCAACCAGTAGGTCTGAGCCACGGTGGCGGAACCTGAAACTGCTGCTGCGCAAGTTACTCAGCAGTTTGTTGCTAGGTAACCAGAGAGTAAGTAAGTTATCCACCTTGGTTAACTGTTTGTTAGAGGTTGAACAGCTAAAGCCTTTCCTCCACCTGCATCTCCCAGAATGTTGTGCAGTTCTGGATAGTAGTTCAGTGAATATTCTATACTGAATATTAAATATTTTTAAAGTTGCATTGTCTATTGATATTGATCACCTGTCTATCCCAATATATATTGCTATTGATTTAGCACACATCCAGCTATGTGCTCAGTCCCAAAGCAAGCAGAACAACCCAGCTCCTCTGAAATTCTCTCTCAACATGCAGTATTCTCCGGCAGAAAAAACCAGCAGAGAAAACTGATGGAAGAAGAAAAAGGATCCATGTTACAAAGAAAAGATAATGCAATTTTTCTTGTTATTATTTGGTGGGTGAAGATTGAATGAGACCATAGAGAGGGAGGAAAAATGAAGGCTGGAGTCTGAAATGAACAGTCAGGTTGTGTGAACGTCGCCTCTGATGGACCAGTCAACAGAGCCAAGAAGTCAGGCTGCCAGGCTTTTATCATCACAAAGCCACATGCAGAGTCTGGGCTTTGTTACGCTGAAGCCTGCAGGCTGGATGCTGATTGGCTGCCTGGTTGTTATTATAGCCTTGTCTGCTTTTCCATTCAGCCTCATTAATGAGGCAGAGTCTGACAGAGCCCTCGTTTATAGAAGCAGTAACAGATTCATAGAGAAGCTGTACTCTAACATAACTGCTGTCTTTTATTCAGATTTATGTGACAAACACAAAATAGTGCACGATTGTGAAGTAGAAGTAAACTTGAGCTTTTTTCCCCCCTTTAGTTTTGAAATAAAATTTACAAAAGTGAGATTGTTATCTGATTCCAGACCCCTTCATCAGGACAGCTCTGAATGAATGAACAGAGGATTGTTGAGGTGTTGTTTGACTATTATTCCCTGGACGTTCTTACTTTTTTATTTCGGGTTAGTTATTATGATGCACAACCGTGACAACAATGTGTTGTTTTCACAACTGGGAGAAGCTGATTAACATCTCAAAAGTTCAAATAATGCTTGAACTTTGACCCAGTTTGTCATGAGAGTCTTAATACAGGCCCTGTTTACATGACAATGATCCAACGAAAATTTTATTTTTGTTTAGTTTCTGTTTTTACATTTACATGAAGACGTTCTAATTACAATCTTTGTTTACACAGTAACGGTACACATTGAAAAGGTGTAATGCTCTCGCCACGCCACTAGTTGGTGTTAGGTTCTTTGAAACTAAGTGTGCATGTGTTTAAAAAAAAAAAAGATCTACTTGAAAGCACGTCGATTCGCGTTTCCCCCATCAGGTACCGTCCCCCCAGATATTGGGGGAAAACGCGCACTGTGTGTCTGATTAGGGCGCAGTTGGAAAAAAGTGGGATAACTTTGCTGAACATGTTGTTTGAGCTTTCACGGTGTCCGTAGTTCTCTAGATAAGAGGCTGAACAAGCGACTGCTTGCTATGATCGCTGAACAAGTACACGTGTATTTTGGCCCCTGGGCTGTGTGGAGCGGTGAAGAGACGCTGAGCGAACCGTATGTGGTGGGGAAACACGAGTTGTAGTAGCCCCAGCATTTTCAGTAGTTTCTTCTTCTGTGGATTGTAGGGAGCAGCTATGTTTTGCGCCGTACTATGCATGAGCTGGGGAGTCCCTGACAGAAAAGATCCATTTACTCTGTTTACAAGACAACGGACACCGGTATGTTTCAGAAACATCGCACTCTGGAACCCGTTTTCAAACTGTGGGTTGTCAGAGAAAACATTTGGTGGTTTCATGTAAATGTACAGTACAAACACAACAAAACTCTTCCATTTTCACCAGAAATGGTTGTCGCGTGAACAGGGCCAAATTCAGAGGGCTCATCAGATTTATTGCAAGACTGACTGCTACTGGAGACTCATCACCATCTACCACTCTTTGAATATGCTTGTTTGTTATAAAATGCAAAGATTTTTTTACTGATCCCTTTGGGATCAGTAAAAAAATGTCAGGTCTTGCCACAAATCTTCAGGTGGGTTTTGTTCTGAACTTTGAGTAGACCATTAGAACACAAGCATATGTTTTGATCTAAACCACTCACATACAGATGGCTGAAAGGTTAGGGCTGGTGTTCAAACTTTTTACCATGAGGGCCAAAATCATCAAGTTAAAAGCTCCCAATGCCACAAAAATAGTTTCTTTCTAAATTAGAATTTAAAATAAATATATAAATACAAGGACATTAAGCCGTTTCATTTCAGAGACAGCAGCCAGACAAACGAGGAGGACAACGTAGAGTCCTGCACACGATGACATCATCTACCTGCTGAGCTCTCCTCTAAGAGCTTCTGTCTGGAGATCTGGGAGTCTGTGCTGCAGCGGTGCGAGGAGAGGCGAGACGTGAGAAGGAGCTGGACAGCCGACGGAGACAAATCCGTCTCCAGCAGCCGTGGGTGGGCTAAATGAGACACTGCGCTCTGATCCACTTAGTCACACATGCAGCTCAGAGACAAGAGGCAGACGGAACAATATCCAACCTCAGTCTACCTTCCATTGCCACCTTTCATCACATTACGTCTGCATGAACTGAGTTATGCATATTGTGTCTGACCTGGAGAAGCTTCTGACAGTTGAAGGGATATTTACAGACTAAATATTACAATCCATCCAGCCTGTTACCTTTCTGCTGCAGAGCCAGTTGTCTCTTGGTCTCGATGTCCTGCAGAGTTGCAGCCAGGTTCCTGGGCAGGCTCCCTGTGCTGCCGGCAGCCAGCAGGGGGCTCTGCTGGGTCACAGAAAATGGGGTAAATACATGGCACCTGTATTTAGATCTGACTGACAGTTTCCATCCCCAAAACAACTCCAAGAAATCAAAACAAAATAAAATAAAAACAGCCCAAATCTCAACCTATGATCAGATTTATGTTGATGTTGCCAGATATATTTAAATATATATATGTGTATGTATAATCTTGTGTCCCATAACGTCATTGGATTCAGAACCATTTTTGGTTGTCCTTTATTATATTATATTGACACTTGATGATGTCGTATTTGACAGATTCCACACAGTTTGAAATAAATTAATAAAATAACTGCAATATCATGGCATTTTATTAAAAATTTTGTGCTATTCTGCTGCACAATGACAACCACCGCAAAATAATTTTCCTCTGAACACTTTCTAAAAAGCTGCCACATGTTGTGAAAAGCAGCTCAAATTTTAACAATCCGCCCAAAGCTGGTTTTCCCGACGAAACGTGTTCAAAAGCAGCCCGACTGGGTGGAAACCTGCCCAACCTGGCAGGGGGAGGATGACACCTGGCCTCTGGGAGGAGGATTTATCCAGCCAGCGTACCTTGGAGCTGGTGTTGCGCCCCAGCGTCGCCGCTCCGTGCTGCAAGGGAGACGAGGAGCCTGACTTGGACTGATGGAGCGGAACGCCGGGATCACTGTCCAGCTTGGAGCGAAACACCTGACAAAGGGGAACGTTTCACAAAGTGATGACAGTAGACAGTAGTAATGTACTAAAGGGAAATGTTCTAATGTTTTCTCATTTGTGAGTCTGAAAAAATGTTGCAGTACTAGGAGCCAATACTTTTATATTTTATTGGCTATGAGGAAATAGCTAATAAACATTTTGCAGTTGTAGCATGCAGCTTTTATTTTAAGAATATTTAAGTTTGTCAGTGAAAATCTGTTCTTAAAAAAAAATAAAAACAAAATGTGTCTATCTGCAGGCCGAAACTCAACCATCGTTGAGTCAGGGTTGGGGGCCACAAATAATCATTCCAAGGGCTGCAAACGGCCCCCGGGCCACACTTTGGACATCTCTGATCTAAAGCTTCAAAGTTCAATCAAATTAAAGTTTTCGATAGCCTTTTGTTATAAGCAAATCATTTCTGTTTCATTAGTTTTTTTGTTTGTTGTAGAGGATCAGCTTATTTTCCAGTAACTAAAACCTGGACTATCAGCTGAGATTTGAAGCTGAAAGCTCAGCTAACAGCTTCAAAAGTGTTCAATGAAAACAGAGTCTATAGACATAACGCTGACTTTTATGCTTTTTAGCCATTTTACTGAAATATTTTAATTTTTTAATAAAATAAGAAAATGTCACAACAACATATCAAGTGAAAAGCCTCATTTTAGAGATGCTTGATTTCCTTGTTAGCATGTAGTCCACATACCGGGCTGCTTGAGAAACATTTCAATAAGGGATGCACCGATAAATCACTGGATTCTTAGATGACAAATCGATCTTATCCAGCAAACTGTCTACCTTAAAAAAGTCTTTACAATCAGCCACCGTCTGAGGGATAACAGTCTGACTGTCTGCACTAGGAATGTACGGTATATCATCACCAACATCAATATCGGCCAATGTTTCAACTGTGACCGTCCAAAAAATAATTAACAACCAATACTTATTACAGTGGGAAATTAACTGAAGCACAGAAGTAATGATGCAGCCCCAGTCTGCATCTCATCTGTGCAGTTAACAACCTCACTGTTGCCAAATTAGCAGCTTTCTCATTATATACAGTAGAATGAGTGAAGAAACAACACAGAGTCCATTTCAACACTGAGTCAGGGAGCATGTGGTCCCAGCCTGCACAGTGTTAAAGTTACACTGATCATTGTTAATTTTTCAGAGTTGATTTTACTCTGATTAGAGTTAAGTTGAGTTGCACAGTAAACTTCATTAACAACATCAATTGTTAATATATTTTCGCTCTATGGAGATACATAAACACTTCCAGTGTTACTTTTCAAGTGTTATTCTGATAAATATCCAATAGTGTCAGATGACAAGCTGCTGGATTAAATTTGTCTGTCTTGTAAACAATGGAAAATGTAGTAATCATCTAACATCTGACACTGGAACTGGAAATATCCAGAATAAACAAAGAAAACAACAGAAACAAAAAATAAAATAGACACTCACTTCTCTGTAATAAAACTGTCCTTCAAAAAAACAAAAACATTTTGTCTTCTTTTTGAAGCTTTGGTCTTCAGTTTGAGACCAGAGCTTCAAATTGAAGACTTTTGTCATCCAGTTTTTGGTAGAAAGAGAGAAAGAGAAAAGTGATAAATCATTCAAATAGAAAATATTGAGCTTGTTTTAACTTATCATGTGATTAATTGATTTATGTTAAACCAAAGGAACAGGACATATTAAACAACAACTCTTTAGAAAGTCATTTTGGTACTGGTAACCAGTCCAGCTGTCCTGAACCCAGTATGGAGCATCGTCTTGCATCATGACACAAATGTACTTAATTAGGAAAAACTGAATTTTACCTTGTTGAATCTCAACCATTGTAAAAAAAAATAAATAATTAAACTGCAGACTGAATTAGTTATTGGTTATTTTTCTTTGTAAGGTGGGCAACTTAAAAAAAAAAGAAAGGGACACACACAAAACACACACTTGCTTTTTGACAGTGAGTCAGCAGGACAGTGACGTTTGGCAGCCCAGAAAACAGCAGATATGGTGAGGGGTGAAAGGCTACCTGCATTACCTGTCTGCGGCCTGACGGCGACTTGGCCGGCAGAGGGGGGGCACCGAGCTGTGTGGGGCCGGTCATCAGCTCCTGGTACCACTGCTCTAAATCTAGTGTGGGGAGGTGAGGCCTACTGGGCTCACACTGATGCTGGAGAGAAAATCAGACGAGCAGCAGACAGAGGCAGAGCACCAAGGTGGAAAGCAGAGAGGAAACAAGAAAACATTAGAAAGCATTGAAAGAGAGCAGAAACGGGGATGAAATGTTTGTTTCAAACACATTTTAAGTTCTACTGGATATTCTGCTCTTAGATGCAGACTTTATGACTAACCAATGTTTGAGCGGCTCATAAAGGTAATCCAATCTGAATTTAGAGACCGCCAGGATGAATGTGGTGAGACCGCCATGGAAAAGTTGAAAAGTGTTTAACTTTTGTTGCTGTTGTCGCTATTCCCTCTCGTGTGTTGGGTTCACCTGAGTGGCAGACACTCGGTGAACCACTCAGTGATGTTGGTTGCACCTGGTGTGTCGAGTCCAGCAGGTCTTTCAGCTGGTGCGTTCCCCGACTCTGGACTTCAGACATAAGCTAAGTTTTTATTTACTCCTTACTTATGAAATGGTGCACACATTGGAATTACAAAAACTAATTTGCTTAGTAGAAACAATGCGATTTTGAGCAAACTCATGTTTTTTGATCAAAAGTTTTTGCGCTGCATCGGAAAGTCTTTTTTCACATCATAAATGAGTTTGTATCCAGCAGCAACGCAATTATTTGTAGGCACCTGCCTCCCTGGACAATGAGCAGCTGGCTCAACCAAAGGTCCCACAGTATTGCACAATTCATTAAAAGTTGAGTTTGTCATTCAAAATTGCTGAACTTATCGTTGTCCTGTAAAATCCCCAACTATAATTTTCTAAAAGTGCCGCATACTTAGCGGCTCCCAAGCTCACGGGGTTTGTCACTCAAACACCTCCTCTGACGGCTGATGAGTCCCGGTGTAAAGGCTCAAATATAATAAATATATCTGATGCAACTGTTTACATCCATCACGGCCATGATTTTTAATGATTTATTGCATTACAAGACTTGTTCAAGTGTGATTTTAATTTCATTTCTTATTTATTAGATACACTGCAATTGAAAAATTGTGGGGTTTTTCCACATTAGCAGAATATCTACAAAGTTTTACACACATTTGTAATAGAAATGCAGCTGGTGTGAGACTACTGGTACCAATTGGCTGGACCTCTTAAATTAGGTCAGTCAGTTTAAAAGGGGGCGACTATTTATCCAATCACATAATTTATGTTAAATATTTTTAGCTGCCCTTATTTTGCAGGAATTAGTTTTTATTTTAACATTAAAGAGTTTGTAACTGCTGATCACGATTGATACGCAAAAGCAATAAAAACTGCAAACAAAAAAAGGGAGAATACTTTATTTAGGGACTGTATTTAGCACTTTAAACAATTCGAATACGTCTCTTAAATCTCCTCTTACCTCAGTTAGCTACCTGCATACCTCTAACTGAGACACACGGGCATTTCTATTGCTTACACTCCTAAACAATTACTCCTGCAGGAGAGGGAGAAGAAGAGGAGAGGATAACACACACCTCCACAGACAGAGAGAGGGAGGAGCCATGCCGAGAGGGGAGGCAGGAGAAGGCAGGGTCTCCTGCTCCACGCTGCAGGGGCTGGCGAAGCGGGGAGGTAGGGGAAGACTCCACCTTGGGCATCCCATAGATCTGATTTAACTGGCCCACTGTCACATACTCCTTCACAGGAGGAACACCCACACACGATGGGAGGCAGCAGGAGAGGCGGGGGGAGCAGAGAGAGACAAGTCAGCCAGACCAGAACAGCAGCAGGAGGGAAATGGGTGAAGAGGAAAAACGCTGGATCATCACTAAGAAACATCACAGTTAGTTTGAAGATTTCTCTTCTGGCATCTCCAACCACACAACAACTTGCTTCCAACAAGCATGCCTTTCTCACACTTCTTCATCAGCAAACGTTCATGCGGCACAAAGCCAACCAGCAGAGGGAGCAACATGACATGAAGATGGAAGGATGGGAGGAGAGAGAGAGATATGTCAAGCGTTAAGACAAGCAGGAAGTAAGAGTACCTCGCCGGCCCAGTACAGCTTACAGGCTTCTGACAGCTTCATGTACTCCTGAGGCCCGGCCAAGGCGAGGCAAGAAGCAGACAGGATGAGAGGCGCTGCCTTCTACAAACACTACCACAACACTCGTGTACACACAACAATGGCATGGACACTTGACAGCGGCTCTGGTGACAGCCAGACACACTCTGAGACAGACGTCACATGGCCAACACACAGCAACACGTCGCTGATCCGCTTGGTACGATGGCCAACCTGTGGCTGCTCGGATCAACCGGAGGGAAAACACTGAACAAAAGCAGATCACAGTGTGGTCACACCAGGGGGAGCGCACTATGAAGCAGGATCAGTGTGATAAGTTTGTTATGAAGACAGAATTTACAAGGTTCCTCGTTCCACGTTTTACCAACTCAAAGTTAAGACTTCTTAAGACCACTATGAATGGAATTTACGAGCGACATCTCCACGGAAATATACAAACTTCATCCAACCAATGGGCAATAAATTTGCACTTATTCACTGTAGATGCAACAAAGCTAGCTGGCTAGCTAGGAAAGAGTATGTTAGCCATAAGTTACCAGTAACCCTCAACTGGGTTGGACTAACAATACTTAGTCAACCAAGTTTGTTTGACTTGGTTGCAGCAAGTCAACCGTATTGACCTGCTGCAGATTCACCAACTCAAATAACAGATGGTTTTAAGACCTTTTTAATGCCACCGTTAATACGATTCAAGACAGAACAAAACTATAACTATAGGGAATGGTTGGGGTTGATGCTGCAATACAATCAAGTATAGCAAAAATATAGACAACATGTTTTGTCAGCTGGTTACCAGTAGCCTCAACCGTCTTGAGTCACAGAACATGACAGAAAACTCTAGCAACAAAAAATATAATCTGAAAATACAACAGTCCTGTCAAGACAAAGTTTAAGACTTAATATCAACATATTAAAGACCAACTGTTTTTTTCAAATGAGCTCAAGACATTTCAAGGCCTAATTTGAGATATGTTAACCTAAGACTTTTTAAGAATGTGTGGACACCCTGGTTTAGTAAGCAGATAACTGAAGTGTTGCTCTAAATGAGCTGACCCTACTTCACAATACACCTGGTGATGGGTGAGGGACACACCACAGCAGAGGGGGGAGCAGCAGGCATCATGCGGGGGTCAGCAGGTCAGTTACCTCTGTGGGACTGCTGGGGAACAACCGACAGAGGGGGGGAGGATGTAAGAAGGAAGGAGAGACTCCACACAGGGAGGTCTGGGAGGACCGGACATCCCCCAGCAACAGCTCAGCCTCGCTGATATGGAGAGTTTCCTGTTTGGACAGGTCATTGGAAGGTACTTTTATTGGCCACAGTCAAGGTTTGGGACTTTTCAGGTGACTGGAGTTTCAGCAACATGTTTCCATTGAACTAATTCATGTGATACTCAATAAATCATTAGCAATTAAAGCAAGAATCAGCTGAAAAACCTATGACTTGCTATCAGAAGTTGCATTAAATCCAAACAGTTATCGCAGACTTCATGCTAGTCTACAGTCAGAAGCCAGGAGATCTGAGTGAGATGACGGTGAAATGAGTGAGGCGTTGGAAACTAATCATCTTTTCACTCACCTCTCTCATGGCAGAGGAAGACTTGGGGAAGCTCTTTCCTCCGGTCAGGGTGTGGTATCTCTTCTCTACAGCCAACAGTCGCTCCTTCTCCTGGAATAAAAGCAGAATTTGGAATATACTGATGCATGCTTTTCTGAAATTTTCAGACTTTAGGGGAGGAGGCGTTTTCTTCCATTTTCTTCGGTACCTTTTGGAGCATTTGCAGCACGAGGGTCCGGTCCTTGGCCAGCCGCTCACACTCCTGGGAAGCCTGTTGGCCAAGCTGGCTGGCCTGCTTCTCCAGAGCAGAAACCTTTTCCTACACAGGAGAAAACAACAACCCGATCCTCAGGGTGAAGGTTTTCTAACTTGGGATGCAACCACAGTCATTTGTCAGCTGAACAGTGCAGACATAGCCCAGGGTCTCCTGCTACACCTGCTAATAGATGATTAGCATCCAGGGCTACAGTACCAGTGACGTGCGGTGAGGTTCATTGCTGGTGAGGCACTGACTTACTTCTATATAGACACCATGCATAGATAGATAGATAGATAGATAGATAGATAGATAGATAGATAGATAGATAGATAGATAGATAGATAGATAGATAGATAGATAGATAGATAGATAGATAGCATTTATTGTCACTGAACAGAATTCAACGAAATTTCCATTGTTATTGGACGTACGGAAATTTTGCGCAGGCGAACAACACTGGGGGGCAAAAAGACTAACCTTTTCGCCACGCTACACGCAGACACGTTGCCATAGCAACTGACAATGCTACTTTTGCACACATAACAGAATATTCAGTATGTTGTTGTATGTTTTAGGCTTAATATTTTATTAATAAATAATTGTTGTGGTAGATTAGCTACCGCTTCTACTTTACTGAATTACTTAGACATACAGACTGTAGCCCACAAAACGCACATTTCATTTAAAAAAACATCTTATTGCTGTCTTACCTTTATGTATCAATGAAATCCATGCACCACTAATTCTGCACAAAAATATCCGTTCATCCAAAGCCAAGTCTATCCTCGGCATGTCTTTTCTACTCTGTTTGAGAATCATCAAACTGTCTCGAAGCAAAACTTTCAGCTCCGGTGTTGGTCTTCCTTTAGTTCAGTATTTCTCAATTCCGGTCCTCACGCCCCCCTGCCCTGCATGTTTTAGATGTTTCCCTTCTGCCACACACCTGGATTCAATATTTTGGTGACTAACAGGCTTCTGCAGTACTTGAAGGTCATGCAATCATTTGAATCAGCTGTTCTGGAATAGAGACTCATCTAAAACATGCAGAGTAGGGGGGAGGTGAGGACTGGAATTGAGAAGCACTGCTTTAGTTATCATCTCCTGCTTCAATTGAAAATCCACTTTAGAAAACTGTTAAAGTGTAGAAATGTATGGCTAGCTCCATGGCTAGCTCACTGTGTCTTACTCTACAGTTGTGCAGTCACAATATCTGGGATCATGAGCGCCCCCTGCCATGAGGCAAGAGAACTGCCTGCCTCACCTCGAGTCTGTTCTCTGCCGTTTCTGATCGCTCCTCAAAACACGATACAAACACAGTTGGTGACAAAAAACACTGTACATTATAGACATAAGCTAGATTATGGAAAATCAGTCCATATATTAAATGTTTTTAGCCATTTTATTGCTGGCGTACAGACAGGAGGAGCTGCTCTCATAGAATGACAGACAGCACAGTTAGCGAGAGGTTGATCAATCCCAGGTGAGGCTCAGCTTCCTGCTGCCTCACCTGCTTCGGTTCTGAGCATTTGAATGGGAAAATGCGAAAATCCAGCGATTTTGAAGAAAAAATTATCAGAATTGGTTAATCTAAGTAAAAAATAGATACTTTATAGTACAAACCACAGGGTGAAAATGGCAATATAAATGGTTTTATTACTACTCTTCCATGATGACAGGTGAGGCTCTGCCTACCCTGACCGCACGTCCACGTAACAGTACCCATGTTTTCATCAGCCTTTTTTGTTTTATTATTTGAAGAATGACATTAGAAATTATTGCTGGAAACAACAGAATTGGTATTAACTTTGTAAAAAAAAAATAGTAAAAAAGAGTGATGAGTGGTTAGTAAAAAAAACCTTCAGGTGGTTTTCAGCTCTTCTGAAAAGAGTTAAAGCACAAAAGCGGAGATAGAGACACATTTGTTGAATAAGTTCTGGGGTAGCAAATTACCCCATCCAGTGATGGGTCTGTGCCTTACCAGAGGCAGAACTAAGCTTCCAAAGTTTAAATTTTTTCTAAGATGTGCGCTCCATGCTACTTTTCAACCCCAGCATCATGTCGATTACAGCCTTGCATGGGGTCAACATTCACTGAATTTACTTTACGAAGCTTGATTCACTCACTCCAAACCAATAGAAAGAAATACTTCAAATTTGCATTTTCTTTTTTTTTATTTGCAACATTTCAAAAGTTCAGAAAAATAATTTGCATGACAACAGGATGGAGCCACAGATACTGTTGTATTGTTTCACTGGTTTAAACGTCCTGGGGTCCTCACCTTCCTCTTGGCCACGCTGCGGTGGTACTCTGCCTTCTCCTGAAGGAGCTGCTGGCTGAGCGTCTCCCTTTCCTCCTCCAGGCTGCTCTCTCTCTCCAGCTGCTGAAACTCCAGATCCTCAAACTTCTTGGTCCCTGCTTCCAGCGCCTCTCCGTCCTAATTGAGCCCATCAGAAGATTGTGATTGGAACAAACATGCAACAGCACGTTGCCCACCCTTGGATACGGTATCCAGTACTCTCAGAAACCAACTCCACTTTCATAAAACCAGCAGCAGTTCTCAGCCAAACAAACTGAAACACTGGCTTTCAAGCTTAGAGTTTGATGGATGATGATTTGAGCTCAACTGATTGCCACTGACTTGAATTTGTGTGAATATTAAATTACTTTAGAGTGAAAACATATTTATGTGGGTTGAAAAGTAGCCTATTAACATGGGAGAGTAAATCTACAGCATAGGAAACAAAGCTTCATTTGAAATGAAGTGATTCACTGTTTGAAAGGATGTATAAAGCTGATCTTTAGAGAAAATCTATGTAAGTTACAGTAAAATGTTTCTCTGCAACTTTAGAGAAGCTGAATTGCAGACAGGATACAATTTTATTATCAAGCCTCTTGAGACTGCAGCCTAGACGGCCTAGAATGTTAATTCACATACGGATGGCGTAAGAATTAAACTGACCCATTTAACAGGAGTTTAAAATAAAGAAAGAAAAAAAAACCTCTACAACACCCCAACACAGAACAAAGTCGTCTAGGTTTTTCAGGCTCAGCTTCTGTTTATCCTGTTTGGCATTTCAACTCTTTTCACAGCTCTGTTCTCTCCCTGTGGACACATTAGACCAAATGAAACAGAATCGATATGAACCAGGCAATGACATGATTTCCATGAAAGCAGCTACGAGGTGGAAGCCAGTAAAAACTGAACTCATGTTACTCTGTTATGGCTGTATGAAGCCTCCTCAGCTTTAGCGATGGCATCAGCAGCAGCTGAGGGGATTGGGTCCAGATACGGCTGCATTGTGAGGGGAGGTAATGTTTCCTGCAGCTAGCTGCTACACAACATGTGTGATGAGGTTTCTCAGTTACTCTGAACCAGCAGGAAATCAGATTTGTGTATCTGACTGATGAGTTCTTTGGTTTAAAGTAATTTCCCTCAAGCTTAGGTTTTACAACATTTTACTCACAGATGAACAGGACAGAGTGACTACAGATGAAAAGAGATCTTGTATCATGGGGTCTTGTGATGATCTGAATCTATCTCTTATTTGGTAGTGAAAAAAAGCTACCAAATAGGATAACTGCTAGCTAAAAACTTAGTTGTGCTAATCCTAAAGCACTAATCATAAACATTAGCTTTGCTAACGTAGGAGTGATTTACCAACATGGGATTTTTAGCTAAAGCAATAACTTTAACCGAAACTCTACCTGCCCTCGAAAGACTACAACGCTCGAGCACCAGATTAATTTTAACATTATAGTCTAAATCAGTGTTTCTCAACTCCGGTCCTCACCTCCCCCCTGCTCTGCATGTTGTAGATGAACCTCTGTTCCAGAACAGCTGATTCAAATGACTGCATGACCACCAAGTGCTGCAGAAGCCTGTTAGTCACCCAGAGATACAATCCAGGTGTGGCAGAAGGGAAATACCTAAAACATGCAGGACAGGGGGGGTGAGGACCACGGTGGAGAAACACTGGTCTAAATGTTCTATGATGCTCCACTCATGAGTGTTACGTGTTCCTCATCTGGCTGATTACACCACACAGTCACCAGGTGCTGCAGTTCCATCAACAAGCGCTCACTCCAGACTTGATACATTACTTACAAGTGATCTTTCAGTTTAAAGTATATATATATATATATATATATATATATATATATATATATATATATATATATATATATATATATATATATATATATATATATCTGTGTGTGTGTGTGTGTGTGTGTGTGTGTGAAATGTGCCAAGGAGATGTTCTGTTCCCACTGCTGTTCTGCATAGGCCTGAACCCCCTCAGCCAAATCAAATCATTGACCTGGGAATACCACAAGCAAATGGGAACCTCGATGAGGTAACAAGGAGCCACAGCCAAATACCTCCAACGAATAAGGCAAGTCCTGAGAAGCCAGCTCAATGGCAAGAACAAGATCCGTGCAATAAACAGCTATGCCTTACCAGTAATCAGATACCCTGCAGGAATAATTAGCTGGGCAAAGGAAAAGATAAAGATGTTAAGACTCAGAAGCTACTAACCATGCATGGAGGGTTCCACCCCAAATCCAGCACCCTGAGACTGTACACAAGCCGTAAGGAAGGAGGCAGAGGACTAGTGAGTGTGAGAGCCACTGTCCAGGATGAAACATCCAAGATCCATAAATACATCAAGGACAAAGCCTCAACAGACGATGTGCTCAGCGAATGTCTCAGACAATGGGGAACAGAGGATGAGGTGCTGGAGGTACCATCATGGGAGGACAAGCCCCTACATGGGATGTACCACCGACAAATAACTGAAGTGGCTGATATCAGGAAATCCTACCAATGGCTGGAGAAAGCTGGACTCAAGGAAAGCACAGAGGCCCTCATCCTGGCTGCACAGGAACAGGCCCTAAACACCAGAGCAATAGAGGCTCAGATCTACCACACCAGACAAGACCCAAGGTGTAGGTTGTGCAAGGAGGCCTCTGAGACAGTCCAGCACATAACAGCAGGGTGCAAGATGCTGGCAGGGAAAGCGTACATGGAACGACATAACCAAGTGGCGGGCATAGTGTACAGGAACATCTGTGCAGAATATGGACTGGACGCCCTGAGATCGAAGTGGGGAACACCCCCAAAGGTGGTGGAGAATGACCGAGCTAAGATCCTGTGGGACTTCCAGATCCAGACAGACAAAATGGTAATGGCGAACCAACCGGACATTGTGGTGGTGGATAAAGAACAGAGGAAAGCCGTTGTGGTGGATGTAGCAATACCAAGTGACCACAACATCAGGAAAAAGGAGAAACTGGAGAAATACCAGGGCCTCAGAGAGGAACTGGAGAAGGCCTGGAAGGTGAAGACCAGTGGTGCCTGTGGTCATCGGGGCCCTCGGGGCAGTCACCCCCAAACTGGAGCAGTGGCTACAACAGATCCCAGGAACAACATCAGACATCTCATTCCAGAAATGTGCAGTTCTAGGCACAGCCAAGATACTGGAGGAGAACCTGAAGCTCCCAGGCCTCTGGTAGAGGACCCGAGCTCAGAGGATGAGGGAGACCAGCCGCAGAGGGTGAGAAGGGAATTATATATATATATATATATATATATATATATATATATATATATATATATATATATATATAGTGTCAGATACAGATCACACCAATTCCTACAGTGAATGTAGCCTTAGACTGATAAAACCTGAACATTTAAAATCCCAATAATATGCTTTGTTAGTTAAACCTTTATTTCACCAGTTAAAACATAAAAAATGATTTCTTATTTACAATTTTAACCTGAAACAGCTTGAAAGTGATTGTAGTTGTTATCAACTGCAGGTTAATATTGATGAAAAACGTTTGGATGGCATTATTATTTATGGATTTGTAAAATCCTGTCAAACAATCTGAATGCTGCAGCTCATATTGGGGACAAGAACAGCCTGTTGAACACAGTGCTGAGCAACTGAGGACTTTCCTGGACAGGTAATGTCACGTTTAATGTTTTAGCTCAACTTTTTAATACAAAAAGGCTGCAACCGCTGATGCCTGGCAGAAGGTGGGGGAGGGGAAAGACCCACCCTTTTGAGCTGTTCCTGCAACTGTTCCCTCAGGGACTCTGGACAGTTATGAAGCTGGTTCTTCAGCTCAGCATAGCCTTCCTGGAGCCTCTGCAGGGCCCGCCGCTCGGCCTCAACATTTGCCCTCTCCTAGGAAGACACGAGACACACATACACACACACAGAATGGATGGATGTTTGGGGAGGATTAAAGAGAGAGAAAGAGAGAAAAAAAACTGAGCATATTACTAACTTCTAAATACTGATTATACAACTTGGGAGCGAAACCACAATCCAGCCTCCAGCATCGGCTGGTTCAGAATCCTGAAGTTTTAAGTTTCATCCAGTCTAATGGATCAAAATAAGGCCCCTCCCTAACCTGCTGATGTGCACTGCCAATCAGCTGACTTACAGAGAAGACCAAATTAGTATCGGTCACAATCCAAATCAGACTATTTTAAACACTGTTGACTGGCCAGAACACTGCAAAGGGGGCACCTCTGGTACGCCACATACTACTCTGTGTTGGTCTAACACATTAAATTGAAAGAAAATACACTGAGGCTTGGTAATAAGAAAAAAAGAACTGGGGAAAAAAAATCCAAGTTGTATGAATAATTTTGCGAGGCACTGTAGACCCTGGCTGAGAACAACACCCTTCCATCTACTAGAACATTTCCCATCAAATGTCTTCCAGGTAAACTGCATCAGCTCTCCAGGATGCTGCTCCATTTTCATCCTCAGGAATCAATTAATGCGTCACCTGCTATTATTGGCTGTGCTAAAGAAATTATTTCAGTGTCCTACAACTGCTCTCCATCATCCCACAACAGCAGCAATATTTCTTGTTTTCTTCTGCTCAGGTAAAACATAAGCAGAAGACGACTGCCGATTCATTATTGCAGCTGGATGTGGAAGATCTGACCGAACATGGAGATAGGAAGGTACTAATACTTTCTTGCAGAAAAGCAGACCAGAATAGGCTAACAGAAGCATAAATATGCACATATCTAAATCTAAAAGCAATAGGATGTCTTAAGTTAGATGGTTTTAGTCAAGCTGCCTGTGAAGATGCATGGGGCTTTATTAAGAAGGTGAAGTTTCTGGAAGTTCTGGAGAAGAGAAAGATTTCAGTGATGTTAATGATCAGGTTAGCAGGGTCAGATAGCTGGAAAATAAATATAGCAACATGCAAGAAACTAAACCCAGAAAGCAGAGTCCTTCATTTCAGCCCAGATGTACATGTTCCACCATACAGGAGTAAAACCAGAGCAGAACACTGCATGAAGCAGAAACACAGCTATGGACCAGATGCAAATGCAAAGGCTGATCAGAGACTGAAGCAGCAGAAATGGTGAACTTGACTTTCTTTCTTCGCCAAAGCAGCTGGAAATCTTAACGGCTCAGGTTCCTGCTGTGTGTACCTTGTCCTTCTCCCTCTGGATGGCGCTCTCCAGTTCCTCCAGCTTGCGCTGCAGCTGACTGACGACGTCTGTCTCGGCCTCTATCTGGTCGAGCTCGGCCTGCATCTCGCCCTGCAGCAGGGCGCGCTCCATTTCCGCCTGCAAAGGTTTCAGCACACTCAGACTCACACGGCGTCATCAAAAGACGGATCATTCTGAGGCTCGGCTCATTTCCGCCGCCTTGAACTCCGCGCTGCACCTCTTGTTCGGACTCCTGTAGTTGCTGCTCCAACTCGGTGAGTCGGGTTTTGAACTCGTCGGTCCGGGCCAGAACCTGGGTCCTCTCATCTTCCAGGTAAGTCAGCTCTGAACGGCCCGCGCTGCCTGAGCCAGACGAGTCCTCGTGCTGCACAGGTGGGAGACGGTGAACTTAGTCCAACAGAAATAAAACCACACGTCTGAAGAAGTAGCAAAAGCTTCAGTGGAATCTGATTTGATTTAACCTTCATAGAAGGGATGATTCACTGACTTCAGTTGTTAAAAGAAATTTATACCAGCACTTCAGGCCAATGATACTGCCGAAGAATGTGGGAAAGGGACAGCTGAGAGCAGATAAAACCACAAAGTTATGATAACTTGTGACTATTATCCTGTTTGGGTGTTGTTTTTTTCCATCAAACCACATTCAAAGCTAGCCTGGTCGTTGCTTTCCTTAGCAACGGCGCTTGATTCTCATCTCCCTTCAGTGTTCTGTCTAGGATTTCTCCCACTAAACTCGATTTCTTTGAAAGAATTTCAACCAGGCCAATCACGGAACAGAATGAAGAGCTGTGAGTGATGGCTTCCATGTTAGCTACACTTCCAAATATTGAATAAACATTAATAGGTATGGTTGTTTACAGCACAGCTGTTTCTGTTCTCGTCACTGATGGCACAGACGAAAAAAAAGCCTTCATTAGTGGCTACTATCAAAATATTCACAAAATATTGGCATTAACTTCTGTAGAAATGTGGACTGTGGAGGCTGACATTAGTGTTGAGGACGTCTGTGCTTTTCAGTGATAGACTAACTCCTTTTAACACAACAATAATGTTTTCCAAGGTTCCTTCAGATTGTTTGTTGAAGCAGAAATGAACCCCCACTGGGCCAAGAGAAGCAGCTGTTTTGTCCATCACTGTTTGCGGACGTCACTTGTGCATCAGATGTACAAGAAATGTACAAATACAAAGGTTCCTGTTCCTGTAACTTTGTATGTAAAAAAAATGCAATAAATAGAACTAAAATATTTAATTGTTGAAATCTCTGTACTCAATGAATTAATCGAAATAACACGTTAAAATCCTGATCCTAATTAGAAGCTAATCTCACTTTTTGTATGACTAGTTTAAGACTGAAACAATATTGTGTCTCCCTTTCTGAAGTCTGGTCTGTTAATGTTTGGTGACATGCCATTATGGTGTCACCTTGTCTCCAGCTATTGGGCTGTTCATAAATTACACTGGGTTATAAAAACATTTCTTTTTAAGTTGTATATGTTTTTTTAACTGAATTAGGACTACTTTGCACCACTGAATCCAAAAATGACATCCATTTTTCTCAATTAGGTCAAGTTTTTTAATCTAATCAGAATTAGAGAAATCTGATCTTCTGACTAAATTGATGACATTTTTGTGACATTATCAGTTCATTTCTGTTAATATTTCTCATCCAAGAAAGTTTCTAGGAGAAAAAAAAAGTTGTCTACAAATTTGATATCTGTAAATTGAATAATAAATACTGATAAGGGTAAGTACATGTGACTTGAACATTACGTCTCTTTTCTGTCCTGATGGAATCTCTCCTCCTGCTCATCACTCATTGATCCAGATGTGAGAACAAGTCATACATGTTGCTCCATAGTTCAGAAAGTTGATCTGATTGAGAAAAACCAATGTGGTTTTTGGATTCAGCTCATCAAAATGACCCTAAAACTGTTGGAAAACCCCAGACAAGTTTCTGGCTGTTGACCAGACAAAGATCAGAAATGCCTGTTGGAATTGTAAAGCACAGGTTAAACAGCGAGTGTTGTTTTAAACAGTTTAGAGATTAGATTAGTGATATTAGAGCAGTTATACAGAAACTTTAGGGAGGTCTCTCTGCAGGATAACATACAGAATAGCAGTGAATCCACGCAGTTTAACAAAATCAATTCTTTGCTGGAAGAGGCGTTGTTAGTGAGGTAATGACCTGGCTCTCAGGTGGCAGCCTGGCTGGAAACGGATAGAAAAACAGGCTGTTCGGATACTGAGGATGGATCGAGTTGAAGCAAGATAGGCAAGGGAAGACTGAGACAAATCTCTTGAATATGGACACTTCAACTATCACAAACAAAAAACTCCAGGAGATTTACACTGCTTGGCAGAGACTATTGGACAAAGAAAGGAAAGCCATTTCTTTTTAAAATGTATTTCAGGTTTGAAAAAAAGCAATGTGAATATTTCACACACTGACACTGTGCAGCTCCGTGTTCAGTTTCTAACACGGAAGATGTAACGTTTCATCAACCACATGTTTAGATATAGTACTGAGGTGAAAAGAACAACAACCATAAATGTATGAAAGCAGGTGAGTGATTAATGAGCCACATGCGAGACCAACCACAGACAGAATATACGGCAACAGCCTGCAGCTCAAACTGTTCTAGATCTAGTTTTCTAGAACAGACTAATTCTAAACTAAATCATTTCCAGTCTCTATATCCTGGTGGAAATCAGCTTTGCTTCTTATCTCAGTGGTTAATGGTATCTCAGGGCAACAAGGCTGGACAACATCAGAAAAATATAAACTTGTGCTATTTGCTGAAAAAGGAGTTAATGATCTAGATCATGATAAACACAAATTTTCCTGTTCTTTTCTTTATTTCTAATAATTTAGTGTCCACTGCTTTAGGACCTTAGTGAATAAAACTTACGCCAGGAGTGTGAGACCATCCAGCTGGCCAAATATATCATTAATATGCAGAGTGTTAATATAATAGAAAGCAGTAGTGATGCACGATACATCGGAACTAACATCGTTATCGGCCGATTCAGTCATTTTCTAACATATTAGAATCGATCTCATAAATAAAACTGGGCCGATATTATCAACGAATATTAATTTCCATATTGCTGCAGTTTGTTTCTGGAGGGGCACGTGAGAAGGTTGGTCATGTGACAGTGGTAGTAATGCAGCAAAGAATTATGGGGATTTTATGATTTTTAGTCAGCAGGGAGGTTGTTTTTTTCAAAGATATGGAAAGGGTAAAGAGATGCATATATATATATATATATATATATATGTAATATAACTGACATTTACCAGGCATAAAATCAAAAATAATATTACAAAATGTCTCCCTAGAAAATATTTCCCCTGCTAAGTCGTTTGTGATGTAACATCATGCACACAGAGGTTCTGGTGGCGAATCAACAGATTGTGCAGAATTTGGAATCGGTTCCAATCTGATTTGCAGGTGAACGATTTTCAAAGCCTGAGGTCAGAAACCAACCCGAAAATTACTAATTAGTGCATAAGTTCATTACCTGTAACTCTGATAAACTGACCACCTGAAAACTCTGCATAGCAGAGTTCTGTAACCAACAGCAGAAAAGCCGATTCCAGCAGAGCCATGCAGACACAGCGACCACGACAACGTGCAGAGGGAGAGTGTGTGTTGAGAAAGGAGCCTCTGACCTGTGGCTCTCCATTGTGCAGCGCTGACACTCTGCTGGGGGCAGGAGAGGTCCTCACCTCCTGATGGGTGCTCTCGGTGCTGCTGCATTCCTCCTTCAGGTTCTCCTCATCGCTCTCTCTCTGTCTCTGCGCCAGGCGGAGGGCGGCCGGCGACGTCGGCGTTCCTCCCAGAAGATTCTCCAGGGACGGCCTCCGCCCTGAGCAGTCGCCCAGACTCCCGGGGAAACCCAGCCGTCCTGAGCCCAGGGAGTCCAGCCCCACGCTCTCACCTTTGTTGTACTCGGCGCAGAGGGTCAGGATGGTCTCCAGCCGCTGCCTCTCCTGAGGAGGGAGCCAAACACAGATGGATAAGGAGGAAGCAAAACCGTTGTGGTTTTAACCTTAAACAGTGTTACTAAAACTGGGTCTAAACTCAAGCAAAAAGACTCAGTCACTGTCAGAATCTCAAAACAAACAAACAAAAAAAAAACATACTTAGAACATACAAGATTAAATACCATGACCTGTGATTAATGCACATAAGGTCAAATTACTTTCTTTCTTCTTATGAATTTAAAGAGGCAGAATTATGTGTTGTCCAGGAACATAATGCCATTTTATAGCACAATCAAATATGTATCTTACCTTCAGTTGTTCTAAAAAGCTATAAAACTCAAAAAAGTCTTTAAAAATTTGACTTTGTAAATTGGTCCTCTGTCCTCTTGTCTCTTTAAGAAACTCCTGCATTTTCTGAAAATCCACCTTCAGCAAGTCATCACAACATCACTCCTCCATTAACTCTACAACGATGTTGATTGAGGAGGTTCTGCGACTTGAAGGCGGAGCTACATCCATCCAGGCCTTTGTCACAGCTGGTTAGTTGCCAGGGGAGATTGAAGGATTTCTCCAACAGGCATGAAAGAATCAAGGCAACAATCCAGGTCTGTTTTTGATGAGGGAATAAATGTTATAACACAATGTAAAGCTAAAAGAAGTCGATTTTACATAATACTGCCCCTTTAAGAGCTTTTACGGTCTTGAGTTTAAATTTATGTATCTAAAATTAAGACTTTTCAAGGATGTGTGGGCACCCTGACTTGAGTAAGGGCGTTCTTACTCCTTAATACTGAGTTTGAATCAGTATTTTAGACTTTTTTTTAAATATTGACTTGATTAATTGAAATGTGAAAGCATAACTGACCCCCTGATGACTCATGAATTAACAAATTAAACTTCTTTTTTTTGTTCTACATCACAAAGTGACTCAAGCCACAGTATTGTCTGTCAAAAATCCCTTCATGAGAAGCTTTGACAGCACAAAGTAGGCTAAGGCAACGTTCATACAGCGGGCAAAGGTGACCCAGATTTTTTCCCCCATAATGACCCATATTTAACTTTTTCATGGCAGTCTGAACAGTGGTCGGTTTTACACCACCGAAGTGAGGCGTGTCATGATTCTGCACTGGCAGGAGCTAGACGTAAACAATGGCTGAAAATTATATATATGAAATGAAGAAAGAATTCTGTGTCAGTGAATCGCATCACATCCAAACAGACGTTCCTACAGGCCTTGCAGTCAATGTCCCTCTGAAGGCCAGAGGTTGTTTTCTTTTTCTAAGCTTCCTTCATCTTCTTATGATCTTGTGACGATACCGTCGGATCCCATTGCTGAATAACTTTAAAATCGATCCATAAACAGCTCCATCTATTATTACTTTGTTACCAGAGTGCTGCTGTGTGACGTCAAGGTTCTTCTTCTGCGAATGCGGGTCACAAAAAAGCAAAATCTCTGAGCATGAAATGAAACAGTTGCCCCTCCTGAAATAACAGAGGACTATCTCATAGCTGATGCTTCAGGAGTCAGAGTGTTTTTCAGCTGTCTGTGCACCCACACGGTGACCTCTGACCTCTACATATCCGCATCCATCAGAGCCTGGGACGAAGTGTCTCCTAGATGGACTTCTAGACAGCAGTGTACGCACAAGAGACCGTGTTTTAGGTGCGTTTCTTTCTAAATGTTTAAGTCTAAAACTGACAGAATGTGTTTCTTTCTAAAAATAAAGCAATAATAGAAATCTAACCATGGCCATCTGATGCTTACATAAGAGCTGGGGGTGGGGAGGACCTGCGTGATGAGCAGCTGCAGCCCCAGCATTTACCCCCAATCTCAACCTGTAATCTGGGAGCAGTTAGCTTCTAACTGGAGTGGGAGGGAGCAGAAGACCCCTGTGAGCGGTTCAACATTCACAACAAAAGAGCCATAATTAAAACCTTTACTGGCAGGTCTACAATTCCACATATCCTCCCGCGCAGCATCTGCTTTAATGTGCACGTAAATCAAACCCCGGTCTGACGCCCAGCGTTCTGAAGCGGAGGAGATGACGGCAGCGGCGTCGCTCCCTCTGCCAGACACCCTTCAGGCTCTGCTGGATGATTAGTGAGATCACAGACGCTCTGATTGCCTTGATTTCTGTTGGCCGCGACATGAATCAATTTTGGCTTTTGACGTCTGGCTTCTACAGATTGCAGAGAAACGAATTCTCTGTCAGGAACATGTTGACAGATTTAGACAAATTAGAGGTTTCTGTCATTTTCCAGGATGCTCTGAAATCCAGAAGATGCTTAGTTTCTAGGTTTGGTCAGATTGAGCCAGGGAAGAAAAAAGGCGTTCCATTTTTATCCAAACTGGATAAAAATCAGGTTTATGGGCTTGAGCAAGTCTCTGATGCCATGACAACGCTGGGGACCTGTCCATGGGGAACCCCATTGACCCCTGTGTAACCCTTCAAGGATAAGTGAGTTTAGACAATGGATAGGTGGGTAGCATGTAGCCATGGTTCCAATGTCAGACTCCAATAACCAACTAACTTTGTATAAAAACTACATCCATGTGATTCACAAATATAATAAAGTCATTTTGCAGAGAGAACTGTGTTGTGCGTTTAGTTCAAACAGCATCAATAAGGCTTTGGCAAGGTGAGAGAGATGCTGCCTTTCAACCTACAGGGCAGCAGAAGAAGCAATATAGACTTGTTTTCCTTTAAAGCTGGTAATTATCCCCTTCATTCTGTGTGACAGCAGTCAACAAACTCCTCATATCATACCCTATTTCCACAGTAAACTGGGGAAGTTCAACAAAGTTTTATTCACTACATAAACCTTGGAGGGGGGGAATTGGAAAATTCAACATTTCCCCACCTCTGCAAAATGAACCCCATTCAACATCAAACTGGGATCCTTGGAGGGCTGTGCTTGTTCTGGTCCCAGAGGAGAAGCAAACACAAAGAGACGGCACTGTTTTACTGTCTGCGGCTGCTTTTGTTCCTCTGTGTCCCTGCAGAATGCACAAGGATCAAAACGGCACAGGAATGGGACTAGCAGCCCTCTCCGGTGGCCACCAACCCCCCACAGATAACAAGCTGCTGGTCCATGACACTGGCACTGATTTCTAAATCACATACAGAGTTTTTCACTCCATGGAGGTCAACCAGAGTTGAACCCACCAAGTTCTGGTCTCTGGCAGAAGCCCAGCCTGGCAGGCGGTTGAAGACCAGGATCCACTTATTTCAAACAATTCCAGGATAAAGACGAGAGAATCGAAGATTAAAGAGAGACGAAAGGCTTGATGTTCCAGTCTCTAGAGACTTTCAGGGATAACACACAAGATTCTTTCAGGTCTTAAAAACACTCATTCTGCAACAGTTACATCAGCTGCATGGTAAACTATTTGCTTTAGACAAGAAATTTGCACAACAATCGACAGCATCTCTGCAAAATAAAACCACAACAGCTAGCAGTGGTGGGCACGATGCAGCATGCCATTGCTGGTTGGTAGTTAGTTCCTATACTTCACTTCCTGTTGGAAGCCTGTTACAGACTGAGATTAGCACAAAATAAGCTTCTCTACAACCACTAAGACATCAGTGTCCAAAAGCGAGGCCTTGGTGGGTGTTGGTGACCCTCAGGATGAACTAGAAACCACTTTGGTTGTTTCATCAAAATATTGGTTGTTCAGTTCATTCTTGAGCAGGTAAAAAAAAAAAAACATGTCCGCCATCCCTTTGTAGCATGTTGGCATCAGAAAAATAAATGCATGTCCTGGATTGGCTGCCAAATGTATGTCATGTGTCTCGGTATTTCAGCTTCCCATTACGCATTTTCTTTTACATATAGATATGTAAAAGAAAAAAAAATCCTCAAATAGGTGGATTTTCTGTAAATGATTTGTTGTCACGTTCCACAGAAAAAGCTGTGACTGGGCTGGGATCCACTGCATGTCCTTTTTTATGTGTTAATACAGAAAAATTAGGCTATTTTTCCTCATGTAACAATACCAGAAGAATCTCAAACAGGCTACGATGTGAGATAAGATTGAAGTACATTTTTTAGATGACTTGTTGTTGTGAACTGTCACTTTATAAATAAACTGAACTAAATTATAAACAGTGAAAATGTTTCATGTCACTGATTTGCTGTTGGTATTTCCTGCTTTCTAACATTTGAAAAAGATCCTTATTTTTCCATCTAAAGCAGAAGGAGTTGTGCAACGAGCCTCCTGTGGTCAAGTGGGACTTGTTTTCAGATTGAAACAAAAATACTTTACGATCACATTTCTTTCCAAAAGTGAGACAAAACAAAGTGCATGTTCTCCAGTGCCAGTGGCTCCGGAGCTGAAGTGGTTTAATCTCCGGCCTGAAGCGGTTGGTGGGAGTGAAAGGTTCCCTTGTTAATGACTGAACCCCTCGGCATCACATGCAGAAAGCAAGCCGACCCACAGTGCAGACAGAAACACTTCAGCGAGCTTCAGTTAAATATAGTCGGCGGCGGCATCGGTTACCTTCATGAGCGCTGCAACCCTGCTTAAAAAGACAGGCTTCTCTTTAGCCAGGGCCAGCAGACACAGCAGGGGCTGCGTCCCGGCCGAAGCTGGCCCTGTGGCCGGCACCGTCCTGCTGCCGCCCGCTGTGTAAAACCGCTCCATTAAAGCAGCAGCGCTCCATTTGTGGCTGCTGCTTTCCTGGTGAACGGCCTCAGAACCACCTGTGTCGCTCAGAGAGGTGGGGATAGATCAGCATGTTGGGACGTCCTCCTGTGGGAGGCGGCCTGCTGGTTTGCTCTAAGAAAAGCAAAGGAACTAACTTTATATACCAAGTAGAACTTTATACTGTTCATCCGGGCTCCCCCGTGCTTGAAATAGGCCAATAACTTCAAGAGATGCTGTCGTGGCTGACTGCTTTCAGCTGTTCACACTAATCCACCACTAATCACCATCGGCAGATATCAGCCATGAAAAAAAAAAAAGCTTTGAAGTGTGCAACGTTTGCCACGTATCGTCTCAAAGCTCAACTTTGTGCAATTATCTTTCTTTTTAGCCGTTAAATAATAGAACAAATAAGTGCGAGGCTTTTGAAGTGTTTTATGGAGCTTTAGACATCAAGCGGAGGGAGATAACGACAATTAAGCTTTACAAGTCAGAGCGTTTCAGGGTGTCACTGTCAGCAGGAAGGGAAGTGAAGGCTTAGGCTTCAGAACCACCTCCACATTACACTGAAACACTGTCTGGAAGAACATGGCCACTGGGAGAATTATTCACCCATCTGTTGCTCTCTGGCTCTCCATCAGTTGACTAATTAACCAGAAGATGTGGTTCACCAGTCGGCTTCTGTCAAACAGCAACACTGTTGTTGTGTTGCAGAGGCCGACAGGAGGAAAACAAGATGTTTCTGCTGCAGGGTGCCCACAAGGTTACTGCAGCCATGGGAACCCAGCAGCTCATTAGAACACAAGACTGTTTTCTAAATAACACACTTTACTGCACATTGCTGTACCATACAAAGGTCTGAGGCAGAGCTACTTTTTTTAAGGGTTTCACTGAGAAATCAACGTTGAAGCTGGAGTCCTCTGCCTCCTCCCGGTCTGCAGAATCAACCAATCAGAGCCAGCAGGAGGGTATTAGCACTTTCAATCATGCAAGTGTACATACTACCCTTTAGCAAATTTACTATTATATTCATAATTTTATTTCTTTTTTATTTCATTATTTTTCTCTATTGCCTTTCAAAACATTCAATTAAACATAAAAAAAATGCAATTCTGGATGAAAGTACCAAAAAAAGTTATTTTTATTTTAAATTCAATTTGAAAATCCTTCACCCATTAAATAATGCCGTAACTCATTTCATCCAAGGCTCTTCAAGTTGTTGAGGATGGCCTAGTAGCTGTCAGTCTCACAGCACATCTGAGGAGACCTCTGACTGAAGACTGTAAGACAGTGTCTGGACATGCTAACAGATGGAAGAGATGCTGTGAACTTTGTCCTGGTCCTGCTCTGGTCCCATAACAACTCCTCTGGGATTTGAAGTCATAGTTTAAACTATTCAGATGCTCCCAGTTCTAAAAACAATACCTTGTTGTCATAACAACTGAAAAAACAAACAAAAATCTTTTCAGTTTCACGTCATCCAGAACTAGACACAATGAATGTTTGAACAAGCAACAAAAAATTAACAAAAGTTTTAAAACTTACATCACAAGTATAAATACTTTTACTAAATATTCCAAAAAGAAATCCAAACCTGTAATAATCAACACAACCACAAAATTCTGATAAACTGATTATGTAATTGAAACTTTTACCTTATAGAAACACTAAATAATGTTTTTAATAGTCTGTTTATTTAACGTTGCATCCATCTTCAAATTATTTTTTACATCACACTGCTTTTTATCATTTCATTTTCTATATTTTAACAAAGCACCAAACAAAAACATTATAAAAAAAACATTACAGTTAAACAAAGGAGAATAGCAGAAATGGCTTCTTTTAAAAACAACCATCCTAATTTCAATGGACTGTTGTTGCGATGCAACGCTGCAACCACAAGGTGGTGGTAATGCACCAAGTTGTTTACTTCTGCTCCATCGAGCAGCTGAAGAAAACCATTCAGTAAAAACTTTCAGCTCGGATCATTATGGCTAATCACAAACAGATAAACGACTGTTCTGTGTTACTCTTCTTCTGAAGTAAAGCAGAAAAACGTAAAACATTCAAACTACACGAACAAAGTCAGAAACAGAACTAAGCCAAAACAAAAATCTAAAATTAGCACATAATCTCTTCATGAAATCCCGTCCCTGTACGAGTATTTAATGAAGCAATGTAGCGCTTATCTCATCCAATATCCATCTATTATGGAGGACAGATTCTGACATAACTGGAAATAAATGAATGGCTTGGGAAAGTAATTCATGTGCCAAATATTGCATCTGGAAAATAAAAATAAGAGTTTTCTCAACTTGTTGTGCCAGAAAGAAGCAATCTAACTTCTAAAGAAATCACTTTTCTTTATTCTCAATAGATTTTCAGTCAGACTTTATTACATTTTTTAAATTCTAAAGTTATAAACAAATAAACTGTGCTGTAGTTTGATTGCATTTGCAGCTTTAAAGCCAGCAGAAGATGGAGACATTAGAAGATTGTCCCCATTCATGGATCATAGTTTTGATGCATTTAATGAACATTATTATACTTGAGAATCAAGGGAAAATATGATCTAGTTCTGATCAACAGTTCTACCCATCAGGGATAGAATTTTATTATTTTATTTTGCCCACATTTTATCATATCCTATGAGTTTAAGAACGCTATGTTCTCTAAATCATATGCACTAACAGCCGAAAAAACAAAATAAAAACAGATATGAAAAGCTAAATGATGCTGCACAAAGACAATAACCCCCTCTAGTGGAGAGATCAGAACACAACAGGGAGAGGAAAGTTTCCACCTCGTCTGGTAAATCTTCTTAAAGAAGTAAATAAAGTTTGTAGAGAAGCTGAAAGGGGGGCAGTTCTCATCCTAATTTGGCTTTTGTTGTGTGATGGGGATGAACGCACATGGCATATTTGTTGGATCTGTCTCAACACCGGATTACTGCAGCTTTACTTTGGACCACAAACAGATTTATTGCTGCCCCAGATAAGGAGCCACCCAGCCGGCCGTCTAGTGTGTCACAGAAAGTCTGTCCTCGTTTGTTTTTCACTGTTTTATTTCAGATCAGATGATTTGCTTTGTCCTTTTTACTGCCGCCAAACAGAGACGTGCAGGCCTGAGGCTGGCTGATAGTTAACTAAAACTAACAAAATAATTTTATAGTTAACTAAAAACTGAAACTGAGAAAACATTTTTGTTAAAAACTGTAATTAATGAGGAAAAACTATTAACTAACTGGAACTATATTGTGCGTCTATAAAACTAAAACATACTGAGATTATAGATATAATAACCTTCGTTTACATGTTTATGAATGTTTTATTAGCTTTTCATGTAGATCCCCCCCCGCCCCCCGCCACACACACACACACACACACACACACAAAAGTAGTTCAAGTCAGCTGTCGGTAAATTACGCCGGTCTGCAAAATGGCAACAGCAAAAGTTGGAATAAAACACCACACTATTATTAACTATTATTGTTATTCAATAATAATTGAATATTTTTGGGGGAAATGGTATTTCCTGTTAAATATTCCAAACAATGTATACATAATCACAAAATAAGATTTTTGTGATAGAAAACTATCTGGATTAGACAAACAAAAGGCTAATAACCTGCTGCAGGCGGAGCTGCAGGTTGTGTGCAGCTCAGCAGTGGATATATTTAGTCCTCCTGGGAGATGCTGCTATATGTTTGCTGGGCTCCATTTAACAGGCTCGGATGTATATTTAGTTGGCCGATCCTGCAGGAGGGTCACAAAGATGCCAACCATGCAGGAAACTCATCAACATTTCTGGCATCCTGTCAAAATAAAAGCTACAAGAGAGGACAACAAACCTGAGAGCAGAGAGACCAGCTGGACATGCTCCTCCATTAACCACAATGCATTGCAGCTACAGTTTTCTCTGTAGGGAGCCCGCAGAGGACCCACCCTCCTCCCCCTTCCACTCCGTCACTTCACAAAAGCATCATAACTCACTCTGCAGTCAGCTTGGCTCAAAATAGTAAATGACAATGCACTATCTCTGTCCTTTGCTATTCTGGGTTCAACTTTTCATCCTAACAGCTTCATCCACTTTAACCCCTTCCTCCCTCCACCAACTACACCTCCCCCAACCCCACCCATTATTGGTCTGAGGCAATAACTGAAAAGTTCCCCTTCGATGACCTCATGATGATGTCATCCTTCCTGTGATGATGTCACCGTCATCCACAGTGGACATGAACGACGGCTGACTTTGCCCACACGATGCAGGCTGAGTGAGCCTGCCAGGCTACGGCAGGCCGTTTTAACATAAAATCAGCTTCACCACACATTGCATTCCAGATATCTGAAATTAGTTTATGATTAGACATATAAGTTAATACAGATGTCACTATAGTCACATTCCGACTAAATGACATCATGTCCTGTTCAGGGTGACCCGGCCTCTCGCCTGCTGATGATAGGCACCAGCCCCCCTAGTTACCCCACGGGGGATAAGAGTTAGCGCCTTGAAATTGGGCCTCTGTCTCTTTAACTCCAGCTCTTTCTGAAACTCCACCTTCAAGAAGTCGTCACAACATGACTCCTCTATTAACACTATGGTGTGTCACCATGACAACTAAAATACTAACAATGATGAGAAAAAAAATCCATTTTACTGTTCTATCAACTTGTTTTCTGTATCATTTTAACATTTTCAAAAAATTCAAACTTGTTGAATTTTACACATTGCTTCTTCAAATACATGGAAGACGGGTGAGGTGAGGTGAGGTGAGGTGGGGTGAGGTGAGGTGAGGTGAGGTGAGGTGAGGTGAGGTGAGGTGAGGTGAGGTGAGGTGAGGTGAGGTGAGGTGAGGTGAGGTGAGGTGAGGTGAGGTGAGGTGAGTAGTGCCTCATAAATGTGCCGTGGAAACACACAGGGTGAGACAGAAAGTACTATGCCTGGAAGATAGGGGGCACTGCTGAGCTGCAGACCCACAAAGGGCAACGTCTGCTAGTTCTACACATTGAAGAGGCTGAAAGCCCACAACAGGAAAAGAAGTGATCCGGGATGAGTCTCCTTGGCGATCAGCTCCATTGAAACAGACAAACATCTAAAGATAAACGCAAAAAAGTACAGACAGACAGGCAGACAGGCAGACAGGCAGACAGACAGACAGACAGACAGGCAGACAGGCAGACAGACAGACAGACAGACAGGCAGACAGGCAGACAGACAGGCAGACAGACAGGCAGACAGGCAGACAGACAGACAGACAGACAGACAGACAGACAGACAGACAGGCAGACAGGCAGACAGACAGGCAGACAGACAGGCAGACAGGCAGACAGACAGACAGACAAGCAGAGGTATCCTTGGAGATGGACAGGAATATGGACTTCATACAAAAATAAAGGTGATCATACCCAATTTTCAATTCAGACAGAGTTCGGCCCAGAAAAATGTTAACAAAACCGAATTTGACTTTAGTTTTTATATTTAACTTCATATAATATTGTTGAACAGCACATAATTGATTAAAGGATCATTAAAATCTTTTAAAACCACTAATTGTTCCTATTATGGTTAAAACTGAAACTGAAGCGTCTATTTTGGGTTTTATATTTTTGTGGATCTGATTCCAGAGGAGTCAGTGTCAGTCATGACACTCACCAAGCACCTGAGGCCAAAAAGTGTGAGTCTGACATGTTGCTGATCCTGAACGGAGCAACATCCAGAACAAACCTGAGAGAGAACCTAGTAGAGGCTACAGGTAGCCTGAGGCTGGAGCACAGGTTCAACTACAGCCAGAGGAACTATGGGATACTTCAGATTAAAGCATAGTAATCTGTTAAAGTGGCCTAATCAAAGGTCAGACCTAAGTTAAACACAGAAGCAAGATACACTGAAGACTGAGGTTGCAATATGACAAAACATGGAAAGTTCAGTGAAGCTGGATGCTTTCGCAGTGTGCTAAAAGCTCCACTGTGGAACCAGCTGCCTCACAACAAGCCTCCTTTCAGAACCAACATAGATCAGAGAAAAAACATCTCTCTCAATGGAGAGACTTGCAGCAGTGGATATTAAAATATTATTTCTGTAAGGATGCACCGATTACAGTTTTCTGGCCGATCACTGATCTATAAAATGCCTGACCTGCCAATTCTGATTTTGGCTGGTGACGATTTTTTTCTTGTTAAAGAGGCCTGGGAGGACATAGCTCTGCCTTCGAGATGCATCTCCTCCTCAGAGCTGCAGTTTCTAAGCTTCAGGGCCTTCACCTCATAAAGGAGAACTCCCCTGCAGCTCCTTCATTTAGCTCCTTCAGACTAGCCGGAAACAATTAGCAAATACCTGGGGAGCTGCTTTCAATGAAATGCTGGTGAAAACGTGAAACGGTTAATAGCGGAGCCATGTTGTGATGACTTCCTGAAGGCAAACTTTAACATTTTCGTCAAAGTTACTAAGTTGGCAACACACACGTAAACATGACCTGAGTCAGTCAGGCCTGTCTCAGCCAGGGCAGAAGGGACAGTGGCTGATTTTCAGACCTTTGCAGAGGTAGAGAAGATTGGTTTCTCATGTAAATTATCTCCCAAAATTTTGGAAATCGGGGCCAATTTATTGGTTTAGCCCTTGTATTTTGACCTTTTGTGTCTGAATTTTACTCACATTTCACCTCAAACTAATGACACCTGCTTAAAACCTTTGAAATATAGTAAAAAAAAACAGAACAAAACATACCAGTACTCAAATCTCTGTCTTCATCAAAGGTATAAAGTGGTGTAAACCCAACCCAAACATTTATTATTACACTCACAGATAATCAAAGACACAAATACACCTTGGACTATTTTCTCTTTAGGTTTCTTCAACCAGGAGGAAAGTCAAAGCTAAACGAGATGAGACATTAAAAGAGTTAAACATGGTCAGACTGTGTGAGTCCTGTCCTGTCAGCACACTGCCACGTCTCCAGAAGAAGCACCAGAACATGACCCGGCTCAGACCCAGGCTCTGAGCAGCTCAGCCATCTCCGCTACCCTCCAATTACAGTCAGGCAGCAACACATAGAAAACCTGTCTGAAACGGACTTCTGTGTGCGTTGCTTCAGACAAGTTCAGGACCGATTCTCACCTCGACCCCTCGGGCTCGCTCCGGTTCAGGAGACAAAAACACTGCGGTTGCTAAGGACTCCACAACACTGTGTGTCAGCAGCAGCTTAGACAGACAGCAGCCAAGTCACAGACAGCTCACTGACATGGTTTATGGAGCTGGGTCACTCCTCCTTTCACAAACAGAGACGCGGCGCTCATTATGGCCAAGATTAGAGCGTAAAGAAGAACCTGCAAGAAGCTCCAGATCATCTCCAGGTACTGAGAGCTTAAAGGGAAATTCTATGGCAAAACAAGTGATAAATCAGTTCAGTTCTTTTCAGGAAATGTTTGCTGCCCTAAAAAACAAAATCATTGAAACTACATCAAAGAACCATAATAATTAATGCAATTTAGGCCACAGTGTAAATACAACATCAAGGAACAAAATCTCAAATGTTCAACAGAGAAATAACCTAAATTTCATTGGATTAACTAAACAATGTAACGTCTCTTTAAGACTCTGTCAGGTATTTGTAATTCTTTTATGTACTTTATATGAGTGTGGACTGCACATATTTTATGTGTTTTGTCTGAAACACATAACATATTCTCTTCTCTCTTTGGCAAAAAACCACGAGCTAGCGCTAGACTCGATAGTTATATTTACCCAAAGAAGCCAATCCAGCAGCAAGATTTATTTTCCTTAGCTCTGATGATTTCCACAAGGATGATTTCCACAGTCCGTATTAATGAATATTAAGGAACAGTGGGTGTTTCAACTATTAAAATAGGCAGTTCTAAGCATTATTTAAAGGATATCTCAAGTATTCATGAATTTCAGCTATTCGCATGTGGCAGTCGTCCCTAATCCCAGTGAGTACCAGAGTCTGCTGTCTTAACGATTAGTGACATCCTTCACTATGGTATTTTCCTAGTACCAGGAAGGCTAGATTGATTCTTCAAAATACCATCTACAGTCAGCAAAGAGAACAGTAGCAACTAGGGATGTGCCGATCAGGTTTTTTCCTCCCGATACCGATACCGATCACCCATGAGGGCCGATACACCGATACCGATCACCGATACCGATCACCGATACCGATCACATAATTATTATTATCATAAACACTACTGGTTACATTATGTGGAAAAAGGAACCATGAATTCACCTTAATTTAGACAAAAACTTGTTTTTAATAACTTTTTCCAAGAAGAAAACTAAACAAAACAGGCATTGTGCAAATTGTACTGCTATTGATAATACTATCTTTAACAGACTGAAAACATATGAAGGCTCTGAAGAGGCTAAATAATACAAAGAGCCAAAATAAAACCTCTCAACATTGCCAAAAAAATTCAAGTATAAAACTTAACATTCAAAGGCAAAAATAGGTTCCATTACAATAAACAATCCAGAGTTACTGAATGAAAACTTCCTGATAGCAAGGCGGCTAGCTGATTACTGCTAGCTCTGATTGGCTGTTTCTGACTGAGCGGAGTAATTATGCAGATCAGGGAGGAGATCGATTATTTTTTCAGAGATTATCTGTCTCATGTTAGGACAGCGAAAGTTTTAATACGTATGTAAAATTATTTTTTTTTAAGTTAGATGCTGCAGCTTTAAGCAGAGGTTCGGTGTGAGAGTCACTACCAGGTGGAGCAGAAGCGAAGCTCCGTCTGTCAGATATTACTGACAGACGGAGTAATATCTCCGTCTGTCAGAGATAGACAGGCGTAGCAGCCTGTAGCGTAGCGCTACAGGCTGCTACGCTACCTGTAGCGTAGCAGCGGTTCAACAGGAGAGCAGAACCAGCGTCTTACATCGCAGCTCGAAGACTTCAATAATTTTCCAGGTTATTTGTTTAGCTTTCTGACCGTCATGCTAATCCGGGTGAGTGTTTGTAGCTGTGCGCTGCTTTACCTGCTGTCTGATCGCTCCATGTCTTTTTTACTGCAGTGTGAGCCTCGATGTAGCCAAACTCCGTCAAGTATGGCATTGTTTTTATGTCGTATTAGCTTCGTTGTGTTGATGCATTTTGACCTGCTTCAATTTTCCGCCGCAACACGCAAACTTCCCCATTCACTCAGTGCGATATAGTTCCACATCGCTTAGGATTTGTTGCTGCGCGTTTGCGCAGTGAAGGAAAGAGGAGACCAGCTGCACAGGCAGGTTGGAAATGAGATGATCGGTATCGCCAACAACAGCCAATGGTCGCCGATCACCGATCATGCACTTTTTCACGAAAATCGGCCCGATTGTGATCGGTGACCGATCGATCGGCACACCTCTAGTAGCAACAATATTTCACAAAGGCACAAAACTGCAAACACCAGTAGCAGAATGCGCCTGAATCATCTGATCTTCAGTCTTGTTCAAACACATGTTGGAAAACTGGAGGATTTTCCAAAGACACTCTTATATCACTACGTTCATTTTATAGTAAACACTGATCAACAGCCACTTGTTACTGTAGTATTGAAACTCACCAGCCTCTCCATCTCCTGCTCCCTGAGCCGCTCCTCTCTCTGTCGGCGGTGGTACTCCAGCAGCTCGTCTTCGTTGTCACTGATCTCTGTGATGCTGTTCTTCCTCTCTCGCATTCCTGGGTGGGGTCTCCCCAAGGACATCTTTCTCTGGGTCCTGGGGCTGGCTGCAGGGGATGAGCCAGGTAGGGAGCCCAGACTGAAAGCAGGTGATAAAGAGTTCCCAAAGCTTGCCTTACGTATCCCTACTCCACTGCTGCCCTCCATCAACATGGAGGTGGGGGAGGGACTGCGAGCTCGGATCCCTCTGCTGCAAGACGGCTCCTCTGACGTGGATCCGGTTTTGTGCCGCAGTCTGGGACTCTCTGGGACCAGCCTGCCCAGACATGAGGGGCTCTCTGGAGTTCTCGACGTGGAGATTGTTCCAGGCAATGCCCCTGGAAGAACCGGAACCCCCCTCCGGGCCAACGAAGGACTCAGAGGCGGCAGCTCTCTCATACTGCTGCTTCCTGCACTGCCACCATTCAATTCCAAGTTCCTTCGGGCCAACCGGGGGCTTTCAGGGGGCTGCAGTGACCGTGGATGCTGAGAGAGAGGAGATCCTTGGATGACATGAACGATGGGATCCAGTGGGGGCTGAAAAGCCTTACTGGGCTGTGAAAGTTGCCTGGAGGAACTGGAGTTCAGGGAGCCATCAGCTAAGATGGTTTGCTCTCTGAAAGGACTGGGCGGCCTTTCCTGGAGCACTGTGGCAGTCTTGGTCCTGGAACTAGATGGCGAAGGCGACGGAGACGGCGATGAACAGGTTGGGAATTTGGGGGTGACTCTGGGGCTGCTTGGCACAATGTTTTTACCGCTAAGAGACTCGCTAGATGAAACAAGAGGCGTCTGTCGAGGGCTCTCTGAGCCGTCCTGGCTGAGTCCCCGGCGGCTGGGCTTAGGGCTCGGAGGAGTCTCTGTCAACACTTTCCTCTGCAGCCTGGGGCTTTCCTGGACCTTCTGGCCCACCCCAGTGCTGCAAAAATTGGGCAGTATGGTCCTTGGCAGGGGGACAGGCGGAGGCTGGGTGCTGAAGTTGTAGCTAGAAGAGCGTATAGGCACAGGTGGCAGAGAAGAACTCTGGTCCTGGTGTCCTCCGCCAGGTGATGGGCTGGTGAAGCTCCCACTGCTGACAGGCGAGGGGGAGGAAAGGGGCGAGAAGGGAGGGGAGGCATTCTCATAGCTGGACCCCACAGACATAGCACCTGGGCTGGTGGGAGGGGACAACAAATACCTCCCCCCTCCATTGACTATAGGCGACAACGGGGAGTGGTGCATGGACTGCCCCCCGGGGGGCTTTTTTGCCTCAGAGGAGGAGAGCTCAGGGTCATCCATGACTAGGGAATCCATGATCTCCTGGAGGTCCTTCTCAATGGAGCTGACGATGGCGCTGTGCTCAGACTGGACTCTCTCTCCAGGAGCTGAGGGAGACTGGGAGGAACTGGCCTGGTGATTCCCATTGACCAAACTCTCAGTGTCTGATTGGGAAAGAAGACACAGGAAAGGAAGAGAAGACCGTTATTAATGTTCTGTTCATGGTGGTGCATGTGTAACAAGTGTGTCAAAAAACAAAGACCAAATACTTTAAAAACCCCTAAAATTTTAAATGTCATTTTAAATCTAATGGTAAGCCATCAGCAGCATGTCTGTCAAGCAGCGGACTGCAGGCCAGCTACCCGAGCACATGACCAGTCAACATGTTAGCTTATTTTCAAAAGCAACAGCAACAATTGTTGCTTCTCTGTTGCAAATAAAGGTAATTGTATCTGAGCCTGTTGCAATAAGCAATTAATCGCATGATAAAATGAGATTGATCATTTCCATTTTGATGATTAATATATTTTTAAGGTCAATTTTGTTTACAGAGGCTTCATAATAGATTTTATTCATGGTTTTTGTGTGATTTTTATTTCCATTTTATTTATTGTTTTGTGTTTTTGTGTTTTATTTTGGATATGTTAAATATCTTCTTCTAGTTCCAGTGCTAAGTGTTCTTTACAAAATTGAAGTTTTTTTGGTTATGGATGATGTCATTATCACTATTTCACTTGAAAATGGTATCAAAACAACAGCATTATTGTTTATTGTAATAATTATTGGGAGAATTTATCGTCCAGCAAAATTTGTTATTGGGACAGTTAGATCACAAAACACATTTAAACCAGAAAGTAAAAAAATAAAATGGTGAATAATGAAGGACACATATGGGGACATAAGCAGAAAGACAGGTCTGTGACACTGGACAGGTGTCAGAGGCAAACACAATTACTGTGTGACCCCGAAAGCAACACAGCATACAGGCCAGCTAATCTAATCTTAACTCCGTAATGTCAGCATAGAGGATTATTACAACAAAAACACACGGCCCCCATGAGAGACCCAGCAGCATGGCCCGGAGCAGCAGATCAATGCTAAATGAAATCTGCTCAAATGCACTTGTTGTCATTTTAAAAGGCAACATGAGGGTAACTGCTCCATCCAATCATCAGCACAGTCACTGATTAGTCATTCTAGTGTACACCTGGCATTCTGGAGCTCAGGGTTTGTTTGTTTTTTACCCATCTCTCATTTATCAGACATTTTTAATGGAGACATATGAGATGTGGATGTTTTTCACATGTTTTTGAGTTAAATTTCAAAAGTTTGGTAATTATATGACATGTAACATAAAAATGTGTAACATGATCTGACTGCATTATCTAAAAGTAAAAAGTGATAATTATATACACTGCTGGTAAAATCATTAAACATTTTTTACTACAGGTGAAAATGTTAGCTATGACAATTATCAGTCACAAACCTAAACAAAACATCAAAAATAAATGACTTCAAATTGAGGGCTCAAATTTTAGAGGATTTTCTTTTTTCTACAAAAGTTGCACAACAATTGCTCAATATATTGTCACAGTAATATAGTAATATCAGAGTGTTCAATATTCAGATGGCAAAGGACTGTTAGGAGTGCAATAATGTTTGGCTAGTACTGCATATTCCAAGTGTTATGAACTTGCATTTTTCCTGCCAAAGTAATATCTAGCCAGTTGGAGCGAGTCTCGCGGCAGCAGATGCTCAGACTGGACACAAATGACCTTGGCCAAAATACTAAAGGTCACAGAGATGAAGGCACAGATTAGAAAGTGAGGAAAAACAAAAATGGGCATATGTTACAACTTATATTGTCATTCCAACATGTTTTAATATAGTGCAGCCCTAACTGTGACACAAACCAAATGATGGAGAAATACAGATGCCATATTCAGCAGATATTAGAGGTAATCAAAGAAACTATATCAAACAACCTCTGTCTAAGTACACAGAACTATTACCTAGAAAGGACTTTCACTTTGTCAGTTTTTGCTTTGTAGAAACAAAGAAACACAATTATGACATCAAATTATTTATTTACTAGATGACCATTTAGTGGTTTCCATTTTTCCCCTGCTACCTGATCTAAAAACATGTGCAAAGTAAAAGAGCTGAACTGAAAATGACCAAACAGTCATAGTTGGTATGTTCCTATTAGAGACTGCCATGGTGTGCTTTTTGATGATGATGTAAAACTTCACACAATATTAATTGTTGTATATTTTTCTATTCTATTTAACTGCATCAGTCAGAGCTTATTGCCAAAGTTTTAGTCCAGCAAAGTCATGTTTGATATACCCAGCCAAATAACTGATTAAAAATAGTTTCAGGTAACACCACACCTCTGCTGATCTTCATGAAACCAGGCTTACTTATCCCTGTGTAACTCATTTACATATTTCAGATTGCAACTGTAACTTTCCTGAACATTGAGCTGCAGGTGGTTCATCCCACACCATCTGACAGACAAAAATATATTTTTTGCTGTTTTTAATGTTAAAACTGGGGTATTTTACTCTTACAAAATGGACCTTTTTGCTGAAAAAGGGACCATTTCCAGACAATTCTCAAATTTATTTCAACCAGATTATTCCTTCATGATTGTTAGTCAAGCACTTTGTGGCAAGATCTAAAAAACCCACAGGTTTTAATGGATTCAGTGTAAATTGAAGGGCAGAAATTTAGCTCTCTATTTCAGCTTTTGGAGAACACTGTCTTTGATTTTTGCGGATACAAAAGTCGCCGAATAAATTTCAGATTAAGTTACTGTAAACATAAATATAAATCTATCTGTTTCTGTGTGTGCATGTTCGTGTGAGCGCGCACACAGATGTAAACACAATTAAAGGACACAGCAGAAAAATGCACTAAGGTCTGTTTTTGTGTCTTGATGCTGATGATGTCACAGACGTGTCCCATGAGCAAAACTGCTGTAAAATACAGAAGCTTGAGAAATAATGCATTAGTTGAGCTTGCTCAGCTGAGCCCTGCTTTCTGGGTACACGGCCGGATCAGAGCACACTTCAGTGCCACTTCACTGTATTCCAGCCATCTGGCAGCCGCGGCGGTTCGCTGGATCCACCAGGGCCCGTTTAAATGTCACTGTCATGTCGTTTATTGCAGACAACAAACCGACGCGATGCTTGTGTGCAGCGCACAAGGAGGAGGAGGAGAGAGGATGGAAAGGGGGTGGGGTGACAAGAAATTAAAGCAACAAGAAAAAACCGACCAATGATGTCATGGGGTACGGATCATTGATTACAGTGCAACACGCCAAACTTGTCTTACAAAACAAGCTATTTAACATCAACAAAATCCACATCAGCTCCATCTGTGGGTCATGGAAATGAAGGATGGATGCAATGAATCCAAGACGTTTTCTATTGAGGTATAAGCAGAACAAACAGGCTTGTTCACATGTAACGATGCAACTATTACAATCAGTGCTAGGACTGATATACCGTCCAGAACAAGCACAAAATATTAAATCGACTAGTTGTTAATGGAGTTCGGTCTGAGACGGATTCGTATGACCGGTGTCGCTCAAATCTCAGGCGTTTTTGCCGCACACTTACTTACATGAAGGGGTAGAAACTGCCAGCCGGGGTCCAGAGCGCTTCACCTGCTACGTGACACACCGGGTGGGCCCGCATCCCGCGGACACGCCGGTACCGGAGTGGTAGTGACGGAGCCCCACCGCGCCAGGCTCCACACAGACCTACAGATAGCCAGAGCTTCACCGCCGAGGTGATATTTCAAGCAGAGGTTGGGGTACCGAGCACAGCCGCCGAGTGCTGATAAGCTAGCCGAAATATGACCGAGTTTCCGTTTTAAACCTTCAAAATAAAGGCTGCCGTCTGAATGTTTACAGACATTCAATACAATGTTGACATTATTCCCCTTGGCAACACGACAGTGGAAACACAAGATGGACCAGAAATAGGAGTTCAAAGCTGAGGTCCGTCAGTTGTCATTAACAAGCAAACGTCGAAGTCGGACTTTTATTTTGAAAACGTGGATGTTATATTTCCCGTGCTATGGCTAACTCAACAGCTGCCAGTTTACAGATTCATGGCAGAGACAGTCATGCGTGGTCAATGTTAGTTATGACCATTACGAAACTTAGACAGTTTTGTATGAAGCAGAGCAGAAGAGCATTAAAAATACTACATGTGCTGAAACTGATAGTAACACTTTCTATATCCATGAGCAACAAAGGGACGAGCTGGGGCTCTTTATTATAAATTTTTACTCCAGTGTCACAAGTGAAGAGAAATAGTCTGAAAAAAAATCATATTTTTAGAAGAAATGCGTAATTGTGAACTGAGATAGCATTACGATCATTTTCCTTTTGGATCAAAAGAGTTTTATTCTATTGTGTTCCAAAAAAAAAGAAAAAAGAAAAAAAAAAGGCCACAAAAAAACTTAGTTTGCTTCCAATAACACTTCCTGCTTCCTGAAACACTTTTGAAAAAAGGACTTACCTACTATTGCATCTCACCCTAATAATTTTAGAAAATCTGACCTTACTATATACATATATTTTTCAATGAGCAAAGAAAACTCCACATGTAGAAATTATTTTTATTTACAAAATCCCTAGTGGCACCATCATAAAAAAACAACTGATAGATTAAATAAATAATAGATGTTATCACATTCATTATCAAAATATCTAACTTGTGGAATACTGCAGATGGACAGGACTACTTGCATGTAGTAGTCCTACTACATGCAAGTTTCAGCAAATAAGGTTTCATGTGCTGTCAGTGGAAGTTCTGAAGGCCTGTTAGACTGTCACTGATCCCCAGGCTGGAGGTACATTTTCAGATGCTGATGTTTATAGAGAGTGAGGTGGTCACTGTGATTTAGGAACAAAAAAGTCAGGAAAATGTGGGTTAATCCTATTGATATTGTTATCTCATGAAGCCCTAATTCATCCATTATCCTAAATTGATGCAAGATTTTAAACATTATTAGTCTTCATTTCTGTGTTTCTCTGGGGAATAAAGAAGATGTGACACCGACTCATTTCTCACCACAGATCACAACTGAGAACAAGGACCTGGCCATATTTAATTTTTGCCATTACACACAGGAAGAAGAATGGTGAAAGAGGTAAAAAAATAAAATAAAATATCCAAAGTTTACTGTTAAGAACATTGTGAACAATGAGAAACACTTTAGGGTAACCAAGTCTCCATAGCAACTCTCAGAAGCTATCTAGGAAAAAGTCTTTGCTGCCCAAAATTTAAAAGTAAAGTTTGCTAAAGTATGCAGGACGTTAATTTGAACTCTTTGTTTTGGTAAAGAAAGATTTAAATTATTTTTGTTTTGAACTACATCTGCAAACTGTCTGACGTGGGAATGTGTCATTCAGGACATTTTAGAAATGCGTAGGAAAACGTAGGCATGTGCTACAGATTTGTATCTATTTAATAGAAGGTATTGTAGTGACCTCCAACATCTTAATACTTTACACAGTACTTTAAACTTGACATATAGCAATTTTATTAATACAATAGATTACACCTGCTAGTCTTATTACAACTTCTGAAGGAGAGAGTGATGTACCTGATGATGATTTCAGTGTCTCTTTTGACAAAAGCATAGAGTAACTTCTTACAGTTTGGTACAGGTATATGTTGCAAATAAAGTAGTTTGAGGTCATATTTATAAATAAATTTATAAGTATAAATAAGTATACTTGTCTGGTGTGACAAGTATACTTATTTATACTTCGTCTGGACGGACATGTGGAATGCACCTCCTGTCCGTTGCTATGTATGGTGGAGGATCTGTGATGCTTTGAGTATACTTCTCTAGAAAAGGTTCTGAGAAACTTGCTAGAATATGTGGCATCAGGAACCCTGAACATATAGCTAAGAAAGGTCGGTGGAATCTACCAGTAGACCTAAAAAGGGTTAAAAGTGGTTCACCAGACACAAGATCCATCCCAGTCCAGCGAGGAACATAGTCCCTCCAACGTGTCCTGGGTCTTTCTCTGGGTCATTCTCTGGGTCATTCTCTGGTGGAATGTGCCTGGAACACCTCACTAGTGACGCATCCTAACCAGATGCTCAAGCTAACTCAACTGGTTGAGCTTTTCACTCTACCTCTAAGGGAGAGCCCAGACACCCTGCCAAGGAAACTCATTTCAACCGCTTGCATCCATGATCTCATACTTCCAGTCACTACCCAGAGTTGGTGACCATAGATACGGTAAGAACATAGGTTGACTGGTTAATTGAGAGCTTCACCTGTTGACTCAGCTCTCTCCCCATACAGCACCCACATCACTGCAGACGCCACACCAATCCGCCTATCATTCTCCTGCTCCATTTTTCCCTCATACGTAAATAAGACCCAGAGATATCTAAGCTTCTCTAATTCTCCCAAAGACGGCACACTTTTCCAGTTCAAGACCAAGATTATGTTCAAAACCATTATTTTTTAACATAATTTCCCACAAAATAAATGTACTCCAAACTGAGGTTGGAATTTTCTAAATTTTTCAGTGAGATAAAAAATACTTCTTCATAAAACATGTTAGACATCCTTCCTTTTAAAATCATTAAAGTTTCCATGTAATATGTCAGTTTTATCTACAATACTTGTTCATATTGTAAACAGCATTAATTAGTCTATCCTACACAGGGACTGACCTTCAAACAGCATCTGAAGAGAAAGCAAGAAAAGCACACATACTGGGCCAATAGGTGGGTTTGGGGGCAAGTGCCAAAGAGGAAAAAGACTGACTTGAGCTGGAAGATTATAAATAGTCTGTGAAAAAGAGCCTGTAATCCCAGCCACAGGCCTCTTTCAGTGCACAAAGCTATCTGCTGGTCTGTAAGAGACACACTGAAAGCAGGACATTTTTTGACTGACTAAAATCACAGCTTTAGCAACTTCTAGATATGAAACCAAACAAGAGTCAAGTTGCTGGTATGTCAGAGACAGAACATGTTTGTATGAACCTGTCTTGAAGAAATGACATGTAGGCTCAATACACCCTGGGAGAAATACTGGAACACGTGGAGGATGGAAAGTAGACACCTGGTTGTTCAACTGGACAACAGAACAGGCTGAGGAGTCAATCCATCGTCTTGTAAAGACATTAATTCATAATTTATCACATTTTGCCAGATTACCAATGCATTCTATTGGGATTGACCAACACAAAGTAGTGTATATTTGTGAATTGGAAAGTTTTTATCTTTTTTTTTTTTTTTTGTAAAAAAGTCTGAAAAAAATATACATATGCATATAAACCCTCTGCGTTCTTGCTTTATAGAACTACATTCTGCAATAGTCCTAGAAGGTACACACTTTTTTGCTTTACAAAATACCTCAAGCTCAGTCAGAGTGGATGGATAGGTGAGTTGAACTGCAATCTTCTAGTTTTGTCAGAGATTCTATGTTGAATTTATGTCTGGACGTTGACCCAAATCATTCTATAGTGCCTTAGCTGTAGGTTTAGGGTTGTTCTCCTGCAGGAAGGTGAACCTCCACCACAGTCTCCAGTCCTTTGCACATCTAAACTGGTTTTCTTCCAGGATTTTCCTGTATTTAGGTTAATCAATCACATCAATGACATCCAGCTTAACAGTCCCGGTTAAAGAAAAACATTGTGAAAGCACAATGCTGTCACCTCCATGTTTTATGACAAGTGATGTGTTATGGTGCATGTGGAGTGTACATCATGTTTTACAAATGCCAAAAACCTGGTCATCTAACCAGGGAACCTTCAACCGCATTCAAACAGCAAGACTTCTTCTGTCTTGTTTTTCTTTCAACAAAAGATTTCTTCTGGCATCTCTTCTGTGTATCACCTTACCATTATGGGATAATGTGTATAGAATTTTGAGAGTCAAATGGATTTAATTCATTTTAAAATAAGGATTTAGGCATAACAAAATGTGGAAAAACTGAAGCTTTTTGAATACTTTCCAGATTCTATGCATGCGATGAAGACTTCACTTCTCCTTGAAACAATTTGTTCAACAGCCCTAATAAACTCAGACTCATAAATAAAGTCGGCTCTCAGTGGCAGACTGCTCTGGCTCTAAAAACAAGAATCTGTCTCAACATAAAGGACTATACAGCATTTCAGATTAAACCGTCACACTGGTGACGGTTTAATCTGTCACTAGTGTGACAGATTACACTGGTGACAGAATGGTGAAAAAGGACATTCCCATTCATAGGAACCTTTCACAAACAGTCTGTCTTGTTTGGTAAAGTTCTTCATTGAATGAAATGACCTGGAAATACATAAGTGTCAGCCATGACAGAAGCTCTTTGGATGCTTTAAATGCCACAGTGAGGAGTATCAGTGCTTTCTTTATTTCTTTTTGGCTCAGAAACACTGGCCCATCCTCTATAAATAGAAAGGACACCATTCAGCCTCTCAGGTAGTTAGAGAACTTCAGGTCCTTAAATGAGGTTGTCTTTTGCCAAGTTCTTAAGAATTTTTCGGCTGTTTACATTCTGCCCTTAAATTTACAAGTGTTTTTTAACAAGTTTAGAAAAACCCTTTGGAGTGGTGTTGGAAGTACCAGATCTGATATTAATATAGTTTACAAAAAAATATTTTTTGGACATTGTCTGTGTTTTTTCAACTGAATTAGGACTATTTTGCACCTCTGAATCCAAAAATGACATCCATTTTTCTCAATCAGTTCATTTCCATTAATATTTTAAAAAAGGCTTTAGAAGAAAAAACAAACTTGTTTTCTAACAGCGCATTGATTAAATGTTACAAACTTGGATTTCTGTAAATTGAATAATAAACACTGATAAGGGTAAGAACATTACATGTGAATTGAACATTACGTCTCTTTTCTGTCCTGATGGAATCTCTCCTCCTGCTCATCACTCATTGATCCAGATGTGAGAACAAGTCATGCATTTTGATGCTCATGTTGCTCCATAGTTCAGAATGTTGATCTGATGGAGCAAAACCAACATGATTTTTGGATTCAACTCATCAAAATGAACCTAAAACTGTTGGAAAACCCCAGACAATTTTCTGGCTGTTGAACTATGTAATTTAACCATTCCTCAAATCAATTCAACTTATTCAGCCAGTCATTTACAATTTAAATCACTGATAAACTTGTTCTGCATATAACAGACTCTATGTCTGATAGGAACAGATATGTCACAGTATTATCTTTATCATTTTGTTGTGTGAAATGGACATATCGTTAAACCTGGACTGATTGCTGACAGCTAGTTGTTCTGATGTCGAAGGCTGGTACACAGGGAAAATTCAACTCATTTCATTTCAGGAATATTTTATTTATCCCAAAGGGAAACTAAATGTTGTCCTTACTCATACATCAAGTATCTTCAAAGAGTCATTGGACAGTGATGACATGGACAGGAAAGATGACCATGAACAGTCCATCCGAAGAAGACAAGCTATAATTCTGATTTGATTTTCAATCAATGGATGACAAATTCAATCAAATCAGAATTATAGCTTGAGCAAAACTAAGACAATTAGCTGGAACAAATTAGAGCTGGTTCAAAGAAGAAAAAAATGAGTGTAGCGCCTAAATTGTAGAACATACTGTCTCTGCATCTGCTGCCTGGTTCACACAGCAAGATTTTAAAATTGTCGGACAATTTTCAAAACCTGTGAGACCACACAGATGACGTAAAACAAAAAAACCCGTAAATATAACAGATGGTTTTACAGTGTGTTCAATCGAGTCACGTGGCAGGAGCAACACACGAACTGATTTCACTTGCAAACATTCAAATGTCAGGTGGGAAATCTCACAAAACCTCTCAAGTTCAAACATGAGTTCAGATAAAACAAACACGGCCGACTGGGAATAAGCAACAGCAAAAGTTTTTGTGGACTTTGTTTAATAAAGGGAAAACACTACAAAGATGTCTCCAGCGTCCATTGGACTGTCTGGTCCACCTTGGCAGTTGCTTGGACCTCTATGTATTTTGGATTCTGTCACCTCGTTTTCTGATTGGCTAAGCGTCACATTCAACAGGATGTGTTCTGGTTTCTCCTCTGGGAACTCCACACACACTGTGATATCGGGCCAGGACAATCTCACATGTTTAATACCCCCAATTATAAATTAATTTTAGAAACTTCACTTGTGGAATATTACAGTAATGCTTAATTTGTACAGAAAGATGTCAAAATGAATAATCCTTTGGTTTAGTTGGGGTTTATTGTCTTCTTTCTTGAACTCACACACAGATATGAGCTCATTTCTTTGCTTTTTGACATTTCAGATAATCCCTGTTTATCACAGGAATGGTTTAAGCAGTCCTCATCTGGATGCAGCACAGGAATGCATAAATGGTACGTTTCTAAACAACGGAAGGCTTTCATTATAGGCCCAGGAAGTGTGCCGCCAGCAGCGTGCCTGTGTGAGCGCTATACTTATCCCCCGGTGGCCGGCAGCGTCAGCGGTGGAACAGCGGTGACAGTTCCACCGTAGAGGCTAAAGATGAAGGTATGCTTCCAGTTGTAGAGCTGCCAAGAGGAGCACTCAGAACACAAACACATACTCAGCCCACAGCAAGCAGCTGAAGACTCTGCCCGGAGACACGGAGGAACGAGATGCTCATGAAACATGCATGGTGTGAACTGCAGCTCCGGGTTTCATCGGGTACTGTGTTCCACGGACTGAACGCTGACAGATCATGGCCTGTCGCACGGCTAGACAATGAACAGAACCTGCTGCATTTTCCTTTAGGATTTGTGAAAAAAAAGTGTTTAACACTTTTAAAATAAAATGTTAGCTGCAAGAGTCAAAGTTTAGATGTAATTCGATCCACCCCAGATTATTAGGATGGATTTACAGCTTAAACAGGATGGTGATATAATAATAATAATAACAATTTTATTTATAAAGCGCCGTCGTTCAGCGTTGGTAGAGGTTATAAATGCGCAAAAAGCAAGAACTAATTCATAGAATACTAGAAGCTTGTTGATAAGTTTATATTAAAGCTGCACTGATCTGACAGTGATATCTGTATCGGTGGTGATATTGAAAAAAATTTGTATCAGCAACAATGACATAAGGGCAGATCTTTCTAGTCTAATTCTACGCTTTGTGCTCTGAGCAACGCCATGCTTTATTATTTATCTTACATTTTATTTTGAATTCCTAATTGCTCTTTTTGAATCATTTGAAAGAAGATTTGTATTACATGATTGACCAAGATAGTCAACCTGTTGTTTTTGTCAGATTCAGTTTCTTATTTATTTATTTTACATTGTCTCTTCTACTCCTAATTGCATTTACTGGACAAACTGAAGTTGTGTTGTTTTGTAAAGCTGTTTGTGTATTTAAGTGTGCTGTACTGTTGAGTTATCAAATAAATGTGTAATTCAGTATATTTAAGTCTGTGTTTAAAAAAAAGACACATTTTAAGTCAATAAGGCTGGTTTTCTTCATTGCTATCGGCCGTTACTAAACCTCAGGTGTCGGTTTTGGAAGTGAAAAAAGTGGATCGATGCATCCTTAGTTTATATGAAATCAAATATATTGGCAGAACTTTCTGAATCACAAACCTTTGAGTTGATTTTGGACTGCCTTGTACAACCAAACCCCAGCCATACAGGACCAGCTCAAATCAGAGCTGTATAGGCGAGGAGGTTATTAGAGGTAGGCTGATGTACTGGACAGCCACTAAATCAGGCTCATATTTGCATTCTCTGAAATACGGGGACAGTCCTGATAGTCCTCCACTGAGGAATGTCAGAGAGCAGCACAGAGTGCCGACAGTAAAAGTGTGAAACATGTGACACTACAGCCAGCTGCCAGTCAAACAGATGCAGGAAGAACCCACAGGGTGGGGGCCCAGTCTGTGTGGGCTGCAGCTGGCAAACCTTCAATTCGATGCAGTCAATCAAATAGTCTCCAGATGTTATCATCTGAATGGAGAAACCTCGTATAGGCAGGCTGTACGACCTGGGAAAACAGATATCAGGACAAAACCCTGGCTTGTGTTCAGGGAGATCACTTCAGCATAGCAGTAAATGCCCATCATACACACAGAAATGAGCTGTGCAACAATAAATCAGCCTAAATTCTTGCTTTTTGGGAGGCTGGCGATTGGTCGATACTTTCACGTAGAACCGATCTGTTCTCTTTGGCTCTACCATGAGAGAGGACTGATTGACGGACCTGCCCACCAGGTCTGCTTTTAACAACAGTCACTCCACTTTTGCCATCTTAGTTCTTTTGTGACTGTGTTTAGCAACTTTCCCGGCCAAAAAAGTTGCTAATTATAGCAAAAGAAAAAAGCAAGAAAGATTAGTAACTGGCCAGAAAACTGCAATCAGTGCACTGCTTGTAGAAACAGGGAAACTTCGGTTCCAAAGTTAAGAAGAAGATAGCAGAAGGAAAATGACCAAATGAAAACACAAAATAACAGTAATCGTCATGGAGAATAAGAAATTGGTTGCCCTGAATTGTAAGTATCGGTACTAGTCATCTACTAGAACCTGTCCAATGATCAGAAGACCCAAATGCTTGAAATGAAAATTAATTTTGCTTTAACATGCAAGAGAAGAGCTAAAGTATTAACACCCCTCAAATTTTTCCAGACTTGATCAGAAAAAGGTCAGATTTGTGGACAAGCTGTAGCTGTCATCTCCCACCTGAGCAGCGGATCTCAGCAGCTCCTCTATAGCTACCAGGTGCCTTTTGGCTGATTCTTTGTTTAATGCTCTCCATCCTCAGTCCGTTTCCACGTGATGGACTGAACAGAAGTCTGTTTGGGGCATTGTTTTATACCCTGACCTGTCTGCTGGTTCAGGATGCAGGTTGTTCTCTCATGTTCTCTAAGAAACACAACAGCTGCATCTATGCTGAGGTTAAATTGCCCCTTGCTGGGATTCTGCTTCCTAAGAAGGTGATCTGTGTAGGCAGTTAGTTGAACTAGGGTTTATTTAGGGACAAAAGGAGAAAAGCAGCAGGATACATGCCAAATATCAGGGATTTTTATTTAGCGAAAAAAAAAATGTAAGTGAAGTTTGAGGCGGTAACACAACAACTTGTGAAAAACTCACAATACAGTAAGTATCTGTATATAGATACAGATACTTTTGCAGGGAAGCATAAGCACAAGACGTGTTACCTGGACACAAAGCGTAGCTCCCGGTGCCAACACCTCCTCCACGAGGAATCATGCTCTTCATCCTGAAGGCCTCCTCAGGGTGGTTGAAGCGGAAGAAGGCCGACTGTCCAAAACACAGCATACAGCCTGCAAGGGAAAACACAAGAAAATCACATTTATAGTGTTGCAATGGGACACTGAATATTGGAAACCACACTGTAAAAACACAAAATCTTACAAAGTGTTTTTGTATAGTTTCTAGTGCAAATATCTAAGTACAGTTTAAGTAAAAAGAAACTGGCTTGCAAGTAAATTCTTGTTAAGCCTGTCATGATAACACAATTGCTGGACAATAAATTTCCCCAGAAGTTATTGTGGTAAACAATAATATTGTTTTGAGACAATTTCAATTTATATTATGGTAATGGCATAATGCAAATTCACCCTCTCATATATCAATAAACTTTAAATTCTAATGAACATTTAACACTGGAACTGGAAAACATTTTAAATGTTCAAAATGAATAAACCAAAACAACAGAAAGAACAAAATTATTTTATTTATTTATTCCTCATTAATTAAGTTGGAATTACAGCTACGCGTCTGCTTATCTTAGATGTAAATTACATTTTCAGCTAAATGATATGCTAAGAGCTAAATTTAGGCTGATTAGCTTAAATTATCTTTAAAGCAGTAAACTGAGGTTAAAAGCTGAGCTAGCCACCTTTTCCTCCTGTGACCTCGTTCAAACACGTCATTTGTTTTACTTTGCTTTCTAATCTATTGGAGCAGAGATTAAACAAACAAGATAAAACTTGTAGTCTCTCTGGTGGCTCAGGGAGCTTTGAATATTGTCCATTAGCTGTTTCCTGCTTCCTGTCTCGTAGATAAGCTAGCTACCAGTGGTGGAAGAAGAGCCATAATGTTTTAATCGAAGTTAAAGTCCTAATCAAGAGCAACACAATAGGTGTAAAAGTCCTACATTTATAATAAAAAGAAAAAAACAGCAAATATATAAACTCTCCCTCAAGGTAAAGATAGTTTTAACACTCGTCATGTGATTTTGTCCAAGTGATTTCATGATGGTAAGCTCCATCATTTTGTCCAAGCTCCATCATTTTTCTAATTATTCTGCTGGATTCTTCTGAGATATTTGACTTTTTTCTTACATAATACAATTTCTCACCCAGGAGGGCTCAGTTATTGTCTAGTATAATATCAGTCAATAATATATCAGTCAAAAACACAAACAACTTAAAAGAATTATTCATGACTAAATATCTACACTGTGCAAACATTAGCATTCGTTAGAATTGTTGCTTTTCTGATTTGAGAAGCATATATTTTTCCCCATACATGATGCTGTTGCTCCTTCAGTGACAAACATCCTATGTGTGCAAAGCAGCGTTTTCACAGATCCTTCCTCTCAGCAGCTATTAGACTTTAAAACCATCACTGTTCCTAATCAACCTATATATCCCTGCAATTATCTGTAGTTTTTTTTATTTAAATTCTAACAAATAGACTGTTTTGTTTTGAACAAATATGCACACACATTTTGTACATTCTTTACCGTATCAATTGCACATTTCTTTTAAACAAACTATGCTGTCTTGATTTATTTTTTATAAGGTTTTATTGGCTCTAGTGGCCTTTATTTGATAGTTAATTGACAGGAAAGTGGGTCATGAGAGAAGGGGGAAGACATGCGGCAAAGGTTGCCAGGCCAGGAATCAAACCTGCGACAGCTGCATCGAGGACTAAGGCCTCCACATGTGGGTTGTGCTTAACTCCTGTGCCACCACAGCACAACCCGACTTCACAGTATTTTTGTCCTCATGTTGTAAATTTGCTCTTATTGTATAGATGTTTATTCTGTTCTTCTTTTCATTTCTATTCTGTTCTGTTCTAGTAGCATCTAAATCTTGCTTATACATTTAAAAAAATTACATTATTTTTATTTTAACTGTGTTGAATTTTTAGCTTTGTAGATTTTACAAATAAAACTGATACCATCCCAAACCAGTCTTTCCTCTAAAATAAGGAAATCTGAAGTTTTTTTCTTAAACAAAAACATTTGTTTCCATTTTAACTGATTCATAAATGAAATGCAGTATTTTTGGGAAGCTGGAGGCTGCATCAGAAATGTCTTTTTTTTCTTCTAAGAATAAAAAGCTCTTCAATTGAAGCTGCTCTTTGGTGAAATGAGATCCCACAGGTTTACACAGTGAATAATCTGATCTACCTCACCCTCATATCCTACAGGAAACACATCAAATTATGGAGATAAGACTCTAAATACAGTTTGTTGGACATTAAAGCCTGGAATAAACAAAGCAATGACAGAGTAAGATCATCATGACGGGTTTCATAGGTTACTACATCTTGTCGGTGCCTCACATCAGCTACTAAAGTAACCCCAAATGCCTAAATAGCCTGGATATATGAGACCAAACAGGAAAATCCCACCTCTAGCAACTGATTGGGCTCATTCTCACCGAGTTGCCATGGTAATATCCGTCCCATCCACTTTCTCTCTGGTTTCAAATGTCAGAGCGTGTCAAGCGTCCAACTAATCCAGCCCTCTCACGTGCCATGAGGTCAGTAACAGATAAGCAAACAATTGTTTATAGCTCTCTCAATATAGCACCATTGTGTCACACTGGGACTGCAGGGGGAAACGTCTGCAGAGACGGGGCAGGGGGCAGATAAGATCCCTTCCTGTCGTCAGGCCAGGGGTAGGGATGGGAACCTTCTCCATCACACAGAGAGGCTATGATGGTTTACAACACAGACAACAGGCCTCTGCTGTGAGCCAGACACACAGTGACAGCCTGGGAAGAGGACATCTGACATTAGGCGTGCGTGCGTCGGGTTGTAATGGTTGATGGAAAACAGGTTTTTGTTCTGCTGCTTCAGGTTTTAGCAGGATGAGATATGAGAGCAGATAAAATAGACCTGCCTTAGTAATCAACACAGTAAATGGCCAATATTAGGGATGAACTGATCCACTTTTTTCACTTCCAATACGATACCGATATCTGAGGGTATCTGAGGGTATCTGAGTGTATCGGAACCAATACGGAAAGCCAGAGCTGAATTGACTTAAAATGTTTCTGTTTTATAAAACAAAAACAGACCGAATAACAAATTTATTTCCTAACTTTGCACCAGTACAGTACATCAAAATATATCAACAGCTTCACAAGCTTGGTCAAATATGTAAAAACAAACCAACTTTAATTTGTTTAGTGCAACTATTTTTGTATATAGGTTTGGTTTTGGTCAAACATGTTCAAAATAAACTGCAACAAACCTGTCAAATGGTTCAGAAAGTGCAATTAGGAATTCTAAATATAACATCCATCCATCCATCCATCCATCCATCCATCCATCCATCCATCCATCCATCCATCCATCCATCCATCCATCCATCCATCCATCCATCCATCCATCCATCCATCCATCCATCCATCCATCCATCCATCTCACTCCCTTAGTGGGGTCATGAGGGGTCATGGTGCTTATCTCCAGCATCAACAGGTGAGAGGCGGGGTCACCCTGGACAGGTCACCAGTCCATCACAGTCTAAATATAATGTAAAATAAATAATAAAGCATGATGTCACTCAGAGTACAAAGCATATAATTGGATTAAGTAGATCTCCCATTATGGATTGGGCACATTGTCACTTATACTCGATCTGGAATTGTTTTTCCAGTATCATGATTAATACAGGTATTTATTTCGGATCGGTGCATGTCTAGTCAATATTGTATGTCGTATGATGGATATTCTTGACACGGAACTGATTCTCCGATACAGAAACGCTGCCCGTCTAACAGACATGATTTTTGTACTGTGGTAGGAAGACAGAGTACCCAGAGAGAACCCATGCATGGGAAGAACATGCAAAGTCCACACAGAGAGACCCCAGGCTGGGATTTGAACCACAGACCTTCTTCCTGCAGGGAATCAATGCTGCCATCTGCATCATGGCAGATTAAAAATACCCAAAGTTGCTTTCTAAAGAAACCAGCAAATTTCTCCCAATATTCCTGCAGTCAACTCCTCTATGCTGAGCAAACACAGGATGACACAAGTACTTTGTGATCCATGGAAAAGCTTGCAGTGATAAGTGGTTCCAGTGTCAGAGATTCAATTCCTGACAGGTGGTTACAGCCCTGGGTCAGATCCACACCTACATGTACTTCTTAAACCTTTTGCTTTTTCTGTGTGTTTTTGCAAGTTGTCTGTCTTTTTTTGTTGTTGTTGTTTTTGTCAGTGATTGTGTCAATTTCTTTCTCGCTCCTACTGGATGTTTTTTACAGTCAATAAGCCAACAAACTGCTTCCTGTTTACGTTCACTGTAGATTCCAGTGCCTGTTTGTCTGTGTTAAAAGACGGAGCCGTAAAAAGCCTTTAAGCTCAGAGCAATAAAGTGGAAGTAAATGTTATGTAAAGGTTAAATCCCACATGCCTGAAGTATATGAGCAGTGTAAAGGGAAAACTTTTTCATATTTGCATTAGCACTGCTGTCTTTAAGCAGTAAATATGAAATGGATAAGAATCTGTTCCAGAAGATTTCCATCGTTTCAGTGAACATTTTCCACTGATCAGTTTTTTCCTGATGATTTGAGGCCAAGAACGAGTAAAAACCAAGAACGTGCTGAATGGATGATTTAAAAGCGGTCATTAACACTTTGATCCTGTGGTATTTAGAGCCACGTCAGCTCCCCACACCACGGACTCCCAACACTCATCTAAATCCTTCATCTAACTCCCGCTTTCTTCAGGACTTTGCCAGCAGCGCTTCCCTCTCCCTCTACTTCTGACTCACGGTACACATGCCAACCCCCTGACTTGACCCAACATGATCTTTCAGAGGAGATAAATTCAAATCAAAAAATCACATTTAAAGGGATATAGCCTGGAGCAACACATATCAGGTGCTTTAATCATGACAGACCATTGTTCAGTCGGAGCTGGAGGGAGTCGCTGATGATGCTGTGGCATAACTCACATAATTCACCCAACAGTTGGTTCTAGAGAACAACTAACTTCTCCAGTGACTATCTCTCCTGTGAAGTATTATAGTCAACACTGGACTATCATCAGAATCGAAGGAAAATATATTTCCTGAACTGAGTATCAATTTTTGACTAGTGGTTAATAAAATAATAATAATAATAATAATAATAATAATAATAATAATAATAATAATAATTTACTGAGCATGGAGCAAATGGAAAAACAGAACTTGGTAAAAAAAAAATTGCAGCCAAACAATATTGTCATTATTAGGATTTCTTGTGCACAAAACTGGTAGCATTAAATTTAAATCACAAAATTTTTATTTTTTTCTAAGAAGTAAAGAATCAGAAATTGAATCTGATTTTTTCTCTCTCTCTTACCAGCAACTCTATGAGGCATACTTCTGATTATCCTGAGGAAACTTAAAACAAAGACACACCGATGGACGGTGAAGGAAAGACGCAACAAACTATTTTTTCCGTCATGTTCTTGATGACACTGGAGAAGCTCTTAGAATGTTTTGGTTCTACTGTAAAGAGGCACTGAGGGTAGGTTTGTGTAAGAGGTAAAAAGATCCAGGAAAACACACAACAGCAAGTAATAATTATCATCATGACTAACCATGTATAACAAAGGCAGAGCATGTATCAGTGTGATTGAGCTGTGTGTGTGTGAGCATCTAAACCAGGGGTGTCCAAAGTTAGTCCTCAACAGATGGTGCTGCATGGTTTAGTTCTTTCCCTGATTCACCACACCTGAAACAAATGACGGTTTATTATTGTGCCTCTGCAAAACTGTGACATACTGATTAGGTAGCTGGTCTATTTGAATCCACTGTGTTGGAGCAGAGACTCATGCAGGACAGCCGGCAATGAGGACTGGAGCTGGACATCTATGCACTGCACAGGATGCAGCAGGCTGATAAGGGAAGACATTTCTCATCTTACAGGCAGTAGACACACATTCACTGACCCCTCTGCTGCCCACATGGCATCCTGACCTCAGCAATGTCAGGCCGAGTGTGTGTGTGGTAACTGATTGTGGACACAAGGCCAAGAAGAGCTCCCGATAACTCAGCAAAACAGACAGAGCACATGGTCTTTGAGAGGCACTGCCAAACTACAACGTAACACAATCTACTATGTACCGCTTGTCCTACTCTAAAACTGTAGTTTGAGCCACTAAATAAAAAAATTTGTGAAATTACCTAACATCAGCCAAATGTTCCTGTACAAAGAGCAGACAGAACAGAATATTCTGCACAATAAGGATTAACTACAAAACAAAAGAAACTCCTGTGTAGGCCTGTCGCGATAAACGATAAATCAATTAATCACATGATAAATTAAACATATCGACCTCATTTTAATTATCGGCTTTATCGTCTCTTCCTGCCTTTTTTCTTCCTCTTGATGACACTGAATGAAAAAAGACTCACTCTCCACTGACCCTCCCTTCCTTATTTCCTTATTTCCTTAGTGTAATGTCCAGGTAATGTCCGACACAAGTTGTCGCCCATTTTCAAAACCTGAGAGACACATTGGCCGACAGAAATCCTAGGTATATCGGTTCAAACGGGTTCGTCATGCCATGTGGTGTCCAGCCACATGGGCACAAAATTATGGCTACAAGTCCAGTTAACTAATTTTAAAATCGGGCTTTAATCAATGCTTTACTAGAATCTACCGGTTATGCATGTGGCTAGAGTCAGCGTTAAGTTCTGACTGAATGAAAATCATTATAACCTATTTATGCCACGTTAATGAAGAACAGCTGAAAAATTACCAGGTTTATCAACTGCGGTAGCAATTTGGCTCCAACTCCTCCCCTTGTCATTTCTATATTCTTTCTCAAAATGTTGAATAAATATCCCAGATAGCACATGATGTTAAATCAACGTTGAAAAATAGTTAGAATCGTTGATCTTTGGTTGAAGTCGACAAAGGACGGTGGATCAACCATCAAACAACCATCCAATCAAACCGTTGAAACTGTGACATTGAATCAACATTGTTTTGTGGTTGAAATCTGATCACTGAAATGCCGAAGTCTGATTAATGGTTGATTTTTGGTTGAAGACGACAAATGACGGTGGATCAACCATCAAACAACCATCCACCTCCAGCCAAGTAACCAATGTTGAAACTGTGTCATTGAATCAATGTTGTTTTGTGGTTGAAATCTAATGACTGAAATGCTGATGTCTGATCAACATCTGATCAATATTGAATCAATGTCAGATGCACCCCTTCCCCTCCTCTCCTCCTCATCAGCGCTCTGGGTCAGTGTATTTTATTACTGAGTGGGGGTTATCACATTTAAATTAACCACTGTAGAGGATAGTGGGTGCTGATTCCTTTCTGTACATTTTCTTACTTTTTCATAACAATTCTCACTGACTGTGTGTGTGATATATTGACACAAAAACATCTACAACTTACTACAAGGAGTGGAGCGATCCACCCCCACCGTTTACATGAGTGGGATAGCCCAACCACACAGCTGCTTCGCTGTTGGCTTGTTGGAAAATATGTTAATTCAATGTTGAATTATCATCACAAAGGTTGCATGTTTGGTTCAGGTCGACAACTGATGGTGGATCAACTATAAAACAACCATTCAATTCTAGCCAATTAACTAATGTTGAAACTGTGTCATTGAATCAATGTTGTTTTGTGGTTGACATCAAATAAATGAAATGCCAACGTCGAATCCAGTGTGTTTCAGCACTGGTCCTCCAGGCCCTACAAGTTTTAGGCATTTCCCTAATTCAACACACATGATATTAATTGACGTCTGATTAACGGGGTTTTGCTGAACTGAAAAAACACAGGTCAGTTTGATTGACGTCAAGGTTTGGGGAAGAACTACCCAGATAGCACACGATGTTAATTTAATGTTGAATTATGATCACAAAGGCTGCATGTATGGTTCAGGTCAACGACAGAAGCTGGATCAACCATCAAACAACCATTCAATTCTAGCCAATTAACATTCATTGATTGAAATGCCACATCAAATCCAGTGTTTTTCAGCACCGGCACCAGGCACACTGCCCTGCAAGTTTTAGTCATTTCCCTAATTCAGCACACATGATTTTAATTAACATTTGATTAACAAGGTTTTGCTGAACTGAAAGCATGCAGGTCAGTTTGCCTTGAGGATAAGGTTTGGGGAAAAACTAGTAATCAAAGTGTTCAGGTGTTTTTTGCACCCATCACCACCGCCTGCCATTCAAACGCCCAACCCCCTTCCCTCCACCCGTCAAAAACACACACACACCTCTTTTCCCCCCACCTGGGCCCATCTACCCCTCAATCGGGTGAAACAACTTTAATTTTAAGTGAGGGTTTTTCATTTTTCACATTTTATTTTTTAAAAGATTGTTTTGGCTAGTGGCCTTTATTTGATAGTTAATTGACAGGAAAGTGGGTAATGAGAGAAGGGCAGCAAAGGTTGCCAAGGTCAGGAATTGAACCTGTGACAGCTGTGTTGAGGACTGAGGCCTTGATTGTGGTTTGTGCTTAACCCCTGCGCCACCACAGCACAACCCCTTTTAGGTGAGGGTTAATCACGTTTTAACTTAAGCACTATGTGTTGACAACACTGAGTTGTGATTCCGTTCTGTACCCAGATTCACTAGCGGAACAAGTCAGCGTTGGGCCGGGGGGCGGGGCTAATTACCGGACCCCTAACGAATCACCAGGCCCCGTTTATCGCCTGCGCTACCAGAAACTGTTGAGCGAGGGGGGGGAGGTTGGTCTGCGTTTTTTATTTGATCTTTACCCAGGAAACACATCGGCTAAACCGTGAGTGAAACGGTCACTGGGACTGACTAGTATATATTCCATTGAGGGAAAGTAACTTTAACATTAAATAGACCTTTCTCAACAGGCGGTAGACTTTCTCAGTCTATAATCAGATATTTAAGCCCCCCCCCCCCTTAGCTCTGCGCCTGCCCAGATTGCACATGATGGCAATTCAACATTGAATTAACATCTTTTGCCAACAAGCCAACAGCAAAGTGGCTGTGTGTTTGGGACATCCCACTCATGTAAATAGCAGGGGTGGATCGCTCCACTCCTTGTAGTAAGTTGTAGATGTTTTTGTGTCAATATATCACACACAAATGGTCAGTAGGACTTTTTTATGAAAAAGAAAGAAAATGTACAGAAATGAATCTTCACCAACTATCCTTTACAGAGGTTAATTTAGAATGTAATACCCCCCACTCACTAATAAAATGCTCTGACCCAGAGCGCTGATGAGGAGGAGAGGAGGGGAAGGGGTGTGGCAAAACAGCTGACATTGATTCAACATTGATTCAACATTGATCAGACGTTGATCAGACATCAGCATTTCATTCATTAGATTTCAACCACAAAACAACATTGACTCAATGACACAGTTTCAACATTGGTTACTTGGCTGGAGGTGGATGGTTGTTTGATGGTTGATCAACCATCAGTTGTTGACCTCAACCAAAAATCAACCATTCTAACTATAATTCAACGTTTATTTACCGTTGTGTGCAATCTGGGCAGTTTGTTGCATCCCTCATCACCTCCTCATCTGCCCTTACTCCCTCCCAAACCTCCCCCACCCAGCCGCTCCTCCCAACCTTCCCCTCTTTATCCCCTCTCATCCCTTCTTCCCTCCCCCTCCTTGAGCTCTGGGTCAGAACATTTTATTACTAGGTGGGGGTTAATCATGTTTCAAATTAAGCACTACATGTTGAGAACAGTGGGTTGTGATTCCTTTCTGTACATTTTCTTACTTGTCTGTAAATATTACTGACTGCATAATGTGTTGACACAACATCTACAAGTCTCTACTAGGAGTTGTACAGTCCACCTCCCCAATTTTACACTTGTGGTTTGTCCCAACCAAACAGCCACTTTGCTGCTGGCTTGTTTGCATCCGGCTTCTGAATTGAATTCTCCGCTGAGCACTTTTATGGTAAGTTTTTCAATATTACTTTGATCTTAAATGTGTTTATTGAAAAATAAGGGCATTGTTTTGTGCCCATAGTAATCCTGGTTATTTTGGGGCAAAACGGATATTTTTAATAATTGAGGTCATGTCTCCTTTTGTATTATTTTCATCCTACCCACCACTCCAGGCCTAAGTATGAAATCCTGCGAGATTTTGTGGGATTTGAGTTTTTAAAATAGGGCGGGGCCTATTGTTTGGTCTGGGAGAGCATGTGGTGGACAAGGAAGTGTAAGGCTGGCTGGTCCAGGTGGGCTTTAAATTGTTGTGATAGTAATCACTTGTTTTTAACTTTTTTTTATGATATGCTTAGGGACGTGCTTAAATGAACCTCTGTACGAGAACAGCTGAGTTGGATGATTACATGACCGTCTGCAGCCATCAAGAAGTGCAGAAGGTTGTTAATCATCCACAGATTCAATCCAGGTGAGGCAGAAGGGAAACACTTAACATGTAAGGCAGGTGAAACACTGAACTAAACCTGCTAATGACTGATTCAGTCTGTTGATTCTTGGATTGGTAACTGGTTAAATTGAACTGGACTATTGTTACTTGTGTGGGATCTTTATTAGCATATAGACACTTTTTAAGGAATTTAATCAACTTGGAAATATTTGTAGTTGATGGAAGACTGAACCAGCTATTTGATGGAAGTTTATTCTGTATAAATTATAATTTTTCCAACTACACTATAAATCACCTTTTGTTCGATTTATTTGTCTCTGGTGTGTTAAATAAACCTGATCCTCCCTGAGTTTTATTGTTAGGTTTTCTGATAAACAGCCCTTTATTTTAAATATTGATTTTATATCAATATCATAAATCCTACACTATACTGCAGCTTGATGGGTAAATGCAGTTGTATATGTAAACATTAAGATAAATATTAATGAAAGATTAAGATATTAATTTAACAGTGAGTGTACATGGGGAACTATATGGTTTGTATTTGTTCTCAGACCTGTAACCAGTACACTGTTTAATCTTTCATTGTGTTTCAGAACTTTTCAAATGTTTATCATATTTCTAACTGGCACCTTCCTCACTTTTACTTTTTTCAGCTGTTGCTCTGCAGTTTGACCGAAAGCTGACTCTTGAGGACTGCAGCAAAATTGTCAAGAAGTGGCTTCATTATGCGCCAGAATGAGAGGAAGACATCGCAAGGAATCAAAGTGACGCCAACCAGAGTCAAACTGGGGTTACTGCAACTTGTACTGTTTCCCTACTTCATACAGTACAAAGCTCAACTTCATGGACTCTGTTCTTCTGTGGACAACATACTGTTGTTTTGACAGTCAAAAAGGAATCAAATATGTTTAAAGATCTGTCTCTCTTTTCTTAAATAAAATGTTAAATCAAACCCATGTTGTCATTTTTAAACTTTTGTACACAGTTTACGCATCATCTGCCAATAATACAGTGTTTAACACCAGTGAAGAAACTTTTAGTGGCATGTTATGATGTAGACCTATCAGATGTAAAATGTACATAAATCCTTAGCTTTCATTCAATATAAAAACAACCCAAATCTGCATGTACATCCACAGTCAAATGAGTGTTGAATCAACATTGATTCAATGTAGAATTAACACAAATCTGCATGCAGATCCACGTTCAGCTGATGGTTGAATGAACGTTGATTCCTAACTGATTCAATGTAGAATCAACACAGATATGCATGCAGATCCATAGTCAAATGAGTGTTGAATCAACATTGATTCAATGTAGAATCAACACAAATATGCATGCAGATCCACAGTCAAATTAGTGTTGAATCAACATTGATTCAATGTAGAATTAACACAAATCTGCATGCAGATCCACGTTCAGATGATGGTTGAATCACCATTGATTCCTAACTTATTCAATGTAGAATCAACACAAATATGCATGCAGATCCACAGTCAAATGAGTGTTGAATCAACATTGATTCAATGTAGAATCAACACAAATATGCATGCAGATCCACGTTCAGATGATGGTTGAATCACCATTGATTCCTAACTTATTCAATGTAGAATCAACACAAATATGCATGCAGATCCACAGTCAAATGAGTGTTGAATCAACATTGATTCAATGTAGAATCAACCGAAATCCGGATGCAGATCCACGTTCAGATGATGGCTGACTCAACATTGATATAATGTAGAATCAACATTGATTCATAACTGATTCAATGTACCATCAACACAAATATGCATACAAGTTGACATACAGATGATGGTTGAATCAACATTGATATAATGTCAGTTATGGTTGAAACCCTAACGTTGATTCAACATACAAGTCACCGACCACTTTCAATGTTGTTTCAATGTCAGCGTTCAACGTTGATTCAATGTTTCTGGCTGACATTGATTCAATGTTGTTTCAATCATTCTGTGCTATCTGGGTACAGATGAGTCTTCCCAATACATAATGAGACTTAACATACTGCCTAGTTATGTACAAAAGGTGTAGGGGCAACAGTCAACATTTTTGAGTAGTCATCAAAAAGCCCTAAAATGACTCCCAAAAGACTTTGTGATCAGAGTGAAAGCCATTGTGACCAAGATGTTAAAGATAGGAAATGCATTTTTTGTAGGTAATAATTTTTAACAAATATGAGATTAATCTATGTTCATTTGATTTTTGATCCTTTATATTTCACAGGTGTTTCAGTTATTTGGTGATTTTATTTCTAAAGGCATCCTAGTTTTGTTAATAATAGTAGAGTGTACTTACATAATTCCGTATATTTAACTCTGATTTAAGTACCATAGCCATTCCTTGAAACTTTGCAGCAATGTTGACATTTTGGGGAAAAACAAGTCATTAATATAGAGAGACTGACCTTTAAAGACGCTTTTTAAATTAAGGACACAGTCGAGAAGCAAACCTGAAATGATATTTCAATCTATCAGTCAGGTCTAAGTTGTTACTGGACTGCTGTTGAAAATATCCATCACCAACAGTCTCTGGATGCCAATTAGTGCTTGTCAGTTCAGCCATTACTACACCACACAAGGTCATGATGGATCTCCCTGCTGCAAGGAGACACGCCTCAGAGAGAAGGAATAAATCCCTGGTATAGATCAGAGATAAAGAGATGCTCTACAAGGTCCATGTATTACACTCAGTGGAGGGAGGGTGGAAAGTGTTGGACTCATAAATCATGCAGATTTTTATTAGGCAGAACCAGAACAGTTTAAACACAGGAACTGCTGTGCTTTATTTTCCAATTAAAGTACTGAAAGGTAATCTAACACAAGTCCTGGGAGTAAAGTTGTTGAGCAAGAAGGTCAGCATAATCAGCTGGGATTCTCTTAGCTTAAGACCATCCAATCATCTGTTCAACAACTTATGCATGCAGCGGTCATTGGCTGAGAGGCGAGGGACAGACAGACTCCAGGCCAGGATTCAAACCCAAAGTCCTTTTTGTCGTAAGGCGGGAGTGCTACCAAAAGTACAGTTACCATATCATAAAATCTTCTGGATAGAAAGGATCACATTCACAGCTCATTTCAATTAGTTGTTTACAGAAAGAGCATCTGTTTCTTGTCTCAAGCACCCGCCTCCACCCTAAAAGTCTGGGTTTCCCCGCCTTATCTCCAGGACCAAACAGACGTGTTGCAGACATGCCTGTAAACACAGAGCTGGGTGGGAACGGTTAATGAGACTAGAGATGCCAAAGCTTAACCACAAAGAGAAATTGGCCACTCCTGAAAACCACTTCAATTACTTATTTAGGCTGGAGGGCTGTTAACTGAGATGTTTGTGATGAGTTTGTTTAATCTGAAACACCTGTAGGTTGCTTACCAAGACCCTGACTATATCCTACAGAATGTTCAGATACATTAATGGTCTCCATTAAGCATTTGGATGATTTATGTTCTGTTGCAACTAAAATTCCAAGAAACACCATCACCATGGCAATGATCATCTTCCCTTGGGTTCTTATCTGCGTGAGCCCTCTGGTTCTGCTTGGCGCTTTGGTTGTATTGCTCAGTCAGACCAACAGGCAAACTGTCTTTCTGGAGCAAAAATTGGAAAAAGAAATGATTCAGTGGAGCAGCAGTGATCAGAGTGTCCAAGGAACATCCTTAATTTTTCCAAGATATGTTTGAACAAGACTGAATATCGGATGATTCCAGCACCTTCTGGTACAGGTGATATTTGCAGTTTCTTATCTTTGAAATTCTATGGAGTTAGAAATATATGGTTTCATCTGTTCAGTGAACGATTTCACTGATCGTTAAAATGGCAGACCCTGGTACTTGCTGGGGTTGGGCACTACAGCCACACGCAAATAACTGAAATCTGATGAGACATCCTCTAAAAATGCCTATAGTTGCCTATTTCAAAAGTTCAAACACCAAATGCAACTTAATATAGTCAATGTGGACAGTGTAGCTGAAGCTGACATCTGTAGTCTTCCTCATCACCGCTCTTGGGGGAACAACCTATCAATGCCAAGAAAACTAATCTTGCTTTTGGATTGGCTGCTTTGAAAACACAAGCCAATAGTGTGTCATGTAGGGTGTGCTGTGGTGGCGCAGGGGTTAAGCACAACCCATGTATGGAGGCCTTAGTCCTCAACGCAGCTGTCGCAGGTTTGATTCCCGGCCTGGCAACCTTTGCCACATGTCTTCCTCTTCTCTCATTACCAACTTTCCTATCAATTAACTATCAAATAAAGGCCACTAGAGCCAATAAAACCTTAAAAAAATAGTGTGTCATGTAGCATTGCACTTACAGCGCATACACACCAGCCCTGTTTGGTCCACTTAAATCAAACTCTACTTTATTTGCCTAGAAAGTCCGGTTGATTTAGGGAATTATGACCAACCAACCAAACTCTGATGCGACCCAAAAAAACGAATACTGGTCTGCCTAAAATCCTAGGTCACAGTTCAGTAGAAGTGAACTCTAGTGTGGTTTGAATGCACATGTGTATCCAAGCAGACCGGAGACCGCTCCAAAAGCAGAAAGCAAGCTACAGTGAAGGGCATTCTGGGAAATTCAACCAAAAATAGTGTAAGTCTAACACTAGTGGGATAAATGGTTTGTGGTTTTTTGCCAAAGACAAATGAGAAATCCTACAACTGCTGAAACTAAACTGAAATGCAGAAATTAAAACAAAAACAGCAAAAACTGAGGCCAAATACTAATTTACATCAATCAGTTTAAATCTTTAAAATAACTACACAAAACATGACTGGTCAGCACTAGAATTGGTTGTTAAGACCATAAAGAAAACCAGAAATTGTTAACCAAAAAATGCTTGAACAACACATGCTAACAATTTTCTTTACATTTATTTCAGTTAATTTATCTCAAGTGATCTTTTGTACCAATTATTTTTGTGTAGTTGAACTAATACATATTTCACTTAGAAAGGATTTCTTTAACAAATACCATAGAAGATGATGGGTTTGAATCAACCTAGTTTCAGTCTGAGGCCCTTATTCCGATCTTTGTGACTGTCAATAACACTTAATTCTTATTTCTTAAAACAACAAAATGCACCAAACTCTGTGCAATTTCAGCCTAAAATGAATGGTCTTCTCTTTTGCCAGCTGCTGTCACTGTTTTACTGGGCAGTACTAATGTATCAACACCACATGTGGCTTAACACGATGTTGGCGACAGTTATCTCTGATTCTACTTTTGTTCCCTCTTTCAGAGAACCCACTGACCCCCGAGCAAGCCTCTGAGTGTTCTTCCAAGAACCAGCGGTTCACTAAAATATGTCAGAACCGCGTCTCTCTGCAGCTGAGCTCAGCGAAACAGAAACTTAATACAGGTCCCAACACTTTCCACCAGTAACATGCGATATTTCAATCATAACTCCCAATGTGGTCGATTGAGAAAAAACTGCCGGTGATGTTACAGAGAGAAGAACGTAACGACCCGCGAGCTAATCAGTGAGATGCATCCTCTGGATGGTGTGACATTAAAAGGTTTCACTCTCAGGAAATGACCTTTTCCATGAGCAATTCACTGACTTCATCACAAAGAGTGCACTTTGATTATTACTACAGAGACAGCAACTTTCAGCTGCACTCTGAAGTGAGAAGGACACAAGATTCCCACCACCTTCTACAAGGACACCATGATCCTATTGTAAAATTTACTGGCTGGGACTCCAAAGTGGATTAATGATCAGTGTGATGCAGACAAAAATGCTCAGTGAGTCAATGCAGCAAAGTTAAGGTCAAAAGAGGAAGAGTCCTGGTATTCTGTTGGAAGCACTGGTGCTATATTTGTTTGAAGTTGTATTCAATTTTCCTGAATAAACCACCTTCCATCAACAAATTATTTAGATTCAACCAGTGATTACCTGCAAATGATACAACAGGCTAAATAAAACATCTAATTAAGTTTTTCTTGAAACATCAGGCTGGTACACATGAAACCAGTGAAGTAAATGGCATGTCAATGCTTAACATGTTGCAGCAGCACATACGCTGTCGTCAGCATCCACATTCCACAATTCAGGGCTTCCTGAAAAAGTAAGAAACTGAGTGGGTCTAATAGTATTTTGCAACAATCTGATGGTTGAATAACCTCCATATTTGTTGGTGAGCTCATATGTCTATTTAATCAATAATTTAGCAGAAAAAAGGCTTTTTGAATTGAAAATGTTTCTTTGGTCAATGTATGGTGTTTGATTAAAATTTGATTAATGTAAAAGCAACAAATATATTTTTTGCTGATCTTCTTGTTAGACAACTTAGCAGCAAAAATGCTAAGTTAATTAAGTATAACTAATAGGGGTGCTATGGTGGTGGAGGGGTTCAGCACAACCCACATAAGGAGTCCTTAGTCCTCAACGCGGCTGTCGCAGGTTTGATTCCCGGCCTGGTGACCTTTGCCGTGTGTCTTCTCTCTCTCTCATCACCTACATTCAAATAAATGCCACTAGAGCCAAAAAAAAAAAAATACAGATCCTGCAATTAACTCAAATAAATATTGTAATAGAGTGTCACCGTGAAAATCTTCAGAATGCTACAAATCAGGAATGATTTAATCCAACTCTGGCTAAATGCCACTGCTGACCAATGTGATCCCTTTAAACCTATTGGAGTATTTCTGTGGGACTTTTCAGGCCAACTGGTCTCAAAGCAACATCTTGCCATCAGGGTACACTGTGGCAATAAAAGGAGCAGTGGTTACAAACCCCATTAAAAAAACTGAAATCTGTAGACCAAATGCTCCATCAGCTGCCTAATAATATCTGCAACTTGGGCTTTTATTTTCCCTTTTCCCTACACTGGTATTACCACATTAGCTTTTTCCACTGTGTCGGCTTAGTCTGAGGTATATCTGCCTAGAAGATTGGATCGGAGGACAGCGAGTCGGTCAGAGCCAGAACGCTTCACGTTCTGCCAGGATCACACAGTACATTCTAAACAACACCAAACGAGTCCACGACAGTCAACAAACACCAAGACCTGCTGCTCTTTTATTAGCATAGCATTTAATTTCAACTAGTGGTGAATGAGGCTGAAACAATGAATAGAAAGATTCTGATTACAAAAAAGATCTCCAAGCAAAGTAACGGACCCATCAAACATGGCAACATGCAAATCTGTTTGTTTACGGCACCACAAAAATGAGAATATATCATAATGGGCTTTAAACGAAGGTTTGACCACTAAAAGACCAACAAGCGATTGGAAAAGGGTAAGACCAATGGCCATCTGCATCCTGTTTCTCAGTTTCTAAGGAAAGCAACTGGTTTCTGGTGTCAGCAGACACTGGCGAGTCAGGTCCCCCAGTTAATCAATGACTCCCTTCCAGGGAACACAGGCACACCACAGGAAGATATGTTGCTGCTCTGACGGCAACAAACACACTCAGCAGAAACTTACGTTTCCATCAGTGGGGAAAAATGGCCCGAAAAAAAAAGGTTGGTTGGAAAAAGTGATGATATATCAGAATACATTTGATGCCAGCAGATACCACAAGATGCTCCTAGGCAGCAGCTACACACGCGCGCGCACACACACACACACACGAATGTTTGTGTTGCTATCTTTGTGGGGACTTTCCATTGACTTCCATTCATTTCTACAGCCTAAACCTTACCTTTACCCTTTTCCTAACCCTAACCATCACATACCTAACCAAAACTAAATTCATACCTTAGCCCTAAATCTGACCCCTGACCCAAAAACAGGGTTTCCTGACATATACGTAGTATATGTCAGGAAAATCGTCCCCACAAGGTATTACAAACAAACGCGCGCGCGCGCACACACACACACACACACACACACACACACACACACACACACACACGCACACACCCACACACACACACACACACACACACACACACACACACACACACACTCTAGCTGATTCAGTTCTGAGGTGGAAACAACTCCAAACCTGGAGGTTTGGTTTAACAGTGCTAAGAAAAGTTATGTCAAATTCACCGTCTTTATACTTTCAACTGTTGATGAAAGTATAAAGATACACTCAGAGTTACATGAAAATGTGTCCAAACCTTTAACATCTCAGTTTAAATTTTTTACCACTTTCACAAAATTTGAGGACACCTTACTTTGAGTTCTTCATCTCTCAAAGAAAGAGACTATGCAGTGTGATAAGGGGTCTCTTCTTGCGGCGAGTCGACTTCACACTTTTTTGTCACAATCAGTTCCTGCTGCTCTCAGCATCCACATCCTACAGACCAGATGTTCATCTAGCAGGCTGTAAGCTGGGGCATATGAGCAGCATGTCAGGGGCCGATTCTGGCTTGTCTGAACAGATGTTCTCTGCCTCTCTATCCCCACAACACCATCGCCAACCATCCACCTCCCTCACCTCCTCTCTGTTAACTACAGGCGGCTGTTCAACTCATTCCCTGAAGCAGAAGGCCACAAACAAGAGGACTGATTTTGAAGAAGTCAACCATGTCATCTGGTGGTTGTTTACAACCACCAGAAAAATGACATGGAATAATCACTCTAAGGGTATTTTCACACCTGATATTAATTAATTTGGGGGCCAAAATTGCAAGTTTTGTTGCATTTTTAGCTGGGGCAGTTCGCTATGCAGTTAGATTTGTTTCACAATTATTCGATCAAAAAAAAATCATGTCAAAGCAAAAATCACTAAGTTTTTTTTTTTTTTTTAACTTTTTTTTTGGTTGAGTCTTTTTGTTTGGTTGAAACTTTTTTTTTTGATTGAAACTTTTTTTTTTGGTTGAGTCTCTTTTTTTGGTTGAAACTTTTTCTGAGTTTTTGGTTGAATTTGTTTTCTTGCTTATACAACTTTATTTGCTTTGGGGAAGCTTACGTGAACATTCTGGGCGGGGCTTAAGGACGAGCGATGTAAGACGTGTTCCGATTGGTTAGCGCTGACTAAAGCGGATGACTCCCTGAGATCTCAGAACTCCGTCCCGAACTGCAGGGCTTCGGTGACGGGACACAGAATGTGATGGTAAGTAATCTTCACAAAATTACACCGTTTAGCAGCTACTAAAGTGTCCACCCTGTTTCATAGAAGAAATCTTACACAACTTATGACGACAGTCACATATTTTGTCTGCCGCGATCCCCGGTAGCATATTGTGCTAGCTAATGTTAGTACTAGGTAAAGTTCATTAACTAGGCTTGTGTAATATTCGCCTGTCTTTATGTTGAATTCGTTAACCAGCGCACCTCTGTCGAGTGGCATTAAGCGTGGAAAATACCAAATATATCTGGAGGAAATATGTTAAAAACTGTTGCGCAATCATCAGTGTGTGTGCGTGTATTAACTAGCATTGAAGCTAAAATGGGAAAACCGCAGATCGTTGCACCAATGTTATCAGGTCCACATTAATCTGCACCACACGTCAATTGGTTTCACGATTGAACAATTGTGAAACAAATCTAACTCCATAGTTCGCTTTCATGCTGTACTGTGTCACATGGTCGAAACTAATTGAGAAACCTGTTGCACCTCCTTGCCAAATTTCAAACATAAAGGTTAATGAAAAAAAAGTAAGGACAATATGTTTTTGTAATTGTATGAAGGCCATGTAATATTGTATGCATTTTTAAACATTACAATAATACAAAGAAATTGGATTAAAGACTTAGGTCTGCACATTCTCAAAGCTGATATCCGTGCCAAGGTCGACACCAAGCTGATAAGGTTGAGAGTTGGCTCAACCAGTCAGGACGCCATTTTGTGCTGCACAAAATGGCAGCACAAAAAGCCATTTTTGTGCTGCCATGAGAGGAAGGAGGCTGCTATCAGCCTCCTTCCTCTCATCATGGCCCCCGTGGTTCCTTCTCCACCAGGATGCTGCTCTGGTGGAGAAGGAACAGGGCTGGTTGCCCAACTAGCAGTGGTGGAGAAAGTACTCAAAACATGTACTCAAGTAAAAGTCAAACTACCACATTAACATTTTACTTAAGTAAAAGTAAAAAAGTACTGGCTTTTAAAAATACTTAAGTTTAAAAGTACAAGTACTTGCTGAATGCATTACCTAATCGCTAATACAATATCATTAAGTGTGCCGATTGTATTTAATTGTAATACATTAGAAATGTGCCATTTTAATAGACAATGCCACAGATTAAACATTTTCTTATTGTGTTTATTCTCTGTAACAATTTATACTTAGATATGTGATTCTATGAATCATAATTTCAGGGATGGAAACATCTCGTCTCCTGTCCTAACATAGCATGAACTTCATTAGTGACATTTATTTAGAAAGAAATCCAACTGAGAGGGGATGGAAAGAAGGTGGGTGAGGGAGAACATGCAACCAAGGAGCCACGTAGCAGAGTTGTAGTCAAGACCACCGAACCCGAGACCAAGACCAGCACCCCGCGCTACATGACACAATAAAATTAAGTGCACCTATCAAAATTGGTTCTCAGATTGATCTGAAAGATCCACATTCCCATAAAAACACCTAGATATTAAATACTTAGAGCTGAAATAAATTTAACCAGTATCAATTAAAACTCCTTTCATTCTGTTTTGCTTTCATCGCTGTGCTACAATCCTCAGAGGTCTCCTGCCATCCCTAGAAAAATAACGCCCTGGGCGGTTGCCCATATTGCCCATGTCAGAAACCACAACTGAAACATCGCAATTAACGGTAAATAACGTTCAACTATGAACACTGTCCAACAGCGCAACAAGCAGAAGGAGCACCGTGACTGTTCTCATCCTCCCTCCTGCTGCGATGTTTGCCACCATGACAGGAGACGAAATCAATCAATGAGCATGCTCTGTGTTTGTTCAACTTTTACATATTCGGCGATTAAATAAATGAGTGTATGTATGTATGTTTGTGTGTGTGTGTGTGTGTATATATATATATATATATATATATATATATATATATATATATATATATATATATATATATATATATATATATATATAGCTACTGCAGTGTATGCAGAGCAACACAAGAACAAAGAACGGCTCTCAGTGAGGCTTCAGTCCTTTAGGACTTAGTAAAGATCCGTCCAGAGGAATCGGATCGTTCCTGAATGTCATATCACTATATTGCAGACTTTGGTCACAGCGTTGTCCCATATATGCGACACCTCAGTCAACACACAATAATTCAGCGCATGATTGACAACTTTTTTTCATCGCGGATGCAGCATATGTGTCTCAGTCAGTACAGCTAGCTTTGCTAGCATCAAGTCCACAGATCTTAGCCTTCTTTAAGCTTTCCTTCCAAGTGACGCTAAAAGTTGGACGAAGTCCCCACCCTGACCAGACAAAAGAAATACCAGAGCGTTGATTGAGAGGAAAGCTATAAAATACGTCTATGATATACAAACACATGGAGGACAACGTGAAGAATTCACCCAAAGGTATATTTGTAGAGTCTAATGAGCCTCTCGTTCAGGAACCCTTCTTTGACCTGGGGGCAGTCAGAGGATGTACGCTCACATTCTGTCTACAACATCCAGGGACACACACTGACCCAGCAAAGCGGGGGACACCAGCTGCTATCAGCCTCCTTCCTCTCATCATGGCCCCCGTGGGCCCCTTACACATGTCTGACCTGTGCCTGTGGCACCCCCCCACCACCCTGGGAGAGCACATCATTCTCACAGCACTCCGATGAGTGCTGGGGGGGCTTCTCTCTGTCTCTGACTCATCACTTCCAATACAGGGGTCAACACAATGTGTCACTGATGACACGACGGAGTGGCTGCTCTTGTAGAGCAGTGGGAGCAGGTCAGAGACAACTAGGTAGGAAATGTCTAATGGGATCAGGGGTTGTGGCCCCAAGGTGCCAGCAGATATAAGGGGAAGCTCCATTCTCTTCCAGTTAGCAGTTCCAGTTTGGTCGCACTGGACACCAGGAATAGCAATGAAACAGTAGACAGAGACAGTGTGATCCTGCTAGACTGGATGGGATGTCGCGGGGCGGGGGTGTATATGTTTGTAGACTATTCATAGAGTTCACATGGAGGCAGGAGGGACGTCAGAACTGTGGGACTGAGTGGTTGGAGACTGCAGGTGTTGGGTTGCAAGTCCTGAGAGTCACACCAGCTACAGCTGAAACCTAACACTTTCTTCCTGTAAAGTTTAAATATTTCCTCATAATAATTCAAAGCCAAGGAGAATATCAAGGAATGGGCAAACAAAGATCATCCTAACAGGTTCTCCATGGAAAACCAGCAGTTTCAACGCCCACACGGAATAATGAAAATCTTAAACACATGTTGTTGGTGTTCTGCAGTGCAGTTTTTTAAATTAATTTTTAAAAATACGTAAAAAAGAAAAACAGATCTGTAAGTTAGGTCTGTCAGAAGGATAACTGAAGAAATTTGGTTGAAAAAAAATCAATTCTATTCATCTTATGAATTTAAATACTAAATTGTTTACCCAGCTAACAAGAAATAAAATCTTGCAAGAAAATCTCACAAACACCTCATTTTAAAATAAACATTTTAATCTTTAAAAAGGGTAAAAACCCTGCATTTATTGTGTATTATTAAGTCAGAGCCCATCAGTCATTCACCCATTCACACAGTGATGATGTAGCCATGAGGTAGACTGAGGCAAAGGCTGCCAGTCAATCTGTGTCACCAGACCCCTGATCACCACAAGCAAACAGGAGCCGGGATTTCAACTAGCAACCACGTTGCTAGTTGGTTGCTAGTTAGCTCAGGTTGCTACATCCTGAGTCACTGTCTCCCAACATAAAAAATTAAGAATGAAAAAGAGAGAGCGGGAGAGAGAGAGAAAGAGAAAAAACATTCTTTTTTTTTTTTTTACCAAAAAGGGGCAAACATATGTACAAGATTATAAAAAATGTTTGTCTTTATATAATATCTAATTTAAAAAGGATATGTGAGTGTGGTGATTAAAGTTAATATATTCATTGCATAATGTACAATTTTAAACTAAATTTGGTTAAGTAGAGCACACAAAAGCAACAGGGATGTCCAAAGTGAGCCCAGAAGCCCATTTGCAGCTCCTGAGCTGATTTTGTGTGGCCCCCAACCACAATTCAACCAGGGTACATTTTTGTACTTGCTATTGTTTTATTTCATAAAAAGAAAGAAAAAGAGGAAAAATAACAGAAATACATTATTTTCACAAAATATATTGACTTTTTATATTTCTTTTAAAAATAAGAATGAATGAATGAAAGATGGAAAGAGGAAAAAACACTTTTTTTTAAAAAAAGATTCTGATTTGTGATTTTTTATTTAATAAAAATAAAAAAAGAGAAAAAAGTGTGTAGAGGGTGGGTTTTTGTATGTTCATACTTTCAACAAGTATTTTTTGTTACCTTATTAAAAATGTATATCAATGTTAGTTAAGTTACAAGTAGTTTTTAACTTCTGCATAAAATAAAATAAATAAATAAATAAATAAAAGCCCAGTAATCATCTTAAAACCACAAGCAGCAACTACTTAAAAAAACAGAAAGTCTACAGACTAAAACCAGACAAAAGTCCAACTTACTTCAGGTCTTATGAACAGAACTCCCGTGTCCCTCCGCTGATTTCATCGCTTCTGTTCCTTTAAATAAAAACCACGTGTTTCTGTGCAATTGTGAGCAGCGGCGTTTATTTACTGGCTGCTTTTGTCCTCCGGGTCGCGCTTTTGTTATGATAATCCCTGTAAACTCGCAGTCTAATATATTCTGCCGATAATCTGAAAGTTGACCGTGGCAGCTGTCCGCTTGCCGTCTTCTTACAGCGCGCGAGCTGATCCGCCGGCAGCTTCCTCCTCGGTTCCCTCTTCACTCCGCAGCCGCCCGGGACTTTACTGTCTTTGTAATCTATTTGCCCATTGTCTCCGTGTCGCCCCCACCCTACCCACTCACTCTCAGTGGCGCAGCGAAGACGCTATGTGGCACGGCGAGGCTGAGCGAAACAGCTGGCTCACAGTCACGTCCCAGCCCGCAGAGGGAAGGAGAGAGTCAGGGGGAGGAAGAGGAGGAGGAGGGACACATAAGGAGGAACTTCTTCAGATTGCTTGAATATTGCAATAACCTCTTTAGGCAGCTCTCCTATTTTCAAACCTTATCCTAATCATTAACGAGCAAAGGTTACAGCATAAGTATGAGTAGAGATTTATTATGAGCCATAAACACAGTGAAAGTAGGGGAAGCATCCTGTCCAAGAGCTCCCTGGAGTCACATGAGCCTCAGCAGGAGTAATCACTCTATGTGGGGCAGGATCATACCATGATCCACATCTCAAACCCAGACCTACAGATTACTAATAACTAGAGATGTGCCGATCAGGTTTTTTCCTCCCGATACCGATACCGATCACCCATGAGGGCCGATCACCGATACCGATCACATAATTATTTTTTTTTATCATAAACACTACCGGTTACATTATGTGGAAAAAGGAACCATGAATTCACCTTAGTTTAGACAAAAACTTGTTTTTAATAACTTTTGTCAAGAAGAAAACTAAACAAAACAGGCATTGTGCAAATTGTACTGCTATTGATAATACTATCTTTAACAGACTGAAAACATATGAAGGCTCTGAAGAGGCTAAATAATACAAAGAGCCAAAATAAAACCTCTCAACATTGCCAAAAAAAATTCAAGTATAAAACTTAACATTCAAAGGCAAAAACAGGATCCATTACAATAAACAATCCAGAGTTACTGAATGAAAACTTCCTGATAGCATGGCGGCTAGCTGATTACTGCTAGCTCTGATTGGCTGTTTCTGACTGAGCGGAGTAATTATGCAGAACAGGGAGGAGATCGATTATTTTTTTTAGAGATTATCTGTCTCATGTTAGGACAGCGAAAGTTTTAATACGTATGTAAAATGTATTTTTTTAGTTAGATGCTGCAGCTTTAAGCAGAGATTCGGTGTGAGAGTCACTACCAGGTGGAGCAGAAGCGAAGCTCCGTCTGTGAAATATTACTACCTGTAGCGTAGCAGCGGTTCAACAGGAGAGCAGAACCAGCGTCTGACATCGCAGCTCGAAGACTTAAATAATTTTGCGGGTTATTTGTTTAGCTTTCTGACCGTCATGCTAATCCGGGTGAGTGTTTGTAGCTGTGCGCTGCTTTACCTGCTGTCTGATCCTCCGTATGTCTTTTTTACTGCAGTGAGCCTCGATGTAGCCAAACTCCGTCAAGTATCTCATTGTTTTATGTCGTATTAGCGTCGTTGTGTTGATGCATTTTGACCTGCTTCAATTTTCCGCCGCAACACGCAAACCTCCCCATTCACTCAGTGCGTTATAGTTCCACATCGCTTAGGATTTGTTGCTGCGCGTTTGCGCAGTGAAGGAAAGAGGAGACCAGCTGCACAGGCAGGCTGCGAAATGAGATGATCGGTATCGCCAACAACAGCCAATGGTCGCCGATCACCGATCATGCACTTTTTCACGAAAATCGGCCCGATTATGATCGGTGACCGATCGATTGGCACACCTCTACTAATAACCCATTACTAATCATTATGCATGTAAGTCAGAGACAGGACAGTGCATGTTTCATTGACACACCACACCACTTTTACATATCTAAAAAGGTTATTAAAACATGTATTTAAAAAAATGAGGCAAGGGCTGCCTAATAATCAATTATCAATCCTCCATCAATAGTGCACATGAATCTGCAGCTAAAAATAACACCAACATGTGAAAAATGCAGCCCATTCTGCTTGACAGTGCAGTGTATGGCTGATCTGTTGATTATTTATTTATTTATTTATTTATTTTGATTAAGCCCAAAAGGTTTGACCCAAGTTTCAAAATGCAGCTTTACCTGACACTGACCAAATATATATAAGCTTTGAATTTGAAGGAAGCTACAAAAAATATCTTAAAAAATGGTAACACTTTATTTGAAGGGGGGTGAATAAGACTGACATAACACTGTCATAAACATGACATAACACCTGTCATGACCATGAATAAGCCTTCATGAATATTTATGACTGTTGTCATAAAGTGTCATTCGGTAAATTATGACACTTTTAATACAAAGTTGACATTATTCAAAATGTCTTTGTTATGACAACTTGACATTAACCAAGAAATCATTACTGATATAAATTTGTTATAAAAGTATTACTGATTACACTTTAAAAAAATAGGTAACTTTATGTTATTAAAGGTAAAGTTTAAACAGTAATGATTTCCTGGTTAATGTCAAGTTGTCATAACAAAGACATTTTGAATAATGTCAACTTTGTATTAAAAGTGTCATAATTTACCAAATGACACTTTATGACAACAGTCATAAATATTCATGAAGGCTTATTCATGGTCATGACAGATGTTATGTCATGTTTATGAAAGTGTCATGTCAGTCTTATTCACCCCCCTTCAAATAAAGTGTTACCAAAAAATGTTCTCACTTCACTTTCTGGCATTAACAATAGAAATCCATCATCCATTCATTCGTTTTCTTTACATCCTTGTACCTAGTGGGGTGCTGGTGCCTATCTCCAGCGAGACATTTCATGCGAGAGAGAGAGGCGAGGTCACCCTGAACAGGTCGCCAGTCCCTCGCAGGGGCAAATAGAAATAATTTTGGTAATCTTAACTACCTAAAACAAGAAAACTTTGGTTTGATTTAACTTCAGAAGGTGAGAATAAAATTATGCATGTATCTTTTCACTCAGTGTATGTAAATAATCTGGTTTCAGCTTAAGGTGACAGTTATTTCAATAAACCAAAACATTTTCACAACAGTATCATAGCATACTGAAGGTAATTGTTGGTGATGGCAGGACCACAGTGACGCTACAAACGCTGAACGTTTTCATAATGTGTTTATGGAAAACAGAAGATAAGCGGCATGAACGACGGATGAAAGATGTTTACATAGGTGCTAGAAACCAGCTTGTCCTACATGATGTCTTGATCTGAGTCATTGAGGTTCAGTAAAGACAACACGGCTTTCCTACTTTACTCCTTCATTGCTTTTTATCCTTCCTTCTGCAAACCAACTTCCTCTTTACATCCCTTTGATTTTGAATGGATTTCTGTCCACCGGCTCTTCTGACATTACAGCAAATCAAGAAGAATTACTTTCAAAAGCTTGTCGGGCACATTTGCTTTGTGCAACAATAGCTGCTTGTTGATGCTTGATTTTGTTTAAATCAACCTGCTGACAAGTCAAAGCCTTGAAGAGGTGTAGATCACTTCATTAAAAGGAAAGCCAAAGGATATAGTTAGAAGGACTTTTGGCACATGGGAGAATCTTGTCCTGGCTTGCTGCGATGCAACCTCTCCACCCATCAATGCCCCCGCTTGTACTGAGAAAACTGAAGCACCTTGTAACGTATTGCTCATGTAATGCATGGGAGTGGCAAGTGACCAATAAAGTCTGATCCATTTCCTGTTGTAAAATTAGATCTGCAGATCGCTCATTCATTGCCCTCCAGCAGCCTGACAGTGCACTCAGGTTTCCCCTCACACTCAGTCTTCAACCTGAAACCTCTGGGTTTAGGGTTGCCTCTGTCTGGGGCAGAGAGGGCAGTATAAATAGCACCGTGTCTCCACTCAGGTTACTTTGCCAGAGTCCATGTCCAAATACCAGCAGGCAGAGGAACACACTGACAGACAGTTACATCAGGCACAACACAAACCACTCAGTCCTGCGGATACGACATGATTTATTAAGGAATGGTATTATGTATTTTCCAGACACATAGTGCCATTTTATAGCACAATCAAGTAACTGTGTTAACTACAGCTGTCATAAAATTTCTATAGAGATCAAATATGACTTAAAAGAAAATTGACTTTGCAATCCAACACCTTGAAATTGGGTCTCTGTCTCTTTAAAAACTTCTGCTCTTTCTGACACTCCACCTTCAGGAAGTCATCACAACATGGCTCCTCTTTTAACCCTTTAGGAACATTTTACCAGCGTTGCACTGAGAAGCAGCTTGTATAGTAAGCTCAGGTGTTTGCTAATTGCTGCTGGCTAGTCTAAAGGAGCTGAGGGGGAAAGTCCCGGGGGATGGCTGCTCTGTGAGGAGGAAGCTCAAAAGGTTTGAAATTGGAGCTGCGTCTCGAGGACAGAGCTAGGTCCACCCAGGCATTTTACACAGCTGAATGGTTGCCATGGAGATTAAAGGCTTTTTCAAGCATGCATGAAAGAGTCAAAACAATGCTCCAGGTATGTCTTTAATGAGGGAATAAGATTATAACATGATGTACAGCTCAAAAAAGTAAATTTTACATAATACTGCCCCTTGAAGAAGCATTAACTAATATAGTTTAACTAACTTCTCTTTAACTTGAGAGATTAGACAGCAGCACAGGGGGAAGTTCAGAAGCTGTGAGTAATGCTGAGTAGTATCGGCTTATCTCACCCTCATAGGGTTCAGTCTGGTCCACACTGGCCTCTGGAGTGAACTTCTATGAATTTCAATGACTAACAGTGAAACACTTACAGTTTCACTTCCTCAGTAAAGTTGGTCAAGCTTACAGTGCATTTCCAACATGCTGAGTGCAACAATGTTCCTCACTTGAACCACTGTTGTACAGCACACATGTACAGGCACATAAACATCAAACTGTCTAACATGCGTTTTTTTTCCTCCCTTCTTAATTGAGTCTTGAGGATTTGCTGTGGCGTTAGGAGCAGCGTGGATGAAAGAAATGATTTTGTAGAAGTGAAAGTGGGTCTTGTTTAATTTGCTTCCTGTGTCTTAGAACCATCGTCTGCCATGGAATCACGTCTACGTCAGGTTGTACTGTGATAACCAGAGAACGTCTGCAAAGAACCTTGACTCGTAGGAAACAACTGAATACATCTGAATTGCGTCACCTTGAATATCTCTACATATTATCACATTACAACCACAAACTGTTATTTTAATGGGATGTGATGACACAAAGAAGAGCATCATTGTGAAATGGAAGGAAATGGATACATTGTTTTCATTTGTTTCTGAAATCTGAAAATTGTGGCATATATTTGTGTGTAACCCTTTTAAAATCCTTAAAATTTGAAATCCTAACCTCTGTGCGTAACTTAGTAGAAATCCAGGTGTTCTGTGAATGCCTCAGAGGTTGTTTGGTGCAGGGTTATTCAAAGTGGGGGCTGTGGCCCATTGGGGGGCCACCAGCAGCAAATTTGGTTAAGAGTATTTTCCCAGCTGATAGTCCAGTAGACTTGGTTTGATTAGTGACCAAAATGGCAACATTTGTTATATTTACAGCTGGTGTGATTCGCTTTCACACTGCACTGCGTCAAACAAGCCAAAGCATTTGAATAACCTGTTCCCCCCCTCCTGTGGTGGCGCTGTACCAAGAACCACTGAATGGAACAACACAAACACCTCTGAAGAAAACACTGAGCACAACATCCTTCACGAAATGTAAACAAAATGGAGTGACGCCAGAGTTTAGCGGTTGTAGGATTTCTCTTCTGTCTTTGGCAAATAATTTCTCCCCCTAGCACAAGAATAGCGCATTTGCTTTGATTGAATTTACCCAGAATGCCGTGCACTGAAGCCTGCTTCCTGCTTTCAGAGCAGTCTCCAGTCTGCTTAGCATTCACATAGGCATTCAAACCGCACCAGCGTTCACTTCAACCAGATCTAGATCTAGGCAGACCAGAGTTTGCTCTTTCAGTCTGGATCAGAGTTTGATTACGTATTCCCCAAACCAACCAGACTTTCTAGGTTAACTCATTGAAGCCGGAAATACAGGCGGCTATTTCCTGTCAATCTCTGGGATCGTTTGCAACCTTTTCTTCAGCAGGTGGAGAGCTGATGGATCGATCGCTAACACGACAGCATGCGCGGACATCTGATGGGTGGTAAAATGGCTGCTTTTAGTAGAGAGTCACAGATCCATACCTTGTGATAGACGGGTGGGCTGTTGGACCTGGAGCCCGTCAACAGCACAGAGGTTCCCAGAAGGATGCAGCGTGATGACACCTGACTTGTTCTCGATGTAGCAGTGCTGTGCTGCCACACCAGGGCCCTGGATGTTGATGTCCACGGCACCGTACCCCAGAGTGGTGCAGCCTGAAGGAAGGGACATGTTCAGGTCTCAAAAAGACGGTATCAAAGATAGAACTGACCTCTGATGATGTAAGGTGTACTGAAATATACGCATATATAAACTTTTTTATGATGATTTCTACACATCTGATCATGTGAGAGTTGTCACAGGAACAGTTCAAGTTAAAGCAATGGCTGAAGTGTCACCTCTCACGTTCAAAATGGGAAAAACATCCGACGATTGTTTCCTATGCAAGAAATGCAACAGCATAACAGCAGCACATAATCCTACAGATCTGGTTTTACTAATATGAGAACAGTAAGCTACTTGCAAATTTGCTATAGCATTTTTTATTGATTTGTTGAGAAGACATTTCAAGAATAAATGTCAGGCTTAAAATGGCTAATTATGGAAAACCTCAGTGTCTGATTGGATAACCAGGAATAATTGGATTGAATGGGTCAATGGGCTATACATTTAAATAGGTTCTGCATAAAACAACCAAATATAAACTGAGCTAAACTGGGATGAATAATATATGACTAGATCTGATTCTGTTTTGTGTTCTTCTGAAAAATCAAAGGGACACTGTGACCTGTACTCTGCCTCCAAAATGGAAGACAATGCATGATCTCTCAGCACATGTGATTACTTGTACTCGGCTCTGTCAGCCGTACTTTTCTACAGTGAAGTAATTTAGATACGTTTTTGTGTCATTTGTCTGAACGGAGCAAATCACTGTGCTGTGTGGAGGTTACTGGCTCACCCTCAGGCAGAGGCAGCAAGGTGATTGCTGTACTCAGTCGTCCACTGCCCAGGCTGACCAGGTGGGGGCGCTCTGCTTGAAACTTCAGCCCCTTTCCAGTCTCTATTAAATCCAGTGGGGTACTCTGCAGACAAGCATGTAACACAAAGAGCGCAGTTTCAACAGAACCATATCAAAAATTGTTGATGTGGTGGCGCAGGGGCAAAGCACAACCCACGTACTGAGGCCATAGTCGTTGTGGTGGTGGTCGCAGGTTCGATTCCTGACCTGGTGACATTTCCCACATGTCTTCCCCCCTCTCATTACCCTCTTTCCTGTCGAACTACTTTCAAATAAAGGCCACCAGAGCCAACAAAAAAATAAATAAATTGTTGATAATGTGACTGTGATAAACTCTGACCATTGCTGAATTTAAAGCTTCACTGGTTCATGTGACACCCAGACAGAGGGTCTCTCTTCTTATCTCCCATCTGGAGATAAAAAGAAGGATCCTCTTATAAGCCACTGAATTCTCTTCCTGTTTACACACTACGAAAAGTGTACATTTAGGTGTGCGTGTGTGTGTGTGTGTGTGTGTCGTCTTCCCCCCTCCAAGCTCTCCCTAAAGCACCACCATGTGCTCAGCAAGAAGGGGGGTGAAGGGGTTGTCACCATGGCAACAGCTCTCCACAGTTATGAGGCACGAGGATCCTGGAGGCTGTTCAGAGAACTAACTTGTGTTGAGCGCTCTCAGCACAGCCTGGATATAAAGCCAATTCTGCTTTTCAGTGATTTGCTTTTCGTTAAATTAATCCCACCACAGCAGTTTTGAGCGATACCTCCAAGGTTTCAAAACACTGAATAAATTAGAGGTATTTTTTCTCCTGCTGACTTTATGCTTTATGTACAAATATCAGGGTGCTAAAACAGACAGTTCGATGTAATTCAGCCTTCTTATTTAGCATGACTTATTTTCTCATTGTCTTGATCATTTTACCCTCATTTTCTATTTAATGCATGTGTAAACTCCTACATGAATGAGCTTTCTTTAAGTTAAATTCAGTTGAAATATTAAAACCAGGCGTAAGTATCATTATTCCCACACTAAATTAAAAGAAAGACATCAGTGTGAGGAGCATAGTGGTTGTACAGAGAAGCTGTCAGATCAAAGCAGGTTTCTACCATCTTCAAACAACTTCAGACACCAAGATATCATGGAACTTCATGCAAATGCTATTTTATAAACCTTCAAAATGTGGCATTTGAGCTATATTCACTTCTTTTACTGCCTTTAAATATGGCAAAGCAGTAAAAAAAAAAGGCGTCTGTCTTAGCCTGGCTGAGATTAACCGTTAGCTTTAGCTTCTGGGGAGAGCTAATCTGAAGATGCTAAGAGAGAGCTAATTCTGACTAGCAGCTAGCTAGAAAACTAATGTCTATTTCAATGAAGCTTACAGGAGCGTTTAACTGCCACAGCTAAGAAATAAATTCAGGTGCAGTATCTCTTTAAAACAAGAAACTTTGTCATTGTAACCGTAAACAAAACTTGCTAAAATGACAAAAAATGACACTTCTCATTAAAATGAAAATGTTTCTGATTTTAGCAAGATACTGCTTCTGAAATATCAACTTTGTAGTAAAATGAAGTGAAAATTCCTAAAATTCTAATGTCTGAGTTATATAATCTATCTTTTTAAGTAAACGTGTTGCTAAGGCAGAACTTACAGTTTCTGTTTTAACATACCTCCTTTGCTGTGCTAGCACTGCTAGCCCCCACAAGATTTTGTGTATTCCAATGCCTTCATACATTTGATTTCTTACCAAGATGCATGTTGTTTAATTAAATTATTTTAAAATAGCATTTTCAAATTAAATAATTTGTCTCAACATAAAACTTTTTGGGAATTCTAGCTAACTTGATCTTTTCAAAAACATCTGTTCCACAAATAAAGCATTTGTTTATGAGGTTTTGATGATTTCTACCTTGACTTCTACTGTTTTGCTAACTGTGTTAAGAATACTAACAAAGCTCTTTCTTGATTTATTTCACGCACAAAAGAGAAGTAACATTACACACTTTGAAGAGTAAGACTCAAAAACAGATCTCAACATATAACTCATTTAGGGAAGATACATTATGTTTATATCTTTCAACAGTAAATTAGAAGGATAAATATATCGTGGCCTGCAGACCCACATCATAACAAAGTAAGCCAGGCCAAAATTTGCAAACAGCATCCCTCTAAATGCAGCTTTGGAAGGTTAGCAACATAATTTTGGATGTATTTTAATAGCTTTGCAGCCCTCAGTGCTGCACTTTTGATGTTGTATATTTTTACATCTTCACTGTATTGAACGCTCCATATCAACCTCTTATTTTAAAATTTATCTGGCAAATTGGTTAAATGTTTGCACTATTTTGACATACTCTTCCAACAATGCAAGGCTCAACATTTTAACAATGACAAACACCACTGGTCCTCAGCTAAACTTGGCCATGCAAAGTGGCTGTGATAATTAATTAAAAGTCTGCATCGGTGGATATCTATCGGATACAGCTTCTTGTAACAGACTGGGTTTGATCTTTATTAAATGATTATCATGATGCAAAGTATTTCCAGTTTCTGACATTTCTCTGCTCTTTTTTGTAACTGATGTTTTGTTTTTTGTTTTTTTGTAAAGCAGATTATTTCTGGAGTCAGAATATGAGCTCTGATGGGTGTGGACTCATTCAGTAGCAAAGACTTTTTATATGAACACATACCTTGAATGTGTCTTTTTGTGCCACTTTTATGCTTACATACTTGGTACTTGGGATGCCGTCATTGACCCGACCCCTTGTCGTGTGTGTGTCCAACTGGGATTATCTAGTTGTGGTGGTCTGCAGGTGAAGTGGGGTCAAGCCTAAGAGGATCACTGAGTTACAGACTGGCATGCTGGGAAAACTAGCAGGGAGTAATGGGAGTAGTGAGGAGCTGCAGGGATTCATGCTGCTATCTGCTGTGCGCTGCTGCTCCCAAGTGGTGCACTCTGCAACTGCTTCATGCTCTAATACTTCAGAATGCCCACATGCACGTGTTGCCTTTATACCATTTAATGCATGCAACAACTCATTCACCGTTGGTAGAAAATTTTCAAAGGATTTCCACATTTCTGTTTGACAAAATTTCTTGCATTCCTAGTAATTAGAAACGTCATAAACTAACTTCTATTTGTTAAACTTGAAGTCTTCTCAGTGAGTCAGCAGCTTTTAAAAACCTCCAGCAATAATAATATCAGTCAATCCTGTCTCTGTGGAGTAATTTCAGCCGTCTTTTAACTCTTATCTGACTTCCAGAAGTAATTACTGTAATCCCCTACTTTTTTTTTTTTTTACTTTAATGTATTTTACTGTAATTTGATGTATAGGCCCACACAAACTTGCTCACAAATATTTTACTAATAAAAATATTGAACAATTTGTTGTCCATTTCCTAGTTATCCTTCTTTATTCTGATAATCCTCAATAAAATCCAGAGTCACATCACAACGAAAGGCGTTAGAAGTCCAGGGACACAACAATCATCTGGAACAAGGTGCTCTGGTCAGACTACACCAAAACGTTGCTATACATGCAAGATGTTAAAGATAAAGATCAGCTGAAATTTGGTGGTGGGTGCGTCATAGTGTGGGATTGTTACTGTTCAGCAGCGACAGGGAAGCTGGTTAAAGTTGTTTGGTACCCAATGTGGAACACTTCATATAAATTCACTTTGGAAGGTCATATTTGACTGATACATGCAGGGATATTCCTGTGTCTGCAAAGCCATTTCAAATAATGAGCACTTCAACACAATCTTATATGCATAAATTATTATTATTAGGGCTGTGATTTGACACGTTAATCTGATTTAATAAATTGCATCCATTATACAGGTTAAAAATTTAACTCAATTACTTACATTTTTCTTTTTAACATACAAAAGCCCCTACCCGGAACTTTTGTATCATGTTTCTGGTCTGCTTGTAAACCTGATGCACAAGAGACATCTGCTAACATCAGAGACTGATGATGAAGTCAGTGGATTCAGTTTTACCTAAAAATATGATCCAATGAAACACTGGAAAACACTGTTGTTGTGTTCAAGTTGTGCTAAAAGGAGTTAGCTTATCAGAGGAGCTATTCAAGCCTCAGATAGCATCTCTATGCATGGAGCAACAGCACAATGTCAGAGTCCACAGTCCACATTTCTAAAGAAGTTCCAGGAATGATTCCTGGAGCATTTGGAAGCTGAATGGTTATAATAGAACTTTGCACCAATCTATTGGTTGAATAACCTAAGATTTCAAAGATAATAAGTATCTTTGTTGTTGCAAAAAGGATTTTTGACTTGAAAATGTTGCTTATTTTGTCAATAAATAGTTTTCGATTAATTGCAATTAAGTAATTAAAGACTTTACGATTTTAATCGAGTCCTACCACTAATATATACAAGAAGATCACTCCTCACACACACACACACACACACACACACACACACACACACACACACACACACACACACACACACACACGCACGCACAGACTCAAACTCCTCCCCTTAAGGCCTAATAGGATTGTCAGAGACAGCAGGTGGGAAACAAAGACTTCCAATCTCTGGGTCTGTCTAATTACTCAGGGTGCTTAATGACACACTGACATCTGCTGTCAGAGTCTGCCGCAGCTGTGCTGCCTCAGCTGACCTGCAGCTTCTTCAACTCTGATTATCAACTGAGGAGATCTGGAGCAAGAGTCTGTCAAAGCGACCAGATCAACGGATGCTGTCATTCTTATGCTGGTGTCTTTCAGTGAAGACTTTGGGGTTGTAACCTCCAGCTCTCATGTAGTATTACCTCAAACACACACACACACACACACACACACACACACACACACACACACACACACACACACACACACACACACACACACACCTGTAACACCTGGTGAGTTTTTCGCCCAAGCTCAGGCATGTTCCTGTTGAAGCGATCCATGTCCACGGAGTTGTCCACGTCTCCCTGTGACACATGAAGATCCTGGAAAGCAAAAAGGACAAGGCATAGGCAGAGACAGAGAGAATCCCAAGTTATCATCAAGAAAGGCAGCAAATATCCATGTAATAAAGCCTTAAAACAGCATGTATGGGCCATTATAGATAGAAAATAAGGAGGTGTATATTTTCGCCCAAAAATATCATAAATGTTTTAGAAAATCATGGAAATTTCTGAGTTTCAAAAGTCAAAAGAGTTCAACTTTTGGAACTCACGAATTTGCCATTTTTCTAGACAATTTCTGAGATTAACCTGAATTTTTTTCAGAACATTTTTGACGTTTCAAACACACAAATTTCCTCGTTTCCTTGTTTTTTCTAGAAAATGTCTGAGATTATTTACAATGCGCCTAACACACTGTCATAATCTTCTGTGTGACTCCATGACAGAATTGTTTTCAGAAGTTCTGATGACGTTAACTGGGGGTTCCCCGATCTCCCTCCATCATATCCTATCTGTGATTCATGTTGTCATCACAAAGACAAAACAACAGATGGCAGACACAGCAAGGTACACACACATTTACACACACCCACACATTCAAAATCGTCACCTCCACTGAACACACATCAAACCTCATAAGGAGCATCTTCCCAAACCCAACCTGGAATCCTTTTGGGTATTTCCATCAAGTCAGCAGCACAAACCCATCCTCTTTTCTTATAATTATAAAATTTCACTGTGTATGCTAGCACAAATCTTCAGCAACCACGTTCTACGTAAGTGTGAGACGTTCTATTTGTGCAGTCATTAGGCGAGACGTGAGACATGCTGTGGTTTAGCATGCAGCAGACGTTAGAAAGCACATAATTATCCCCGTCGCTCCCAGAGATGTGTGTGCAGCGGGGGATGGAAATCTGTTTGCGATGTGCTTTAGCCTCGGGATGACTAAACACCGCAGCAAATATCCTCATGTTTGCTCTCCTGACAGAGCCGCGAAATGATATTCAGACAGTGGAGTCAGCCTGGAGGAAGCACCAAACAGGTTACAAAGAAGAAATGAAACAATATTTGGAAAGTTTCGTCTCTAAACTCCGGTGCAGCAAAATAAATAAATAAATAAAATAAAAAGAATAAAAGAAACAGCTTGCAGGAGTTCACCATTAACACTAGTTTTCATTATAGGTTAGTAATACTTACCTGTCTCCAGTTGTCCAGCATGTGCATGGCCTCCATGGCAGAGAGCTGCTGCTGACTGAATCCTATCAGAGTGAGCCTTATTGCCCCGGACAGCTTACACACTGCAGTGTGTGTGTGTGTGTGTGTGGAATCGTCTTTTGATTTAAAGCTCCCGGCACGGTGCCTGCAACAGACTACCACTCAGGAGGTCAGACCTGTTGCTGCCTGCTCCACTAGGCTAACACCTGCATTCCTGAATGGCAGCTCCAAAGGGAGATGTGTGTGCGTGCGTGTGTGTGTATGTGAACGGTGATCAAAAGGGAGGACTGAGGAAGAGAGCAACTTAAAGGAAGAAGAACAAAGTGATGACTGACATATTTTCAGAAAAATTACACAAGGAGCCACAGGAGAACTGACTGAACAAGCCTCTATTACTGAAGCATAAACTGGGATGGGTGAAGCAAATCAGAAAAACTGTTTATATGCTCTATGTGGTGTTATCTACCAGAGGTGGTCCTAGCCTGTTTGGTGGCCATGGGTGACCTTTCCGGCACCCCCGTCCCCCCACTAGGTTAAATGTTGACATTCATATCCTCGGTTCATGCCACCCCCTCCCCCAACCCCACAAAATGCCACCCTGGGTGGTTGCCAATGTCACCCATATCGGAAACTGCCACTGTTATCTACACTTGATGAGGCGGCAACGTGATTCATCCTAACAGCTGCAGCGTGTAACATTTATTAAAAAATATGTTTTTTACGTATTTGATGAACCTGCCACTATGTTGTAACTTATAACATGAGACAGATAATCTGTAAAAGCTGCTCTGTCGCCTCCCTGTGGTCCTACTGCCATCTGCAGAAACACACCACCAGGTCAAAAACAACCAATCACAACCAGGAGGAGGGTGTTAGCGCCGTTCATCATGCTCGATATGATTGACAGCGCCAGTAAAGACCAGAAAGCCTCTGAAGAATTATTCTGAGGACTTGTTAAATCTACACCATGAAAAATCAGGGCAGTTCTGAACAAATGAAGAGATCCAACCTTGACCATTTAACATTATAAACTGCAGGATGTAGCGTTTCAGTTTTTTGACTCTAGTGGCCTTTATTTATAAGCGCTCAGACAGGAAAGTAATGAGAGAGAAAGAAGACATGCGCTACATGTCACCAGGACAGGATTCAAACCTGTGACGATCAGGTCGAGGACTAAAGCCTCCTTATGGGGGTTGTGCTTAACTCCTGCGCTGGCACAGCACCTTCATATGTAGTGTTTTTAAAAAATAAATATTTGCAATTGCTACGACTGCCGTCTGCAGAAATCAGTAAACATCCTGATCACACGGCCTTACTAACTGAACTGACTCCTCCAATGATTCTAACTTTGTCTTCAAGTATTCCTCAGAGGCGTTTCATCAGCAGACAGTTCCCTAATCGCTCAGCCCATGTCCCTCTCCATTTTACCGTCACTGGAGAACCAGACGCCAAGATCTGGGGTTACTTTGGTTAGGCCATCTACCCTGTCCAAAGCTAACCCTAGTAAACTTTCCTCTGTATTCACACATTGTTTCATTGTAATGTCACACGGTCTTTCCAACAAAACTTTCACTTGGAGACATTATATCCAACAATTTCTTTGCAACTACATTTATAAATCTGTGTCTATAAGAATGTTTACTGGAATTCTAAAAAAAAAAAAAAGTGTCAAATGTTTGACTCCTTGGTCTTAAATATTTTTTCCAAACATTTGTACATAGCTGGTGTTTTATTTATTTATTTTTTAAATAATTTTTTTATTAAATCACTGCCCCTGTGTTTGATGCATATAGATTGAAAAAAATTCAATAAATTACAGATTTTTGATGACTTCTTTCTGATGTAGAATGCTTTTTGAAGCAACATTGTTTAGCTTTTGGGACTCAAGCAACACACACTCTTACACACAGATCAAAACTTGAGCCATGGTAGCTTTTCTAAGCACATGTGGTAGAAAAATCTCTAACTGCCACTTTTAGACACTAATAAATACAAAAGAATATTGTCATTTAAGCTACCAATCCACTTTTACAGTTCTTTATTTCATTCTACACCACAGATGAACCCATGTTGCTCTCGGTGTGGGTGTTGGATCGCTCCAGATAGAAGAAGGTTACTGCAGCGTCTCCTTCTGAAGCTCTTCTTCTATCTTCCCTCTTCTAACGCCACAGCAGAAAGAGCTGGCATTGGTTTATCTGAGCAGGGCTGAATTTCCAGCACTATTTTGAAACTGAAGACATTTCTGCAAACTGAAATAGCTTCTTAAATTTGAACTAATGAACTAAAACAGTTCATTAGTTCAATGCAGATAAAGAAGCCAGATAAAAAGGCTTCATCTTCCTCCATTTCTTTGCTGATACTCAAGGGGGCACATAGGTAATTCACTTTCTTAAAATAAGTGATTTTACAACTGGGTGAAGTCTTGTCATAATGAATACATAAAGATATTTCCTCAGATTGTTCTTATATCAGAAGACCATTGAAATAGTGCTTTAATGTTACAATGAGCAAAAAGGCTTCATTTCTTTACACTCGGGTTCCTTTGTGTTCTTAAGTAACATTCTTTTATCTCTGTAAATACATTTTTGTTAACTTTTAGTCTTTGCAATACGAAAACAAAGCAATTCTTAAAGTTTAGATTATTCAAAAGTTTGAACCCTGAAGGCACGTTTTGTTTTATTCTAAAGAACTCCTTGCCGATTTTAGGCAGGTTGGATCATGTGTCGGCTGCAGAGTAGATGCGGTCTGTAGCCAGAGGTAATTCACTGCATTCGGCGCTTCATGACCTAATATGAAAAAATATTCACAGGGGGAATAAAAAATGAATATGGATGTGGTGGAAGGCATCATAAGGCTTTGCAGGTGTGTCACAAACTTCCTCGCAAACACACCTGGATACATTATGGAGCTGCAACAGCTCAGTGAATCAGGGTCAGATTCAAATCAAACCTGTTACAAGTTGCTTGCTGAACCATTCAGAGATTCTTCCACATCCCACTGTAGCACTGATCAACATCTCCTTCTGCTAACTGAGAACAAAACGTTTCAGAGTTTTGTTTCCCTAGCAGGTTTCTTAGAGGTCAAAGACTCTAACAACATCGATCATGTCAATCATAGAAACCAGAAAAAATATGTAAAAGACTATGAAAGGCTAATGTCATGGTTAGCATATATATGTATATACAGCTCTAGAAAAATTAAGAGACCACTTAAAATGATCAGTTTCTCTGAGTTTACTTTTTATAGGTTTATGTTTGAGTAAAATGATCATTGGTCTTTTATTCTGTGAACTACTGACAATATGTCTCTGAAGTTACAATCAAAAATTTAGGATTTATTTGTAGAAAATGAGAAATGATCAAAATAACAAAAAACGATGCAGTGCTTTCAGACCTCAAATAATGCAAAGAAAATAAGTTCATATTCACTTAGAAACAACAATATTAATGTTTTCCTTCAGAAAGAGTTCAGAAATCAAAATCCAGGAGATTTTCAATGAGGTTCAGTGCAGTGGACTCTTCATTTTATCCAAATCTGTGGATTTATATATGGTGATGTAGGTGTAAACATGAGGAAAGGAAGGAGATTTTGAGTCATTTTCATGCCAGAGGTAATTGTTGTGATCTGTTTTCTGTGTATTTATTTTGAGGTTTTTCTGTGTTAGCCTGTTCCCCTGTTGATTGATCCCAGCTGTGTCTCGTTTCTTTGATTACCCTCCCAGTGTATTTAGTCCCACCTGTTGTCTTTGTCTTTTGTCGGATCCTCGTTGTGTAACGTCTTGTTCCCCGTTGTTCAGTTCTGTGGAATTTGTCATTAAATCATCACCTTCATCCTGGGTCTGCCTGCGTCCTCCCTCACCCCTCATCATGACAGTAATAAAGTCATAAAACATTTTCTAAAGTAATAATAAAAAAATCTCTCATTATTCTGACATTTAGACAATAGAATTCCTTCAGTAATCCAAACTAATCCAAAACAATAAAAGTTGAGTTTGATTTAATCCTAAGCAGCCAAAAAAGAAATCTAATATATATATATATATATATATATATATATATATATATATATATATATATCTTCATACAGTGTATTTAAGCACGTGACTTTAACTGTAAATACTCTGCTAAGCCATCATTCATCCTAGAGTAGTTCTGTTAAACACGAGCTGCAGAGTTTTTCTATGGTGAATGTAAATATAATGAAGTAAAACATGTTGTTTTCAGACAGAAACCACATAACTGCAGTAAACACGAGTTCTGGAAGGAAGTGCAGACAGACGGAAAGCTCTGTACGCACTGTGGAAATGACAGGCGGCTAATTTGATCCAATATGGCTGCCGACACCGATACGGACTGGAGCATCTTAAATATCCTCGTTAGATTCTGAGTTAAGTGTCTCTTCAGCTGTGTTTACGCGACTCGGCTGAGTAAACGGACTCACAGAGAGTTATAGGGAGGCAGTGTCCTAACAGCACAGGCAGGGGAGTTTAAACAGTTTAAACCTCTATTGGTGTACTTTTATAGACATAAGCGAGCGGGGCACTGGAACTGCAGCTGAGATGGGATTCATAGAAGTGAGGAGGAGGAGGTTCATATTTAAAGATGCAGAAAAACAACATTCAGAGAACAAACACCCAATTTACTGGAAGAAACCAATTTCCTTTCAGCAGCTGTAGCAGCAGATGTGGATCAAAGATCAGACTTTTCACTAATAAGGAAAATAACGCACAATGGTGTAATGCTCAGAGAAATGAACAAAGTCCCTATAGGGCTATTAAATGTTAAAATTCATGATTGTACAAATACCAAAACATGTAACAAGGGGAACAAGTTTAGGCTTCAATATCTATATAATTATTTCGGTATAATTTAATTTGGGCAAAAAGACTGAAAGGACAAATGACTGGTCATACTGGCTCCTGATGGCTATAGCTATCTATCTGTGATTTAGATGAGCATATGCTGGATTGTAACATTTGTGTCGTATACTTTGGTGGTAAGTTTAGAAGAAACTTTAATGATGAAAGTGCTGCATCAAAGTTTCAGGCCTGTCATGTCATGAGAACGTCTTGAATTTTCTGATGGCACAAACTAAACTAATTGTCATATTTTAAACATCTAAACATCTGCTTCTATTCCACCTGTCTGCAGATGGGGTTTAATAATAAAGGGCTTACAGAAAACCCAATAGAACCAGCACAAGAGAAACTAGAGGAGATCAGAAAGGAAATAACAAATCAACTGGACTTCAGGGGAACTGGCAAAGAGAAAAACACTCAGCAGGGAACGGATGAATCTGGCCAGGTGGAGGGGAAATCCACAGGCTGCGAACTACTGGGAAGGTGGATGAGTGGAATGAGAAACAGGCGTGATGGATCAGGAGAAGGCAGAGCAGCTGGGAAAGATCATTAGAGGGGCAGTGGTGTGTAAAATCAACTGTTTTGGGCTTTACGTCATGTTATAATGTTATTCCTTCATCAAAGACATACCTGGAGTGTTGCCTTGACTTTTTCATGCATGTTTGAGAAATCCTATAATCTCCATGGCAACCAGTCAGCTGTGCAAAACGCCTGGGTGGAGCTAGGTCCTCCTTTAGGGCGCAGCTCCTCCTCACAGCTCCAGTTTCTAAGCTTCCTAGTTCCCATCTCACAGAGCGGCCCTTCCCTGTGGCTCCCCCACTCAGCTCCTTCAGACTAGCCAGCAGCAATTAGCAAACACCTGGTGGAACTACACAGGTTAGGAGCTACTTACCAGTGAAACGCTGGTAAAACATTGTTAAAGAGTTAAAAGAGGAGTCATGTTGTGATGACCAGGAGTTTTTTAAAGAGACAAAGGTCCAATTTCAAGGTGTTGGATTACAACGGGAAAATTATTTTATGTCATATTAGTGATATTTAACACTTTTTTAATAACTGAAGTTAACATTGTTGCTTGATTGTGCTATAATCACAATGGCACTAAATTTCTGGAAAACACATAATATTGCCTCTTTGAAAAGATGTACAGAACATCAAGAACGCAAAATAAACCAAATACAAAAAACTAAGTGAGACCCAAAAGCACTCACTGAAAGAAGCCTCTTCCACTAAAGCTCTGGCTTACAGGAAAGACAAATTCAGCGGTTTGTAACAGCTACACAGATAAAGGTTTAACATTCTGCACAATAAGCATGTGTCCTAGAAAACTAAAGCTACGTTTAGCAGGTATTTTGAAATGAACATATGACAGGATGATAATTGTTAGTATAAATATAATTATTTTAGCAGCAGATGATTTTCTGCTTTGAAATAAGAGCAATCAGATTATGTTGTACAGGCTTCCTATTATTTTTACCTCATTTTTATTCAAGGCTGTCATACTGGGAGAATCTTACTGTGCCTACCTGGGATGATATTGCTATAATTTCACATTTTATTACTGCATTAAAATCCACAATAAGTTGTGTTTTCTTTGGTTTCCCTGTAGCACATGACAGAGAAATATCATGAGGAAAACAACAGGAAGTTGTCTGGGAGATAACAGAAGAAGAAGACATATGTCTTCACTGAGCTATCTCTAAAAGTGGACTTCCTGTTCGGAGAGCCAAACCAGGAATCATTTCCTGTTAGCAGTTCACATCAAGGTCAGAGGACCAAGCTGCACAGATCTGAATCTGGACATCAATTTCGAATGTGTTTGGATTTTGGTTTGAGTTAAATTTCCTGCGTGAAGTCAGTAATTTGTACTTCAGAATAAAAAAAAGTCTCTTTAATATGGAATGAAACGGCCTACTGATAGATGAGAGGCTCCAGTTTATGAGTACGAGAGCCGACCTCTCAGTAAAGCTCACAGCTGGAGATGAGGTGTGGCTTGTTGGGGCCCAAGGCTTCCAGATAGAAAATTATGATTAACCTCCTCTGGGTAGAAAACATGGAAAGCTCTGATTGTATCTCATTACACCAGTGGAAGGCATAGAGTGACTGTAAAGACGAATTCACCTCCTTGGATGTTTTACCCTCTTTGTTGCTTCTACAAATCAATCCTGTTCAACAAAATGTAGCTTTTTTAATTTTTTTTTTTTTAAATTTTGGCATTAAAAACTTTATTGTTTTAGATATTCGTTAAAATTGCAGCTTTAAAGAACATGTTATAATTGCAAACTATATTCATAATTGTGTTTATTTGTACTAATTTATGCATGGCTATTATTATTATGGTAACAGTGAAATACATTCCATCATTTTTGGTGTTTATGAACATATTCTTGTTGTAATTATGAACACTGATTAAGTTGTGGGTTGTTTTGCACCAAGGCTGTAGGCTTTATTGGCCACAAAAATTCACACATACATTGTTTCATGAATTTGATTATGAATAAAATCAGTGAGAAGCAAGCCTTCCTGTACTAATCAACTAAATCATATTTCACACAAGTTGCTCCTGATTCTGAAATGATCATACAGAGAATGTGCGTTACGTCTCTGTCATCAAATCATTCCTGCATTCTGATAGATAGATAGATAGATAGATAGATAGATAGATAGATAGATAGATAGATAGATAGATAGATAGATAGATAGATAGATAGATAGATAGATAGATAGATAGATAGATAGATAGATAGATAGATAGATAAAGCTAAGTGTAACTAACAATCCTCTGATTTCATATTTTTATCCCCTATTCTGCAAGTTTAAAATATTTTTTAATTTCTTAACATAAAAATCTCACTAAAACTGATATTATATATATATATATATATATATATGATCAAAATATATGAACTACAAAATATCACAATGCAGCAGAAGAGAAATATAATAATTCCCGTTTTACATTCTACTACACAAAATTGTTCATTAACTAAGTTTTTAAATGTAATGCGCATGCTACCTAAATACTATTACCATTTCCCCTTCAATACTAAACGCAAAAGCATTATTAGGCCTGTCACGATAAACGATAAATCAATTAATCGCACGATAAATTAAACATATCGACCTCATTTTAATTATCACCTTTATCGTCTCTTCCTGCCTTTTTTCTTCCTCTTGATGACACTGAATGAAAAAAGACTCAGCTCCGGTGCTCTCCACTGACCCTCCCTTCCTTATTTCCTTAGTGTAATGTCCAGGTAATGTCCGACACGAGTCGTCGGCCCATTTTCAAAACCTGAGAGACACATTGGCCGACAGAAATCCTAGGTATATCGGTTCAAACGGGTTCGTCATGCCATGTGGTGTCCAGCCACCTGGGCACAAAATTATGGCTACAAGTCCAGTTAACTAATTTTAAAATCGGGCAATAATCAATGCTTTACTAGAATCTACCTGTGATGCATGTGGCTAGAGTCAGCGTTAAGTTCTGACTGACAAATATTGCATTACAGACCTTTGACAAATGCCCATACCATGACCCTAAACCAGAGATGCAGCAGTCTCAAAAAACAGAATTTTTCCAAAGGGTTTGTTTACTTCATGAGATGATAACTATGACTCAGCTACCATTTTGGAAGGGCTATCATATCAAAATATTAACTAGAGACATGTATCTTTTCAAAAAATATTGATAGACTTTGCCACCCTGAAATGGACAAAAATGTCAAATTTTGGCCTCTGGCCCATGGACTAAAACTACAAACAAATCTATCAGCCTCATCGTGCTGGTATCCATTCAATACCAATACGCACCTTGGTATCGATAGTATTGATATTGACATCAATGTTCACAGCCCTGTCTGGAATCACAACTCATTTCAATGTAAATGCATGAGATGCTGTGTGTTCCCCCCAGCAGCCTGACAGCGTGAGTAAACACACATTCATTATTCTGGCATCAGACACCACAGGCTGGAGGGACGCCACCACCAGCAGGCGTCTGAACGCTGGCCCAAAATGTTCATCATAACTCTTCATACACACAAACACGACGGAGCAGGTCGACACAGGAGTGTTTAGACTGGAGGCTGGATGGAGATGAATGAATTCTTAAGTGACATTTTCACAGATTAATTCAAAGAGAATGCAGAAACCTGAAGAGGTCCTCATGGGCAGGCAGGTGACTTTCCTCAGATGATTAGTAGCTGCAGCACTGAGACGTGTAAACAGAGAAAACAGCCGGACACGCAAACACAGCTGGTTATCTCCTGCAGTTTGGGATCAAAGTGCGGCACTGGCGAGAATCAGGACTTGTCATTATCAGATTACCATCTGCAGTGACAGGAGGAATTACACCTCAGGAAAATCCCTGGCTGTCATCATTCGGAGCTCAGTTATCCAGCAAAATCATATGTTTGACTGAGAGCCTGGGCAACAGGCACGGCTGTTCCGGCCAGAGATGACTGCGTCTCGCTGGCAGCCATGTTCTCCGCTGTGGGAGTGGAAACTATTAAGAAATGTTTTTTGGAAAAGGCTTTTATTTTCGTTCCGGTAAATGATATTTAAAAAAGGACTTGTTGCCACTGTCCAACTCCCTTTTTCAGCTCAGAGTTTCCAGTTGCTTAGTCAGAAGAAGCTGAATAACCTACTGGTCCAGGCGCCGGCGCCAAATACAGAGAAAAACAAAAAGCAGATCAGGCTTAGTTAAACCCAGCAGCTCTGGTTGAAGAAACGAAACGATAAAGCTAACAATGAAAAGTGCTTGTTTTATTTATTGAATATGTACAGAAAAAAAAATACACCATGAGGAATAATGTCAAAACTCCAGTTCTATCAGAAAGGGTAGAAGTATAAACTTATCAAAATTCCCACTGCTTAACCACCTATATAATCTTACATATAATAAATAAATCTGTTTTTAGTATTTAACTCATTTAATTCTAACTGATTTTGAAGCAATCATTACTTCATGATGATCTTAAAATCAATAACAGAAACAAAAACAATAATTGACTAATTATATTATATCCAGAAATAATCATATGTGTATATGATAATTTGAACAGTTTTATGTTTGAACACTAAGTTCAAAATTAAAATTATTCCAGTTTGACTCCATTTACTGACACACCAAAGTTTTTACTTATAGTTCTAAATTTGCATAATTTAAACTGATTCCCCCCATAACTTAGATATTTACTCCTTTTTTTACTCTCTTTCTTTGTTTCTTTCATCCTTCTTTCCTTTTTTCTTTTCTTCCAAAGGCCAGATAATTTTACACTGAATTAATTCAGAAGTAAAGCATCCCTTCTGATGGTTGGTGACAGGTGAGGTATGTGAAGGCAGCATGTGGCAAAACATATTGATCTGTCCAAACGATCGGTGACAGTCTGGCTGATGTGGGAACCAAACATGCTGCAACTTTAAATGCATAGGAAGGCAACGCAGCAGCATGTATTCAACCGTCACACACAGAGCACTGCATGGGAAAATATCTGTTATCCTAACAAATAAACCCCAAATAACTCAAGAGGAATAAACTGGCTCTAACCCTTGTGCAGCGCTGCATTATGAAATGAAATGTAGTCTGACACAATGTGTCAACTCAGCACAGTACGCTCATCACCACTTGTCTTCAGTCACATCTAGCCTCTGGTTTCCCAAAATTAACAGAAAAAGGAAGAGCATCTCCACATTGAGTCAAAACAAAAGATTTGGAAAGTCCTGAATGCAGCAGGAAGGTTCTGAAAAGAAATGTTCTCAACATCTGATGGATGTCAAGAGACCCGGTTTTCTTACTTTACCCATGAAACGTCAGAAGAAGTGCAGGCAGTATATGTCCTCCACCAGATGGTTTTACTCCAATTTTACCTAAGTTTAGCAGAAACTGCAGTGGGAAATCAGTAGGAAAGAATGACCAGCAAAGCACTATTCCACTGATTAATGGATCTGCTGACTTTTGGCCCAAAGATGTGAGGCAAAGGAAGGCAATGAGGCTCTTTCAGCAGCAGTAATCCTCAGGAGGAGAGGGAACAGAACGAACGGAACCAATGATCTCAACGTGTGGGAACAACAAGAAAGAAAATATTTAATGCCATGTTTAAGAGGATGGATGGATGGATGGATGGATGGATGGATGGATGGATGGATGGATGGATGGATGGATGGATGGATGGATGGATGGATGCATGCATGGATGGATGGATGGATGGATGGATGGATGGATGGATGGATGGATGGATGGATGGATGGATGGATGGATGGATGGTTGGGTGGGTGGGTGGGTGGGTGGATGGATGGGTGGGTGGGTGGGTGGGTGGGTGGATGGATGGATGGATGGATGGATGGATGGATGGATGGATGGATGGATGGATGGATGGGTGGGTGGGTGGATGGATGGATGGATGGATGGATGGATGGATGGATGGGTGGGTGGGTGGGTGGATGGATGGATGGGTGGATGGATGGATGGGTGGGTGGGTGGATGGATGGGTGGGTGGATGGATGGATGGATGGATGGATGGGTATATTGTAGTTGAGTAAGACCTCGATGGTTTACATAAACTGAATAAGAAAATCTCACTGTTAAACTTAAATCAGACCAAACGTCTCTTGAACCAAAATTATGATCATTATTTATCAGTGCAGTGGTAAACAAACAGCAAACTTTGCCATTCATTGGCTCAGTATCCTCAACAGAACACTGTGGTTAAACGCCACCTGCGCTTGTAGAACATGTTCATACATCCTCCGTTTTGTCTCCAAAACAAACACAACACTATGTTGCTCTCCTTCACAAAGGCACAGCTTTGACTTCCACACCATGTAACACACACACACACACACACACACACACACACACACACACACACACAACAGCAGTGTGACTCACCAACTCTCCTTAATCCTCTTCTTCAAGGTTTGATGCCATCCTTCACTTATCAGCTCATTTCAGACGTAAGTTTCAAAACCCTTCCACATCTTTAAAAGTACACTGAAGTATGAACATTGTTTGGTGGCAAAAGGAGGGAGTGACAGTGAGGGGGTGGAGGCTGGAGTAGGGAAGGAAGGGAAACGGAGGGGAGGGGATTCAGTGTGGGATATCCCTTTGAGTCATGGAAGCTGATCCAAACAGCAGACATGCTCGCAGACAGCCAAACAGCTCTGAGTGTCTCTTTGTATTGTCCTGTCAGTCAGCGTCCATAACACTGTGAGGACATTCAGCAGCCTCTGGAAAAACTTACCCAACTTCCTCATAGCGCCGTCAGTGGAAAACATGCACAACATCCAGAGTGAACACACATTCTCTGTGTTTTCACACTCACTCTGGTTCTCCTCATGGATGTGTTATAGGGGCAGTATTATGTAAAATTGACTTTTATGAACTTTGATTTGAAAAATCTTTTAATCTCCATGACAACCATTCAGCTGTGCAAAACGCCTGGGTGGACATAGCTCCACCCAGGCGTGGAGACACAGCTCCTCCTCTGAGCTGCAGTTTCCTAGCATCCGATCTTCCTTCTCACAGAGCATCCCTCCTCTACATCTCCCCCACTCAGCTCCTTCAGACTAGCCAGAAGGATTTAGCAAACACCTAGTGCAGCTGCACATCAGCTGAGCTCATGATAGGAGCTTACTTCTCAGAGCAATGCTGGTAAAAAAATTATTTAAAGGGTTAATAGAGGAGCCATGTTGTGATGACTTCCTAAAGTTGGAGTTTCTGAAAGAGGAGGAGTTTTTAAAGAGACAGAGCCCCAATTTCAAGATGTTGAATTACAAGGTAAAATTTCTTCCAAGTCATATTTGATATATACAGCATTCTTTTAGCAACTGTAGCTAACATAGTTATTTGATTGTGTTATAAAATGGCATTATGTGCTTGGAAAACACACAATGCTGGTAAAATTTGTAACATGACCCCTACAATTTCAGATTGGATAGATATTGTTAGAGGTTAGTGAGATTGAGATATATATATATATATATATATATATATATATATATATATATATATATATATATATATATATATAATTTTGTGTGTGTGTGTGTGTGTCCTGTTGTGTTTTTCTCTTCCCCAGTATATATACATGTATACACTGTTATGCACCAGTGTTTTGCCCACATGCTGCTCTTTCTTTGTACTTTGTTCATATACATAAAGAAAAATGACAGTAAATGATCAGAGGACATTTCTGCTTTTTACATTAGAACACTGTATTGCTGACTGAAAAAAATAACAAATAAATTTTTTAATTGTCTTCCTGGGGCATCACTGTATACAAAGGAGAGTCAATATGCAATGAGCTCATCCTTTACCTAGCCAAAAACTCCTTTGCTACCATGACAACTCCTTGGGGAAATGGCTATGTTGTATATTCACTTGTAGTTAAAAAAAACAAAAAGTATCTTTTGGTTAGAATGATGTTTTTAATGATTCCTTTCAGAGCATTGTGAGCATCAAAGTGACCGTGATCTGAGCAGTGGTTTGGAGCTTTGGCCTGAAGGCCTTCTGCACATGAAAGACAAAAGACAATGAAGGGAGGAAGTAGTGAGGGAGGAGAGAGAGGAATAAAAGGGAGTGGAATCTACAGAGGTCAAACCAGGGGCTGCAGATGACATGCATTCTGATGGAGTGAGAGACGTGTGTTAAGTTTGTGTGAAGAAGAAGAAAGAAAGAAGGCAGTTGCAGCATATCAGAACTAAGATGACCTCTGATCTCTTGACCTTTTCATGATAATCTGTGTGACTGGCTGTTGGAGTGGTGGTGGGTCACACTGGGCCTGGAAAGAACCGTTCACCTCCAAAGAGCTGGTCTTGTACTATCACCAGGGCTACCAGTGGAGCAGCAGCAGCAGGCAGAGTCTCTGCATCTGTTATAAATGAGTCAGACTTTGCTTTGATACAACATCCAGCTTTATCTGGTGGCATTTGCTGTCGAACATTCAGCTGCTTTCATCAGAGCTGGTGACTGGCTCATGTAGAAAGAATGCTGACATTTTCATAATCTCCAAAAGACAGCACCAGCTACTGTAGAGGCGCTGATACAGACATGTATGATATTGCAGTATAATGTTCTGTAACCTTAAAGTCCTGCTGCTGTGCCCCCTAGTGGAACCATCTGGTAACCATCTGTAGGGAACCTGGTTTCATGGATAGTCAGTGCTGTGAGAAAAATACCTCAGAAATTGTTTTTGTTTTGGTTTCTTGGCATACTTACACTCTTAAAGCTGCAGTAGGTAACTTTTTTATTTAAAAAAACTGTCATAATGTCCTGGCATTATGACAGGGACATATAAAATGTGAAAAAATCTTTGCCTCCTCGCTGTGGTCATACTGCCATCTGCAGAAATGCACTCTGTCAGAAACAACCAATGAGACAACAGGACAAGAGTGGGGGTACAACCTGGACTCCAGTCAGAACAAGCTAGAGACACAAATGGCCAATAATCATGCACATACACATTGAAACTATTTAGCTAAATTGTATGTTAGTTGCAATCCAGACGCTCATTAATATTTGTGTTATGTGAGCCCTGTGTTCATGGCAGACAGGACGGGTTTCAGTTTACAGTTCAGGCTAGTGAAGTGAGGTGGAAGCTAAGGGTCGAAAGCGCATGCATGTTCAACAACATGCTAAAATTACAGCACTATGTAGTGACCTGGCATGACAACTACAGCTGACTCAAGATGTGTTGACGGTGCCGTCGAAACGTGGAACATTTTCCCAATAAACGTCTGAAAATACTGCCAGTTTCCAAGCAGTGACCTCGTGTAAACGTAGCCCTAATGGCATCGTTTTAAACATCCAGAAAGAGAACATACAAAACCCGAACAGAATGGTTTCAAACCCAGAACCTCCAGGTCAATAAGTTATAGTCCATGTCATTTTTATCATATGGTTTCTGTAATGACAATAAAGATCATTGATTGATTGAAACTGTGAGGGACTTTGCTGAAAAGGATTTCACTGTGCCGAAGTGATACAGAGAAATTACATGAACATTATGACAGTATTCTGGACATCCAGCAGCACCTCCTGCCTGATCATAATCAATGTCACTAATATCATTAGCAGCTAAAATAAGAGAAGCGAGAGCTGACAGAGGAGGCATTAGGACCCAACAGAAGGGGAATGTGGGAGAGAAAAGGGTTGGTTAGATGTCTGGAGGCCGGGGACCGGGGATGGGGCTGTAGATAGAGCGCCTCTGTGCTGGCCTGATTATTCTGTCAGCAGAATGAGCTCCCCGTAACAAAGGATTTATTATCACAAGCTGGAGAGCGGCTGCACTTTGGAGACTGTGCACAGCCGTTTTCACTGGCAGCTACTGAAAAAATGTGGAGCAGCTCAGCTTTGGTTGGGTGCTTCGAACAACAGCATACTCTGTGCACGGATCCCTCGGTCCATAAAGCAGCCAATGTTCAGGCATAGCGGAAACACAGGGGGCCAGAGTGACGGTGTCAAGCCAGCTACGTCAACACCATGTTCCTGGCAAAAAGGAAGATCAGAGTAAAAGTGGAATTTAAAAATAACAGAATATACAATTTGTTAGGCCAGATACACCTGGGAAGATTCTCTACTGCACACTCCATCTTTACGGGTTATGATTCCCACTAGCTGTGCTGCTACCGACTGTAAAATTGCAAAAATTGGAATCACACGAGTCACGTCAGTTTGTATCCAGCAGCTACGTGCTTATTTCCACCCACTGGTCTCCCTGGATAAGGTGCAGTCGACTCCACCAGAGGTCTGACAGCATCTCTCAGTTCATCAAGAGCTGAGCTTGTCATTAAAAAGTGTTGAATCCATAACTCTAATGTAAAACCCCCAACAACAGTTTCCCAAAAAATCCACATACATAGTCAATCTCAAGTTTAAGGGACTTATCGCTCAAAAGCATCAATAGCTGCATTTCCATGGCACATATTATTGCACAATTTGACATTTTGAAACTAAATTTTAATGGAAACATGGCAATTTTGAAAAACTCTCCTTTTTTGATCAAAGGTTTTGGCACTAGGACAAGGTGGTTTTTGGCCGTATCAAAATTGGTTTATTTAGCAAAACTGCAATAGAAACACTTTTTTTGCATCACGAGTCACATGATCAACAACCGGATGTTGCCACTAGCGCAAACTACGAAGACGACAAGAGGAGCAACCAATTGCAAAATTGTGTTTTTTGACATTAGCAGAATACTGAAAAAGGTTGTAACAGAAACTCAGCTGCTGCTGTTCTCTAGACACCAAAAACCTTAGAAAAAGCATTGCAGTCCTTTTCATAGAAAAAATCTAAGTGACATATTCTTTACATGTTGGCACGATGTATTGCTTTTTAAAATTGCACAGTCAATTTCATGTTGTCAAGCAGGTTCTATTTGAGTCCATTTCTACTGCACAAGTCGATCCGGAAAGAGCCTGGTGAAACTGGAATTAACTTATCAAAAATTGTGGTTAGTTAGTGGCAATTACTTTTTCAAAATGAACCTTTTGCCTTAACAAATGAAATCATTTGAAAAACTTTTGCATATTTTTAAGAGAGCAAATACCTTTTTGACAGGCTGGTGTGTTAGGGAACACTTTATCTCATCCGCCACTCTGACTTCATAGCAGAGCGACTTCTCAGCCTGTTCAAGACTGTTGTGTCTGTCACTGATAAACCAAGGACAGCTTCAGTCTGAACTCCTCCTGCTGCTACAGGTTGATCATTAGTACCAATGAAGGGCGACTCTTTTGGGTAATCATTGTAAAAACAGCAGCTCTCCAATCTGGCGTTGCACACACATGCTTCTCAAGTCTTCAGGCAAGACATCACTGGCTACATAAAGCTCTCTCTGATAACAGTGTGATAAGTACAACTGGAAAATGTAACCAAAGGCGACACTTTGCCAAGAAAACATCACAAGCAGCCGCATAAAGAATGAAGAATTCGTGTACAGAAGCCAGCATCATTACTCAGCTCTGGGTCGCTTCCTCACCTAAAATAAAGAGGAACGTAACAAATCAGGGCATAAACGGCGAAACTTTCACTCCGTTTAAAGCAGACATGCAGGGTGCTGGTGTGCAATCTGTCGCCTCGTACACCTGCACACACACATCAGGATGATCACACAGTCTTAGCTCCTCAGAAGGCTGCAGCCAGTTTTCAAACAGCAGTGATCCTTTGGTTGTGGGGAGGTAATGGGTGTGTTGTACCTGGTGGAGTGATCCGGTGCTGCAGGCCATCCGCTCTGACAGGCTTAAGGGACCGGTCCGTTGTCCCAAAACCCAACAACTCTGACTGGGATCCAGAGAGGAAGATTCCTGATCCCTGTTAGCTCCTCTCCCTCACCGTCTGTGCTTGACACACACATTCACCCAGGGTGTAACTGGTTGTCATAACACACACACTGATCTGAAGCCATGTGGCTGAAACTCTTCTGACACACTCCGTCTGTCTGCTGCTCCCTCCGCCTCTCCTCTCATTCATATGCTCCTGCTTTCTCTCTCCCTCAGCATTACCAGTCCTCCACCAATCCACACACACACACACACACACACACACACACGCACACACACACACACACACACACACACACACACACACACACACACACACACAGTACCCTCACAGTGCCAACACTCAGGGTTCCTTCAGCAGGGAAACACAAGGCGCTCATTCTTCTGGATGAAGAAATGTAATGTTGTTCTGCGCAAACGTTAACCTGAGCCTGGACTCGTAGGTAAACATGGTGCTGAAAATGAGCGGAATACAGTCAGGGGGTAAATGATCGCTGGAAAACAGCCACATACACTCATACTGGCAGCACTGTTATGGTGAACAACATTTTCTTTCTGATAGAGACGTTCTGACCCAGGAAAGCAGCATACTCTAGACGCAGGGGTCTCAAACTCCAGTCCTCAAGAGCCGCTGTCCTGCAGGTTTTAGATGTGCCACAGGTACAAAACACTGGAATGAAATGGCTTAATTACCTCCTCCTTGTGTAGATCGGTTCTCCTGAGCCTTGCCACTGACCTAATTATTCTATTCAGGTGTGGTGCAGCAGAGGCACATCTAAAAGTTGCAGGACACCGGCCCTCGAGGACTGGAGTTTGACACCCCTGAGAGAGGTGTTAGATATGTTAGTCAGCAAAGCCCAGTGCTGGATCTGCTGATATTAATAGGGTGCTAAAGAATTTTTTTAAAAATGGGCTCTGTTAGCAAAATTCTGGTTCTGATTCTGATTAATGTTTGTGCAGAACAACATGGAATTTCTTCAGAGGAATCAGAATTTTGCCTGCAAACTAGGGCTGGGACTATAACTTATTAATTTTGATTAATTAATTGGTAACACTTTATTTGAAGGGGGGTGAATAAGACTGACATGACACTTTCATAAACATGACATAACACCTGTCATGACCATGAATAAGCCTTCATGAATATTTATGACTGTTGTCATAAAGCGTCATTCGGTAAATTATGACACTTTTAATACAAAGTTGACATTATTCAAAATGTCTTTGTTATGACAACTTGACATTAACCAAGAAATCATTACTGTTTAAACTTTACCTTTAATAACATAAAGTTACCTATTTTTTAAAGTGCAATCAGTAAAACTTTTATAACAAATTTATATCAGTAATGATTAATCAGATTTTTTTTTACATAGAAAGGTTCTGGTGGAAACCTTGGCGTACCTCTGGTACACACATAAATCTGACGCACAAGCAACAAAAGCAATGAACGACAGAGCCACTTTTTTACCTCTACGACAGAAATATGAATAGAAATTCTGCTGTTGAGTTTGTCTTACTGAATATGCTTTTAATAGTTCAGACAGAAAGCAGAGGGATACTGACCTACCCCAGATCAAGCCAAAAATGACAAGACAGAGAAAGAAAGAACGCTAAATTAACTCTGCGCCTAAATGCTGACTGATGCTAGTCAGTTAACATTTAGCTAGATGTCTGCATTCTTCAAGGTCGTCTGGTTTGTCTGTTTAACTTGTTACCAAATTTTTAGATTTATTAGACAAGCAAGTGGATTAGAAGTTCAGGTTAGCCTTGTTGTGACAGTACAGCTAAATGAAAACCTAGCACCCAGTGCAAACAGTTAGCTTTCCCTGCAGTCTTGGTTTTATCTTCATGGTGGTATCCTCTGGTCTCCATCTCAACTTAGTCTGAGTCAGACCAAGCTGGTCTTTGTTACATCAATTAGCATTAGCATTAGCGCAGCATAATTACATTGTGCTTTGAACTGGCACACATTTCCAAGTTTAAGATACATTGAGAAGATTTTGTGCATGTTGGACACAATATCCAAAAATACCCGTAAGATTTGATGTATTGTTGTTCCAGACTCTTATAAAACTGACCATAATGGTAGATTCATTCTGGACAGTCCAACAGCTATGGTGGAGGGGCTCAAATATGTGTTTGTTGTGGCTAAGAAAGTGAAGCAGACTTACTGTAAATAGTCAAGCCTTATAAAAGAGAAGCATTCATAGTGTTACTCCTTTTTTATCCTGTCATAGTTTATGTTTGTGGGCAGCAGGGCAGCCTCAGACTCTAACCAAACCGGTCATTTAGAGTTATACCAGAATGATGTCTAAAGCCCAGTTAGAACCGCTGTGTACACTCGACAGACTCAATGTCCTGATCCAGAAAAGCTTCCTTCTGGATGTGACAAACTGCACATATCTAACATTCCTGGAAGCCTGGGTGGGATTTAACATGATTTAGGTAAAGTGCATTCATCTGTCAGCCTAAATCACACAGCTGGTCTGTCACCCACATAAACATCCCAACCAGCCTAAAATATCCCAGGTTCAAAGGAATTCTGCAGATATGAAGGCAGCTGGTGGGAAATGTTTTCAGCGGACACTGAGCTGGAAGTTATCAGTATGGGTTGATAAGGTGTAAATCAGAACCAAGATGCTTGCAGAACTCCCGTTCCACTTTTTGTTCATCGTAGAAACAAGCAGTGCTCTACCTCCCACCATCATCACATCTTCAGCCTGTCCAGCAGCATGGGTTTCAGCTCTCAAACCTCAACCCTGTTGCTGACATTTGGTTTTGTCTTTTCAGACAACTGTTGATTCTAGTTAGCAACAATCTTTCTCACAGGTTGTAGTGTCTATTTGTCCGTTGAACAGACAGGCATGAAAACACGAGTCACACAAAATAACCAAGTAGTCAGCAGACGAAGAATACCCAGCAATAATAACAGCTACGAAAAATTCCTATTCACCCACACTTGTGCCAAAATGTAGCACAAGTGTCAGCAGTTCTGTAAGCAACTTAAGAAAATATATTTTTTGCTAAAGATTTTTGTGGAACTGGTGGCAGTTTCTTTTTGCAGTAATCAGATGGGATATTGGTGAAGGGAGAAGAGGTGAAGACATGCAAGAAAGGTTCCAAGGTTGGAAATCAAACACTGCAGAGTGGCTTCAAGGTCTCATAGCATGTGTGGCGCCCGCTGCACCTCTACACCATGTGCCACCCCAAATCAATAGTTCTTTGAATTTTTCTTAAGGGTTCTGCATGAAGTCTCAAAACCAGTTCTCATTGCCATGATGAAAATCGCATTATCTTGTTCTCAGCCTCATGTCGTCTATTTCTTCTTGTCACAACCCAACTAACAAACTTCTCGCCCCACTCTTTATATGAAACTATTGTGTGATTGGTCAGAATTTCATGGGTGTGTTGGTTTTTGCAGAAAACACCCACAACAACTCAGCTTCCAGCACCTGGTGCATTTGTCCAAAGCTGTAAAGACATATGTACTGTTGAACCACAACACTGAACTCAGTTCAGGTCTGCTGTGGTGGGGGAACGTTGCACAGACACCTTCTGTTCCTATTGCTGGCTTCAAAAACAGAGAATACAATGAAAGCCTAGTCAATCATCAATCATTATTTCCTCCTCCTCCAAACTTTTTTCACACCTTTCTTACACCTTTATCCCATTGGGGTTTGGAGGGTGCTGGTACCTGTCTCCAACTGCCAATGGGCGAGAGGAGGGGTCGCAAATCCATCGCATGTCCTCCAAACTTGTGAACTTGTAATAGTCATCCCTCTCTACCATGATCACTGCTTAGGGCTCAGTGCATCTTGTTGACCTTGAAGGGTGTGTGCAAAAACAAACATCCCGCAACCACGTGACCATGCATGGACAGTTTGACTTTGGTCAGATCATGCAAGACCCTTAAAGGGCTCCGATTGGTCGAGCTGTGGACATACGGCACAAAACTGTTGGCGAATGTTTCTATCTGCTTTGCACAACCAAGGGGTAAACTTTTTTCCATTCTTCATTGTAAATTGCTTAACCTCAGTCAGATTGGAGGACAAATGCCTTTTAGCAGACATTTTCCAATGTCACCATAGATTCCTGATTGTATTAGATGTGTTCTTTGACTTGGCCATTATAACACATGAAGATCCTTTAATGACTTACAGCAGGAGTCATTAAAGGTGGAGCCTCCTGCTGGAAGGAGAAGCTCCACCTCAGTCTCAATTCTTTTCCAGCTTCTAACTGGTTTCCTCCCAGGATCGTTCTGTATTTAGCTCCAATGAGTTTCCCCATCAGTGGTTTCTTTTCTGTCACTAAGAAAACCCACTCACACACCATGATGTTACCACCACTATGTTTCACCAAAGGGATGCTGTGTTTAAGATGATGTGAAATTTTTGTTTTCTACCGCACAACGTTTCTAACGTTGGGGGAAAATGTCAGTTTTTGTCTTGTCTGACCAAAGCATCCAATTTCTTTACTTAGAGAGTTCCAAGACTCTGACACTATGAATCTGGACATTACTTGAAGAATCCTGAGGAGAGCCGGTATAAGCAGTGGCGCAAAAAGGGGGTATGCAGCGCATGCAATGCATAGGGGCGCTGCACCAGAGGGGCGTCAAAACCCCGTCTGGAGGGGGCGGCGCCCCGATGATGCCTTCGCATATACTTCATCGCGCCCTTACGCTCCTTCACCTCGCGCACATGTAAATGTAAATGTAGCGAGTTTTACCTTTCATGTGTCTTCGTCTCGGGGGGGTAAACATACGGTCGCTCATACGGATAGAGCGACCGTATGTTAACACATTAACACAGCCATAGCCATAGTCTTTAGTAAGGGCAGGGCCGTGCAGAGACCACTAAAGGGGCAGGTGCTCAAAAAAAAAAAGGGCACATCTTACCGCATTCTAGGACAGAATATTAAAGCCATTCAGCTTTCAGAGTTTAATAAACAATGATAAATTACAAAATTGTGAAATATACAATCAAAGCTAAGGTAAATCTCTATACATTGCATACAACTATGCATATGTAAGATATTTTATTAGTAATTTCTTTCTGCAGGTCTATTTTGTTATAAGAAAGTATTTCAATCTTCAAACCCGCAATTTAGCAAGATATGTAAATCAGAGCTGGTGGTTTAGCTCTGATTTACATATTTTGTCTTTACAGAATTACACTATTAAAAATATAAACAAGGCCCAATGCAACCTTTTAGTGACTGTAATCTATAAAACAGAGCTGCCTGTTTGCTGCAGTGGAGATGAAGATGGTCCATTCAGGAAAGCAGAGCTGCATCAAACTTTAAGGTGGAACTGCAGAAAAAAAGAAAAAAAAAGAGAAAAGCAAAAATTGAATTGTTAATGCATGTCACTATGGGAAAAGCCTACTGAGTTTTGCTTAAAACTTTTTCAAACATTTAAATCACACATTTGTCTCATGAAGTGAATTTTTTTTTTGCAAAACAAACTTATTTGTGCATGTCAGAAATCTTTTCTTGATATTCTAAGTTTTTGTTTGACTCAAAGTTTTGCTTGTGATTCTCACATGACGTCATGGGCAGGACCCAAAATCGCAACAAGATTTCTGATGTGTGCAAATAAAAGTTTATGTTTGGCAAATAACTTTTTAAGTTCACAAGACAAAAATTAGTTATTTAATTAAAAAAAGTTTTTTAAACAAAACAATTTGTTTTTTAAAAATAAATCATTACAATTCCAAAAGTTTTGATTACAATTTTATTTTACTTAACTGAGGTTAGTTTATTTTTCACCATTGAATAATTGGGGAAAAAATTTAACTACATACTCTGCGAACCAGACCCTAAACTTAAAGTCTGGGTTGAGTTTTTTCCCCTTCATTAATGACATACATTTTATCTATCATGGTAATTCAGGGTGAGTTATTTTTAATTCTAAATGAATATCCTTGTTGGACTTTTATTTAAGTGCTATTCTCTTTCAAGACACATTTACTTAACGCCAGAATAAATGCAATGTACATTATGCAGCAAAGGAAATTAGAAGATCGGACATTTATCCATTATGGAGATAAGTTTTGGACGGGCGATGTGCCTCGTACACAGGAAAGCAGCTTTTTAGTTATCTAGCTTTGCAAACAAAGTCGCTAGCTAGCAGCTAGCTAATAGCACAACAACAGCAGCCTAATGTCTGTATCGGTGATAAAACCGCAAACCGACTGAATCGATAGATAAGAACAGTTTTTCCTCACCTGGCTGTCTCCTCCCCTCAGTAGTTCTTCAGAGTAATCCAGACGCAGAGGCCTGTCAGTGTCTGTTGTATTTCATTAAACCGCTACTCCGTGCTGAAGCAGAAACGATACTTAAATGTTTTCCGTCATCTGACAAGTAGCAAGTCTTCTCCACTTTATTCACCAAAAACGTTTTTTTATATATATATATTTCACCAAAAACTGTTCTGTAATCTGGAACATAGACATATGATCTGGATCGTTCGCTATGCTGAGCTCCAGTTAGCCGCCTTATCTCACAGCGCGAGAGGCAACTGCGTCATGCGTCACGGGCAAAAGGTCAAAGGTAACAAGGTGACCGGAAGGCTTATTATGTTGTACAAAAAAAATAAAATAAAATAATTTTAGTACATATTATGTGTCAGAAGAGGGCTTTGAAAATAATAATACCAAAAAAAAAAAAAAGACCAAAAGGGCACTTTTGGGCAAGGAGCAAAAAGGGCAGGTGCTCAAGCACCCCCCCCCCCTCTGCACGTGCCTGAGTAAGGGTGCCATTTTCAACAATATCTTCAGACAATAGTCTTTGAGGTACATTCCACAGGAGCCATGACAGCTGTGAATGGTGTTTTATTATTTCCTCTCACCACCTGTAGGGACGGAACAATACATCCCAATAAACCGGCCTGTTTCTTTGTTGTGGGAGCAGAAAGAAGGCAGCACACATGCAGGGCAGTCACCGTATATGCGGACGAGCCCACAGGTAACTTACAAATCACCAGGGATCCTAGGGAAGTTTCTCCTTTAATTTAAACACACACATCCACCCACTCACACTTGGCATAAACAGACATCTGAGACAGTAAAAGCTCTCCGTCCTTTCATCTCTAATGAAAAGCACGTTGGGTTCTGTCGCGCTCTTCCCCTTCCTCAGCACCCATTCAAATCCTTTATAGAAACTTACAGCGCAGCGCTGCAGGGCTGAGCAGAGGGAGTCGCTCATTATGAACATCAAAGGCCTTAGTGGGCGCTGACTCCAGAGGACTGGAGCTGCTCACTGGGTGAATGAAATGTCTCAAACCGTCCCTGCACATTTGTGATACCGTCAACAGCAGAGACGAGTCACAGCCAGGATGAACTACCTTTGACGAGACAGACCAATTAGAGACCGCCACATCTTCCTTCAGGGAACATTCCGCCTCTCAAAGTTGAAAGGTCGATCCTGGGCTGAACAACCGACACCAGAAATTTAGTTCAGACTAAAGTGTTTGTGTGAGCTGCTGCTCTGAAGGTTTGGAGACTTCAAGCGCAACATTTCTGAGGTGGTCAGCAGAGCAGCACTGCCATCTAGTGGCTGTTAACTGCGATGGCGTGGTAAGGCCATTGTAGTAAAAAAAAAAGGAGTAAATTTCCACAGAAAAAATCTGAAATTTAGAGATGTATCAAAAAGTTTAAAAATTTTCTACAAAAACAAGAAAATGTCTGAGTTTAACAAGTAGAATATTTGCTTAGGAAAAAATAAAGTTCTAGATTCATTTCAGAAGATTCCTACAAAAAACACGGAAATTTCTGAGTTTTAAAACTCAAAATTTTGCTAGAAAATAAAAAAGTGAAATTAAGACATTTTCTGGAAAATTTTGGAGTTTTTTATAGCACATTTGTAGCTTTTCAATCTCTGAAATTTCCATGTATTTTTCTTAAAAAGTTCCAGAAATTTTATAGGAAAATTTTATGACATCAGTTTACACATATCTGAGGGGTTTTTTTTCTAGCAATTAAAAAAATTCACACAGAAATTTCCTTGTTTTTCTTGTTTTATTTTTGTTTTTTGTTTTTTTCAGAAAATGAGAATTCTTGGCAGAAACTTATTCCGTCTTGTTTTTCTATCTACATACCAGCATGCTGTGCTCAGAAATGTGCAGAGGCTGTTCTGACTGAAGTCTACAGTAGATGGGTTTGGATGCAAATTGCAAACACAAGATATTTAAAAATGATCAATATCTGGATCTCAGCTGACTGTCATTCCCATGGAAACCCAGAGAGACTGAGGTGAAGGATGAAACATGGCACGGCAGTGTGAGGAGAAACCCAAGAAAAAGCTCCCCACTGTTTGAACAGTCAACGAGAGGAAATTCCACATATGGATACAGAATTCGTCCAATTTCCTTCCAGCCTCCGCCTCACTCCCTGGAGGGCTTTCATTCAGGATACTGGTTGGTGCTGTGAGGAAAATCACCAAAAATCACACAGCACAAAATGTCTGCAGCTAATCATCTTGTGTCCCACTGTGCACTTTGACCTTTAAGAAACTATTATAGATCTTAAAACAGTTGATGCTTACAAGTGGAAAAAGATGTTAAAAAGGCCATAAAGTAAAAAAAAACAAAACAAAAAAAAACACATTCTTTAAAGTGCTTTCAACTTTTATCAAAACTTTATCTTTGATCTTTAAAGTGCTATAAATATGTTTGTAAGTGTTTCATGCACTTTCTGATTCTATAAAAATGCTGAGTGAAGGCAGTAGACATCTGAGTCTGTTACTTGACTTCTGTGGGGACTGAAAGCCCACAGCATGATTTCACCATGGCTGTAGCTAGGAATGCAACCATATGAAAATTTGGGCCAATATCAATATTGCTGTAATGGCCGATAACCAATATTTTCCAATATTATATATATATTTCACTACTCTTTCCTTGAAAAAACGACCACACTGCTGCAACGCTTCTGTGCTTCCCCACAATTATTTGCGGCATCACAGTCACATGACCAAACGAATACCACATGACCACCGCCCCCCCAGAAACAAACGGCAACAAGATGGAAATGAAATTGACCCAGTTTTATTTATAGGATTGATGCCGATAAATATGACGAATATCGGCCAGCTGCGATGTTGGTGCCGATATATTGTGCATTCCTAGTGGTGGCAGCATCACACTGTGGTGATGCTTTTCTTCAGTAAGCACAGGGTATACAGCCCTACAACAAAAGCCTGAAGCAGACAGACCAGTCAGCAGACATAAAAATCTGCACATAGTGACGGTAGAGACTGTTGCACAAATCCTATCTATTTGACTTATTGTTAGTATTTAGTGGGGGGAAAGAACTGAGTTGAGGCAAAATGTTGCAGGGAGAGTTTTTATGAAAATGGAACAGAGAAATAATTTTTTTTCTCTAATTTTAGCTTCCATTGATTGGGATAGAATTTAAAATAATCAGTCCAACCTGCAAAATGCTACATCACTCTTATATTCCTATTTTCACAAAAAAAAGAAAAAAAAAAGAAAAAGAAAACAACAAAACAAAGAAAAACACACGAAGTAGCTGTGGCTGGTTCTGATTAGTCTTTCTGTTTATAAAGAACTATAGGACAAGATCATTATTTCTGTTTGGCTGTGCTTTCTGAACACAGTCAGCTCAGGAAAAGTGTCACCTTTGAGAACAGAACAGCTGATCTCTGAGCAGAACTTTAACCAGATAAGCGTCATTTATTTTGTTGGAAATAATTGTAACATCACTTTTAAACCTTTTCAAATGCATTAATATCCAAGCAAAATTGTTTTACATGGAAAACAGACGTTTACTTAGAATACAGAAATAAACACAAAGCTCTGACACTAAGTAAATCTGACATTAGCAGCAAGTTTTACCAGATACATGAATCAGCATGTCATCAGCATTCTATGCATCAGTTACCAGATTGTGATTGTGATTTCTAAGACACGCAAAAATTACTCTGAAACCATTTTGGGCAGGAAAGGAGGAACTGTGGGAGTACTGATGCTGATCTCACTGGCATTTCCACATTCTAAATGGAGCTTTCCATTTAAAGAGACATGTAACTCTGTCTCTGTTTGACTCTTTAAAGTTGGTGAGAGGCAGCAGATCCTGGAGCTGAGCAATAATTGTCACCTCGGTGTCACCGCTCAGACCAAGCAGCAGCTTCTCCCTTTGAACTGCTGCTCAACCTGAGGCAGGAGACCCAACACGAGTCTGCTGCTGCTCCTTAAAGGGAGGGAACACAAAACCTCCACCTTACAGGTGGGTTATGAGATATCAAACAAAAGGTTTCAGGTTGCAACAATTTCTTCTGGCATTGGTGGATGGTTGGTGTTCTCTTTTCCCATTGAGAAGTCAGAAATATACATATTTAATACTTAAAACAGCCGGTAGTGGTCCATACAAAACAGTGACTCAAACGATTTCCATACCTTGAATCGTACTTTCTTGACCATCATCCTTCAGTAGCAGGTGAAGCGGATGCTAACAGCTGGGTTAGATGTCAGAGAAGTTTTCCACTCCTTAGTTCCACTCTGGAAGGACAAAACTCCATTAACCAAAAAGTTCCTGCCAGTCAGTCCTGATCCAGTCAAAGCCTGCAGACAGACGCTGTGACGCTGCCCGTGTGCTTTAACAGGACAGAGACAACAGTCTGCCCGCCCCCTCCACCCGCTCCTCTGAGAGTTTTATCAGCCAGTTCATTCATTCGTAAAGAGCACACCCTCTGTTTATGGTTGGCTATTAACACCAACCCCCCCTCCTCAATCCTGGCACGGCTGCTTGCTGTCTTGCAGCTGACCCGTGACCCCAAAGTGGCCCCATGATCCCACCTTTTCATCCGCCATCATTTACCCATCTGTTGACCTGTAGCGTCTCTACTTAGCATGTCTCACCTTCATCCTCACGGCTGCTGATGGGATTCTTTGACGTTGCGTACGGAGCAGGTAGCAAAGTAACATCTATTTTAAAAGGTTGAACACCAAACATAAATTTACTTGGCTTCAGGACAAAGGCTGAAGCCAACCTGAGTTTGAATTAAGCAACTGAGAGTTGGTGCGCACTGGCACACATCATTTCAGTATAAATGATGTGGCTCTCTACCCAGGGAGTCATGGCATATGGGGGTACAGCAAGAAAAAAGGGATCTGTAACTTGCTCCCCAAATATATTTTCCTTTGTTTAATTTCATTTTTCAATCAATAACAAATGGTTGTGCTGCGAGTTATTTAAGAGCTTTGACAAAAAATGGTTATGTACCATTAGTGGCTAATGCTGCTATAGCTGGTATCTACATTGTAGCTTCTGATTTAGAGGTAAATTGAGATGCCATTGTGGTGGAACTAGGGTCTTTACTCTGGGTAAACTGGAGAAACAATTTTCAAAGATCAGCTTAGTAGAAATTATAAACCAGAAAACTCCTGTACAACATCTGGAATCATTCATGGTGCTTAGCTGTTTCCACGTTTTGTTACATCATGGATGGATGAATAAGCCCTTTCCTCAACATTTTACCATAATACCCCCATTATGACAACGCTGAGAAAAGTTTAGATTTTTCGGAAATGTAATCAAAACAGAAAACCAAGAAATCCCATTTACACACATATTCACACCCTTTGTTTAATACTTAAAACATGGCTGCCTTCATACATTTTTCATAACCTCAAAAAGATGTGGAAGCTTCTCCCTGAATGTGTTGCACATTCCGTGTCGTCTCTGGGTCTTTGTGATGGTCACATAACATCTGGGAAGATTTTTCATCACTCACTGAGGACGTGCAGATGAGACGACAACGTAACCCAAAGCTGTCAATGAGGAAGGAGTATAATAATGAACATGGCTGGTTTTGTCTTTAGCTTTTCTGTATTCCTTGAAGGGGCGGCGGTATGCATTTTCCAGGCACACAGAGCCATTTTACCTTCAGTTATAAAAATGTTGTACAGATAAAATTAAAAACAACTTGACACCTGGGAATTGGGCCTCTGTCTCCAACTCCTTCAGCACTTGTCATTATGCCGCTTACTACCAATCACAGGAGCACTGAACTGAAGTAGCTGAGGATCCCGCTCTGTGGGTGGGAGATGCAGCTCCTCCAAGGTGGAGCTTTGGGTAAGTGGGCGGGGCTTGGTGAAAGCAGGTGTTTAGGCACCTGACTGGTTGCCAAAGGAGATTCAATGATTCCTCAAACATGAAGAATCAAAGCAACAATCCAAGTATGTTTTGATAAAGCAGCAACACTATGACTCAAGCTCATTAAGACCAAGTCCACCTTACAGTTTTAATAATACATTTTATTCCATTAAAGTATCTTTTTTTTTCTAGTTTTACACTGGAATGTCAGGATTCCCCTTCTGCAATTTTGTTAAAAAAGAAAAAGAAAAGTTGTTTCTAGTCAATGTTGACCCCACATCCACACAAGCATTGCTAAATTGAAATCGATAGGGGGGAAACGAGGGAGTATAAGTAAAAGGAAAAAAAACAACATAAAAGACAAATTTTACTTCATGTATAATGTTTACGCTCTTTGACGATGTAAGTAAAGGATGACTGGGTGGATGAGCATTACAGCCTACAGTGGGGGGGGGAGGTGCAGTAAGCCCCCCGCTGATGGGAAATGTAAGGTGGGGGGAAAAATGGCTGAATCTGATTTAAACTCTTGAAGTGTGAAATCTCAGGGTTCATCTCTGAACTCAAATGGAGCACAATTAAATATGGCGTCCCTTCCAGACGAGGCGAGGAGTGGTTTAATGGTGTTCCAAAAACAGTTTAATGATTTTACTGATAGGTGTGTTGTTGAGAATCCCTTACAACGTCCTGCCAAATTCACTGAGCCGAGTAGTGGTCAGAATGAGCAACAGTAGAAAAGAAGAGCAGAAACAAAGACAAGCTTTTGTTTACGTTCTCCAGGAAACTGAAAATCTGAGATATGAAAATCACAAGAGCTTAACAATTACACATGAGAAAGAGACAGTAAGGGGAGAGAAGAAAGCACCCATCCCATAATCACCGCAGTGAGAGAGAGAGACCGTCTGTGTGAGGACGCATGATGATCGGGGAGGGAGCGGAGCTAAGCTAGCAGCACTAAGGTCCTGTTGTTCCTCCACCTGCACTTACTGACACAGCTAGCCTCTCCTTCATCCCCAGTCATCCTCTACTCATCCTCTGTACAGTTATGCACCACAGCATTAGTGGAAGGAGAAGTTGTGTGTTGGTTTTATTCCTGTTCAATTAACTCTATATATAGATGATCCTCTGTCATACAAACATAAATACACCACCGCTGCTGCTGCTGCTCTTCCCCACAGGAGGTGCCGTTTCCACGGCGATGGCTGGCGTCCTGTGTACAGTCTGATGATATACAGGGGCAGCAGGCTGGAAATCGTCGATCTTTCTCTGTAGCATAGATTTGGACTTTTTTTTTAAATGGTGATTTTTTTTCTCATTTTGCCATTTTCTTCCAGTATTTTTACTCAATTACATATTTGTCAACAACAAAGGAGGTTTCTGAAGAGAATCTGACGGAGCTGTCGCCATCTACATGAGACACTTTGGTAACCTGAGAGGAGAAAAAGAAAAAAGTAGGGGGTTATTTTTCTTTAACATGGAAGAATTTCTGCAACACTTAAACAATATTTTCTATCGATGTAACTGAAAATTAAAATTTTTTTAAATTCATTTTTTTAAAAACCTGGTTCGTATTTCTCTAACTTGTCACATGATGGTCATGTCTGTGATAACCAACATTTCATGCAACATGTTCCAACTTTGTTCGAAATGGGAGAAAATGGAAACTAAAGTCTCTACACAAAATTGGTCTTCAAAAAAAAAAAAAAAGTTTGTTTTAATTTTTCATGCAATTAATTGATTTATTGGTTTATGCAACAAGACTAGCAATAAATGTTATTTTGAGACCTTTTCAAGTATTATGTTTATGATGTTACAATAATCCAAGTTCACTCTCACTCTTTCAAAGCCTAAGAAAAACAATCATTTTGTACAGAACACAAACTAGAACTGGAAGATATTTTAAATTTATAAAACACAACCAAAAACAAATAAATAAAAAAAATAAAAAACAACCAAAACTATATAACATGGGTTATTACGTCTCCCAACAGAATTGCCTGTCAAAAAATATAATCAGAATGGAAATTATTGTAATTTATCATGCAGTGAATTTATTAATGCGACAGGCCTCGGTGCACCGATTGCAGTTTTCTGGCCGATCACCAATATCCAAGAAGCCTTTTTTGTTTGAAAAGTTGCTAAATAGAGCTACACAGTGGCCGAGTGTTGTTAATGGCACACAGAGACCTGATGGTCTGTCAGGCAGAGCAAAAGGAGACAGTGGATGATTTTCAGACCTTTGCTGAGGAAAATTAAATTGATTTTCATTGCAGAATTCCACAAATTAAAGAAGTCGGTGCAGCCCTAGTTATTTGAAGTCACTTCATGCAAAAATATGACAAGTTCATTGATTTTATCAAGGATGGCTCGAAGTGAAACATCATTTCACAGGTGTGAGGGCTTGGTGGTCGTGTCTCAGCAGGAAGCCATTTCCCAAACCCACACGGCTCCAGGTCACCACATAACGACACTGCTGAGCTGGACAGAGCCAACACAGACCTCTTCATTCAGCAGCCTCAAACTCCCTCTTCCAATCTATGTGCCAGCTTTTTACCATCTCCACTGTCATTGCACTCATTTCATCTAAAACTACCGAACCGAAGCTTCATAAGAAAAGACTGCACCTTCATTGGGAGCTCACCTGAATGTCACAGTAGTTGCGCTTGGACACGAAGGACACATTGATGGGAAAGAAATCATTGGGCTGCCCGGCGATGCTGAACTCCAGGCTGCCGGTTTTGTTGTTGGCATCGATGACTGGTAGGCACCACTCCAGGACGTTCCGCCGGCTGTCGTGTTTGTACTCTCCGTCCAGATCTCCGATCACAGGAGCGCCCACCCCGGACCTGGAGGAGACCGACAGACGCTTCACATGTCGACGACCCCAAACCGTCACAGCAGAGTCAAACACACAGAGACGTCTCATTGGCTCACAGAGAGCGACCTGAAGTCACTTCCAGTTCTGACATGAGTTAGGCTTTTATATTGTTGTAGGTTTTAATTTTTATTTTTTGAAGAGACATCCATCTTATTTCTAGAGCTGAATGGTGCTTCAAATATTAATAATAGTTTCTTTGTTTTGTATTTATTGTTTGGACTAATTTAATTTATTGACAGAATTTTTAATAGTCAAGTCATTTTAAGCTTGTTTGTTCTGTTTTAGCAGGACAGACTGAGCATTGTTCAGAGACAACAGATGACAAATAGTGTTTTGGCCAATTCTGGCACATTTACACATTAATAAATAAATTAATAAATTAAAGAGCCATCTTTTCACCTTCATGTAATCAAGTACAATTCAGATAAAACTGCTTTGATTTGATTGATAAAAGAATATGCAGGTACACAGCTGTAATCCTAAAGGTTCTATTTTTAGAGTATTGAATTTGACCGCCGTGATCCGGAGCGTAACCATGGAGAGTCGCGGTGCTTACGGAACAGGGATGCTGATGACGACGTCGTTCAGTTCCAGGTTCTCCTCCTGCAGCTCGTACTCAATGTTGACGTCGCAGCTGGAGCCGCTCTCTGAAGGCCAGCAGTTTACTGGGAGACAGAGCAGCTGGATGAGAGAGCAGCAGCACATCTGTGCTACTCTGACTACTGAGGACCAACAGTTACAGCGCAACTGATGCTGATCGCACCTTACAGTCAGCAATCACATTATCAAAGAAAATGAAAACATTCCAGTTAGATTTGCTGAGTTATTTCCATCTCTGTGACAAACAGTCTCACATTAAAATAAGTCTGGGTAATCTTCAGGAAGGATAACATCCACTCACTGGTTAGAGGTATGAGGGACTCGTCTGTGGTCTGCAGTCTCCATTTCAGAACGCCAACGTCGTTATTGAGAGGGAAGGACTTCTCTGGGTTCTTTAGGCCAATTACCGATTCAGCTGTGAATAACTTCTTGTCTACGTTAGGATGCGTCTGCAAACCAACAGCATTTAACCTGGAGTTAGTTTACCAATCAGAATTCAAACAGGATGTGGATCATTTAGGTTTTTAGCTTTACTGCTGAACTGTAAGTAGGAGGGAACATCAGCAATAGCAGAATATGGCAGATCACAGCCACTTTAACACATTTTCTTATGTAAAAGAAAGTCTTAATGAAAAGCAGAATTGATCATTTAGGCCAAAGAATATTTCCAAAAAGAGTTTTATCTGTTTGAAATGCTTTGTGCATTTTAATGTACAAGTACCTCCGATTTAGTACTTATTTGGGTTTTAAAGTTCATTACACTTCCTTAAACAAGAATAAATACATAACCAGGTGAAACCACTAGTTTACATACACTATACAAAAATACTTTTATCACAGGCTGAAGTTAAATCAGACCAAACGTCTCCTCATCGAGGCTGGTTGGAATAACCAAAATTACTTCTACTTGCTAAATGTCACAAAATTCAGAGAAATAATATATCTCAGAATAATTTATTAATATCTTCAAAGTTAGAGGTTTACATTCATTTCCTCAGTATTTGGTAACATTGCCTTTGACTTGGATGACTTGGTCAAACATCTGGGTTTCCTTCAACAAGCTTCTCCCAACAGTTTTTTGTGCTCAGAGAATTTCATTTATTCCACACATTAGAAAAAAATTGTTTTCATATTTTTCAGACAAAAATTCTTCTACCGCAATTATAAACATCAAAATCTCAAGTTTGGCAAATCCATGTATTATATTCACCATTAAGTACAATAATGAAAATGGTAAGAAGAAAAAATGCAAATACCTGAAGCTTGCTGAAAGTGTTGTGTATTAGAATGAATAGGAGTGAGCACTCTTCTCTTTCTTTCTGTTTTTTCAATGCCACATGCTGTTTTTATTTTGGTTTTAATTATGTAAAGCACCTTGAAATGCCTTGATGCTGAAATGTGCTATACAAATAAAATTTGATTGATTGATTGAACACTAACATCAGTATCTGTATCAGTCATTTTTTTAACATGTTGGCATCAGTCCAATAAATAAAACTTGGCTGATATTTGTTCCCCACATCCTCCTCCATTTGTGGCTGATCTGTGTGGTGATAGCTTGGTGAAGTGACAGTGCACGTGATGGATTGTAAGGAGCTTAACTGAAGCAAACGTTGTGAGACATAGACAATATTGGTAAATATTGGCCAGAACAGCAAGATCAATATTGGCTCAAATTTTCATATTGGTGCACCCCATATGATTGGTAATAATAATAGAGTTGGACTACAGCAGCCTGTTTTGTGCAGCAGACCCACCTGAAGCTGCAGCCCCTTGTTGTCGTTGTTATTGATGGCGAGGCGGATGCGGCCGTTTTTCTCGTCCGTGACCCGGAGTGTCACCATGCCCAGCACCTCCATGTTCTGCAGGCCGCCATCACGGCCGCAGCTCAACAAGATCTTCTCCTCCACGCGCAGATGTACGCTGAGGAGTGAACACACACACAGCAGCAGCTTTAAACGCCGATCGACCAATTTTCCTACGCCAAAACCAAGAAAATCAATCTAGGAAAACTGGACACTGAATCTCTTCTGAACCAGAGGTGTGTACCTCTCCACATTGACTGGCGGTGGCAGAACCTTGGACACATCTGAGCCTCTCTTTCCTGAGGACGAAATGATGGTTTCACCCTCAGACTTGAGCTGGTCAACAAAGTTATCCACTTCTTTCCCTTTAGCGCCTAGCTTCAGAGCCTTGCTCGGGCCGCTTGATCTGGAGGAACAAACAAACAACTCATCACCTGACCAATGAGGAGAGCTGCACGCTCAGCTGGGGACCGTTTTGCGTTTCACGGTGCCGTACCGGACTGGAGCTGGTGTGATCTTGGGTTTCTCAGGTTCCACTATGGTGTCTGTGATGAGGGACCCTGAGGACATGCTGCTCACATTACCGAACCCGCCGAACGCCGGAACCTTCTTCCCAGAGCGCTCGGCGTCTCTCCTGGCCTGCTGCAGCTCCTTCGCTTTCCTCCTCATCTCTGCTTTAGCCTCGCGTTCCTGAGTCTGCAAACATTACCAACCGTTGACGCAGTCCTTTTCTCCATTTCTCCATTTTCATGCACATCCAGCGTCTTACCTCTCTGACGGCCCGGAACACCTTCTCCTCGTGGGAGTCCATCTCTGTGAAGGTACGGATCTGAGCCAGGTTGACGTTTTCTCTGTAGCCGAGCGCCACGATCTCGTCGAAGGCAAAGATGAGGTCAAAGCAGTGCTCTGAGATTTCACTCTCCTCCAGCACACGACAGTACTCTGGGATCTGGAGCCGAGCAGAAACAAGGAGGAACTGATTCAGACAGGAAACACAAGCAACACTGAAGGAAGAAGAGCATCCTGAGGTCATTTTATGAATTCAAACTCTTGACTGATCTAGCCATGTCTTCATGGAACATAATGTAACCAAATGACTAGAAATACTGTGAAATCTTTCAAGTGTCTTCAGCTTTTGCCAAACAAACACACTATCTGACAGTTTTTCAAAGTTTTGTGAAAAACAACAACTTTAGTTTTTGAAAAATATTTTGTCTTTTACTGTAAATGTGGAGGAGGACGGCCACTGACTAAACAAACAGGTTCAGTTCTCCTGTGGATCAACATGGTTTAGACGTCCGTCTTGGTTAACCAGAAGAAAAACCTACAAGTTCTGATAGAAACACTACAAGAAAAAGTTTGCACACACATTTTTTTTATTGTCTGAAGTTAAACCAGACTAAACTTCTCTTGCTTTAGAGTCTCCAATTTTATTTCTATTTGTTAAATGCCAGAATAATGACAGAAAGAATAAATCACTTCCATCAATATATCCTTTTTCCTCTTTAAAAATCTTGAAATTTTCAAATGAAACCCATGAGTGTGTGTATTTAAACACCTGGCTGCAGTCTGAAGGCGTACAGTGTGTGTGTGTAGGTGTAGGTGTGTGTGTGTGTGTGTGTGAGCTTTGCTCCATCAACATGGTTCATCTCCCTTCTTTGAGGTTTATCAGCTCTGTTCTGTTTTTCAGAACCAGCAGAGAATAAAATTAGAATTAAATCTTTAAAAACTTCTGCTCTTCCTGAAACTCCGACTTCAGGAAGTCATCACAACATGGCTCCTCTATTAACCCTTTAACAATGTTTTTAACCAGCCTTGCACTGAAAAGCTGCTCATTTAAGGAGCTCAGCAGATGCAGTTCCACCAGATGTTTGCTAATTGCTGCTGGCTAGTCTGAAGGAGCCGAGTTGGGGAGGGCTGTGCCTCGAAGGCAGAGCCGGGTTCAACCAGGTGTTTTGCACAGCTGAATGGTTGCCATAGGAGATGAATGCAGAATAATCAAGGCAACACTCCGGGTGTGTTTGTGATGAGAGAATAACATCATAACATGATGTAAAGCTCAAAAAAATTGATTTTACATAACACTGTCCCTCTAGGTGATGATAAACAAGCTTTTGAATGCTTAGCCAGACTTGTTGGTAGACAAGCACAATCCATGAGTATTACACAGCAACGATGGCTTGACAGAAAGAAAAGGCAAAGAAATGTCAAACCCTCAATCCGTGCCATATTATTATTAAAAGCATCTCCAATACCATTTTTTGTGGCGTGCATTAAATGTTCCGAGTGTCCTTTTCTTACCACGCGGGAGAACAGTCTGAGTGTCTCCAGGTCCTCCAGAATGTTGCTGTTCTTGGTGGTGATGAGGACCATGTAGAGCTTCTCCAGCGGCTGGTACACGTAGCGCACACTGTCTGTTTCCACGAAGGTGTGCTGCTTGCCCGTGTTCATCAGCTTGGGGAATGCGGCCAGCAGGCCCTCGATCCGCGTCCGGGTCATTTCCACAAACTGCCGCGACACGATGGCCTTCCCGGCCTTGGTGCACACCGCCGCTGCCAACAGCACCTGCAGGGGTGGGTGGAGGGATATAAGTCAACCAATGAAACACCTGCAGACATTCCCTTTCTGCATCTCTCATTTAGAGACCAGGATCCTAACTAGAATGGAGAATTTATTTATTAAATAATAATTTTGGAAATAAATATTCTGTCACAGTAACACTGATCAGTCAGTTACAAGATGCAGGACTGGTCAAGGGATTTTCTGGGTAGCATTTGGTTTTAGAATAGACCGTCTGATGTCGCTTTTAGGACTGCACAACTTTGGCAATATCAACAATATGAATAATTTAAAAAACAGCAGCTTGAAGTGTGATAAATATTAGCTCATGATTTAGGTTCCATACATTCAGAACTTCTACGTCAGTGATACATTTAGAGACACTGGTTTATAGCAGCATCAGAATCTTTTAGAAGATAAAGGGGAGCTAATGTGGTGAAGTGGGACCATCCCAACCATCCCTCTTACCTGTATTGGAGCATTTGGTTTTTTTAGGGAATAATTCCATAAACTCTATTCATTGGTTTCTTTGTGGAATTTCCTTAAGATTTTTTGCTAAGAAGATATAAAAGAAAGCCGATTCCCCTAAGTGTCTTGGCTGGGGACCATCATGTGTGTTCATTTACAAACTCCTAAATAAATGTCTAGTGGGTGCTGATCTCATATTTTTTCATAGTTTGCTTAACTGGCTTCCAAAAAAGTTGAGAATAAGATAGTGCCATTCAGGATGTGTCATATAGCCAGTCCAGATGATTCTTTTTGTCAAGCACAGATTTCAAATGATTTTCTACAGTTTATTTGTTACGAAATGTTGTATATCCAAAATAAATAATATCTACAGGAAGTCAAAGTTATTTTGTTTTGATCAAACATCATGATAATAGTTCATAATTCATAAAAGTCAACTGTTTCAGATGCGGATCAGAATCAAACAAACATAGTATATAAGAACTATATAAGTTCAGTCCATTTACCATAGTGTCATTCAAGAGTTCTCAGAAAATAAACCTGATTTCATAGGACATACGATTTTAAACTTTGATGAAAATTAATCTCTCTAGCTCTTGACAATACCTAATGAGTAGTAAACTGACATGCTAGAGCTGAAATATATTTTGAATTACAATCACCATTACAGTTTTAATGCAGGTTACAGTGCTGAATGAGCTTTCAGGCCAAAACAGGTGTAGGTTTAAGCAATAAACATACAGACTGCTGGGGTCACTGATGACACAAAATAAAAAAAATGGGGAAAATGATGGGTTTCCGAGAATATGTATCATCATTGCATTATTTTAAATTAGATCAAAATTTCAAATTTTCCTTAAACTATGCAGCCCTAGATAGGAACATAGACGCAACAGGGTTAACTTATTGGGACAAAATGGCAACAAGTCGGTCTAAGAATCCCAGTACATCCTCAAAATTGGGGTGAGCCTTTACTTTCACGTTGTGTTAAAGTGTTGGCACCGGGAATATTTAATGCTTTAGAACTTTAATTATTTGGATAATCTTAACGAGAAAAGAATAATTAGAAATTAATTTTCTGCCTTCTCTGTGATTTCTATCATGTGTCCAGCATAAAGTGGACGATGCTTTAGACATTATGACGATACGTACACAGAAAGCAACATTTGAGACAGTGTTTTGTTTGTACAGAATGCGTTACAATATTGGGATACCTCAACATGCCTCTAAGAAACATAAAGCCACCTCCATGAAAACTAAGCTTTACATGCACCTTTCAAACACGATTGAAATTAATGAACATTATCGCAGCCTAAAGAAAGAAGCTGCTTTTGTTCCACGTTGACGTTGAAGGCAAACTGACTACGTGTTGAGCTTCTAGACAAGCTAAAACTGGTTAGCATAGCATAGCTGTCATCGCTTGGGGACTACATTAAAGAGCATATGTACAGGTTTATACTTTGTATGAGAAGAGTTGGTCGTGGAGGCTGACGAGGGGACAGTCTGAACGCTTTAGCTCGGGTCCAGCTAGTGACAGAAGATAACTAGCGCTAGCATGTGAGGCTAGTTAACGTCAGCAGTGTCTGCAGCAGACTACATATCCCTGATTCATGTCGCACTGACTTAGTAAAAAAGAAACATTAATTGGCTGTGAACTAATATTCACAACGTCAGCCTCGGCAGTCAGCAGAAGCAGCCGCTGAATTTCTCTTGTTGCCGTTTAAGAGAATACAGACTACAAAAGTGCTAGCGTTAGCCACTGTTATGATAACTGCAAGGCCCGACAACAACTAAAACGATTTACAATGACTTTCAGCTTTTACTCACCATGTTTGGTCTCTCTTTATGTGTGAACGCTCTTCAGTCCGTGGTGTATGTGGTTTGGGGGAGATTTATCGTCACTCTGGAATGCCAGGGTGCGAATACAGCTGACTTCGAGTAAGGTGAAGCGTTAGCTAGTTAGCGTCAATATGGCAGCGGCAGCGGAGAGCCACGTATCCACCGGAAGAGACTCGCTGGATCAGCCCACCGTGGAAACCGGTGACGTGGGCTCCAAAATGTTGGCCTTGGTGGAGAAGTGAAGTGTAGGATAGGAGTGTTTTTTTGTTACTGCAGGCGTTTATTTCTCAGATAATATCCCAAACTAGACTGTTTTACCAACCCCAACAGCAAAAATACTATCATTATGGCACTGAAACGAAAACCACAACAGTATATGCTCTTGTTAAAAATGTATTAACTTGTTTAATTGAGTCAAATGTTTTAATTATGTGTGCTCATACTGTGTTTGTATTTTTTTTCTCTGAAAACAGGTCTGTCTCTCTTATAAGTGAGATCTTGGATCTCAATGGGTCAACCTGCATAAATAAAGTTTTATAAATATTATTAAACATATTCCAAATTGTGAAAAAATATATTTTACCAAAAATATTAATGTTAGACTCATTTTATCGTCGCATTTTTACTCTTATCGAATGCAGGCTGTGTTATTCAGTTTAGTATGGGCAAATTATCCGCAGTAAGGTATGTCAATTTGTTAAAAAGTTAATTTTTCTCATAGTGCCCTCTTCAACCAGTGACTTCGCAAGGGGGACTGTAGGTGGTGCTATATCCCAGACATTGCACTCCCAAGAAAATAAAAATGTGGGGTTTTTTATGGTTGTTTTTTCTATTTGAAATATTTTTATAAAATCTGACTGGGATTTTATTTAGCCTACATGAAAAATACAATCCCTACTAAACTGTCAGTTTTGTATATGGTTATGAACTAACAAAAAAAGGACAATGGAAAATGCAACATGCTGCAAAACAAATAAGGGCGTGGATGAACCAATAAAGACATTCAGCAGTTCTTATTTATTATGCAGCATTATAAATATTTCTTTTTAGACAGTTTTTTTTCATTAATTTTAATATTATTGTTTGTGGGGCCACACACATCTAGCAATTATTTACTCAACAATAGATCAATTCATTAAACTTAGACAAATAGAAGCAATAATCTTCTGAAGAGGTTCTTGTGTTTGTTGATGAGAATGGACTGAAATCAATTTTTAGACCAACTAAATAGAAAACATTCGACCCAAAATGTTAGGAAGCTCTAACTTCAGAGACCCGTTTTATCCAACAATAATTTATTTTCTGCTTTGCTTCAAGAAAATATTTGCTGAAAAGATGAAAAGAAAAATAATTCACAAAAAATTATTTTGCGTTTTTTTTTTTAAAGTGCTTTTGACTTGATGAGTTTTACCCGCGGTGCAAAAAGTTAGGATACCTCTGTCCTAGAGGGCGCTAGTCAGACAGAGGAAATGACCTCTACTTTGTGTGATGACGTCACAAAGATCCACACTCATTCTCATGAGGAGCAGAATGAGTAGAGCTCTGAGAATTCGCAAGGATTTTCTTTTTACTTGCAGAGTGTCGAACAAAGTAACCTGTTGAGTCCCACAAAACAACCTGAGTTCAACAGATAGCCGACATGTCAGAAGAGACGAGCTCACAGGTACGTTTTTAATCTGATCACCCTCATTTCTGCTCTCTGTACGTTCATGGCGCTTAGGTTAACTTCCGCCTACGTCACTTAGCTATGGCGCGCTGATTGGCTCTTGTTCGTGTTTGCTAGTCAAGAGAAGTTTGGATTGGACAGAAAAGCGAAGGAGAAAGGCGAGTCGAAGTTTAGCCAGAGACTGTCACTTCTGATTTTCACAAAACATAACGTTGAACAGAAGCATGCATATGAATTATAATGAATTATAGCGTAATAACGGAGAGGGATTTAGTAAATTCATACTTCTTCCTGCTCCTTTTCGAGCTGACTTGTGATTTTTAAAAACCTTTTCTTTAAATTGTTTTTAGTTATTTTCTCCTTTTTGTTAGAAATAAAAATAAACTTTCATTCATTCATTCATTCATTCGTAGCTTCCTCTACTACAATAAGGAGATCCTGTTTGAAGAACGTTAATTCACTATAAATTATTACAGTCCTTGATGAATCAATCTGTTGTAATTTTAGAGAGGATTTTCAATAAATGTGTTACAATTTCACAAACAGAATAAATCATATATGGTTATGTAGAACAAATTTTAGTCTTTTGCCTCATAAGGTGGACCCAATCAGATGTAGTCACAATAAAATAAATAAATAAAAACAGTTAAGCTCAAATGTGACAATTTTGGAACAGTCTTTCTTGGTTGACACCTTCTTACTCCATGAATATTTTGTACCAGCTTCACTGTGTCCAAGAACACTGGTGCTCTATAGTTTAAAATTTTATTTTACCTGAGAGTTCAGGTTGGGTCTTCCAGAACTTGGTGAGGAGGTGGCACACCAGAATATCAACGGATTTGGTTTCAGGGTCGAATAAAATACATAGAACCAGAAGGGTTGATAAAAAACAAAATCCACAATGCAGCAACAAAAGCCAAAATGAAAGCTATGCTAAAGTGGAAGTTAAGCTCAGACTAAAGTTTTGCTAAAACTACAGTTAAGCTACAACTGAGTGACGCTAAATGGGAGTCATGCTAAAACATGTTTTGCTTAAACTGAAGTCATGTTAATATGGAAGTTATGCTAGAAATAAGGTTACGCTAAAGCTGAAGTTATTCTGGGGCTGAAGCTCTGCTAAATCAGACATTACTCTAAAGTGGAAGGTGTGCTAAAATGGCAGTTGTGGCTTTTGCCTTCTCTTGAACCTCCTAGACAAATAAATGTGCCTACAGAGAATTAATCTAATAATACTTTGAATGACTAATTGCTATTATGTATATTTATTTGATAAAACTGTATTTGTGTTACTGTACAAAGACTTCAAAGAATTTGAAGTAATATGGGCCACAACAACATTTAATTTACCTTTGGCATCAAGAAAGTATTTTTGAATTTGAATTTACTCAAACGTTTTTAGTATTTGTGTCTCTTTCAGCTGTTTCCTAGTTTTTGGTGACCAACGTTAGATAATTTCTTCTTTTTCAACCAATTGACTCCCCAGTTCAAACCTCACACAAAGTCCTGAGAGTCACAAAGTTTTCAGGATTTGGTTATTTTGGTGCTGCTAAGAATTTATGTTGGCTTGCGTATGTCTCCACTCTTGAGTAGTAAGAATGTCGTCTCTTTATATTGACTCTCAGTTTTTATGAATGGAACTCCCATTCATAAAAACGGTGACCCAGGACTTCCACATGTAGCCTCACTTTGACCACACCCTGCAGGCAGCAGGCCCTCCATCTCAGATGCCCATCCCTTCCTTTTCTAACGGCACACTTATCTGTCAGAAGCAGAGGTCTGTAGGTGTGGGTGTCCAGAAGGGGGAGGGTGGGAGGAGGGGAGGATCAGTGAGTCACACCACTGTTTCTTGAGACTATATGACCTCAGTCAGCACAGAGCCTTTTACCAAGACACAGCAGGCAGGCCCAGACACAATAAGCTCTACAGTTCAGCAGCGCAGAGCGAAGAACCAGAGTGATGGAGGAAGGACCCTATAAGTACATCAGGGTGAGGGACAGCAGAGGGAAGGTGCTGTGCTCGGAGCGGTCAAAGATTCTTTGACTGAGATTGTTTGAATTGTCTTTTTTCACTCTGTCAGGACGGGAACGGCAAAGTCAGCCGGGTCATCAGGATCGGAACTCGCAAAAGCCAGGTACCCTCAGTTTTTCCTACTCCTCCATTACATTTTCTCCTCTCTCTTTGCCTCTCGTTCTGAACATGGGTCGAGATGCTTCAGAGATCCACAATGTCAGTTGAGTATGTATTATCTGATGTGGTTATGCGGCTGCGGAGGCAACTGAGCAGGATGTCTGCAGAGATAACACAGTGGCTTTGTCTTGACAAGAACTCCTCATCCTGCCCTCCGTATCAATTTCAGGATTTGTTGCTGTCTAGATATGGTCGAACTAATGAAAAATAAAATAAAAACTAATTCCTTCTATCTTCTTCTGTTGTAGCTGGCGCGCATCCAGACTGACAGTGTGGCTGACAAGCTGAAGGAGCTCTACCCGGATTTCCACCTGGAAATAGGTGAGCAGCTGGAGCTGTGGATTCTTCTGCCAGGAGATAAAAGTAGATAGTGAAGTCAGACCAGGTCTGAATAAAGTCTGTGGTTTACCTCCAGTCATCGTTGGCATGAATGGATGCACAAGTTTCATTTATTGTGACTGTTTTAATCTAATCTGTAAATTATATGCCTACATCCACACTAGTAATTAGTTAATTAGTTGCAAGGAGTGGAAATGACTTTGACTGAAAATGAAAAAGAACCAGCTTATATTTTTTAATATATGACTTCATTTATACTTGCATTGTCACGTAAATGATGTCAAACTTAAGTCTTTCTTATTTTGTCTTATAAGTTTTTTTTTTATTGATTAGTGATTTCTATTATTTGAATAGAAACAAAGGTATCTGTCTCCTTTGTGTTGATGGCGAAAACGTAGCAAAAATGGTGTCTGGAGAAAAAGGAGCGTTTGTTGAAATGCCGCTTTTTGGCAACAAAATTAATGAAGAAATTGACACATGAGCCCATTAACAATTATTTTTGTTAACACTTTATTTGACGGGTGTGCATAACACTGACATGACACTGTCATAAATGTGACAACACCTGCCATAAAGATAAATCTTCTTCATGAATGTTTGACTGTTGTCATGAAGTGTCATTTGATAAATAATGATGCTTTTAATGTAAAATTGCATTAAAAGTATCATTATTTACCGAATGACACTTCATGACAACTGTCATAAACATTCATGAAGACTCATTGATGTTCATGACAGGTGTTATGTCATGTTTGTGTCATGACAGTCTTGTGCACATTCAATCAAATAAAGTGTTACAGAATATTTATTGCTTTTTAAAATCAGTGTAAGTAGCTAATCAAAATTAATATAGCTATATATATGTTAATAATATACCAGAAATAACCAAAAGCTAAATAATTTTCAATTCCCATGACTACACTGAGGCTATAAAATGTGATGATTGCCCAATTTGTTTGGAAAATGAGTCGCATACAGAACTGTCAAATAATCATTCCTTCAGAATTTCCTCTTTAGGAACTAGACTTCCTGGCCATTTGCTCATAATATGTGCTTTATCTGTCATGAAGAATCACTATCCTACTGCTACTACTACACAAACTATAACATATTTTCTTTCTACATTCTGTAGTACATTTAGAAACAGCCACAGATCATAATTTGATAGAAATAAGGTGATTTACAGGGAGCAAAGTGATCTTATCTTCACTGCCCTGCTCCCTGGAGCAGAGAGCCCTGTGTGATGGCTGCAGATGTGGAGCTCTCACTGTTTAGACCTGTATCGATCCCAACTATCATAAATAAATATCTTATGTCTTCTAGTTGCCATGTCAACAACAGGAGATATGATCCTCGACAGAGCTTTATCAAAGGTAAGATCATTGTTTATGGTGTCGTATGTACTCTGTGTTGCTCAAAGTTTCAAACAGTTTAAGTCTAACCTGGAGTCTACATCCAGCAGATTTTACTTTGTTGTTATATGTGCAGTCTAGAAAAGTAAGGAACCTGCAGGTCTGGATAATAAATATTGTTTTTATTTTAAAAATCTTTCCTTCAGATTGGTGAGAAGAGTTTATTCACCAAAGAGTTGGAGAACGCCCTGGAGAGGAATGAGTAAGTGTGACACTGACTGCAGACTCCTATGTACTGTGTAAAGGTCCAGCTGACACTTAAGGCTCTTTGTTGGAATAAAGGAAGAATAGCAACCAAGTTGATGCAAATAAATAAAAATGCAAATAAATCCATTCATTTCATAACAGAAAATACATGTTGCTGTTGGACCTGTCTGCACATTTGATGTGCAAAAGTATTCACACCCTTTGATCTTTTTCGCCTTTTTCATTTTACAACCACAACCTTCATCTGCTTCTTAGGGAGTTATTGTGACAGAACAGGGCAGCAGCTAATGATTACTTTGATAATAAATTGTTCTCACAGTTAATTGATTAATGAGATTTTAAAAAATTGGCAGTCTCTGCAGATTTTTTTATTTAACCACTTTTTACTTATGTTCTACAATATTTGAAAACACTTAAAAATGCAAATAATTTTTTTAAAGTAAGAAATATTTTATTACCTAAAATGCAATAGCAGCATTACTTGATCATGTGTAGCAAAGGCACTTAGGAACTTTTATTACAGAATTTGAACCAGTTGAAACTAAAGTTGCCACCTGAGGAGTTCTGGGTGGAGCAGATTTATAGATGAAGAACGTTTTTTTTTTTTATCTTGCATGCAATATATATATAAAAAAATTCCCTTCCCTATATATATATATATATATATATATAGTCCAGTTTTGACTTAATTAAATCTCCTACTGTGTTCTTTCAGCATATGGCTTGTTCTGAAGTCTGTATGCTCTAGTAAATGATGACTTGATTACTAAATTCATTGACGATTATTTCAATAATTGATCATTGTGATTAATCGCAATGATCTTTGACAGGCCAACACAAAGTAGCATGAAGTTGTGGAGTGGAGGGGAAATGATACCTGGTTTTTTTCACAATGAAAATCTGAAAGCTGCTGCTTCTACAGAATATTGATTGAGGAATGCTTAATACAGATTAATTTCAGAGTTTTAAATTGTAAAAATAAAAAAACAGGTTCAATTTTACTCCCCCGCAATTCTGTCCTCACTGTGTCTATCACATCAAAATCCAGTGAAATATATTGAGACAAAATGTGAGTGGGTATGAATACTTTTGCAGAGCATGCTTTAAAGGAAGTCCTCCAGAGGGAAACCCCTCCAGTGTAACCTGGAGTCAGCCTCAGATGTAGCATCTGCTTCCAGGCTGCAGCTGAATGAATGCATTATTCCAGTGCAACATGGCCGCCGCTGGTGTAAGTGATGTCCTTCCTGTGTGACCTGCAGGGTCGACCTGGTCGTTCACTCGCTGAAGGATCTTCCCACCAGCCTGCCTGCAGGGTTCACCATCGGAGCTGTGCTGAAGTAGGTCCACAGTCTGCAGTCTCTGGAGCGTTTCAGGTCACATCTTGTTCTGTTTGCAGCTCAGACACCAAGGAAGTACTGCTCCTGTTACTGAGCAAACTGGAAGTCATCAGCTCTAGAAGAACGTTGCTATGGTGGGGAGTTGCTGCTGACAAGCATAGTTAAAGGAAGTTTGCCCACAAGCAGGGCTGTTGCTGGCCATTTTGATGACTGAAGCACAAATGCTTAGTGATGCCCCCCCTCCCCCCCCAACACACACAACCCCGCAGAGAGGAAATGAGCAACAATTCTGTGCTTTTCTGTGTATCACTCAATATGGAAGAGGAAAATAAAGGCTCATGTTGTCGACACATTATGAGCAATAATAGCTGGATTTCCATTACAAATATGTGCAAATCCTTGTTGATATTCTGCTCATGTTAAAAAAAAATCTAAATTTTATAATTGCTATGTTTTTATTAAATAAAATGTGCAATTTTATGATTAATGTAAATGCAGCCATTGAAGCAAGGAAACAAATAACTCTAGCAATGGGGGCGGGTAATACAGAACTCATCCTTTCAAAAAATGTCATGAAACAGGAAGTTAGATTGGAAGGGGGCAGGGAGGATTGGTCAAAATCCAGCCAAGTTGCAGCAATTGATAAAAGGTAATAATACATTAAGGCGTGATGACTAATGAAAATGTCAGGGCCGTGCAGGATTTGTGACTGAATGAATTTGCATTAATAGTTGCACCTTCCTGGAGTGACTGATACAGTCATGACAGGTTTTGTTCTCTTGAGGAAGATTATTAATTAGGAGCAGAAAATCCTACAGAACGTTTTCACATGAAGTTGAGTAATTGCTTTACAGTCTAAAGTAAAAAAAATACTTTCATCACTTGTCTGAGAAGACATAAACACAGCCAGAGAGGCACAGAATAAATAGCATGATGATGGGGGGGAGGGGGGGCTTCACTCGAACAGTAACTCTGTTATTCAGATTATTGAGCACCAACATGGGGGGGACAGAGACGTTCACCTTTCACTGAAGCAGATTTGTTACTTTTGTATTATTTAACCTGTATCCATTAGAATCTGTCACACATTTTATTTAAACATGTTATGATTGATTGTAATGATTTTTAAATTTTTCAAAAACCTGGTAAACATTAAAATATAATTTTTATTAAGAACCAAAATGCCACGTTTACAAATTTTAGATAATTCCAGTTTCTACCACAAACTTTAGTATTTCTTCCCAGCAGCAGAGTTGGAAAGTGGCTCTGTGTTCACAATAAGTCTATTATTAGTCAGTGCCTTCATGTCAGTGGGCAGATGGAGGGGACAGAGGGTCAAGCAGCATGTACCACTTGTGTCCTTTGTTTCAGGAGGGAAAACCCCCATGATGCAGTGGTGCTCCATCCAAGCAAGACAGGAAAAACTCTGGACACTCTTCCAGAGAAAAGGTGGGGCTCATTTAGGAAACTTGGTGTTGTAGGTTATGGCTAAATGAACAGATGATGTTTCATACTATGGATCTGTGTGTGTGTGTGTGTGTGTGTGTGTGTGTGTGTGTGTGTGTGTGTGTGTGTGTGTGTGTGTGTGTGTGTGTGTGTGTGTGTGTGTGTGTGTGTGTGTGTGTGTGTGTGTGTGTGTGTGCGCGCAGTGTAATTGGCACGAGTTCATTACGCCGCGCTGCCCAGCTGAAGAAAAGGTTTCCCCATCTGGAGTTCAAGGACATCGTATCCTTTCTGACAGTTTTCCTCTTTTCACTCTGAACTTGTTAGGCCTCATCACCGTGACCTGGAGATGACCAGAGTATTGATCTGAGTTGAACTTTGTCTCATTCTGTGTGCTTTTTCCATACAAGTGATGGATATCTGTGAAGTGCATGAAAAAAAGACAAACTGTGATTCCGTTGACCTTATAATTGCTCAATTTGAGATTTCAAAATTAAATTTGCTTAATGGAAACACAACAATTTTGACAAAAAAAAAAAAAAACTTGTTATTCCATTAAAAGTTTTGCCGCTGTGATGAGGTGGGCTTCACATCATATTGAAATTGGTTTATGTTGCAAAACTGCAACATAAAACTGCACTTTTAGGATAACACAAGTCACATGATCAACAACCAGATGTTGCCACTTACCCAAACCACGAAGAAGACGACAGGAAGTGGTTGGAGGATGTCGGCGTCTCATATTTTTAAGGTGTCATTGCATGAACAGACTTATTCATGGAATATTGACAAGTTTTGTGAACATTTGTAATGGAAACGCAGCTACAGGCTACAAAAATAAAGTTGAAAAGTATTGCAGGCATTTATATGCAAAACAGTTCAATTCAAAATGACTTCATAATTATGCCCTACTTTGTTTTTGTCTGTTACCTCAAATACCTTTTAAAATACTTTGAAGTCTTTGGCTTTAAAAGTGAAAAAGTTAAAGGAATATCAATAATATTTCCAGGGAGTGTAGAAAACAAAATGTTTTCTAGTTTCCTCTAAGGTCTTGTGTTTCTTTAACGGCCGCTCTCAGCGTGGGAACCTGAACACGCGTCTGAAGAAGCTGGATGAGAAGGACGACTTTGCTGCCATCATCCTGGCTGCTGCCGGCCTGAAGAGGATGGGCTGGGAGAACCGAATCAGCATGGTACCCCTTCTGATGATGATGACGATGATGTCAGATCCTCTCGTGGATCAATCAATCAATCAAATTTTATTTGTATAGCACATTTCAGCAACAAGGCATTTCAAAGTGCTTTACATAATTAAAATAAAAACAGCATGTGAGAAAGAGATTTAAAAAACATAATTAAAACGTTAACGGTGAGAGAGAAATAAAAAGCTGTAGAACTTTAGTTGAGACGCCGTCAACTGGGACTCCAACCCTTTGTACTTTAGTCAAAACGCCGTTTGACAAGGACTCTAACCTGTCGGACTTTTTTTTTTTTAAAGATAAAAACATTAAAATCACCAAAACAGTGAGAAAGAGAAATAAAAAGAAATTAATAAAAAACATTAGAAACATTGAAGACATAAAAACTAAAGATAAAAACATCAAAAACATCTCTCTAACCCTAATTTAGCCATAAGCAACTCTAAACAGGTGGGTTTTAAGTTGAGATTTAAAGGCACTCAGTGTTTCAGCTGTTTTACAGTTTTCTGGAAGTTTGTTCCAAATCTGAGGTGCATAGAAACTGAATGCTGCTTCTCCTCGTTTGGTTCTGGTTCTGGGGATGCAGACCAGACCAGAACCAGAAGATCTGAAGGGTCTAGATCAGGGGTCTCAAACTCCAGTCCTCGAGGGCCACTGTCCTGCAACTTTTAGATGTACCTCTGATGTGCCAATAGAATAATTAGGTCATTAGCAAGGCTCTGGAGAACTGATCTACACAAGGAGGAGGTAATTAAGCCATTTCCTTCCAGTGTTTTGTACCTGTGCCACATCTAAAAACTGCAGGACAGCGGCCCTCGAGGACTGGAGTTTGACACCCCTATGGTTGGTACAGTAGTAACAGATCTTTAATGTATTGTGGTGCTAAACCGTTCAGTGATTTATAAACTAACAACAGTATTTTAAAGTCTATCCTCTGAGCTACAGGGAGCCAGTGTAGGGACTTTAAAACTGGTGTTATGTGCTCTATCTTCCTGGTTCTAGTGAGAACACGAGCAGCAGCATCTGGATCAGCTGCAGCTGTTTGATTGATTTATTAGTCAGACCTGTGAAGACGCTGTTGCAATAATCAATGCGACTAAAGATAAATGCATGGATGAGTTTCTCTAGATCTCACTGAGACATCAGTCCTCTAATCCTGGAGATGTTCTTCAGGTGATAGAAGGCCGACTTTATGACTGTCTTAATGTGGCTCTGAAGGTTCAGGTCAGAGTCCATCACTACTCCCAGGTTTCGGGCTGATCGCTAATAACTTCAGTTTTATTTCTGTTCAGCTGAAGAAAGTTTTGGCACATCCACTCATTTATCTGTTCTAAGCATCTACTCAGTGATTGGATGGGTTCAGAGTGACCTGGTGACATCGTGATGTAGAGCTGTGTATCATCATCGTAGTTATGGTAGCTCATCTTATTTCCTGTTATAACCTGAGCCAGTGGGAGCATATAAATATTGAAAAGAAGGGGTCCTAGGATTGAACCTTGGGGTACCCCACATGTGACCTTTGACCTCTCTGATGAGAAGTTTCCGATTGACACAAAGAAATCCCTGTTCTTTATGTAAGATTCAAACCAACTGAGCACTGGACCGGAGAGTCCGACCCAAGTCTCCAGTTGATTCAGTAAAATGTCATGGTCAACAGTGTTGAAAGCTGCACTGAGGTCCAAGGATGTTTCTGATTGGTTCACATCTAACAAACTCTCTGATCCTACTTCTAGATCCTGGAGCCTGAAGACTGTATGTATGCTGTTGGACAGGTAGAGGAATACATTTTGTTCAGTTTGTGTAATGGAAAGGTAACTGTGCACAATCGTGTTGTAGTGAACCCCTGTGTGTTTGTGTTCAGGGGGCTTTGGCAGTGGAGGTCCGGGCCAGAGATGCAGACATCCTGGAGATGGTGTCTGTCCTCCATGACCCTGACACTGTGCTGCGCTGCATCGCTGAGAGAGCTTTCCTCAAACAACTGGTACAACAAAAACCTGTGTTATTTTAACAAATTTGTTAGCGTTTAAATTAAGGAGTTGATTTTTATTCAGAATAACTTTTACTAATAGGAGGGCGGCTGTAGTGTTCCTGTGGCTGTGCACACCAAGGTGAAGGAGTCCCAGGTAAGAATGCTGGAAAGAGGAGGACTCTGCCCTGTTGGTTACTGCCTGCTGCTTTGACTGTATAAAGTACGGCTACAGTGCATATGGGCCCCTCATTTCTCCCAAACCACTCATTCCTCTGGTATCAGTCCCTCCCAGTTCAAGTTACGATATTGTACAGCAACTTGTAAACACTTTAAGGAAAGTAAACCATTTATTCCAACTGGGTCGGCACCGGAAATTAAAAATGCATGGTTAGAAAGTAGAAGTAGTATTAAGATAGTCATTGCTTTAGCTGTAGCTAAATGTATAAAGTTAGTTACCATAAGCTAACTTCATAGTTAGCTATTATTAGCTACAGTCAGATATTACCTAACTGTTGTTAATAACTGTATAAAGTCAGGTTGTATTAGCTAATATTAGCGATAAGTAGCTAATGTTAACTAACTGCATAAAGTTAGTTAGCATTAGCTAACTGAGGAGCTAATGCTACTGTCAGCTAATTGTATAAAGTTAGAGAGTATTAGCTAACTTTAAACAGTTAGCTAATATAACCAAGGGGAGTCTGGGTTCTCTTGTTTAACTGACTGCTGCCCCCGTGACCTGAGCTCAGATAAGATGATGGATGGATGAACATGAAATCTTATTTCAATAATAATTAAAAAATGTAAAAATTAAGGATTTTGTGAATTCTTACTCATTCACTGATTTAACAAACACAGACCTGCTTCCCTCTGATTAACTCAAACCAGTCACTTGCAGACTTGATTTCAACAAACGCATTTACATACTGATTGTCCAAACCAACAGGTCAAACTCTACTGTATTGATCTAAAATGAGACACAATTTCGATTTTCCAGTCAACCCTACTTTATGCTGTTTGACACATATTTGTGCATCAGTTTGACAAACTTCTTCAAAAATATTCTTGAAGGCAGAAGGAAATTTTCACTCAAACTGTAAACCTGCCCATCCTTTTTCAGCTCTACATGACCGGCGCCGTGTACAGTCTAGATGGATCACAGAGCATCAAAGAAACCATGCAGACCAGCATCGCTCCCGGTGACGAAGTGAGTGTGAAAGTGTTGCTCTTCTTCCAACTGTCAATTCTCAGGTTTAATCTTTCTACTGATGTCCACTCTCAGCAGAGCCTGGAGAGGGTGGACGAGCAGGTCCAGAGAGTGGGAGTCACAGCCATGAAAGTCCCAGCTGAAGCCCAGGATGCGGCTGAGCGGCTGGGCATCAAACTGGCTGATTTACTGCTAAGCAAAGGAGCCAAGGAGATCCTGACTGTGGCCCGGCAGCTCAATGACGCCAGATAATCCCATCCCCTAAACCCCCCTCCCCCATGCCTCCAATGGAAGGGACTGTCTGTTCAGTCTAGCGCAACTTTGTTTCAAGTAAAACCACAACCTCCATCTTATGTGGTGCTAATTTAAAGCCCAGTCGATTAAGAAACAGTGTTGTGCAGACACTACTTGAACCAAAGTTGCACTCAGAACATCAGTTTGTCAGGAGTCCCTTCTGTTTGTGGGTCTTGGTTTGGGTGTTAGCCTGTACTTACCTCAGTGAACCATCTCCTTAACCACACACACATCAGCCCACTGGGATGATCTGGGAGGAACACAAACGGCCTTCAGCACCTGCATCACCAACTGAAACGAGTCCAGGACGTGTCACCATCATCCAAGTGACACAGGAAGGAAGAGCTTATCTGCACTGTTATTAAAAACAAAAACGCATTCCCTTTTTAAAGCTTTCATAATGCATGTTCTGAATGTGCATGATTTTCACAACATGCATCCTACCTCTTTAAGAGATTAAATGTATTCATCACAGTAAGCTGGAAGGAAATGTGGAGTCCAATGCTGCCTGTACCAGAACTAGAGACTAAGGCTGGGATCTGCACAACTCTGCACTGAACCAGACATTTTAACGCTTGATGCTGTGGCTTCAAAACTGTTCCTGCAGTTCAGTTTTCTGTTCTTTACAAACAGAGATGTTTTAAGTTTTACTTACAATGTGAAAAATGTTTGCATGGATAGAAAATGTCTGGCAAGAGCAGGTGATTAGAACTGCGTTCGCACAAACATTTGAATATGTGTGTCTGAAATTACGTGGCTATTTCAGCCTCACTGAGGTTCCTCTGATACGTGAGGCTCAGGCTGCTCTGAGGGTCTGGCGGGATCATAGCGATGGTCTTTTCATATAAATTTGAGACTAGAATTATTTCCTTATCTGACTGCTTTTTACAAAAACATAAATAAAGCAAAAATGGTTGCTGAAAACTACCCTATAACCTTTAAATTAATGATATAACATGTATTTATTTGTATATTTTCATACATAGAAAATGAAAAACACTTGCTAAATTCTGAAGAAATATTTGAGGGAAGAATATATATTTTTTTGCTCTACAGAGTAACACCGTCTACCTATCTGTTCCTGTACCTGGCCTGTAGTTGTCGCTAGGCAACAGGACTAGTGCTCTGCTAGTTTTTAGATTATGACTTCCTGTACTTTTTAACATCACAAAATATTCCCAAACAGCAGAAATTGTCTCATAAGTGAGACTTTTTTTGTTTTTTCTGTCGGCTGACTGGCAGTGAGCAGCAGCAGGTGAGTTAAGGACGGCGATGCATCCTAATGGAACCTTGTTGTACCTTGATGTAAGGAGCTGGCCCCAGGCCAAATAAAGTCACATAAAATGATATGTACTATCTAATTGATCTAAAATTAAAAACTAACATAATCTGAAATGTATTTTCTATTCTAATATAAATATATGATATTCACTTTATCAACCATAAATAATCTAAAAATACGTGCAGACATTTGTAGATCAGTGAGAGAACAGGGCTACTGTTTATCGCATTTATCCATCAATGTGAGTCTGTACCAGAAACGGCTGTGTGTGGTAGTTCTCGGGTGCCATGGTTTGAAAGCATAGCAAATTCTGAGAACAGATAATATTCAATATGGAAGATGGTGACACTAAGTTAAACTATGTCAGATAGTAATGGAAACGGCATCATATAATAGCTAAGCCTTCTGGATTCTGTAAACTCTGCTGTAGTGATGTCTTCCTTTATGCTACACTTCATATTTCTAAGCCATTGCTCAGAATGTAATTGCTTCTCTTTGATCCAGGTGCCATTCGTGTAAGCTATAGGATTTATGCTGAAGTCGACTGGATATCTGCCTCCTAAAACGTACTCTTATGTTCTGTTTCTTTGATACTTCTCAGTCAGGCTTAATGTTTTTATCAGTACAGTTAGTTTGATGCTATGTTTCTCTTATAATTTTTCTAGTTTAAGTGTTGTTTTTGAAAAAAAAAGGTGATGCTGGTTATAAATGTTTTTTTCAGCTTTAATTTCTATTTTAATCAACAAACTTTTCTAGCAATAACAGCTCAACGTGCAAAAAACATGTTTTTCTTGTGATTTGAAACATTTGTTAATAAAGAAAGTGTGTTTAACATCATTCATTATGTTAAACAGTAAAGCATGGCAAGGCTTATAATTCACTGGTGGAAACCCTGGGGTGACTGTGGATCAGTGGATACAGTCGTCTTGCAATTGTAAGATTATATGCTGGGATGTTATCACTTACTTTGCATTTGCATCTTATTTCCTTATGAAAAAATAATTAGCTCCCATGTTATGGGGGTGGGGGGGTCAGATTATTTCAGGGAGCTGAAATATTTGGTTCCCCCCCTCATAACTTTGGCAAATAAAGAGTAAATGTTTTCAAATTCTCTGTTATGTGTGATAGTCTGATTGAGCCAAATCAGACTATCAACTAGAAATTTATTTTATCCAGTAATCTGTCATACTTTACATTAGAACGGGATTTTCCAGAAAGCCTACACTTCAGAAAGTCTTAATTTTTTGTGCCCTGCTGCCAGCTTCCATTCTTTTATATCAATGAAAAATTATAAATACACACAATGTGTTGGAAACCCGTGTTTGTCCATGGGGACTTTTATTTGTCAGGCTTGAGTGACAAAAGTTGGAAAACGACACAAAAAGAAGAACTCCACACAAGACCTCATTTATTTATTTACTTTACAATTCTGTTTTGTTTTTTATTGTTGAAAGTTACAACACTGACATGATTACATGAACTGTTTTACAGAGAATTGGTCAGAAGCCCGACACTCTGACCACTTCGTCGTTACTCTCTTCTTTATTGTTGCCTGATCTTCAGAGCGAGAAGCTGCTCTGCTCAGTTAAGGTAGTTCCCCTCCAAAACGTGATTTAACTGATTATTACGCTCCTCCAGACCAAACAGTTCTCTGATGGATAGCATGTCTGTGGTCCACAGCTACTCTATAATGAGGTTTTGGCCTTTGCTGTTAAGTAATCACGAGCCAATCAACGAATATGGTCAGCTCTCAATCAAATCGCTTCGGCTCGGTGTGATAGCACTACCTCTGAAGTAGGAAAATCTGAGAACAGAGCGATGCCACATCTGCTAATGGGAAATGAATGTGGCCGGGTCAGACTGGGACAGAACAGATTATGACACTCATGGAAAAACGTCATTATTGATCTGCAAGCTCGTGAAGAGTAGTGGGGTCAACACAGGGACCGAAGAACAACAGCGAAAAGAGCGTTTTCTGAACCCAACACACGGAACATGACAGTAAAAGCAGCATCGACAAAAGTTTAACATTTTTTTAACTTTCTTGTATATCGCCACTAGCTTGCATGTCCAGCTTAAAATTTCACATGCACAAATTTCGTCCGTCACTTCACTGGAGGGCAAGCAATTGTTGCCACATCAAACAAGTTCCATAAATTAATGAATAGGGAGTGACATGCCTCCTGTATGTCAAGTCCATAAGGGCCCGTCCTCACGGGAACCTTTTTTTTTTAAAGCAGGAATGTTTTAACCATGTCTGCCTCACATTCACACGAAAAATATATTTTAGGGTGCCCTCAACTGTTTTTTTTTGTGTCTTTTTAAATGTGTTTGAGAATTAAAGTTTCACCTTTACTTGGACAGTAAAAAAAATCTATTTTTTGAAAATGTTAATGTGTTAGCCTAACCTCTAATCTGACCTACAACTCCAAACTCACCATACATATGTTCCATACTTCATGTTTGGCGCCACCCATAGATCCAGAGGGAAAATAGCATTTTATGGTGCTCTCTGCACTTCCATGTGAATGAAAGCATTTTCTAGAAATAATTCCATGTGGAGTAAAACAAGTAGTTAAGCTGATTGAAGTTGTACAAAAAAAAAATCATTCTTACATGGAGGAAGGATACTTTGTTTTCTTGAAACAAATCAGTTTTCACTTTAATGAATGCCGAGATTTCACAGATCCCCTCATCCAGTCAAACTGCAGTTTTCCATACTGCGTCTTCCCGCATTTACGTGAGGTGATGAAGTTTTGTTGAGAAGCCAAAGAGACCACTTGGCTGAAGGAACACTGGGCTGGCTCTGCGCTGTTTTTCAATTGGACCTCCTGCACTACCCTTAGGGATGGTTCAGCTCGACCCTGTCGCAGCATTGTTTTTGAATGTTGGGATGCACGAGTAGGTTCCTGTGGTTGCTCCTTAGCAAACTGCACTTCTGTGGGTTGGCACGGAAAAGTTCCTGTTTCAGTGCCACAAACAGCCTTTCGATGGGTTGGCACGGGGAGACTCCTGGGGATACTCTGCAGCAAACCATCCTTTTGTAAATTGACATGGGGAGGCTGCTGTGGATGCTCTGCAGCATACTGCACTTTGGGAAGTTTGAATGGGGAGGCTCCTCTGTATGCTGTCCAGAAAATTGACTTTGGGTGGATTGGTTCTTTGCTGTCTTTCAATTGACTCTTCTGTGCCACCCTCAGATCCTTAACCACTCTTAGCTCCCTAAGGGTGGTGTAAGCTGGGCCCCATTGGAGCATGGACATGGTTATTGTAGGTCGGGATGCACAGGGAGGCTTCTGTGGATACTTTGCAGCATATTGCTCTTCGGTGAATTGTAACAAAGAGACTCCTGTAGCTTTGGGAACTCCAGTATATGGGGGGGCTCCTGGGACTCCTGTGTATGGGGGGGCTCCTGGGACTCCTGTGTATGGGGGGGCTCCTGGGACTCCTGTATATGGGGGGGCTCCTGGATATGGGGGATATTCTGTATATGGGGGGGCTCCTGGATATGGGGCAGCTCCTGGATATGTGGGGGCTCCTGGATATGGAGGGGGTCCTGGATATGGAGCAGCTCCTGGATATGTGGGGGCTCCTGGATATGTGGGGTCTCCTGTATATGGTGTAGCTCTTGTATATGGGGCAGTTCCTGGGTATGGGGGGGGTCCTGTGTATGGGGTAGTTCCTGGATGTGGGGCAGCTCCTGTATATGGTGGAGCTCCTGTATAAGGGAGTGACCCTGTGTATGGGGGGGCTCCTGTGTAAGGAGGAGCTCCTGTATATGGGGGAGCACCTGCATATGGGGGGGCTCCTGTGTATTGTGTAGCTCCTGTGTATGGGGGGCGTCCTGTGTATGGGGCAGTTCCTGGATGTGGGGCAGCTCCTGTATATGGTGGAGCTCCTGTATAAGGAAGTGACCCTGTGTATGGGGGGGCTCCTGTGTAAGGGGGAGCTCCTGTCTGTGAGGAATCATCTGTGGATGGGGAGTCTCCTGTATATGGGGAAACTCCTGCATATGGGGAGGCTCCTGCGTATGAGGTGACTTCTGCATATGGGGAGGCTCCTGCGTATGAGGTGACTTCTGCATATGGGGAGGCTCCTGTGGATTCTCCATATAAACTTGACCTTTGGTGGGTTGGCTCTGTGCTCTTTTTCAATTCGATCTCCTGCCCCACCCTTAAGAATGCTTCAGATTGACCCTTTTGGGGCATGGGGGTGGAAGGTTGGGATGCATGGGTAAAAGCCTGTGGATGCTCTGCAGCAAACTGCTCTGTGGTAAGTTGTTGTTGGGTTGGCTCTGTTCTCTTCATCAATTTGAACTCCTGTGTCGAACATGGTCGAGGCTTTGGGTTAATGGGTTTGACTGTTAAAGATTCTAATGGATTGGGAGGTTCCCCTGGATGATCTGCAGCAAACTGCCCTTCAGTAGGTTGTTGGTAGGTTGGCTCTGTGCTCTTTTTCAATTGGATCTCCAGTTTCTGCTTTCGGTCCATGGGAGTGGTTACAGGGGGTCGGGACGCACGGGCAGATTGCTGTGGATGCTCTGCAGCAAACTGCTCTTTGGTAGGTTGTCGGTGGGTTAGCTCTGTGCTCTTTTTCAATTGTATCTTCTGTTTTGCCTTTTGGGATTCTTCAGCTTTACCCTGTTGGAGCTCAGGGGTGGTTACTGAAGGCTGAGATGCACCAGCAGACTCCTGTTGATGCTCTGCTGCAAACTGCCCTTCAGTGGGTTGTTGGCGAGTTGGCTCTGTGCTCTTTTTCAATTCATTCTCCTGCTTTTCCTGTTGGGATTCTTCAGCTTGACCCTGTTGGAGCTCAGGGGTTGTTACTGAAGGCTGAGATGCACCAGCAGACTCCTGTGGACGTTCTGTTGCAAACTGCCCTTCGGTGGGTTGTTGGCGAGTTGGCTCTGTGCTCTTTTTCAGTTCAATCTCCTGCTTCTCCTGTTGGGATTCTTCAGCTTGTCCTTGTTGAAGCATGGGGAGTTTTGCTGAGAGTATAGATGCAGCGGAGGGTTCCTCTGGATACTCTACAGAAAACCGCCTTTGTGCCCGTGAAGAACGGAAACCCTTGCGAGCAATCAGTTTGTAGAGGTTCTTCCTCCACTCAGGAATGGGCCTATTGTCGCTGATAGGGCTGAGGGATAGAGAAGGAGGAAGCCTGTTATCAGCACTGCCTGAAGGACTTTCAGGTTGGACTTTCAGCTGCTTTCTGGAAGTGGTGGACAATGAAACTCGAGGTTTGCCTCTGATATTCCTAGTCCGTCTATTTAATCCTGCAGACAAATGAGCAAGTGGCAAATGCATTGCCTTTATAAGACTTATCTGTCCCTTTCCAGTGCTAGGCTTTCTCTTTTTAAAACTAGTCCTTCTTCCTCTAACAAGGCTTCCCCTTCCAGAACTAAATTTTCTCCTTCCAGAACTTAAGCTTCTTCTTCCAGAACTTAAGCTTCTTCTTCCAGAACTTAACTTAGCTCTTTTCATTTGAGGAGAGAATGTTTCTTTTTGCTTTTTAAAGAGTGACATAACCTCTCTACTAAGAGCCATCTTGGATTGGTACTCCTCATAATTATCAGTGGACAGCAGAAGATCTTGATCTTGAGGCAATTGGAAGGTAACCTTCCGTTTGAATTTGTTATCCTCTGGAGTTGGAGGAGAAACCTCTGGTAAAGGAGTTTCGGTGGTGGTGATCTGTGTTTGATCATCTAAAGCTACATGAAAAACAAAGGAGATGGATTGTTACTTCATACTGTACAGGGCTCATAAATAGCACACATTTGCAGAAATATAAATTGAAATTAAATGTCCCTGCAAAATAAATTCACAAATTTCAAACAAATCACAGTTTGCAAATGCACTCAGGAAGAGACACTATAGCTTTTGAAGACATGTCCTGTGATTTGATGAAACTGAAGCTCAAGTCTTTATTGCTATGGTCAAAGTTACATTTGAAGAAAAAGTGAGGAAACTGCAGTGCCTGAGAAGACCATTCCAACTGTGAGTTATGGAAGAGCTGTGCACCAGTGCCTGAATGGAGGAGCTCCTGTGTATGGAACGTTTCCTAAAATAGATGACATTATAATAAAATGATGTGGAAATATTGAATCAACATCTAAAGACAGGAATTTAAAGCTTAGGCACATATGGGCCTTCCAAATGAACAATAACCATTAACATACTGCCTAACTTGTTACAAAGTTATTTAGGGGAAATAGTTGATGTTTTGGAGAAGCCACCAGGCATTGGTAATTAGCTTCAGGTATAAATGTATCGGTGTCTGGTGTTAATTGGCAGCATGTTGACACACCATGACATGCTTTGTGTCATGGTGTGGGAACAATAACCTCATTTTACATGTGAACAGAACAAAGGAGATGATTGTTGATTTCAGGAGGAACAGGATTAAATCAAACCCTATTTCCATCATGGGAGAAGAAGTGGAGGTGATTGAGGAATATAAACACTTCAATGTTCGCATTGACAACAGATGGGACTGGAGACGCAACAGTGAAGTGTCTATAAGAAGGGACAGAGCAGACTGTACTTCTTGAGGAAGCTAAGGTCCCTCAAGGTTTGCAGCAAATTGCTGCAGATCTTCTATAAATCTGTTGCTGAGAGCATCATCTCTTCTGCCGTCATCTGTTGGGGCAGCAGTATCAGAACCAGGGATACTGTCTCATGACTGTCTCATGGACAGTCATGAGACAGTCCTTCCCAGGTATCTTGGGAAAGACTTATCTGCCTTCCTAAGATATTTGTCTTGGGAAGGCAGAGCATCTTCAGTCAGAGGTTTCTTCAGATTCAGTGCAGTACAGACCACTTCAGGAAATATTTCTTGTCAGCAGCCATCATCATCTTCAGTGGATCTTTGAAGAATCTAAATTACTGAGTTACAACAACATTTAATTTGCCTTTGGGATTAATAAAGTATTTTTGAATTTGAATGACAGGGCATTGCATTTTCAGTATTCCTTACTTCCTAATATGTCATCAGAAGGGAACATTATGCAGCTCATAGTAAGTTAGTCAGCTGTTGTTTTGAACGCTGTGCTTTTGATGTCAACTTTATGCTATGAAGGGCTCTCGTATGTCACCTTGCTGTGAGATGTCAGCATCCGCATAGTCAACTGAAGACTGCTGGCCCTCTGCAAAAATACAAAGAAAAGTGTAAATGTTTGAATTGTATGGAATCATACATGTTCATACATATGAGCATTAATTCCTTGCACCTTCAGGTACTGTGTCGAATTGTTGGCTTGCTGAATCGAACATGGAGTCAGATTGAAGTGGATGTTGGGCGTCTTCACCAACCCTTAGCTGGACACCTTCACCAACCCTTAGCTGGACACCTTCACCAACCCTTAGCTGGACACCTTCACCAACCCTTAGCTGGACACCTTCACCAACCCTTAGCTGGACACCTTCACCAACCCCTAGCTGGACACCTTCACTAAGCCTTGTTCTGTCCTGCAGATCTTCCTGTGACGTAGGAGGTCTAACCTCTTCAATTCCTCCTTTGGAGCGTCTGTCACACACAAACACTTACACTGTATTGTTAACATTTGGGCATGTTTGTGGTCATATTTGTGTTTGACTGCTTACCTGTCACTTCTTCTTCGACCTGACCTCTGAGACACCAGACTTCTTCTAGAAGTTGTCAGACTCCTCTTTGGCTGCGTATCAGGCAACTGCTGGAAAGCCAAACTTCCTAGCTCATTCTCGCTCTCCTTTCTCTTCTGGCTTATTTTTGGTTTAGCTGAACCCTTTCTTCCAATGACTTTTCTTCCTCCCATTCTGCTTGATTTCCGCCTGCTTGCCTTCCTGGCTCTTACTGACTTCTTCCTTTCCATCTCAGCAGGAATAGTGATATCATCAATATTGAAATAAGAGTAGAAGACCTTGTCAGCAGTTATCTCCTCTTCCTCGCTCAGTTCACCTTTATCAATGTCATACAGATTGCCAAAAAAGAATTCCTCCCAGAAGTCTTCCCCGCTGACACGTTTTCGTTTCTTCCTCCAGCTTCTGATAATGGAGTTGGGGATGTAGCCATCTGGAGCCGTGGGCCATCTACAGAACTCCAGGTCCACTTCAGCAGTGTCCGTCATGACGCGATATTCAGCTGTCTCGCAAAGTTCAAACTTTTTCATGTTGCTGAAACCTCTGAACACATCAGCATGGTACTATTAAAGTTACGGTTGACAGCAAGCCAGATACCTGAAAAAATATGTAACAATGTAAAAGTAGTAACAATTTAGAAAAAAAGCCAATGCTATTTACAATATGTTGACCATTCTTCCTAATAATTGTCTTGGGATTACAGCAACAAAATATTTTTTTTCCCTTGGGCTCCCTCCACAGATTCTCTATGAGGTTTCAAAATTGTTTTCATTCTGGGCCATATCAAGGTCACAAATATTCTTAATGGTTGGTTGTGGCAGGATGTACGTAAAACTACCCATTAATAAACTCTTAAAATATTAAAAGGTTAGTATTATGTATTTTGTAGGCACATATAGCGATTTTATAACACAATAAAATAACTGTTACCTTCAGTTGTTATAAAAATACAATATAATTCAAATATGACTTAAAATAATTTTTATTTTGTATTTTAATTCCTTGAAATTAGGTTTCTGTCTCTTTAAAAACGCCTGCCCTTTCTGAAACTCCACCAGCAAAAAGTCATTGCAACTTAATAGAGATAAAAGGTTCCTCTATTAACCCTTTTACAATGTTTTTACCAGCGTTTCACTGAGAAGTAGCTCGTATGGTGAACTCAGCAGCAATTAGCAGGTGTTTGTTAATTGCTCCTGGCTAGTCTAAAGGAGCTGAGTGGGGGAGTTGCAGGCGATGGTTGCTATGTGAGGTGTTCAGTCCACACAGGTGTTTTGCACAGCTGAATGGTTGCCATGGGAGATTAAGGGATTTTTCAAACATGTGTAAAAGAATCAAGGCAACACTCTAGGTGTGTTTTGGATGAGGGGATAACATAACAGGATGTAAAGCTCAAATAAGTCGATTTTATATAATACTGACACTTTAATAGTTTTTTCTGCTTTTGATGAGTACATCGCTATATGCTGCTAAATTACTTTATGTAATACATAAAATACTTTATGTAATTTAGCAGCATATAGATAAAAACTGGTTTGATTTAAATAAAACAATATTTAAGACAGCGTTTATATTGGAAGTTCTAGAGGGCCACTTAAATACTAATGGTGGGCCAGATTAGGCCCCCTGGCCTTGAGTTTGACACATGAGCTCTTTCATATTCAAGTCTGTACTCTGGCTGGCCCACTTCAATCACTGATATCACTTCCAGAAAGAAAACGATTTTAGAAGAATCTTATTATTAATCCATCTAAACTAAATCTGCTGGGAGTTTCAATATTTTCAGGCTAAACTGTGCCTTGGTGTTTATTTTCCATAGACATGAGTGCCAGAGATTGGAAAAAGCATAGGTGCAGTATTTTGTATCATAATAAAAAAATAAAACTTATGTTGGCAACGCCTCATGGGATGTTGTGCTGGAAGAAGTGGCTGGGGAGGGAAGTCTGGGCCTCCCTTCTGAAGCTGTGGCCCCTCCACCCGACCCCAGATGAAGCGGAAGAGGATGGATGGATGGATGGATGGATGGATGGATGGATGGATGGATGGATGGATGGATGGATGGATGGATGGATGGATGGATGGATGGATGGATGGATGGATGGATGGATGGATGGATGGATGGATGGATGGATGGATTGTTATAATTAGAAACTGTCATGTCTTAAAGAGTTACTGCTCCTGTATTCATTTTCTATTTCTGGCAGTTAAAAGCTTCCATACAAGTCTGTTTTTCTGTGACACAGAAATATTCTGGTTTCAAATTTTCTTACTCAAAGCTTCACTTAAAAGTTTCATCAGTTACTCTAAGAGCATATGTCAGCAGATAGTTAGCCTAGCAAGGCATGAATAATAACAGTAACAGCTGAGAGGTAGTGTAGCTTTCCATAATTTCCCTAAACATATATTACCTAATAGTTAAACTGTCTGTGGAGAAATTCAGTTTATCTGTTCAATTAACTTTCCATTGACATAATTTATAATAAAGCTATCTGTTAGTGGTTATTTATTTTTTAACCAAAGTAGCTATATTTTTTAAAACTATAACTAAAAATATCTTTGTAATTATTTTGTGTTTTGTTTACTTGTTACAATTACATTCTTTTTCTTCTTTTAACTAACTCTAGACATTTAATTTGACCTTTTGAATAATTAAAACAATTCTTCCTGCAGATGTGTGGACCTACCTCCTCCCTCTCAGCCTGCAGAAATCCTCCCGTCTGTTGCCGTCCACATTCATTTTAAATAAAAACATCAGTTATCAGTTCAGTGACAGTTGAAGGCATTTTATTTTATTGGCTTGGATTTCTACTTACCTTTGAAACTGTAGCCTATCTGATGTGGAAAAATAAAAGCTACCATTCAGTAAAGTGCATTGTTATTTTTCCGTGAGCTTTTTAACATTTTGTCACATTAACCACAAATGTGTTTAATGGCTATAAACACCGCTTATTTTGAAATCAGGAAGCAAGTCTGTGTTTTTCAGTATCCAAAGAATGATGTTCTGTTTTATTTAAAAGTTGGATGTGAATACATTTATAATTGTAACAGAAGCAAGAGCAGAAATATCCAGACTAGACAGAAAGACAAAGCTATCCGACTGTTAAATTACTGTTAGATGAAAATCACAAGTGAACAATGGATAGCCTTCTCTTTTAAAAGTTATTGCCGAGGAAAGAATGTTGCTTGTTTTCATAGCATCTGAATAAAAAGTACAATTTAAAAACCAAATGGAGATCGTCACAAAAAAAATCATATGCTGGCCTTACTTCCTTTCCCCAGACGTCTCTGCATATGAAAATATGGAAGCTTTTTTAAAAAAGAAGCAATTTCTCTTTGATACCTGCATGTTTGCAAAAGTGGACAAACAAACTCATAAACTGCACACATACACACGCTTCATTTTAAATTACATACTAACATGTATATATTTTGGCTTGAAATGGTGGAACTTTAATTTATATGCTGTACACATTTGATATGTTCAGACAATAAATAAGAAATACAGAAAAAATATGTTAAAAAAAAAAACATGGCTTTTTTTTAACATACCACCACCAAGCCACCAAGGAGGCTTGGTGGCTTCTTCCACTAAGTCTCCTTCACATGGCTCTCTTTTTCTTTTTCTTCTCCTGGGATAGATGAATGTTCCTCTTTCCATCCAACAAACATGTCTCCATTATTTAGTCAGGGAAAACGGCTAAAATAAGAAAAAACCTTAAAAACCTAACCAGCTCTTAGTCTTAGTCCTCTCTGTCAATCTATTCACATTTCTACAAAATCACAGTTATATCGCATCGCAGGTAAGCAAACTATAACTCAGTAATTTTCATTGACCATATAATTGGGAAATTCAACATTTCAAAAATAAATCAGCTTAATGGAAACATGCCTAATTTAAAAAAAAAAATTCTTTTGCGCTAGGATGAGGTGGTTTTTTTTGGCCATATCCAAATCGGTTTACTGCAATGGAAACACTTTTTTTGCATCGCATGAGTCACACAAACCACAACAGTGATGTTGCCACTGGCACGAATTGAAAAGAAGATGACAGGAAGTAGCAGGAGGACCATGGTGCTGTATGTTTTTTAAAGACATTGCATGAGCAGACTACGTATAATTTTAATTGCATTTCTTATTTGATGGAAACATTGTAATTTCGAAGTTGTGGTTTTATCAAGATCAGCTTTGAAAAGTGTAAAGAATCCTTTTTTGTGGAGGTAAAAACATCAGCAGTAACCAGCCTCTGCAGTTATGATCAGGTTCCACATAAAGAACAGCAAAGTGGTCCATGGATCCAGTTTGAGAAAAACCATAATTGTCATCACCCTGGTGTCATTTGTAGTCCTTCATTGATTTGTTGATGGTTCTAAAAGGAAAAATATTTCATTTTGGTTCTATTAATGGCCAGGGTACAGGTCCTGCTCTCTCTCAGTTTCATCTTTACCGATGCAATATCACTGACCAGTTGCTATGTTTTAACCTCCCTGATCCATCACATTTAAATGACACAGATCAGATTGCCTCCGATACTGTAGCATACACATTATGATCTCCAGCTCAGTCAGGCAATTCTAACATTTTTTTAACATATTTGAGGAAGTGCTACTCAAATGTCACAACAATGACCAAACAATAACGTTGCAAAATCTCATGGTACATTATGCTGATTCTCTGTCTGCACCTAAGAAGATTCTCTAACTTTGACAGAAATAATATGAGGGGGAACCAGGCTTAAGTTTTGGAAATGTATCTGTCATCCCAAGATGGTCTGGGGGTCATTAATATAGGTTCATACTCATGTATATGTTCATATAATTCATACACGAGATGTTGGTAGTTAATTTGTTTATGTCAAAGACATATTTCTAAAGCTTTTCTTATTTTATGTGGCAAGATTGAGTATCCCTGAAGTTCCTGAATTTCAGATTCTAACTGAAGATCAAAAGTAAGACCTCTGACCCCTTCATGGTATTTTCTGATGAAAACCATGTTTTTGGCAGAGTGTGAAGTCTTTTAGGAACTTGGATCCTAGCAAGACTTAGAAAGAACTGACTTAAGAGTTTATTTTAAATCCCTAAAATGAAATATTCCTCTTTTGTCTGGAGTTGATGAAAAAAAAAAACCCTGAAAAAGTGAAAGGCGGCGTTTTAGCTCCCTATGTTATAAAAGGTTAAAGAACAGTAATAACAATTTAGGAATAAAATAAATTATATGCTTATACAGACTACAAGACTGGATTAATTTAGGATAATCAGTTTAGTATGCTAATTACATTTGGAATTTATTGAAATGTGTTATTTAAACTAATAGAAAGTGCTGTCATTTTAACAGGAAACAGACCTGAGATGTTTTTACTTAAACAGTTTATTTTCCAATGTTGCTTCGCTGATCGGCTTCCCGGGGCTCAACTGTGACTCTTTGCTTTTACTTTTGAAACGGTCAGAAAAGAAGACCAGCATCTCCATGATCATGTTGAACCTCCTTCCAGTCGACGGCTCCTCTGATTGATGTCCTCCTACATTCTGTCACGATCAGCCTCCCGTCATGATCTGAGGATAACCCAGAAACGGCTCCAGACTCAGAGTCTACTCAAACCAAACTCTAACATCGGAACAAAAAATACATTCAAGTTTCAGCCTGAATGTTTTGTAAAAAAAAAAAAAAAAAAAAAAAAATTAAAATGATAATTTGTTGTGAACTAATAGCACAACGTGGCTACGCAAACATCCTCGTTGTGTCTCCGGCTTTTGCAGCCGAGAAATGAAGAACATACGGAGACAAGGCAGGAACTCTCAGAGGCACAACAGTAGTCAGTTAACATAAAGCTGCAAATACCTGCTAAATGCAACACCTGAGACACTCCTGAAGTTCTTTCATGCAGCTAAAAATTATTTTTTTTCTTTGTACACATTATTTTTTATCTAAAAAAGAGGCTTACAAATAAATAGAGATAAAACTGGAAGACCTTTCTGAGTATATGATTACAGCTACTCCAACCCTTTGGACAACAATCACTGCTGGGCCAGAATCAAGATGCTACTGGATGATTGTCACTAAGTGCAACATGTGCTGTCGAAGCTCTGTGTGTGTTATATATCAAATACACTGAACGGGTTGGAGAAGGCCGCAAAAACAATCAGTAGCAACAGTTTGGGAGAGCACTGCTGTTTACACCATCAAGAGGATTCCAGTCTCTTTATGTTTTTTTGGCATACATAAAAAAAATCTAATCAAATGTTTGCAGAATTGAAAAACAAAGTAACCAAAACAAGCATAAAAATCAACATGGGTGACACATTTTTTAGAATTGTTGTGACACTTCCACTCTGTTGTTTGATTTAGTTTCATTAAGACAAGAAAGTTAATTATGCAACAGGAGAAACTTTCTCAATTTGCAGAGATCTGACCTGACGCCACGAGCAACCAGACCCACCATGATGAGCCTCAGCTGCCGAGACTGGAAATAAAATAAGAAAAAAGTGCATTTCAACACACACACACACACACACACACACACACACACACACACACACACACACACACACACACACACACACAAACACAGAGAAACAATGGTCCTTTTGTTGATGCATACGTCCAGTGGCGTCCGTTCTCATGGGGTGGCCAGACCTCAGGCTGGTAAAAATATTGGGGTGGTATGACTAACAGAGAGCGAGGAAAAATAAAAAGCCTCCAACTGCATACTAGGAAGTTGAAGTTCAAGCTTTAAGTTCTAAGCTAGCATATTAGCCTGCTAACATGCTTTAGCATAAATCAACATGGGAAGTATGACATGAAAGAGTTTGCAATGTTGATCTGACCAAATTCCAAAGGCGGTGCTGACATGAGATTCCACACAGAGCAGCAGAAACCCACTGACCCTGTCAGACCGCCTGAGCCTGTCAGTGTCCTGAGTCGCTGCATAACGCCAGCAGAGTGTGAATGTTTCCCAATCCACTGCTAGGACTGCTCATCTTTACTCTGCTGGCTCAATCAGCAGCCACTGACAGGCTGAGAAGATAAGAGCTCCAGTTATTTTGTTGGGTTGGTTGGTTGTTGGTGGGGGGGTGGAGGTGGATGGGGCACAGGGAGAGCACTGTGACCAACTCGGAGCAGGCAGGCATCATTCTTGCAGAAGAGTCTCCTTCCAGTCGAAGGAGTGGTTCGGTCCGTGAGTCAGAGGCAGGATAGGAGGGTCCACTAACTGCCACATTCCCGTCTCTCCATGCTCCTCACAGGCACAGAAGCCCAGGTACGGGATCTGAGGATCAAACCCAGATAGCACACGATGTTAAATCAACGTTGAATTATAGTCAGAATGGTTGATTTTTGGTTGAAGTCGAAAACTGACGGTGGATCAACCATCAAACAACCATCCAGCTCTAACAGTTGAAACTGTGTCATTGAATCAATGTTGATTTATTGTCGATATCCATTGATTGAAATGCCAACATCGAATCCAGTGTGTTTCAGCACTGGTCCTCCAGGCCCTGTAAGTTTTAGGAATTTCCCTAATTCAGCACACATGATATTAATTGACATCTGATTAACAAGGGTTTTCTGAACTGAAAACACGCAGGTCAGTTTGATTGAGGACAAGGTTTGGGGAAGAACTCGTAATCTAAATGTTCAATCAATGTAAGCTGTTATTCGCACCCCTCCACCACCTGCCATTCAAACACCCAACCCCCTTCCCTCCACCTGCCAAAGACACACAACCCTTCCCCCCCATCGCCCACCCCTCACCTGGCCCCATCTACCCCTCAATTAACCTTGCCCCCCCTTCCACTCTCATCCTCTCCTCCTTGGGCTCTGGGTGAAACAACTTTAATTTTAGGTGAGGGTTAATCACGTTTTAACTTAAGCACTATGTGTGACAACATTGAGTTGTGATTCCGTTCTGTACCCAGATTGCACATGATGGCAATTCAACATTGAATTAACATCTTTTGCCAACAAGCCAACAGCGAAGTGGCTGTGTGTTTGGGACATCCCACTCATGTAAATAGCAGGGGTGGACCGCTCCACTCCTTGTAGTAAGTTGTAGATGTTTTTGTGTCAATATATCACACACAAACGGTCAGTAGGACTTTTTATGAAAAAGTAAGAAAATGTACAGAAATGAATCATCACCCACTATCCTTTACAGAGGTTAATTTAAAATGTGATAACCCCCACTCACTAATAAAATGCTTTGACCCAGAGCTCTGATGAGGAGAAGAGGAGGGGAAGGGGTGTGGCAAAACAGCTGAGATTGATTCAACATTGATCAGACGTTGATCAGACGTTGATCAGACATCAGCATTTCATTCATTAGATTTCAACCACAAAACAACATTGATTCAATGACACAGTTTCAACATTGGTTACTTGGCTAGAGCTGGTGGTTGTTTGATGGTTGATCAACCATCAGTTGTTGACCTCAACCAAAAATCAACCCTTCTGACTATAATTCAACATTGATTTACAATTGTGTGCAATCTGGGCAGTTTGTTGCATCCCTCATCACCTCCTCATCTCCCCCTACTCCCTCCCAAACCTCCCCCCACCCAGCCGCTCCTCCCAACCTTCCCCTCTTTACCCCCTGTCATCCCTTCTTCCCTCCCCCCTCCTTGAGGTCTGGGTCAGAACATTTTATTACTAAGTGGGGGTTAATCATGTTTCAAATTAAGCACTACATGTTGAGAACAGTGGGTTGTGATTCCTTTCTGTACATTTTCTTACTTGTCTGTAAATATTACTGACTGCATAATGTGTTGACACAAAAACATCTACAAGTCTCTACTAGGAGTTGTACAGTCCACCTCCCCGTTTTTACACTTGTGGTTTGTCCCAACCAAACAGCCACTTTGCTGCTGGCTTGTTTGCATCCGGCTTCTGAATTGAATTCTCCGCTGAGCACTTTTATGGTAAGTTTTTCAATATTACTTTGATCTTAAATGTGTTTATTGAAAAATAAGGGCATTGTTTTGTGCCAATAGTAATCCTGGTTATTTTGGGGCAAAACATATATTCTTAATAATTGAGGTCATGTCTCCTTTTGTATTATTTTCATCCTACCCACCACTCCAGGCCTAAGTATGAAATCCTGCGAGATTTTGTGGGATTTGAGTTTTTAAAATAGGGCGGGGCCTATTGTTTGGTCTGGGAGAGCATGTGGTGGACAAGGAAGTGTAAGGCTGGCTGCTCCAGGTGGGCTTTAAATTGTTGTGATAGTAATCACTTGTTTTTAACTTTTTATTATGATATGCTTAGGGACGTGCTTAAATGAGCCTCTGTACCAGAACAGCTGAGTTGGATGATTACATGACCGTCTGCAGCCATCAAGAAGTGCAGAAGGTTGTTAATCATCCACAGATTCAATCCAGGTGAGGCAGAAGGGAAACACTTAACATGTAAGGCAGGTGAAACACTGAACTAAACCTGCTAATGACTGATTCAGTCTGTTGATTCTTGGATTGGTAACTGGTTAAATTGAACTGGACTATTGTTACTTGTGTGGGATCTTTATTAGTATATAGACACTTTTTAAGGAATTTAATCAACTTATTTAGAAATATTTGTAGTTGATGGAAGATTGAACCAGCTATTTGATGGAAGTTTATTCTGCATAAATTATAGATAATTTTTCCAACTACACTATAAATCACCTTTTGTTCTATTTATTTGTCTCTGGTGTGTTAAATAAACCTGATCCTCCCTGAGTTTTATTGTTAGGTTTTCTGATAAACAGCCTTTATTTTAAATATTGATTTAATATCAATATCATAAATCCTACACTATACTGCAGCTTGATGGGTAAATGTAGTTGTATATGTAAACATTAAGATAAATACTAATGAAAGATTAAGATGAATATTAATTTAACAGTGAGTGTACATGGGGAACTATATGGTTTGTATTTGTTCTCAGACCTGTAACCAGTACACTGTTTAATCTTTCATTGTGTTTCAGAACTTTTCAAATGTTTATCATCTTTCTAACCGGCACCCTCCTCACTTTTATTTTTGTGTTTTTCAGCCGTTGCTCTGCAGTTTGACCGAAAGCTGACTCTTGAGGACTGCAGTGGAACCGTAAAGAAGTGGCTTCATTACGCGCTAGAATGAGAGGAAGACATCGCAAGGAATCAAAGTGACGCCAACCAGAGTCAAACTGGGGTTACTGCAACTTGTACTGTTTCCCTGGTTCATACAGTACAAAGCTTGACCTCATGGACTCTGTTCTTCTGTGGACAACAGACTGTTTGACAGTCAAAAAGGAATCAAATATGTTTAAAGATCTGTCCCTCTTAAATAAAATGTTATATCAAACCCATGTTGTCATTTTTAACCTTTTGTACACAGTTTACCCACCATGTGCCAATAATATAGTGTGTTTAACACCAGTGAAGAAACTTTTAGTAGCATGTTATGATGTAGACCTATCAGACCTAAAAATGTACATAAATCCTTAGCTTTCATTCAATATAAAAACAACCCAAATCTGCATGTAGATCCACATTCAGATGATGGTTGAATCAACATTGATATAATGTCAGTTATGGTTGAAACCCTAATGTTGATTCAACATACAAGTAACCGACCACTTTCAATGTTGTTTCAATGTTGTTTCAATCACTCTGTGCTATCTGGGAACACAGCACATCCAGGTTTCTAGCGTTATTTCCACCACAGCTTTTATAACTGCAACTAAGCGGAGACGCACAGATCAGATTGTGGCCAACTTCAGGTTCCCCTAAATCTTTTTGTCTTTGGAAACTTTCTTATATGAAGATATAGGAACAATATTTAAAATATTTCTCCCAGCATGCCAGTAGGTCACTATCTATATTAGGAGATGAGACGTTGGCTGTCAACCAGGATTTCATCATTTTAAAACAAAGAAAATGATTATGGAGTAAAATGATCCATCTCTGTGTATTCTGTAGAAAGAGTAGATCCTAAGATTTCAAACATTTCTAAATTATCACGATTTTAGTTGGTAAAAAATAAAATCAGATGTTTTTGCCAACTTCATTTCGTTGAGTATCTGACATGCCAAATATAAGATCTTCAATATATTCTGATGTTGAATATATCAGATATTCAATTTTATCTGGTAATATATTCAACATCAGATTGAATATATTACCAGATAAGCTTTTCTGTCGCAATCCCCTCTTTTGATAGGAAAATATATAATATTTTCATATTAATGCCATCACATTTTCAGCAAAGATGAAAATGTGATGGCATATGGTTAGTTTTTTTTCTCTTTTTTTGCCTAATCAGATTAGGGAAAAACTCTGTTTAGGTAAAAAACAGCTGGTTAACTTCTAGTTAACCAGCATGGCTGCTGGTTAACTAGAAGTTTGACTCATTTCTCCTCTGTGGGGTGATATAGGCTTGATCCATCTTCCATCTATTTAAGTTATTTTAACTTATATTTTATAATGATTGAAAAAAGATGTATAATTTAAGAATTTATTGGATTCCACGTTTGTCTCTCATCTTCTTCCCTTTGAAAAGCACTGTGTCATCATACACAGCTGTCCAGAGGAGCTGTAGCAGAGGAGGAAAGAGTGCTGTGGAAGCTAAAACGGCGTGGAGCAGACGGACCTTTCGTACGACTTGGATGAAGTCCTTGGCGTTCTGGGGGCTGCGGCCCTGCAGCTGCCGTGTGCAGGCCTCCAGGGAAGACGCGTGGGCTACGATCAGCACGTTGTTTCCTACTCAGAGCAGAAACCCAAACACGATGCGTCAGCGCAGCACCGACATATGAGCACCAACAACGACGACAGCGGAGGAGTTCGGGCTACCTGTGTTTTTGCAGTCTGACAGGATGTCTTTGGTGACTTGGTAGCTGCGGCTCATGTAGTTCTCATAGGACTCGGACACAGTCAGCTTGCTGGCCGGGATCAGAGGCCTGTGCAGAGTCAGGCAGAATGACGTCAGGCAACTTTCAGAAGAGACCAGATCGACCCGATGGACATTTTGTGTCTGCTTCAACAACCAACATTTTATGGCGACTTTCTAAATGTTCCTCATCATGTGCTGTGAGAAAACAATGGAGGGCTTCAGCTCCAGTAAACAACAGGCAGCAGGAGGTTTGTTTGAACTGGTGTGTGTTACAAGAGTCAGCTGGTGCAAATGGGAATCAGAACCAGAACAAACAAAAAGAGCAGAACACAAAGCTTTAAAATAACAACTAAACTAAATTACATCAGATAATTGAGCAGCGATATTTCCATAGTTCACAGAAATACCACAAAAAAAACAAAAAAAAAAACAACACAAGCCTCTCAAAGAGTCCCCACCAAAAAACAGAACAAAATGAAACTATTTTGCCAAAGTTTTCATACATGGGAACAAAATGGTGTGTTTAGCAGAAATAAATGGGAGTGTGTGTCTTTAAAATGAAATGAGGGTTTGAGTTGGTGGAGGGGAACTGGCCATTTCTACCCCTAGTGCTCGACTGGCATGTTTGTTTTGTTGTGTTTACCCAGAATGCCCTGAACTGTAGTCCACTTTCTGCCTCTGGAGACGTTTCCAATCTGCTTGGAGTTCACATATACACTGTACATTAAAACCAGAGTTCACTTCAACAGAACCAATACCTAGGTTTGTAGGTGGACCAAAGTTCACTCTTTTGTTCTGCTTCAGAGTTTGATTCCACATTCACACTTCCCCAAACCAACCAGAAACCCCCCCCCCCCCCCAAAAAAAAAAAAAATCTACTAGAGTTCGATAACAGCCGACTAAACAGGGTGAAGTTAGCTCGATTCTGTAGAGCACAAACCGACTCCTAAAGTCTGCTACAAAACCTCGAGTGTTGAACCAGGAGTCTGAGTCGAGTCTGAAATCCTATTTTTGAAAAGCAACATCGACTTGACTGGAGCCTCCGCCTCCGTCACCGTGTCTCTGTGGGAGACCAGGACTGGACCCGTCTGTCTATTCACCTCCTCCGTTTGGAACGGATGGTTCCAAACGGCTCCATCCGCTTGGAACCATGCGTTCCATCCGAACAGTTAAATACGAAGTGTTGTCATGGAAACGGACATCTCTCTCACCTGTAAGCTGTGTCTACACTGAAGTTGGCAGCAGCCAGATCAGTGGGGGGGATCCACGCTGGCATGGAGTTCCCTGACACCCACTTTGTCCACTCGAAAAGACCCGGCTCCACCCGCACCTTCAGCTTCCCGTCCTGCTGCAGGCCTGTTCACACAAACACCCGGCGGTCAGGGAGAACAGGAGGGCTGTCGGAACCGACACCCGAACAGAACCGGCTCACCTTTCAAAATGTTCTGTGCAGTCTGAACACATCGTAGTGATGGAGAGCAGTACACAAAGTCTATCATTGTGTTGCTCTCCAACAGGGCCTCGCCTGGGAAGGCAGCACACGGTTACCATGGATATGTTTCAAAAAGCCACATTGCTGACCACTCTTTCACTGACGTACCCACTAATCGGGCCTGAGTGGACCCAAACACAGTGATGGGGGCGTCCATGTCGTAGTCTCTCTGTCCTCCCCACAGCGGCAGGCTGGGAGGCATGTTGAGGTTGGAGCGTACGTATCTACCTGCAGAGCGACAACATGCGTTTAGGCTTCACCTCTGGTGTAAAGTCAGACCTGGCAGAGTTCAAAGTTTCACCTTTGCTGTCCGAGCAGAGAGTGAGCCAGTGTTTCCCAAACACCACGTCCATCCTCTCACCGTGCCGGCACACGAACACCGTCCGTTTGGGCTGCCGAGTGTGGCCGCCACTGAACCGCAGGACCTGCTGCGGTGAAACAGGCCCAGAAATGATGGAGTAAGGTAGAGGCACAGTAGCAGAAACGCCTTGAACTGAGAGTTATACAAAACACACCGGCTGGTCAAAAAACAGACGTCACAAACTGGATTTCACTGCACAAGCAGGTATGAGCCTCCTGTTGGAGAATTAATGCTGGGTGGTTTTCATTCAACGTAACGAGAAGCTTCTCATTTCATGAACCACAGAAAAGACACTAAATCTTTCCAAGTATTTTTGTTCTCATTTCTAGTGCAAATATGGTAGTACACTAACAATAAGACCAAACTATCTTTTCATGAAGATATAGAAGTTTGTTTTGAGTCATCCATCCATCCATCCATCCATCCATCCATCCATCCATCCATCCATCCATCCATCCATCCATCCATCCATCCATCCATCCATCCATCCATCCATCCATCCATCCATCCATCCATCCATCCATCCATCCATCCATCCATCCATTTTCTTACACCCTGTCCCTTAGTGGGGTCAGGAGGTGCTGGTGCCTCTCCAGCTAATGTTCCGGGCGAGAGGCGGAGTCACCTGGACAAGTCGCCAGTCTGTCATTTTGAGTCAATAATTCCTAAATATTGGTTAAAAAAAACAAACAAAACAAAAAAACTAAAACAATACTAGTTCCACTGGGAGATTATTTCACTTATGAGAAAACTATCTTGTTATAAGTGAAGTAGTCTCTCTGTGGGATTAGTAGCTTTTTATCAAAATCAATAACCACCACTACCTGCATAGGGTGGCAGATCACACTGAGAGCAGGCGTGTCTCCAGGACTGGTGCTGTCGGGACGTCGGCCGTCCAGCAGGCCGTCAAACATTCCTTTCTCTTTACCAGCTTTATCACTGGGTCCACAGCTGAAGAAGGAATGGGAGCTGGGAAGAGAAGGAAGACGGACAGCTGACTGATTCCTGCTGAGAAATCAGTTGCATGATTTTTGAACCAAAAGCCCCCAGGAGGGGTTGACAAATAACAGTGGTGACTGTCCTGGCCATACTCATAAAAATGCATATTTTATAAGAATATATATAATTTGTACTTTGTTCCTCTGCTCTGACAATACATTACAATTCTGCACCTAGAATTTTGATCCAAATATCCAAATGTAATATGGAGCTACATATGATTATGAGATTATCTTCTAAATAACTCAAAAAATATTTGATAGTTTTCCAATGCATAATGTATTCTACTTTATCAAAAGCCACATAAAGTGTTGCGGTCAAAACAAGTTCTGACCAAATCTGACCTGTCCACCAGGTCACATCTGCAGGCAACAATAACCACCTGCTGTTGCCAACTTAGCAGTTTTGTTCCTATATTTAGCTCCTGTTTAGACAGAAATAAAGTCGGTATCGGCCAAAATCAGAATCAGCAGGTCAGGTAAGATCAGTATTCAGCCTGAAGACTGCAATCGATGCGCCTCTCGATTTTGATGTGATGGAGAAGCTGAACACAAAACTAACTAAAATTGTTTATTCTACAACTCAGAATCCAAACCTCTACATCTGGGAGGCCGAGTCAGGATCCTGAAGTTTTAAGTTTTGTCAGGCCCTGAGTTGCTGCTGTGCACAGGCAATTAAAATTCAATTCAATTCAAAATTCAAAAATACTTTATTGATCCCAAAGGGAAATTAAATGTTGTTGTAACTCATTAACTTAGATTCTTCAAAGAGTTACTGAAGACTCTGATGACTGTTGGCAGGAAAGACCTCCAGCAGTCAGTACTGCTTTGAATCTGAAGAATTGAAATTTAATTTCAATTTAATTTCAATTCTGCTCCTAAATTGAAACTGAATCAGCTGGCTTACAAGGCGCAGTGTGGACTTTGTTACTTTGGATTTTTCAGGAAAACAAATATGGTATCGGCCATCAAGTTTTTTTTAAATTGGGTAATCAGTGCTCCTGCAAAGAACTGCAGCCGGTGTTCCCTCATGCTTTTTCATCTGTCTGACTGGTTTATGTCGTCCCGGTCAGCAGGAGATGCTCCTCACCCGTGAAACACCCAGGTGTCAGACTCGTCGGCCAGGCTCACGTAGTTCTCAGGCAGAAGTCCAGACAGGCCGGTGGCCAGCGAGGTTCCGTGGACCCAGCCCTCGCTGGTGCTGGTCTGGTCCATGGAAGACGTGAAGATAAAATCCCCAGGAACCAGCTCCAGTTCATCGTCGTTCTGGGGCATGTAGGGGTACATGACCCTCAGCGTCTGCAGGCACATCCAGAGGCGTGACGGTCACAAAACTAAGACTGTGAGGTGATCAGGATTTGAACATTACGTGTGACATGGAATTAGGGCTGGGCGATAAATCGATTTGAAGATTTAGTTTATGGAAATATGGATTTGTTTTCCACCAATGAACTCCTTTAGTTTCCATAGTTCAGAGCGATGTCTGCACACCCGACGACTTCCATCCTGTTTTACAGCTTTTATTTATTTGGTCTCTGAATTAAAGTCAAAGCCCAACTAATACAGCAGAAGATTAGAGCCAGGCTAAGATTGTTTTACTTTTAATAAGGAGAATAAAGTCACAGCAATAAAAGAATACTGGTGCGCACCAGTAAAGTTGAAATACTACAAGAATAAAGTTTTATTGTGACCAGAATAAAGTCCAAATATTAGGAGAATAAAGTAGTATTTTATGAGAAATCCAACACAAAAATAACAAAAAAATAAAATACTTTGGTATACATTTTACAGATAATACTTAGTGGAAATACTTCATCATTTAAAACATCAGCATTAAATTATTACCTATAATAATTTAATTATTACATGTAATTAAATTCTCAGACATTGAAACAAATGTCCGAGAACTGAGCTGCTCCTGTCAGATCCTGATCTTTTTTTCTCATTACAACTTTTTTTCAATTTTCAGACATTTTTCTTCTGGTAAAATTGCATCTTTATTCTGTTAACATTAAGACTGTATCCTCATAATTAAACAAAAATTCTCTAAGCGTGACCCTGATACAGCTCCCAGAAGGGATGAATGAAATAAAAGCCATTTTTGAAAATATTTTTTGTCATTTTTTTAGAGAATAAACTGAAGAAAACAATTAATTCAAAGCAGGATTTGGTTTAAAAAAATCTTAGATTTTATCTGTAAGCCATATCGCCCAGTCCTACATGGGAAGCATGTTTTTTTGTTGTTGTTTTTCTCAGAGTGTGAGCTACCTCATGGTTAGCAAAACGAATGTCCCGGGAGAACAGGACAGCCAGCCAATCACAGCCCAGCTTCACCTCGATGCCCTTGGCCAGCTTCTCCAGTGAGGACAGGTGGTCACTGGGGAAGTTGTAGGCCAGCGTCAGGTGGAGCTGCTTCTTGTGAGGCTCCACTTTGACCTCTGGAGGAGACAGGGGATTGGTGGTCATTCTGCTGTGTACTGTCAGCCTCTGGTCCAGACAAATCCCAGCATACATTACAAGTTACCTACCATCAAACCGTGTGTTTGCCCACCAGGGGCATCACTAGGTTTTGAGGATGAGGGGGCTCAGTCCCCAGGAGACGGGGAGGGAAAGTATGACATTTCTCAAACAGCAACAGAAACAGAAGTCGTACTCATATTTTACCCAGATCTCCCAAACTATTGTGATATGAAGTAAAGGGTAACTGACAGCTAAAAATTATACTTTGTGATTTAAAAAAAAAAAATTCTCAGCATTGCATTGAATTTGTACAAAAACAAAACACAAAAACAAAAAAACATACTAACAAAACACCACCAAATTGTTTCATGAATGCTAATGCTACTTAGCATTAGCATTATGAGCTATGTAGCATTAGCCATGAATGCTAATGTTACCTAGCATTAGCATTCATTGCTAGTGGTGAATTAGCTGCAGCTGAGCAGAGAGGAAGGGGGAGGGTCTGAGGAATGTGTACACAAGCATGACTGGCAACGGTAAGCCCCACCTCCTGGCTCTGACTGGTTGTTTATGTAGTTGAGAATATTTTATGTGGGACATCATCCCCCTTAAAACAGGCGTAGTGACACCACTGTGCGCCACAATCCCTCTGCAGAACCCTACCTGTCTTCCTGACGGCCTCTGTGGCGAAGTCGGCTGCGAATTGCCTGAGGACGTCGGCCACCTGCTCCTCCACAAACAGCCCGATGAAGTTGGACGACGTGTAGAGCTCCAGAGGCAGCGGGCGGGGGAAGCGGCCCCTCCACTGCTGCACGGTGGTCTGCAGGGCCTCACACAGGGCTTCCACTTTGGGGTCGGCACACTGGGAGGAAGAGAGGAGTCAGAAGCCAGGTCCTGTGGTGGGACGGACTGAACACGGCTGAGACGTGGTCCGGTAGTTTCAGCTCACCATGAAGAACTGACAGAGAGTGATGTGTGGGAAAATATTGTGGGCCTTGTTTTTGCCGCAGGTGACCCGGCTCTGCTGCCAGAAGTGTGAGAGCTGGTTCTGGAGCGGCCCGCTGGGTCGCAGGTAGAGAACGAACTCCCTGGGCAGCGGGTCGTCCAGGAACGGGTCGTCCACGTGGGAGAACAGCCTGGTGGGGACAGATTTCTGCTCTAATGTATGTTGGCAAACTAGTGCATGAATGTGAAAAAATGGAATATGATATGTAGTTGTCAACAGTTTTTCCTAACAAAGATATGATGAGATTATAATAAACATTACTGCCTTACAGAATTCTTCAGTTTTATCAGCACAGTTTGAGAAATCATCTGTGACACATCACTTTTTAAGCAAAACCTGCCTGGCAACAGTTCACTGAGAATTGCTGAGTTTCATCATGTCAAGATCAAGAGAAATTGAAGCTGAATTGTATCAAATCAGAAATGGGTTACAAAGGGCACACCCCCCACCCCAGTTTCAAGTCTTTTTGAGCCTCCAGCAGGTTTTGTCTGAGCACCATCCAGCCCCCACATCCTCCCAGTTTCCCCATTCATGCTAAAGAAAAGCATCTCCACAGCATGATGCTGCCAAGTCTAAGTTTCACTGTGGGGGAATGTTTGGTCTCATCCGACCAGAGCGTCTTCATCCACACGTTTTCTACTTTCACTCTTCTGCAAGCCTGACATGTTTTGTTGACATCATAGAGTTAAAATCACAACTGACAGTCATTTGTGCAGAACTAATGCAGCTTTGTAGATTAGCTTATCATTAATAACTGAGAGATGTATTTTCCCTCTGAGTTCATTCAGTTTAAGCTGATGGTAAATGTTGGAATGAATCGATATCTTCAATTTTTTATTTCAACATTCATTATTGAAATATTCAGATGTAATACAGCACAAAACAACACCAGAGGGCGCCACAACACACAGCTTTCCCACACCTTGACTTGTGATGAGTATGTGTTTTGTGCTGTGTGCACATTTAGTGGTTTAGTTAAGGATGGATAAATGTAAACACGTGTTTAAACTCACCAGTCACATGCTGCCTGTACACTCCGACCTCCAGTTGACACCAGAGACTTCAGGCTGGAAGAGAACACAGCAGAGATCACGGATAAACAGCGTGACCACAACAGGTTTCAGAGGCAGGCGGTGGGGAAGCAGAGAGGGAGATCAGCTGCGAAACGTCTCAGTGCTGCTGAGCTTCTGAGGAGCTTCTGGGAACAGATGGAGAATTAAAAAGAGAAGCGCTGAGGACTGGCGTCAGGGAGGAAAGTGTGACCTTGGAAATAGATCCAAGAAAGAGAAACAAGCTGGGGAGGGTTCAAAGCCGTTCACTGAGCGGGATGCTGTGGGAGTCGGGTACCAATGGCGTGAGGGGAAAAAGGCAGGCTGGTGAATTATTCAGCCTTTCCTGCCTGCCTGGTTGAGGTGAAACAAATGGAAATCCAGCTACTGTTTGACTCAGAATATTCAACAATGTCTGCTGTAACGCCTCGTTTCAAACATCTGCATTCACATTTTAAGCTCACTTCGGAACCACCACTTTCAGTTTTTTGGGATTGTGTGTGGTGCCCAGGGGTCTGCCACCTTCACAGCCCAAAGAGACGTTTTTACTCATTAGTCCAGCTGAACAATACAGATTTATTGGTGCCGATTTCCTTAATATTGGAAGATGAGTGATTGTCAGATTCTTACATGTGAAGTCGATCTTATCCACCAATCTGATCTTCCTCAGCAAAGGTCTAAAAATCAACCACTGTCCTCTTGTGCTCTCCTGTGAGAGAAGTTTGACGGACAGACTGGCCCACCAGGTCATGTCTGCACATGACTGTCAACAGTAGCTGGTAGCAGTAACCTCACTCAGCCAACTCAGCAGCTTTCTTGCTATATTTAGTGACATTTCATACAAAAATTGTTGATATCAAAATTGGAATCGGAAGGTCAGGCTTTTTAAAGATCAGTAATCAGTGGTTGGCCAGAAAACTGCAATAGATGCAGCCTAATGCATATTTATATATTAACCATTATTTCTCCTGTCTGTTCCAATATGATTAAATTCACTCGGTTTACTGTCTGAAGATGCCAGTTTTAACACTGGTTTATTTTTAAGGACTGTATTTAATCCCCCCAGAAAACATCACAGTTAACCCTGCTGTTGCTGGCTATGGATTTTATAGCTACTATATTACTAATGTAATCTAGCTCTAATATAGCAAATGGGTGAGGGTTGAAAGCTATTTCAGGTATTCATAAATTTTAGATCACATGTAAGATCAGAGCTGAAATTCTAGTTTGTAAATTTGACTAAATCTTAAATTCTTCTCAAGCATTAACACTAGGTTGTTTTAAAGCATATGTATCAAGCCTACCCTGCTAATAATAAAGTATAAAACCCAGAAGTTTGTGTTAGCTAGTCCATTTACTGTCATCATCACACATGCTAACTTTAGAAGATTCCTTTCAGTTTGTTTCTAAATATTTTTTCCAACTAGATATGGAAAATAATACTAAAATCCAACTCTGTCTTCTTCTCATGGTAAAACTTTGATGTTTTTCTCGTCTTGAAGCAAGAAGGAGGGCAGAGCTGCTCTACGTTTTGACAAAACCTCCCATTGTCTGTGATGGACACTTCTAGTGGTCTTAAAGTCATTTCTGCTCCCGTTGTGCTTGATTTAAATGTGATGACTGCTCCAGTGGTAAACCCAGCTGTGACACTGCTGACTCCACACCGTTACTGAACGTGTTTTATTTTATTCTTTATTGATGTGGACCCCAAAATGCACATTTAGGCTCAACATCGCTCCAGGGCTGCACCTAAAAAATATTTCAGTAATTAATTATTCTGTCGCTTATTCAGACAGTCAACTAATTGTATAAAAAAATTCCACATTCTACTGATTTTTCCTTTAACTACTTAAACCTATTTTTTTTTACTATTTTAAAAATGCATAAAAACCGCCATCTTGGTAGACAAGCACAGTGCAACGTAAAGATGCACTGTGGATATTCTCTTAATCAATGTGCAAGAGAAAGATTTATCAACAAAATCGCTGCTGTCAGGATCGACACAGAGAATGTGGCTTGTTTATTGTTGCCATAGCAACTCCATTGCCACCATCATGACAATTGGTTACAGACACCTACCAAGATGGCTGTCAGCTGCATAGTTCCCAGAAGTGTGACTTCACATAAGAACTATGGATTAATAACTGGACAGCAAAAGGTTCTTTATAGATTTTCTTTTTACAGAATCTGAACCAGGTGAAGCTAAAACCGCCACGAGGAGTTTGGGGTAGAACACACAAAAAAATATTTATGTCTGTAAAAGCCATTTTCAAGCCTTAAGGTGGCAGTTACTCAATGACTAAATTAGTTCACAATTATTTCAATAATCGATTCATCACGATTGATCTGAATAATTGTGTCAGCCCTACTTCCTATGCATTACCGTGTCATACAAACATTTGCATGAGGTCCACTGAATCAGTGGTTTCATCAGTTTTTCTTCCACTCAGTGATACATCTCTGAATGTCTTTGATTTAATTTCCAGCTAAACCTGCCCACATTAAGATAAAACTATTAAGAAAGGAGATCACCGTTTCCACTGCCCCCTGTGTACTGAAAGGCCGGCACGCATCGCTGAGTAAGAGAGCGTTTATGTCACGGGAGGAATTGAGAAAGCCAGAGTGTGGGCAGAAGAATCTGGATCACGAGTCAGAGGAAGTGTCGGTTCCTCGTAAGACCCTGAGAGTAGCAGAGGGCGAGGCGTAGCGCCGACTGATAGGAAGGATGAACAAACACAAAGAACATGCTCAGTTTCTGCTGTCTGTGTCAATATTTCATGTTTCACGTCCCGTCCCTCCCCCACCGCCGTGGAACTGGTGATGCATCACCAGATGTATAAAACAGGCGTGAATGAAGTAGAGCTGACCGAGGAGTGGTTTACTCATCCGCCTCAGGTCTGGCTGATGAGGATGAGGAGGAGCAGCAGAACTGATTCATCAGCATCTCATTAAGCCAAGCTGGGGGGACGAGGCCGACATGGCAGGGCGGCGTCGGCCTCAGGGGGGCAGCGGCGCGGGGAGCGGAGGTGTGTGCTTCTGATCAATGGCACAGCTGGTTAAAGGTTTCTTGCTTCACGTCTTTGAGAATAGATGGAAACATTCTCTGATGAAAACCCAAAGACGTTAAACTCCTTTGGACTTCACACATTTAATTAGTGACTTCTTGAAAGTATTAAAAATAAATAAATAAATAAAAATATGCTGTGACTCCCTTGTTTGTCAGCTGTTATAAAAATACAAGTTGTAAAATTAGACTTTCAGTAAATTTTCTCATAAAATTTGCTGAAATTTTAAGTTCAGTAAACTTAAAATGACTGATTTTAGACATGTTTGTTGTAAAGATGTCTGAATAATGTCTAAATATAGGGCTGAACTGATTAATCGCATTAATCATGATGACATGATTACTGAAACAATTGTAGACTAATTTACTCATCAATTAATCGTTAACTGGAGTATACAGACTCAAAGAGAGGCCAGTTATTGAAAAAAATCCTCATGTTCAGAGCAGTAATTAAGCCAAAACAACAAAAAATATAAACGTTTTTAATTTAAGATGAATCTGTTCTACCTAGATTTCATCAACTTCACCCAGCTCAAATTCTGTAAAGAAAATCTATTACAAAACCTTTTGACATCAAATTAATAATTGATTAATCAAAACAATTAACCAACAGATCAGTACACCTTGTTGATGTGAAGTCAAGCAGAAAGAACTGAACTTTTCACTTGTCGATGTTAGAAGTATTTTTAGCTGCAGATTCATCCTACAGAGGCGACTGTTAGTGTTAATTCAGTATTTAGAGGCGTGGCCAAAACAGACTGAACGGCTTCGTTCGCTTCCTCTGCTGCCGTTGCTAAAACTACAGGCAGACTACAGCTCTACAACAGAGCAAAAAATCGATGTTATCACAACATCTCCTCGTGTTCACTGATTGGTCCCGTAGAAATTCCATTGAAGAAATCAAGTTCAGTGGGAGAAATCCGAGACATGGAACTGAATGGAGCTGAGAATCAAGCAGAATTGAGTAGGAAAGCAGGCTACCATGGTGGGTTGTTTCTATCCTGGCGCTACAGCCATCAGAAGAAAAGGAATATTTCTGACGTAATCTCTGCATGTAAAAAACGTGAGTTAGAACTTTCCTGTTTCCTACTGATTCAACTCAAACTTCTGCTCTGGTTGTCTATTAAGGTCAGAAGACAAAGAAGTTCATTTTTACCATTTCTTTATAACACTGCTCCTACAGTGGACGTTTGAAATAATTCTACCTCACACACCAGGGAAAGGAAACAGAAGTCGTTTGTTGCAGCTTCATATGCGTGACCTCAGCAAACAGCCGTTCTGACCACAGCCTGCGAGCTCACAGCAGCAGCAGCAGCAGCAGCAGCAGCAGCAGCAGCAGCAGCAGCAGCAGCAGCAGCAGCAGCAGCAGCAGCAGCAGCTCTGCCGTCGTGACGCAGCTGATGTCCCAGAGGGGAAGGTCGCTTCAGGCATCTTTAACCACTTTGACAAGACAGTCAATCACACAGTCAGCACAGGAACAGAAAGATTTACGCCTTGCTACCTGTCACCTGAGTCAATAAAGATGTAATATTTGACCAAAGGCTCTGAAATAGAACTGAAAAGCAGAAGTGGACCCAGTGACGCGCTGGTCATTTAGTCAGGCAACATCTGAGGCCGACAGATTCTCACTTCTTCAAGAGAATTGGATGAAACCTGTTTTTATGTGCATCATGACGTAAAGTTATGCACACCGCAGTATGCAGAAGAATACTAGTTGGATATAAATATAGATTTAGATGCTCTATGTTGTAAATCACTTTGAACTGCCTTGTTGCTGAAATGTGCTATACAAATAAACTTGACTAATTGAAACTTGATTGATAGAACATGTTCCAAATTTAACATGCATTTTATGAGAAGAATACAGAAATATCTGGAAACTTTATAAGTCGTTTTCTTGTGTAGACTCACAGCTACAAGCACTTCTCTTCTTTTAAACGGGCTGCAGGGTCATGCTAACCACTCTTCCTTTAACCATTTACTCTGCTAAACATTCACAGAACAACTTACTCAAATTTAAATTCAGTTTATTCATATAGCACCAGTTCACAAGATGTGCATCAGTGAATAAAGGCACTTTGCAAATAAATAAATAAAATTTAAAGTCTGTTTTAAATGGTGGTTTGGGTTGTTTTTTTCTAAATGTGGGGTTCTGTTGAGATATTATGAGTGGTTAATATATTACCTGTGGTCAATTACTTTTTGACAAAAACGTGCAGGGCTAAAAACCCTGAGATATGACATGTTCATTTCAAAACTCTGTTAGTTCATCCAAAAAACACAAACTCTCTTTTAGTGAATATTAGGTAGGTCTGTCACGATAACAAATGTTTCTGTTATCACAGTAATTATTGCGATAAATGATAATATTGTTGTTTTGATACCATTTTCAAGTAATATATTGATTGTGGCACAATAATGCGAGTCTGCCCAATAAACTTTCATTTTGTGAAGAACACTCAATGCTGGAGCTGGAAGATATTTTAAACCTCCAACATGAAACACAACAACCAAAAACTATAAATAAAACCGAAATAAAAACTACTTACAGCCAAAACTATAAATATAATGGATTATGAAGTTTGGAAGTTATTGAACTCATTTTATTTTGTCATATGATTAATTGATTATTGCAACAGGCTTAATATTAGCCTGTTATCTCCTATATGGAACATGTATTGCATTTCACAAATTTTAAGATTTTTATTTGTAAAAGGTTTGGGAAACAATGCATCCTTTTCCTTCCATTTTAAAATTCTTTACTACTTTGTGTTGGACTATATCACAGGAATCTGTTATATATTTCAGATTTCTGTTATATATTTAACAGAAATAAATATATATGTGCTGTAAATATAACAGTACAGATTTCTGTGATGTAGTACAGAAATCTGTTTAGTTTAGTGTTTAGTTTCATTTACTGTCCACAAACTTATAATCTGGTGCACTGATTAGAATTTCATTAAACAGATAAAGTGAAGACCTGGAGTTATGCAGACAAAGATATAATATATATATATATATATCTTTTATGGCGTGTGTCTACCATAAAACATAACAATCAGTTATTAAATGAAGAGAATTGTCAACTCAAATCATTTACATGCGTACCAGAACGGTCTGGAACATTTAGTGACATTTAAAGGTCAGAGCAGTCAGGTGACTCAGTTCAGCTCTTATGTTTGATCAATCACACAAGTTGATTAAAAAACAACTTTTTCTACAGGATGGTTCTACAGGGGTTAAAGCACAACCCACATGTGGAGGCCTTAGTCCTCGACGTGGCTGTCGCAGGTTCGATTCCAGCCTGGTGACCTTTGCTGCATGTCTTCCCCTTTTCTCATTACACACTTCCTGTCTATTCACTATCAAGTAAAGGCCACTAGAGCCAATAAAACCTTAAAAAAATCTTTTTCTACATGATGATGAGGATGATCAGGCGAAGATTAAAAAAACACAAAAAGAACTGAATGAACAAAATGAAACAAACAAACAAACAATCATCACTGTAGGTAAACAAAACCATAAGGAGACAAGATGTCCTGTGAAAACCCCCTCCCACCTGCAGGTCAAAGACATTCTGCTGAAGTTTCCTCATACTTGTTATTTCTGTGATACTGCCGACTGTGACCCTAAGCCTCAACGTGCTTCTTGAAATACACAAACACTTTGATGCAAGAAAAACAGAAAAATTCACCACATTTATTTCTGGAAGGGGGTACTGTGTTTGTGTTTCCAGGAAAAGAAAACGCGTACAACCGTCCAGTGAATTATAAACGCTCTTTTGCGTGAGATTGGCCTCGGGTTCGAATATGTCAGGAACATGTAAATAACTCCAGGTCTTCTGCGCAACGCATGGATGAGTCAAAGCGCAAAGAGGGGAGCTGGAGAGCGGAAAACATTTGGTTCTACATCAGGACGCCGGCTACGTGGATAAAGTCTGGCAGCTGTAGGAGCGTCAGTTAGACAGACATGAGAAAACGACTCGAGTCGCATGAAAACAGGACATTCTGTGGACAAATCATCCAGAAAGTAAATGCTGCATGAAACCTGAACGTCTTTCAGAGAATAGCTTTTTATCTAATAGAGCTACATCTATTTATCAGTAAACCAGTAAAAACATTAGACCTATATATGGGCTGAGCATGGATATATGGAACTTTGGTTTTTATACAAAAAGAGGCGCTGTCAGGATGTCTGCAGTGTTTGTGTGTTACACACGTCTCTTTAATCCCTTATCTGACTTTTCTCTGAAATATAACAGGTTTTTCATGGGCAGAGATTTAGTCACTTATGTTTGTTCAATTACAATATAGATTACAATAATAAAGCATTAAGTTTGGCATGCTAAGAGAAAACAACATTAAATTAGTCTTTGTCAAAAACATTTTAGTCTGGATTTTAAACTTTTTTTTCTATTCTTCCAGCAGTGGAAAGACCTGTGTTGAAATTAGTGCTGGGTGGTATGACAAAAAAATGTAATGTATTTTTATTTGAAAGATTTTGGGGGTTTCATTGTTTATTTATTATTTTATTTTATTCAATGCCTGGGCATTACATGATGCTTGTAGCTTATTTTACTGTCAGGAGTACAAGGCTTTAAACAAGGCTTTAAACAAAGCATCACAAATGACTCGAGTCAGTATGAAATTGAAAAAAGAGTTGCAGGATGTGAGCTATTTTTATTGTGCAAAGTGCAACACATGAAAAATAGAAATAGAAATAAACAGATACAGAATTTTACACGTCTTCCCTTTCAAAACAAAGTATTTTCAGATGGTTCTATAAACACAAGAAATGAAGCTAAAATACTTGAGAAGTGGGTGACTGCTTCTGGCTCCGTTTCCAGTTTACTTCAGTGTTGGTGTCATGTTGGGTTAGCAGTTTGGCTCAAGCATTTTCACACTAATATGATGTAAAGCATTTAGTGCTCTGAACCCAGACGGACGGATGGAGGGAAGCTCCTGCAGCAGGGCCAGCACCACCAGACATGAGGTTTGTTAAAAAGACAAAAAAGAGGAAAAGAAAGAGAAAAATCTTGAAGTAAAAAACAAAAACAGGAAAAGAAGAAACAAGGAAAAAGAAATAAAAATGAGAAATTTTAAAAAGCTCAGTAAACTTTGACATCCACGCCTGTGAACTGTTAAAGAAACAGTCACCATAAAATGGTAAAGGCACTGAAGATAAAAATATATATATAAAATTATATCTTTTCACCATATCGTCCATTTCTACCGAAACAAATGTTCAAATATATACAGCAGTCATAAGAAGATGCAACACACGGATGCATGAAAATGCCTTTAACGATGAATCCAGTCTGATAAAAGAGCCTCATTACTAAATCATGAGGTCGGCCAAAGCTTTGAGCTCAAAACGAACACGAACTAGTTCATCCTGGTGCTGCTAGGTTGCCTCAGCCAAGGGGTGAACATCTGATGCAAGTGAGCTGAACTCAGGACTAGTTCAGGACTTAAGGAACAGGTCACTGGTGGCATGTCCTCCGGCTCTTTGGGGTTGAGGAGATTCTTGGACCGAGCCAGCTTCGGTGCATTCCACAAATATTTAATCCATTTGAGGTCTGTGGAAGTTTGGAGGCTGAGTCTATGCCTGACTGTGTGTGTGTGTGTGTGTGTGTGTGTGTGTGTGTGTGTGTGTGTGTGTGTGTGGAGGCAGAGGTGGGGTTAGGGGGTATACTAGGCAGAGTGATTCATGCCAGAGCAGTATGCAGCGTTTCACAGCAGAAGACTGAAATGAGATGATGACAGATTTTCCCTTCAGCTGTCCGTGTTTCTCATACGACCGTTATCACAGTGTAAACCATGAACTCGTTCAAAGTGCACTATGACTACTTCAGGGTTTTGAAGTCAAAGTCAGTGGAGTACCTTTCAAAAGACAGCCTATTTTTTTGTTGTTTATTTTTTACTAATTGTAGTTCTGCACAGGAAAAATGTTCATCCACATGAACCCAAATACGTCCGTGAGAGTAAACATGCCAAACCCATAGGGGGCAGTAGTGTAGCACAATGCTTCAAAACAACCACAAATTAAACATGGTGCCAAGAGGTTCATTTGTGTGGACAGATATATAGGTAGACCTACTTTTAAATACCGTATTATAATATAAAGTTATCGAAATCGTGTCAAAGCAAGTATGTGTGGGGCCCTAAATCTGCATTTCCCATGTGCGCACACAAACACCAACGTGGCATTTTCTCAAATCCCCACTTTGGTCTGAGTTTTTAAAAGTAATCATTTTTATTAAACCGTGTTTTGTGTGGTTGAAAGACCAAAATGCATAAAAATGTATCCTCAGATATCTGGCAACATGCGGACAAGACCTAAAAAGATCAGAAATAGATTCCTCTGACTAAAGCAATAGAAAATATTATCTAAGAATGATTTCATGCAAAAAATGCAATGATCATGTTTTGTGTAGCCAATAGACCTATTACGACTTACGTAAGGAAACATAATAGGTCACCTATAAAGGTGGTGTGCTTTCTTTATACCAGGACTTTCCTCAGTTTCAGAGAGATACAAAAGAATGAGACTTGCATGAATTGTACATTTTCTGAGACAACATCCACTTCCCTTTTCTCGAGCTGCCTGACAGGGTTTCCACAGCTGTGGTTTGCAGTTTCACAAGGCGAGCCCTGAGATGAGTCACGCATGTCAATTATAAGTTTAGTGAAGGCTCAAGGAGGTTCCTGTGTAAACACACTGCGCAGCTTTACAGGGACCAAGCAGACCTCACTCAGTTTGAAGCAAAGACAAAATCAAACCTGAAGAGAAAGTAGAAAGTAGTTGTTAGGAAGCCAGGCCTGATGTTTGATCAAAGCAGGCCAGCCATCAGCTCGGCCTGCTGGGAACGAGGAAGTGCCTCGACGTAGCCATGATAGTGCAACTCGGTGCTCTCACTCAGCCTTTGACACTTTTCATCTCAGCTCTGTAGAGCAGAAGTTTGTGGCCTGAGGAGCTCCAGCCACACCAAGGTGGCAAGCTGAAGCCACAAAACCAGACAGACATTTCTGTCGCAGTTGCATGGCAAGTCGCAAACATGAAGGAACCCGAGGGAGATGTTTTAGACGCCAGCTTCCACCTGCTGATGCATAATGTTACATGAAGAAATCCATAGGAATTATTAAAGGAGTGTTTATGCCCAGCTTCTGGACTCCAGCTATGCATGGCGCACATGTAGATGAGTCCCCAGAAAACACCTTTTTTATTTTACAATAAAATCTACTAAGGGTTTCCAGGGTTTCCCTCAGGGTGCTGAGGCGGTCCACCGTGTTTTTGTATTAAAAGATGTTAAGTTGACAGGAAATGTAAAAATATTACTGGGTAATTATATGTTACGGTAAAACATCACCAGTGAAACACTACTGAAACCCACAACAAGTCTTAAAAACAATCAAAATATACAATTAAAATGAATATCAATTATTTGCACTTTTGTTTAATGCAAATTAAGTCAGCAGCTCCATCAGGTCCCCCAGGACTTCAGGGGCCCCATAAATGCTAATATTTTAACAAAGACCACAGATACATGAAAGTAACATTTGTTTATTGAAATGACCAATGCTGCTAAATTTGATTCAGTTTCAGCATACATAAATTATAAGATTTTAAATTGTTTAACATTTAAATGTAAGATTTTAAGGAGCTGGCAAGTTTACTTTGTAAAAGTTCAAAGAACAATAATCATAGTTAGATTGTTTTGTTACCTTAGCTTCAATCTGATGCTGTGAGTTTAGTCTTTGAGTTTGAGCTGTTTGTTCACAAATACAAATGAGTAAAATGCAATTATAACTTATATAATCACATTTATATAACTTATCAATGCATTATAAATGAAGAGTAGTTTTCCAATTAAACTACTCCCTTCTCCCATATTTCACTAAATCTAACACAGAAGCTGTTAGATGTGCTGATGTTTTTAGCAACAAAAGGGGCCCCTAATTCAGATTCTGCTCCAGGCCTCATGCAGCCTTGGACCGGCCCTGCATGATGAGTTAAATCTGCTGCACTACGCAGAGATGCGCAACAAACAGGAGATTTAATTCAATGCTGCTAATGTGGCTTTAGCAGCTCTTTCATTTCGTGTCTGTTGAGTTTTTAATAAGAATCACAGAAACTATTCTGGTTGGTCGAGTTTCTCGGATCTCCGCACCGCCACGCGCATTAACTCTGTCTGACTAAGTGGACAAAGCATTTGATACGGTTTGATGCATCGTGTAACCGGAAAAATAATACTAAAAATAAAAATAAAATAATATAAAATCAGCGTGGTGCCTTAGACAGGAGAGCGCGAAAGCGAGTGAAAGTTGTGTACGCATCCACCTGAGAAATGTAGCGTGTGCTCCTTCACCTTCACGTACTTTCCTCGGTGGGGGGTCGCCGATTTATATGTTCGCATCCACCTGAATAATATGTAGTTGCGACCCTGAGCTCAGCCTGTGTCCAGTTTGAGTGACAGGAGGCGCCAGCGGTGTGATTGGTCCGGTTTAAATGCATTATCTTCTATAAATATATCTTTTAGGAATAAGTCTGCTCTGCCAGTGAAGCGCTCAGAACAACAGAGACTGTTGCAATCCAGCTTTAAAAAAACCAACAAAAAACAATTTATTTTGTTAATTTTGATATATAAACCATTTTCATAACAATTTAAGGTAACATGTTTACTTGGTTGTGTTAGAAAAAGGTGGTATGTTCCTTTATAATACATAACCCCACCACTTTAACTATTTCTGAAATTATGTGTTGACTCTAAATGTTGTCCCAAAGAAAAACGGCGCCTCAATATTACTGTTTTGCTTCATACATATTTAAATTCTCATAATTTTTCAAACATGAAGTCTGACTGAAATTGTTCCACCTTCCATAGATGGTATGTATTGTCTGTGACTCTCCAACACGTGTTGCTTCAACTCTAATATTAAAACTGAGGATATTCTTGCTTTAGAGATTCATGGAGAAATGTGTTGGTGACCAGAACTGGCTGATTTTTAGCTGGGTTTGAAACCGTAATCAGCTAAGGCTGAAACAATTAATTGTGATTAATCAATTATTGAAATTATTGCCAACTGGCAAAGTAATTGATTAATCTGTAATTTTACAATACAGACTCTAAAAAATACAATTGACTGACAGAACCGCTGCCTCAGCAGATATTAAGGCAAAGCTGCTTAAGTTGAGTTCTGTCAAGAAAAAAAAAAATCTCCCTTTTAGAAAATTTTGCTACACAATTATTAATTGGTTAATCCAAAAAATAATCATCAGCTCAGTCTTACTGATGCTATGTCAACCAAAAAGGTTCGAGCTTTTCACACGTTGATGTTAGAAGTATTTTTTAGCTGCAGATGCCTCCTTTGTTACAAAAGATCCAGTGTTCAGTAAAGCAATGCTATTATCACATTTCAGGAAATCAACTTTTTATTTTTTGATTCAAGAAATAAACTAAATTATTGTTTTTTGCATTTTTTACTCTCAATATTGCATAAAATAAATGTAAGTAGTTAAATGAAGAATGAGCAGAACACCGCAATGTTTTAAACGATTAATCGTCAGAATAATCAAGCTGCGGCTTCATGTGTTACACAGCTAGTCTGGCTGAGTGAAGTTGTCCCTCTCCAGTGGTCGCCCCTCCCTGTGTTCCCATGGCACCCTGATCTGTCCACAGCTGTTTCACCGTCCGGAGGAGAGCCGTCCGTCTCTCCATGTTCGGCGCTCACAGAACCGCGTGGGCTGACTAAACTGAAGGAATAAAAAGAGCTGTGTGAGAAGATGTCCCTTGATCAAAATGTTCCTTCTCAGCAATGAGTAAACTGGAAAATGAAAAGATTTTAACCAGAACTGCTCTGCATAATTTTTTTTCATTAAAAGGAAAAAGTGCATGTAAAGTTTTCGCAGGTCCAACACGTTCTCTGTTCGTCCTGCAGCGTCTGCTTCAGCTCGATCAGGCTTTTAATATTGTTGCCTTTTTATCTCAAAATGGATTTACTGTGAGAAAGCCACACGCTGATTGTCGCCCACAGATGTGAAAGTAAGTTTTCCAACCATAGAGATCCTCTGAGCCTGACAGAGACAGGAAGAGAAAGAGACGCGGCAGCGCGCCCACGCAGCCCTGCTCAGGCCTGTGCATCATACGACGCTGCATGTTCAAATTCAGCGCTAAGCATGTTGTAACACAGCTTTATGTACATTAAGCTACATGTACATAATTATACAGCATTTATAAAAGGATGTAAAACAGAAACCAAAGGAAGTGGGAACCAAGATTAATGTCTTCAGCGAGTTTCATGCAAATTCAAAAACAAAAAAAACGACCTTTCACTGGGCTTTATCTATGTGAAATATTTATCTAGAGATCAAACGCTTGACATGTTTCCAACAACACAAAACTACACAGAAAGCATCTTTGTTTTGAGGCTGCAGTCATCAAATATAACAAGGCCTCCAGCGTTTGAACAATAACTCCCATTGTATATTATATTACATCATGATGATGTACTTTTGTTCTAACCTTTTTGTGTTTCCTCCTGAGTTTATTTTTCTTTTATGATGATAGTAGTGGTGGGAAATTTTTTAATTGATTTGAAATTTTCTACGATTACCTCATCATTTAATCTCAACACATTTTCATCAAAAACCTTATACTGACCAAAGAAGCAACATTTTCAATTCAAAAAGGCTTTTTGCACCTAAATTGTTGAATAAATACACATATGAGCTCAACAACAAAGATATTTATTGTTTTTAAATCTGTTATTTGGGTCATAAAAAGTGCTATTTATCCTTTCAGCTTCCCAGTGTTTCAGGAACTCCTGATCATTCATGGAACCTCTTTAGAAATGTAGACTGTGGCCATGTTTAGCACTGAGATGCTACTTTAGGTTTGAATAGCTTCACTGATAGACTAACGTCTTTTAGCACAACTTAAATACAACAATAATCTTTTCCAGCGTCCCATCAGCTGCTTTTTAGGTAAAACTGAACCCCTCTGTGGGCCGAGAGAAGCGGTTTTATTGCTACGTTGTTAGCTGGTGTTAGCTTGTGCGTCAAATTTCTAGGTGGACCGAAAACACAATACAGTGGTTCCAGGTTGGGACCTTTGTATTAAATAAAAAATGAATATTTAACATGTTAAAGTCTATGTAATTAGTTAATAAAATCAACATTTTAAGTCCCGATCCTAGATGGTATTCTAACGATGTAAATTCTACAGTCATGTTATTGTGACTCTATTGGTGTTTATGTGTGTCGACTTTATTGTGATGCTCTTGTAGATTTGTGTGAATCCATTCGCTTGTGTTCCCAGTAAGACTCGTAACGCAGAAAGTTAAAAATCTCATAAAGATTCAACAGCTGAAGAAAGATATGAAGAGACATGCTTTGGTCGTGAGTAAAGGGAACACATTCCCTTCAAGGCATGAGTGATTCAATTCATTTGTTATAAAATGAAGTGAGTAGAAATAATAATAAGATGTTAATGTAATTGTGTTTTATTTATTTGAAATCACTTTTTCTCCCTAACCAACCGACATCCTGTTAGCATGTCAATAAACGTCAACTGGTGGGCAGAACATCCCGGTTTAACCAAAGTTACCATTGTTCTGTAACTTTGGTTGTATTCACTTTGTAGCCTACTTTCCTCCTTAAAGAAACACATTTAGTTCAATCTGATTTGAAGTGACTGAGAAGAAAAATAAAGTTTTTCTTTCATTAGCTAAAATGTGAAGCTACGCTATTGACGTTGTGTACAGTGTTAACCTTTCTCTGCTCCTACTGACAATCCAGATGGTTAGAAATCAGTTAAAAATCCAGTCTAAATATTCAGGTTTAGTTTATTTTTCCTTTGTTAGATGTATTTATTTATTACATTATTTTAAATCAAAATGTTGGATTTTTTTTGAGGATCCTACATCTACTAGCAGCCTGAAAGTTGCTGGAACTACTTTGTCTTTCTGTGCCTCTAATAAAGACGGTGGTGAAACGGAGACGTTTCAGGTGAGTCACGTGTATCGTTTTAACAGATCTGCTGCAGAAGGAGGTCGATTCCCCAGTAGACAGTAGTAATCATCTGAGCATGCTCAGAGGGGACAAACAGCTGCCATTTAAAGGAACCGGTCCAGTTCATTGGCTGCCTTCAGCTCTACTTAAGAAAATCTGTTTACATTATGACTTACCTTATTATTACTCAATTATACAAGAGAATTGTGAATCTTTTTTTGCTACTTCATGTGCAGAAAGTGTAACAAATAAATCAGATTTTAAGGCACTCTGAGCATCTTCCTACTTGAAAATGGTACTTGAATAAATAACTATTATATCTAGAATGAATTGTTAAAGCTTTTGAATATTCAGTATAAAACCACAATGCAGTGGGGATTTGTTATGATCATGGAGTAAAATGAGTCACTTTTAGTGAGAAAATGATCTCACTGCTGTCAGGATCAGAAAACCTGGGCCCACTTTATAACATTTACAATAATCTCTTTAGTCATTTATTTTCCACATGGGCAAGCTGAAAACTCAAAACATACCGCTAATTTTTACCAATTTGTAAATCAGATGAGCCAATATACTTGTGGAAAATGTCCAGATAGCTTTAAATTCTCTTTAACAAGAAACATTAAAACTTTCCTTGATGCATATTCAAACATTTGTTGGAGCAAATTAACTTGATGTAACAACTAATGAATATTCTTCTAAAAACATAGATTCATTCATGCAGTGGAACTTTCCTCGCTGATTGTTCCGATGAAAGAGCAGCGCAGACAAAACGTTACATGTGCTGAAAGTTATGAACTGAATCAAGCAGACTGACGGGTCAGCCTTGAACTAGGCCATGGGCCTCCATGCAACGCTCGTCTGCATGGTTTCAGCAGCTGCTGCTTGAATATTAGAGTCTAATTAGAATCAAATTTTATGTTTCAAACCTTCATTTGTCAGATAAATCTACCAGAGGAAATACGATGTGTGCTTTTGTAGAAAAGATTACCATTTGTAAACAGAATTGGATGATTGCAGCTTGATCGGCCCTGACAGTGGATCACCTGCTCAGGAACTCGAAAATCCAATCCTTTCCCAAACTGTGAACATACCCTGCTTTAGCGCTACAGCTATGGGTCACCATGGTGAAGTCTTTCCACCATTTTGTCATCAAGTGTTGCCATTTTGTGCTTTCATGATTCCATTTTTGCTTGTTTGTGTCTTCCAGCAGTGCTCTGAGTGTAGGCTTTCTTTTTATTTCTTATTAAAGACTTTGCTCTTCCTGCATGCCTACTTTTGGGTCCTCCATTCAAACATGACATTCATTTAAGCTGTATACTGTATTATTTTTAGTATCTGAGTTTTAAAACACTTCACTTCCACTGACTGACCTGACCGACATTTCCTTACAGTAAACTTTGGACGCACTGACACAAATACATTGGCCGATATTGATATGACATAGTAATATTGCTACTAGCCACTAATATACAACTGAAAAAAAGATTACAATGTGAATCCCAAATAATTCTGTCTTTGTTATAAATATGTCAAACCTTGCTTTTACAGCGACTGCTTTCACACATACAAACACACACAGTGTGACGTTACCTCTGCTCCTAATTAATAACTCTTTAGCACAGGCTAGAAACAATCATTTTGAACTCTGTGGAGATCTAAAAAAACATCGGCAAAGAATTCCGATTTAAAATGAAGCAAACCTTCCTGTGAAAACATAACCTGACAAATTTTGAAAAATTACACCAAAGTAGGCGGAGCCAAAACACACAGAAGCATGTCCAAAGGTAAGAGGAGCTGTGGTTCGGACAAACTGAGACTGTTGTTAATTTATAAACTTTCTTGTCATATTTAGCGACTATTAATAATAATAAAAAAAAAAAACAACTGACAACTTTACTGACTTTCTCTCTGCGTTGCTGGAGACTTTTCTGGTGACACTGCTCTTTAGCTCAGCTGCAGTGCAGCTCTGTCCTGAGTGGGCAGCAAGAGCAGCCATTAGTCTGTCAGGGTTCTCAAGCTCTGCTGTCCGTCCTGCAGCGTACCGTCACCAGCAGTCAGAGCAGGGGAGATCCATTCCACTCTGTGTCCATGTTGCAAATAAATCACACATTTGTAAAGCTGGGTAACAGTATCGATCAACGGTCTCCACGGCAACACTCTCTATTCCAGCTCCTGACTCGCCACCAGGTGGGAGGGGTGGCGAGTCTGAGTAGGTGGTTTTACACCCCAGTGAGGTAAAGATGTCCTGTTTCAAAGAAATATGAGAATTCAGCTGCCTAGGTAACCTAAGGAGGCCACAAATGAGAAAACTTATAAAATTCACACCAAGACATAAAGATAGAACCCTAAGTAACATATTTAGGGTTAGTTGAGGGTAAGAAAGATTTTTTTTAATCAAAATTAGGTAAAATATGCACCAGCATACCAACAAAACTGTACAGGAGATCAGGATTTAGCCACCAATCACAGATCAGTGCATCTGCAAATACAAAGGCATTCACATGTGAAATCCACATGATTATCAGGCTTTTCTACACATCTGTAAACTTTAATTTTCTTTCAGATTAAAATAAAAGCTTGGCACATCAAACTAAGCCATCCATCATGGACACCTGTGAACCTCCAGCTTTAAGTTGAGTCTACAGAGGAAGTAAACCAGTTCATAGTTGATGATAAAGCTACAGGCAGTTGTCTCCTCTGTGTGGGATGTCTGAGCCCCTCCCTTTATAGTCTGACAACTACAGTTTGTTCGTCTGTTTCCAACACATGTAGAAATGACCCCCGGCCCCTGACCCCTGACCTCCAACCCCAGCAGCTGCCCTGCCTCATGACCTGCGCAGAGCTCGGCATTCTGCTCCACTCTTGGGGACGTCAGATCGGACACGATGTTATCTGGGAAATGATACACAGCACTGGTGCTCAGCTGCTAATCAGCTGTCCAGAATTTACACACACCACACAGCAGCCCACCCGCGTCAAACGCAACACACACACACACACACACACACACACACACACACACACACACACACACACACACACACACACACACGGTGAGCCTCATTCAGCTGAGCAGTTCTGTCACTGTGGGAAATCCCATTTCTCTGTGTCCCCTCGCTGCATGCATCCTCACACTTCCTGTTTACAGATCTCACACACACACACATGCACACACACACACTTGCAAAGAGATCCATACACATGACAACCCACGCTCACAGAGCAGAGACCTGTGCATAGAGGAAAGCGGAAAGCGGGCGTATGCTCATGTGAGCAGGCACAGATTCCTAAGCGGGTCACAACAGTCTCCACAGAGCAGGGCAGATAATGAACCCAAGGAATAATAATAGTTGAAAGACTTTTGGAAGAGAACATGGCTTAGCATGAGCCTTCACTTTGATATACTGTAATTCAGACACAAGAGGCTGTGGAATGATGTGTGGCGTTCAGAATGTTTTCCAGACAATGCTTGGTTTAGAAAACTCTGAATTGAGAATATCTCATAATTGAAGAATTTTAAAGCTTTCTATCTCATTCTGGAGACAATACCATGCATCAAATCCTGGATCCTCCAGCGAATCCAGCCCACATTGCAAAAACACTAAAGTTTACAAAGTAATATTGCTGTAGTTTCTAGCATAAATACCTTAGTATGCTTGAAATTATTAAAAACTAACTTACAAGTAACTTTTCAGCAAGAATATAAGAGCTTGTTTTAAGTCAAGAATTCCTTAATATTGATGAAAAAGTACTGCTTCCACTAGCAGATTATTTTATTAAAGACATTTTTCCCATAAGTGAAATAATCTGCCAGCAAAACTAGTACTAGTTTTTATCAATATGAAGAAATTCTTCACTTAAAACAAGTTCCTATATTCTTGCTTAAAAGTTAGTTTAGTCTTATTTCAAGGGTACTAAGACACTGACACTAGAGATTAGACCAAAAATACTTGGTAACATTTTGTGTTTTTGCAGTGCAGTGTTCCTGGAAAGTCTCCAAACGTTCCAAAATAGATTCTAAAATCAACTAAAATGACCTCTGGCAGAGTGGCGGAGCATGATGAGAAGAAAATGAGAAAATTACATCACATACTTTGAGGTCAAGTGGACATCAGGACTAGGAGATGCAGATACGGCTTTAATATGTGCCTCTTTATCAGTATTTTTGCATTCAGATTAAGTCTGCTTCACATGGAAAGATCTTAAAATTGTCTTCTGATTTTCAAAACCCGAGAGATCACAAACAAAACAGTAAATCTTAGATCCAACATGTTTGGTCAAACATTGTCTGGAGCAACACACTACACACAAATCGATTGTGCTCCCCAATATTCAGACGTCAGATGGAAAGATGAAACGTGAGTTCAGTGTAAACAAAAACTGACTGGGAAGAAGCAACAGCAAGAGTTTGTGAACTGTGTTTAACAGAGAAAAAGACGTCTCCAACGTCCACTGGACGCCATCCACCATGATGGATGAGACCTCGCTTTCTGACTGGCCATGTGTCACATTCAGCAGTCCGCGTTATTGTTTGTTCTCGAGGAACACGATGCTGCGACATCGGGATTCAGGCCAAATCAATCAAACATGCTGAATATTCCTGACTTTCGACCAGAGAGGTCCTGACATCCTTCAGAGTGGACCCGATCACTCTTAACACGCCACACAGGGCAGGAATATGTCTGAAGGTAATCTTAGCAGAGTTGGAAAAGTTTTGATTTATCATTATAGTTTAGTTGTATTTCGTTGCTCTATTTGGTTCTCTAATTCAGTGAGCTATAGTTAGTTTTTAGCGTGTTTGCTAGGTTTTATTGGATATTATTAGTTAAATATTGTTTAGTTTTTATTTGTTATAATAGTTTTTTCATATTGTGGTTAATTTTTAGGTGCAGAATTCAGACAGGTCAAAGTATTGTATTGTGATTACATATATACTGATTGGGTAAAGAATATTAAACATAAGCGACCGTTTTCACAAAATGCATTCAGTTAAACAACCAACTGACTCTGCTGCTTTCTAACAACTTTTGCAGTTGCCATTTTGCAGACTAGCATAAGTGCTGCCAGCAGGAGGATGGAGTACTGTAATTTGCCGGTGAGTTATAGATTTTTCCCCCATTAATTAGCATTTTTATTTACTTCAGTTCAGTGGTGGAGAAACTACTCAAAAACTGTACTTAAGTAAAAGTCAAAGTACCACATTAACATTTTACTTAAGTAAAAGTAAAAAAGTACTGGCTTTTAAAAATACTTAAGTATTAAAAGTAAAAGTACTTGCTGAATACATTACCTAATCGCTAATATCATTAAGTGAACTGATCGTATTTAATTGTAATACATCATAAATGTGCCATTTTAATAGACAATGCCACAGATTAAACATTTTCTTATTGTGTTTATTCTCTGTAACAGTTTATACTTAGATATGTGATTCTATGAATCATAATTTCAGGGATGGAAACATCTCGTCTCCTGTCCTAACATAGCATGAACTTCATTAGTGACATTTATTTAGAAAGAAATCCAACTGAGAGGGGATGGAAAGAAGGTGGGTGAGGGAGAACATGCAACCAAGGAGCCACGTAGCAGAGTTGTAGTCCAGACCACCGAACCCGAGACCAAGACCAGCGCCCTGCGCTACGCGACACAATAAAATTAAGTGCACTTATCAAAATTGGTTCTCAGATTGATCTGAAAGATCCACATTCCCATAAAAACACCTAGATGTTAAATACTTAGAGCTGAAATTTATTTAACCAGTATCAATTAAAACTCCTTTCATTCTGTTTTGCTTTCATCGCTGTGCTACAATCCTCAGAGGTCTCCTGCCATCCCTAGTAAAATAACACCCTGGGCGGTTGCCCATATTGCCCATGTCAGAAACCACAACTGAAACATCGCAATTAACGGTAAATAACGTTCAACTATGAACACTGTCCAACAGCGCAACAAGCAGAAGGAGCACCGTGACTGTTCTCATCCTCCCTCCCACTGCCATGTTTGCCACCATGACAGGAGACGAAATCAATCAATGAGCATGCTCTGTGTTCGTTCAACTTTTACTTATTCGGTGATTAAATAAACGTGCGTATGTGTTAGCTACTGCAGTGCACACAAGAACAAAGAACGGCTCTCAGTGAGGCTTCAGTCCTTAGGACTTAGTAAAGATCCGTCCAGAAGAATCAGATCGTTCCTGAATGTCATATTACTATATTACACTTTGGTCACAGCGTTGTCCCATATAGGCGACACCTCAGTCAACACACAATGGCATGAGTGACAACTTTTTTCATCACGTCCACAGATCTTACCTTTCTTTAAGCTTTCCTTCGAAGTGACGCTAAAAGTTGGACGAAGTCCCAACGTCTGTGAAAGCGAAGCGCTGCTGGTTTTACATGTCACCATATCTTATGGTTTATGCAGCGCTATTATATTACTGACGATTAGACGGATATCCACCACTGCGCATGTCTGGAGCTCCGCGTGCGAGTAAAGGTGGAGGCGATGGGTGACAACAGACACTAAGTCACGTTATTGCTTGGATTTTACGGCGCCACCTTAAGACCCTGAACTTCACATTTTAACAGAAAAAAAGAGCAATGAGACTTGGATGTAACGAGTAACGCGACAGTTTTGTAGAAATGTAGTGAAGTAGAAAGTACAGATACTTACTGTAAAATGTAGTGGAGTAAAAGTAGAAAGTATCCATTATTAAATCTACTTAAGTAAAGTACAGATACACGAAAACTGTACTTAAGTACAGTACGAAGTACTTGTACTTCGTACTTCCCACCACTGTTTCAGTTAACAAAAATGTTTTCTCAAATTCAGTTCTTGTTATTTCCTTGGTTTTGTGAACCAAGGAAAACACAGCCTCCTAAGATTCTAGTAGCCTCCTTGAATCTTAGGAGGCTACTTGATAAGATTCCTCAAGGTTGTCAGAAGGGGAACGTCGGGATACAAATCTGTATAAAAAGTTGCTGTGTGAACTACAGCAGGGAGTGAGTGGTGTGTGTGTGTGTGTGTGTGTGTGTGTGTGGGGTGTGTGTGTGTGTGTGTGTGTGGGGGGGGGGGTGTGTGTGGGGGGGGGTGTGTGTGTGTGTGTGTGTGTGTGTGTGTGTGTGTGTGTGTGTGTGTGTGTTTGCTGTGCCTTCAGAGTGTTCAGGGGATCTGCGGTCACTCTCAGGCAGTTTCATCAGCTCTTTTGGTGAAGTGTGTGTTTGTCCTCTGAGTCTTTGTTGCTATAGCGAGCCAGCATTGTGCTGTGTGCGGCGGATGGGGACGCTAACTTCCGCACTCACAATAATAGAACTGATCTTCTTTTTCCTGTGTTACTGTACATTGTCCCAGGGAGTCTCCGGAAAGACGAAACCCTTATATACACTGGGACCTTAGTTGAACTGAAGTTCAGATCTAGTCTCTGAGTAGATGTTGTAACTTCTGTACTTTAGTAAAGCAGCTCTAAGAGGAGAAGGTTCTGGGTAGATGGTATCCTCAGGGAGATGCTTGAATTTATAGGCTTTTACTTGCAGTCTTGATTGGTCTGACTGCAGAGCTTTAGCAGGCGTCAATAGTTTAAGGCAATACAATTTACTCATCTAACACATGACTACTGCATTTACTTCCAGATGAACTGCAAGTTAGAGACCAGAATGGATAAGCAATCGTCCTGCATTTGAGTTTTTGAGTTAGAATCAAGACATGGATCTACATAGTGACTTTGATCTCTGTAAAAACTTGATTTCAACTAGTTTTAGTTTAGATTAACTGACCACTACTTAAAAGAAAAACTACATAAAATTACCAGAAGCATTGACTGGTGTGTCGTTCAAATGATGTTAGTCATTTGTATTTGACTAAAATCCTCTTCTCAGTCTTCCGGGTCTAAAATGACGTCGGCTCACTCCAGACTGCCTCAACTCTTTTTGGGAAATCTTCCCTTAAAGTTTAGGAGTGACTTTATAGGACCTTTTGATTCTTTGACGTCAGACTCTGATGTTGAAGAAGGCCATGAGATTCCATGAAGCTGTCTCTGAACATGAACTAATCTGGATCTATTTATTCCAGAATAGTTTATCCATTCATATCCAGACTGCTAAGTGTTTAATTTTTTAAATCTATGCTGAAGTGAAAACCCATCTTTTGTCCTTGGCATATGATGAAAGCGGAATATGAGACTCTGTTATTTCTAATAGTTCTAGGTGGTATCTCATTAACTTTATTTGTTTGTTGTCTCTCTTGTTTTAAGGCGCATTCACAGCAGTCTTGTTCAGTTCGCTTTAATCAAACTACAGTCCGGTCCGTTTCGGGGAGGTATGAATGCTCAATCCAACTCTGATACAGAAGCACCACAGGCGAGGAGGTGAACAGGTTTTTCCATTAATTTGGATTGTTTGACACAGTGAAGTGTGAGTGCAAACTTAGTTTTATGTGAATAAATAGTGAAGCACTTTGGTCAACTTCAGCTGCTTTTAATGTCCTGTTGAAATAAATCCACACTGACACATCACTGCACTAGACTGAAGCCTAGACTCATCAGTTGAAGTGCTTCGCATGTTCTCTTGTCTGGTGACACATGTGAACACGTGGATTAATCATAGTTGAGTAAATGTGCATAGGGAATAACAATAGGTCTAACAAGCTGAACAGCATCCATGGAACAAAATGCACATAACTTATGTAAAATACAACACTTGATGCAGAGGCATCTGATGTTAAGGATCAGAACCTGATTTGGGCCAGATGTGATGCAGAGGATCAGCTAGTGAAGAAGGACAGCTGCATACGGCTTTACTTTGACTGTTTAGCTCATTCCTCTAATGATCTATTACAATGTTGCTTTGTTGTTGAGTTAACATGAAATGAAACCAAAACCACAAGTTCTGAAGCCACAAGAGTTTCCTATCTGTTCACAATTACCTTATAACAAGAAATATTTAACAACAAGGGATGAATTTCTGTTCTTCATTAAAGGAAAAAAAAAAACAGGTTTGATTTGTTCCCAGAAGAACTAAAAGTGGTGTTTAGTTTCATAATGTCATGAATTTTATGATTACCTTTTGTCTGAGTTTTGTTTTTTGGTTCTTGTATTTTCAGCTATGTCTGTATTTTTCTTTAGTTAGCTGTTTTTGCAGTACATATTCAATTTAGTACCATATATGGAAGTGGCACAAATCTGTGGGGTGAAAAGATCAGAATCGGGCCGCCGTTCAGAATGCCATGAAAAAGCTGCATTTACAGTTCCTGCTGTGTGAACAAATCTTGTTCGTATCAGAAGAGGTGAAGACACAACTTGTGCGAAGGAGCAGTCGGTGTACAAAACCTTTACTATTTTAAAACCAAGACAAAATGATTTACAGTTCATTTCATAAATGACATATAGCATATATTAACTCTTCCTCAGTAGACAGAACCAATCAGCTTTCCTGTTAGCAGCTAAACATCTTGGCTTGTTCCAAAAAATGGACTTTGCTTTTCAAAACATGTTTATATTTCTGCACTTCCTCAGACTTCACTGATATGAAGACTAACTAGTTTTGTGTCTTCCTCAGAAATGGCGCCTACATAAAAGAATAAAAATCTGATCTTTGGGTTTTGACCAGTTTTGCAGTGAGCTTAAACGTAGCTTTTAAGAGAAAATTAGCATATTTAAATCAAATTTCTGTAGAACGTTTAAGTGGACATCTGTCTCTCTGCTTATTTGCTACTGAAAATGAAAGTTTAAACACGGTAAAGCTTCCTTCTGGCCTAAATTTCTATGTACCAAAACAAGTGAATAACTATGGATTTATGATATGTCAGCAGTAACAACATATCGGCTGGCACTCGTGATTCTTTTAAGCATATTCTATAAGTCTGACAAATCAAACTGAATTTATCAACTGATACTTATTTCCATCTTGCTGCTGTTTGTTTCAGCAGGGTTGGTCATGTGACAGTGATAGAGATGCAGCAAAGGATTGTGGGGAGTTTAACTGAAACCGGGGAGCAGTAGTGAAGTCAGTGTTGTGGTAATTTTTTTTCAAGGTGTCGAGAGGTGAAATATATTTAATAGATAAAATATTGGTAAATACTGGTGATCAGCCATATCAGCTGCTTATCAGATATTGATGTCTGCTCAAAATTTCATGTGGCTGCATCCCGATAAGATCATCATATCCATATCTGCTTCTTCAATAGCATGATATGCTGCAATTCCTGATGACTTCACTGGGTCAACAGAAATAAAAATGCAGGAGTGACTTTTTATCTCCCATCAACGTCTTGGTTGCATCAGCTCAGCAGTGTGTGCAACTCACACCAACTACCTGTGGCCGGTAACACCAATAAGGTAATGAGCACATTCAACCAGGGACGCAATTAAATGTCTCATCGAATCAGTTTTCACCAGCGCTCACTTCAATGCAGTCATCTGGCAGGATTACTGGAGCTCTGTGGGGGGGAGGGGAGAGGAAGCGGGTCTGGGACGGAGCAGCCGCTTCCTGCCGTGTCTCACTGAAACCAATGCAAGGGGCAGACGGTGGGAGGTGGAGGACGGCGGCTGCTGGAGCCGCTCCAGTCACTGTGGCTTTGGCAAAGTTAGCACTGGGACAGATGGCCCGGCTGTCGCTGAACACACACCCTGTACACACAGACATGGAGAAGCCCCTGACTGAGGACGACACATGAGCACGTGCACAGAGGGTGCAAAGAGAGGAAGGGGAGGGGGAGGAGAAGTGCTAGCGGATTAATGCACCGCCACCTACAGACAGAAAACGTGTGAATAAATGCACACACAGACACACACTTAGTCTGCACCAAATTAGGGATGAGATTAAATGCCACATCAAATCTACTTTACTTCCCCAGGCCCCGTCCTGTGGGCCCCTCCTTTACAAAATGCAAAACATAAACAGCAACTGGGCTCACAGATTAGTTTTGTGTGCCAATACCCGGCGACAGGGCTGTTCTAAAACATGACTTTAGTCACCAAGTAATCAATCACCCTTATGACTAATCAAGTAATCACATAAAATTGTCCTGTTCTGTTGTATAAAAGTATATATATGAAAGAAAAAATGCTGATAATAAAATAATTCAGTTCCTTTTTTTAAATAAGACTTTATTGCTCAAAATGCAATATGATTCAAACATCACTTTTAGACTGAAGTCTAAAAAAAACTTTTATTAAATATATTGTTAATCTTTTTTACATTTGTTTTCATACTGTTACTCTTCTTGATCAGCAACTACATTTAATTTTAGCCTAAATTAATTTCCCTGCACATGTATAACATGCCAGACTCTGTGCTAACCTTGGCAGATAAACATGGAGGACATGCTGTAGTGAAACTACTGCTAATTGTTTCTTTCCAAGTTTGAGAAAACCTGGTGATGAAGCTTACAAACCTGTCAGATGAAAATGACACGTACCACAGGGAGCACAAAGAACGTTGCTTAGCAGGAATGTGATATGACTGCGTCAGTCAGAGTGGGTGTCAGGAGAACTTTCCAAAAGTCTCTAATTTTCCTTTTCTTAAAACTTTTCAGTGAGTCAAATCTACCTTTAGAGGTTGAAGAGTTGTAATGCAGAAGGAGTCTTCTCTCTGCCCGAGCAGGCAGCTGCATTGGTTTATGAATTTTTAAAATGTGCCGGGATCGCACCGAGAGCCCGTATCCAGGCGGAGGCAGCAAGGCGCGGTCTGAAATATGATGTTGTGAAGGTCCATATTGATTTTTATACAAAAGCTGGATGGCTCCAACTCTTACCCTGTGAAAATGAATAATTTAATTTCCAGCTTCACCACTCCCTATGTTTTTCCAAGTATATCCTTCAAACTACACAGACATGGTAGTGACACAGTACAGTTTGTTTTGCTTTAAACGCTCTCTGTAAAAAACTGATGTGAATGTGAATATAATCCACGGAGTGTACAAGTAAATTAAACCTGTACACCAGAAGTATGCAGACTCAACCTCCTGTGACATTTCTTCAGATGCTTCAGATGTAGCTCTGCTCATCATGTAGCTCTGCTCATCATGTAGCTCTGCTCAACATGTAGCTCTGCTCATCATGTAGCTCTGCTCAACATGTAGCTCTGCTCAACATGTAGCTCTGCTCATCATGTAGCTCTGCTCATCATGTAGCTCTGCTCAACATGTAGCTCTGCTCATCATGTAGCTCTGCTCATCATGTAGCTCTGCTCATCATGTAGCTCTGCTCAACATGTAGCTCTGCTCATCATGTAGCTCTGCTCATCATGTAGCTCTGCTCATCATGTAGCTCTGCTCAACATGTAGCTCTGCTCATCATGTAGCGATGTCTGACGTTTAAGAGAGGAACCCTTATCCAGCATGACCAGATTGTATGACTGTCATTATATACCAACCTAAAAGGTCTGCTTGCAAGCAATTTTTGGTAGGATATTTTGAATGTGTTTGATTGTATTAATGCTCTCCTATCTGAATATTTTTTGTCCTGCTTTGTGGATTGTAGCAGTGACAAACACAGCTGGGGTACATCTTTAAAAGTTGAGATGCTATAGCTCACCGACAGACATTAGAAAAGAAAGCTAAAGTCAAGAAATGCAGGTTATCTATATTGGCTTTGCAATTTCTCGCAAAACTACCACAATTACATATGATTTGTCTTTCTTCTTACACAACACCAGCATCAATTCTTCCTTGTGTATGATCTTGTGTAACATACCATTTAGTAGAATTACAGCTTCATTAATTCATACAGAGGAACTCTTAGAACATGGAAAGAGTTTTAGCAAAAGTAAAAAGATAATTTCTAACTGTAACCAGAGAATATATCTGTATAACCTTGATTAGTCAGGTTCACAATGACTCATTCACACACATGAGGTTTGATATGACACATTGTGAGATTCTGCTGTTGTCTAAGAGCTCTGATCAGCCAGTGGTTTAGTTTTAGATACAACAATGGGGGTTGTGCTATTTGTCACCAGTCAGCTGGAGGGAAACCCAGGGCCGAGTGTGAAACTTTCTGTCCGACTGTCTGGGGAGAACCTCAGGGTAGTCCACCCACTGACGACTTTATTCACCTATTCAATATGTCTCATTCAGAGGGGGAATCCCAGCAGGCCTGGACCTGATGAATCAAACTGAAGATCATGCAAATGCTGAGACAGGAATTCATTTAAGCAACGGTGGAAGTAAGTAAATACATTCAGGAGGGGTTTAATACCAGGGCTACCTGAAACCTTCTTCAAAATCCAAAAAAATGATAAAAATCTGTTTTATTCAAGGTATTCCAAAAGAGTAAGCAGCCCTAATTACCCGCCTACATGAAAAGAAATGATGATTCATTTCTGTTCAGGTGTTTGTGTCTCATAATTTGAATGAATCAGATCTCCCGTCACAAGATGTGAGGCACTCGAATTGAGGAGAAGCAGACAAACAAAAACACGAGATACGCAAATCAGTGTGTCTCTATACTCACATTGCCAACACAACCTTCTCTACAAATCAGAAATGTACCTATGCAAAGGACGATGGCTAAAATCCATCAATATTTAAGTGGAGACCCCCTTTAACCCTTGTGTTTACAAATGGGTCCAACCGACGCCACACCCGTATCACTCAGTCCTCACACACACAAGGGTTACAACACGTATAACTTCTGTTTTAATAGTTCACGCATGTTAACATCTGCCAATACACACAGTATTAATGGAACTGCCACAGAAACTAATATCTACAGTCTTCCTTATTTTAGTAAATTAGTGGCAAGGAAAACGTCTGGCTGCTTTGCCAAAGAAAGACAGTAGAGTGTAAAAAAAGAATTGTAACGATTTTCCCAAACTGCATTTTCCTTCAAATGTTTTAGGGACGCTCTTCAAAAAGAATATCTGAATACGCTCAATTTGAAGTTATGTCTTAGTGAAAATGTTGATTTTGTCACTCAAAGCAAACAATGATACACTAGATTATATTTTCTGTTGAGGCTTATTTGTCAGGTTAAAAGTAAATTTTGAAAGTAACTTTAAAGCAAGTATCAAAACTACTTTTCAATAAGCCCACGCTTCTGTAGGAAATTTTTATTATTGATATGATGCAATATCTTTATCTTAAATGTTGGGTTTTCGTTAGCGGTGTGCAAATGAAGAGAAATAAAAGTTTGAAAACATCAATTTTTGTGGAAACAATTTTCAAATAATATTTTACCTTTTTTTAATGTTACTGTAGGCAAACACTTTTTTATTTTATAATGGTTGAAAAAACATACAATAAATGTATCTTCCTGCTTCTCCAATGTCTCTATCCTCTTTTGGACAGGGGATTTTAGTGCTTTGGCAAAGACACTACAAAACAGGAAATTTTGAAAAGATAAAAGGCGCAACCATAATACCTCCACGCCAAAGCAATGCAAAAATGGTTATGATGACAAACAGGAGTGTCATGAAGCCAAGGTGACACATGAATGAGTTTCCTTTTTCTGTTAACAGAAATTTAAGCCTAAATGGTTAAAATTTGTTAAACGTGTTTACCTCTGACCTACAGCTGATATCAGTGAACTGATGAAATAGCAGAAACTAGTTCAATGTCAGCAGCTGCTCTTGTTTTCTGGGAACTCAGCGCTGTTTGCTTTCCCTCAAAGTGAGAAAAAAAGTCACAAACACCATGAAACATTAACCTGAACAAAACTTCTAATCTTCTGAGTGTATGAAAATAAATGGCAGAAGTCATTGTGACTAAAGTGTTAGCACTGCAGTCTTGCAAAATATGCAAATTTTGATACAGATAATTAAAAAAAACCTAATCCCAGCACAAAAACTTTTTATTGAAAAACTTGAGTTTTTTTTCTAAACCGGCATATTTCCATTTTTTGTAAATCCAGTTTGCGCAATTATATGGTCGCATTAACTAGACTTTAATTCTTTGAGCATAAAACACCCAGGTGAACTTCAGACCTTATATTCTCATCACTCAGTGTTTCACAGCCAACAATGAGCTTTCAAATCGGCTGCAGTGAGGAATTTTTGCTTTGTTACAGACTGGAAGCCGATGTGAGCGTCCTTGCTCATGGGAGAATGAAACATCTTTTCTAAATTGGTCAAATAAGTCAAAACTTTCAGCAAGTTTGCATGTAGATTCTTTCTTGCTGCTCCACCACCGTTAGCATGAGATGCAGACTGGCCTCCTCAGTCAGCAGTGGGACTACCTTTCATTTCCTCAGTGAGACATTTGAGTAGAGACAATGAGCCTATAATCTGATAGTGCTGTCTGTTTCCGGACAGAGCTTCAAATGGACTACAATACCATCCCCATGCTGAAGTGCACCAATAAATGATGGCAGCGATCGTCCTCTCCTATTTCAGGAAGGAGGTTAGTGACATTTATCTAACCTTGTACGATGCAGCCGTATGATGATGATACATCAAATGCATGAATAAAAATAAATTAGATTCTTAAAATCTTGTAAAAGTGTTCCCATTAAGCTGAAACCATCTTCTGAATGCTGCCAACGTAGCAAAAGGCTCACAATCATCTGCACTTCAAAGGCACCCAGCTAAAAAAAAAAAAAGGAAATGATTCAATAATTCATGAGATAGCAACTCCACACCGCTTCAGAGTTCCCATGCTATATGCGGCTCATACAGAAGAAACGGAGTTAGCATTCTGAACATTTTCCTTTTCCTCCTTCAAATCAGAAAATATATGGAGCCTAAGAGCTGAGCGATGTGTTTGTCTCCCAGCTGTGTCACAGGAGACAAAGTTTGCAGTTAAATATCGGCGTTTATGACCTTCCACTGTGTTCAGATCCAGATCAGGAGATTAGTCTTTCTGCGTGTCAGTTTGGACAGCAGCTGGTATAAAAATAAATTCAACATAATCTACAAAGGAAGTGACAGTCTATTCATCAGAACATTAGCAGGCAACAGATGCATGTTGATTTAAGATAGAAAAGTTTTTTTTTCAAGAAGTTGTCCTAAAAGGTCCAGGTTGGCCCTTTGTTAGCGACAGCACTGTATCTGTTTTAATGTTTTAATGTTCGAATACAAAAAGTTAATGGATGTCAGTCATAAAAAGCATTAAAACACAGTGGACCACCACCTAGTCACTGTTCAGTATTCGCAGATTGACTTATTCGTGCCACATAACTCCAGATAATTTGCGGAATAAATGTCCGTTTCTGGATTTTCTTGGTAGCGTCGGCTCATTGGCGCACATGCTAAAAGATTTTTTTTTCTTCTTGTATTTCATTGTAAATGTAAAAATGTTATACAATACAAAAGACACAAATAATGGTTGATTCACATTTTGTTTCACTATTTTCTTAGAAAAAAAACAACTATTACATTTATATACCTGTGAATAGTAATTAAACACGAGGGAAGATGGAGAAATAAATGAATGTTTCCCAATGAACACATGGGACACAGTCTTATCCAGTCCAATAACACCTTGAGTTAATCTCATAAAAGATGTGTATTATTCTTTTGTCTGTGATGAATCCACCAGGGGGCGCATTGATAATATAAACACGTTAAAGTCCATGTGAGTCCAATAGATAATAGTCTACTGAACTACAAATCGTTTTAACACAATTATGACAACTATTGTTAGTTATGACAATTATAGCATTGCCTAGGCAAATAGATCATTTTATAGTAAGAAGTTGTTCCATTAATATCATAAATAAATGTTGCTTATTTATAGATCTACATTTTAAGAATGATCCATATGCATTTCTTATAATGCACTTCTTTCACATATTATATTCACAAATATAATATGTGAAATGTGCAAGAATTTGCTTTAAAGTAAATACTTACAGACGTTTTTTGTAGGTATTTAGTCTGCTTTAATCCACCTGTAGTGTGTTTGTGTAGAAAGTCCGGTTGGTTTGTGGAGGTGTGAATGTGTCACCGAATTCTGATGCAGAACAAAAAAACAAACTCTGGCCCGCCCACAAATCTCGGTCTCGGTTCGACTGAAGTGAACTCTGGTGTGGTTTGAATGCGTATGTGAATGCCCAGCAGACCAGAGAATACTTCAAAAGCAGAAAATGGACTATAGCACACGGCATTCTGGGTAAATACAACCAAAACAAATATGCAAGTCTGGCGATAGCGAGAGAAATGGTTTATGGTCAGAAGTGGAATGAAAAGGAGATCAGATGAAAATATAGCTGGCTTTGTTTACATTTCCTGACGAAGGAAGTTGCACTCAGTGTCTTTTTCGTTTCCTTCAGTGGTTCCTGGTGCAGCGCCACCACAGGTGAGGAGGGGGAACAGGTTTTTCAAAACGTTTGGTTCATTTGGCACAGTGCACTGTGAAAGCAAATCGCACCAGCTGTAACAAATATTGCAATTTTGGTTCCCAATCAAACCAAGACGACTCTACTATCAGGTGTGAAAACACCCTATATTGTATTAACAAATGCTTTAGAATAACTGGTTCTATAGTCAGTATCTTGGTTTCAGCAACACTCAAAACATACATTTCATCTTCTTGAATTTCTTCCCGTCTGCTCAAATGTATTGCTGTTTTAAAAAAATCTATGCTGCTGCTGCTCCTTTGCAAAACCCCAAAAGGCAGAGACTTATAAAATACAACACTCTTAAGAACATTTTACATGCACAAAACACGTCTTAATCATCCAACAAAAACTGTTCACATCAGAGATGTGAACAGTTTGTCACATCGCAGCACCACGAGGATTCATGCAAAGACCATCAATCCTAAACAAATCGTTTGTCCCCTCATCCAGTCAGACATTTACAGAGCTCCTAAAACAACAAGCATGACTCTGCTTCATGTATAATTGATCATTACATTAAGAGTTGGCCGACATGCACGTGGCTGACATTTACCACGTAAACGAGAAGCACCTTGTGACTTCCTGGAAGCCTTTGCTCTCTGGGAAGAGGACTGATGTGAAAAAAAAAATCAATTCTGTTTTCAAGTGATTTATCTTCACGAGCGTGTGCAGGCGACTCACGACCGCTTCCTGGTTCCAGGATGATACACTTCTTCTCCAGTTTCCATCTATGTGTTGTTAGTCGTAACAATTCAGTTTTAGAAATGCAGTAGGAAATTGGCTGCGTACCGGAATTAGTTTTTCAGTTAGTCCGGGCTGATGATCAGCTGGACACAGAAACATCTGATCCTTTTTCTGGTCAGTGAATGCATCATGAATAATAATAGCCATTGGGTTTTGCTAGCAACTACACTGTTGAATGTAAAAACCGAATGAAGAACACTCAAATTTAGGATCAGTTAAGTATTTATATACAGTTTCTGGTACACCTGTACTGATGCACAGCTGATATCTGCAATCAGCAGTGATGGATGACAAAGCAGCTCGTCTTTTTCCTACTTGGGGCAAATTTTAGCTTAAAAAAACAATCTGAAGGGATGCTGGTAAAAACTATGCTTTTCTTCAAGTTGTACTAAACTTGAAGCCTATCAGCTAAATGGCATCTCAATGCTAAACATGTTGCAGCAGCAAAGATGTCTCCGGCGCTATTGTTAACGTCCACATTTCTAAAGAAAATTTTTTGAAAAGAAGTTCCATGAATGATCAGGGGTTCCTGAAACACTGGTAAACTGAATGGGTAGAACAGCATTTAGCACCAGTCTGACGTTGCGAGGTGCTACCACTCATTTTAAGTTTCAGCCTCTGTAACGAGAAGTTAGGGATTTGAAAATGGTGCCAACCTTTTGGAAAGTCTCACATTCAAGGTAAGAATCTACATACTCCAGGAATACAAATGGAGGCTGTTGTTTTAGTCATGCTAAGAGTACGATTGCTAATATAAGGTGCTAATCACCATAATCAGTCAATCTTTGTTTTGTTTTACAGCAACTGCTCTCTCGCTCAAACACATCGCTTCTGTTCCTGTTGCAAACAATTGGGGACTGCTAACAGCACCAGAATTTTATTTTTGGGTTTATTTTATTGGTGTCTATAAGTCAATGCTTTATAAAAATTGCAAACAAAATTTCAACAGGCGGAGTTCTTCTAATTTTTATTAATTCGTAAGCTAAAAAAGTAATAGCAAGCAGAAGTAAGGATAAGTTTCCAACCTCAACCAATTCAAAATGTTCTTGTTCTCCAGACCAAAAGTAGTCTCCTGGTAACAGGGAGATGTTTGAGAATTTTATAGCAACAAAAGAAGGAGCTGAAAATGCTCAGGATAGTTAGTGGGTCGGGGAGCTCAGGTCGTAAAGGGAGGCCAGACGTCATGTCAGAGCCTGTAGTGATGATAAAAGAGGTTGTGGCTTCCCTCAGGGAGTCTGCATAGGGCCACTGCAGACCTGCCTGGGGGCCTGCCATCATCTTCTGTGTCCATTCAGCAAACCACACACAATGTGGAGCATATGTCTGACTGTGAGAGGTCAGAAGACTCCCAATGATGGCCGAATGAATGGAAAAAAGGGAAGTCTGCAGATATGGAGGATAAGTACAAGCTTTCATTACTGATTTTCTACAGCTGTGATCTGATGGGAACAAGGGGCGTTTATTTATTTACTTTGTCAGATAATCTTATGAAAGATTTTTTACAATATATTCAAGTTACACTATGATTATAAATCAGCAATCAAGTGGGCCCTGCAGAGGATAGTGAGGAAGAGCTGAAGGGTTTATTGGAGTGTCCAGGATCAGGAACAGATGTTGGATCATCAACAGTTTATTATGCACATTCTGAAGTATCACATTAGAAAAAGTTGATAGTAGCACAGAACTCAGAGAAAGTCCAAATCTTCAGCTTGCACAGTGGGGAGTCTGTCCAGTTTTATGAGATTTGTCCTCCATGCTAGTTTGCAACTTCTACTTCCTGTTTACTGCAGCCATCCCGAGCTCCAACATCTGATGAAATTACAAACTAGGAAACACGTCTTATTCACATTTTTGTTTTATCTTTGTTACGGCATTTCAAAAGTTTGCTCACAATTGGCATGACAACTGAAAACATTCTGCTGATTCTGCTGCCGTCAGGTAAACAGTACAGCAAGATCAAAAACAGAACCAAGAGGCTGCTTCAGCTTTAAGATGTGAAAGTACTGAACTGCTGTTGAGAATATGAATTTGATATTGTTGCACTAATTGTGTTTTTATCTCTTTATGATGTTTTTTACACTATTATGCAGCCCAGAAAAACTTTAGCCTGTTTTGTTGCATCCTATTTAGCATGAAGCAAATCCTCTCAGAGAAGCATACCGTATTGTTCAGCTCAGCTCTTTTTCACATTTGCTCCTCTAACCACATAATCTCACCTCCTCATCTCAGGCTGCATCAGTCCTTCCTCAAGCACATCTTCAAGAATAAAGGAGTTAATCATGCACGCTCTTCAGAATTACATTTTCGTTCTGTTCGGGATAGCCAAGTTCATTTTAGATGTTCAATTTTTGCGTACATTTCACATGTCATGCTTGCCACAACGGAGCTTTTCGTGCTGACTTTAAAAGTTAAAATGCGTGGGCTGTGTTGCCTCATGTTGAGGTGACAAACTAGAATATACAGCTGAAAACAGAACTGCTGCTGTTTGGAACAGTCACAGTGACGGGCCTGATGCCAAACTATCTTCTTTTCCTCAGATTCTACATCACTGTATGATATCCATAATACAGAAGAATAAAGAACTGAACCAAAAATGGATTGATTTTGCAAATTATTCCTCCCTTAATGTACATAGCTGTCAGTGTTAGGCACAAATGCATTTAATGGTACGTTCACAAGGAGCTCTAACCTAATTAAAGGAATTTGCGACTGACTGCTGTTTTTACATGACAAACACAAACGGAGCTCAGAACGTCCTGTGTCATTAAACTGCTGTCAGCTGAGAAAGAGAAACAGCATTTTCCCTCCAAGGCGAGAGCGAGGTGACTGCCGTGTGTCCTGCGCTCGGTTCAGCCTGCTATGCATACATGTTAAAGTACGCCAACTTTTTCAAATGCCACATTCAGCGTAATTATCATTGCAAGAGACACAGAATCTCTCTCCAGTTTCACCATCCTAGCAAACATCCAAAAGGTTTTTGGACCAGAACTGACATTTCAAACTAGCTTAAACTGAATTCATCTTCACAAAAATTCTAGTTTCATTTGAAGAAAATTAACCTCCCAACATGATGGGACCACCAGAGTTTCAACCTGGGTATAGAGGTTTTTTTCAGTCATGTGCAGACATACCATTTGGACTTATGGCCCAAACATTCAGTTTGTTTCTATCCAACAATGTTCTAGGAGGTTTAAGGGTGTTGGATGTTGTTCTGCATCCATTTTCTGTCTGATTACTGTCAATTAGGGTCACTAGTACCACAAAAAGAGAAAAAAAAGGAAATAGGTGCTTTACTAAAGTATTAATTTAAGGGTGTTCCTATGTATAAATCAGTGACTTTTTATGTTGTTTTTTCTACTATAAATGTGGTGGTTTTTCACCTAAAATCACAGTGGAAGTAAGAAAATGAAAGGTTTAATCAAATTCTCATTTCTATGAGAAACCTGACATTTTAACAGGAATGTGCTGTCCTGTCACCGTATATACGTCTCCCACCTACAACAGAGAGCTCAAAGCACTTCGACACCTCCAATTCTCCTCTTAGACCGTCCTACAGGTAAGCATAGCTGAAGCAATAACTGATAATTTCATGTTTATATATTGGTTTTTTTTCTTAGCTGATTTTCTTGTTAAACAGAATCAGAATTTTACTAAAATAAAATGTGAGAACGTAAGCAAAACTATGAACGTCAGTAAACTCCACTAAACTTGGAACTAATTCTTGGTAATAAGGATCTTGCACAACACCAAAGACACTCAGAAACAAACAGGCATCACTAACTGTGTATGTAAACCCCAACATAAGTTTTAGTGTAGGTAAAGTCCTACTCATTTCCTCGGCACCATAGATCATCTCTCTTAACCTCTGACACAATCTCTAACTTCGGCTTTAGATTTAAATCGTTCACCCAGAAGAGGCCGGTACCACAGTCAGGGTGACTGGAATAAGGAACAAACATACCTTTCTTTGATTAAACTGGATGAACATATAACTAGGCATGCTATGAGAGAAAATTAAACAATTTCTTAAACCTTTAGAGCCATGTGGCCCCAAAGAAAATATACACAGCCATGAAATTAATCAGGTTTTCATTGCAACTAATTCATTGATGAAGTGATATTATTTTATATAGATATCTTTTTGCTATCTTTAACGTTCTCTTGTAGAATGTATTAATGAAGAAATAAAATATAATGAGGAGTATATTTGAACAAAAAAAAGTCATTTCTAAGTAGTTTCTAATTGGTGCAATGTGATTCTAACATGGCGATATTTTTGCTTTACTTCTAAAGTTCATATATTTATACTTAATGTCTGTATGCTGAGTGTCTAGTCAAATTCCTTGATTGTGCTCGCAATGTTAGCCAATAAAGCCGATTCTGAAATGACTGATTGTGAAAATGTTCACAAATGCAAGGATATCTGTTTGCTTCTTATTTTAATAAGTTAGCAGCCTTTTCTTTATACTGCTACACTTTACTTGTCATCATACTGTCAGGGCATTAAATGGATATGTTGCACATACTATAGGCTGGGATTTTTAAGAGTCTCCAGGACAGCAGGACATTTGCATACTGCATTTTTGAAAGCTTATAAAATACCTTGCATTGAGCTGTTCTAATTTATTATATTTTCATGAAGTCAAAAAATATGCAATTAAAATCATTGTCTCAACCTACCTCTAATATAATTATAACTAATCAACTAATTATTCTAACTTTTTTATATATATGGATGCAGACATTTCTAGAAATGGTGTTATATGGAACCGTTTAGAGAAGAAAGTACACAACTATCATTTATTTGTAACTTTTATCAATAAAAAGAAGCTGAACATCCTCTAAACCCGCCCTGGAAGCCTCACATTCAGGCAGGGAGTCATGACTTCATGCCTCCTGACTAACCGGCATGACAGCTGCTCTTTAACATGTCAGTAACTAACACAAGGGTCCTGACGTCCCACATGGGTTTAGAAATAAGTATTTACAATTAAATTTTAACACTTAGATATAAAACAGTAATTCTTGCTGCTCAAAAAGCATGAGAAAATTTCTTGGTAAAATATGAAGCTAACATTTACATCTCTTATAACCATAGACAACTGACTAATTCCGACACTTTTTTCGGTCTTTTTAATTTTTGCAAACATTTTTATGAGTATAATTATTTATTTCCCTCCTCTGTTCCACTCTAGTGTTGTGTCGAGCACTATTTAAGGATGAGCAGCTAACCGGAGAGATGCCGCGTCTGACCGGTCCGCCACTCCTCCCAGCGATAGAGCTCTCCCAGCGGCCGTGTCCCCAGCTGCACCGTCCCCCCCTTTGCCTTTACACACACACACACACACACACACACACACACACACACACACACACACACACACACACACACACACACACACACACACACACACACACAAGAGCCATACGTTGTTCGGGTCCTGCTACTTACGCCCTGTGTCTGGAGAAACCCATGGACAACAGCACGTCCAGGTTGGAGCTGGATTTCATCGAGCCCGGTCGGCTCTGGCGAAGCCTCCGGGGGAGAATTTTGCTGTACAGGTCCTCCTTGGCCGCCATAGTCCAGTCCTCCACCGGCGTCAAGCAGTCCTACCCCGAGTCCGTTACAGCTCACGGTCAGACCCGCGGTTAGTCCATGAGCCTCGGCAGCTGGTCCGCATGAGCTGGAGAGCTGAGGCAGCGGGAAGCACTGAGGGGAGCGGAGCTGCGAGCAGCGCTGTGCGGCTGCTTCTCCGCCCACTGGAGGAAACTGCGAATGAGATCCGATAACCGAGCCTATAGAATCCGGCGGAGTGGACACACAAAACTACACTGGTACAACAGAACCAAGAGAAAGATTGCAGCTACATCCAGCCATCTTTAGAAAGGACACAAGAAAACACAGCATGGTATTATGTATTTTTAATTTCAGTATAAAATTATAACTTCTAAAAATATATCTCACATTATAGAAAATAATTACATAATTTTACATTGTTGCTGCTGATAATTTCACCAACTCCACCTAATTTCCCCCCCCTAGCTGTGCAACTTGTTTTTTATTCTAGATGCAGAGACACTGGGAGCCTCATTAACTATTAGTTTAATTCATTTCCAAGCGTGGATCATGATCTGCTGCTCATTGTTACAATACGGCCAACCAGAGTGTGCTGGGCCTAACAACGGGACTGCTACTCTGCTAAATGGTGTTGTGCAGTGGAACATTTCTTGTACTGATCAGCAGTGAGCTGGGTCAGGTTAGTGAAGGCCTCCAACGGAGCTGGCAGATGGGATGTACGGTGAGATGACACAGAAGACGCAGCCTGCCTCCTGGAAAGCCTGCCTCATCTCCACCTAGTGGCAAAAAAAGAGACTGCATCAGACACAGAGGCGCAGTGGCCTCACACATCAACATAGAACCCAGGACACACAGCCCATCACACAAGGCTGTGTTGTTGTTTTACGGATATAAAATATATCAAGGAGTCATAATTGTCAGTGTTTCTCTTCCAGACTATGACAGGGTCTTTAAACGTTGCATTCGTTGTTGGGTTTGATGAATCACATTTGAATATCACAATGGGATGCAAGGTTGACACAGACATTAAACCTCTCTCTGTCTGATATTAAATCAGACTATACCTGTTCCTGTTTTAGGTCATATAAATCAGAAGAATAAGAGAATTTAATAAAAACTTTTCATACGTTCCCAAGTATTTGGTAGAATTTACTAATAAATTATAAGAACTGGGTCAAATGTTTTGGTTTGTTTTTCCTTTAGAAGCTTCAGATAATAGTTAGCTGGTATTTCAGCACATTCCTCCTGACAGAGCGGCTGTACCTGAGTCAGGTTTGTATGCTCAATTGCTTGCACATGGCTTTCAACCTTTGACTTCCTATGTCAGGGTCATCGTGCATTTGGAAAATTCATTTGTGCCCAAATTTTAACTTCCTTCTTAATTTATTGAGATTTTGCTTCCATGTTACCACAAGATGTTCTTTCTTTATGACTTCCTCCTGCAATAAAACACTTACACAAAATGACGCTGCCAGCCCCGTCCTCAGGCTGTAAGCTTCTCCATTTCTCCTCCAAATGTGATGATGGCCATTTAGGCCACTTCAATTTGGCACGTCTCCATAAGTTACGGTTTCTGTCCCTGAGTGCTTTTGCAAAGTGCAATCTGTGTTTTTTATGCCACTTTAGGAGCAATGACTTCTTCCTGTCTGAGCGGCCCTTCAGCCCATGTTTGTGCAGGACACTTCACTGTGGATAACCAGTCTGTTACCAGCATCAGCAGCATCTTCACAAGATCTTTTGCTGTTGTTCTGCTCTTTTCATACTCTTAACATGCTCATCTCTGGGACACGTCTCCCTCCAGTTCCTGGACAGCGTGGCGTCTGGACATTCTCATGTTTCTAATATAACTCTTTGACCAGATGACCTCAGAACCTTCAGGCATTTTGAAACTGGAGGAACCAGACGTCTAGACGTCTCTTACTGATATCTCGCCCGTCCTTCCTTCATGACACATCATCGCCTGAGTTTTTACCAAATTGACGAAAATGGTGATTATTAACTAGCAGTACTAAAGTCGCACCCACAGTGAAGACGGCTTTTAAAATTACTTAACAATAATTAGCTTCATGGCAAACAACATCATTTTACTTTTCTAGCTTCTGTAAGCAACTAGCTGGGCTACAGAGCTAACACTATTGCAGGGGTGTGAAACTCCAGTCCTCAAGGGCCACTATCCTGCAGTTTTTAGATGTGCCACAGGTACAAAACACTGGAATGAAATGGTTAATTACCTCCTTCTTGTGTAGAGGCCTGCTAATGACCTAATTAATCTATTCAGGTGGTGCAGCTGAGGCACATCTAAAAGCTTTTTAATATTGCTACAATGTGACAAAGTCAAACAGTTCAATCATCCTCAGCTGTAATTGTGGAGAAATGGACGTCCCTCCTTTAGCTGAGGGTTCTTTCCATGTAGGATAAGTGGGTATAGACAATGGATGGGAGGATTTGGTCCTTGTGTGAATTATTTGTTGCCTTCGTCAACTTGAACCATTTTCTGTTCAACAATTAAAAAATGAGCTTCAGTCCTCAGAGTAAAGGAGAACAGCCTTACCAGCCTGACCTGGTCCAGACACAGGCCCACCACGGCCCCCCCACTGCCGGGGAGCTTCACTGCTGAGCCAAACTGTCAGATCAGACAAAGTGTTCATTAATAAATGTACGGTGGGTGCTCTTGAGGGAGTTCAGTTTTCACCTCCTAACACCCACCTGCCTCGCCAGCTGAACCATCCTGAGGTTCCCAGGACCCAGACAGTCATCAGTGTAGATAGACCTGGAAACCACATTACTATCAGATCAGGCAGCTGTAGAATCTAAGCATTTATTTAGAAAACAACAAATATTAGAAAGTAACAAATATTCACTTTGATATGATGTAGAAGATCATCTATCATAATGAAATAACACTACAACGGATTAGTACAAGAGCCAGGCTAAGAAAAAAGAAATTAAATTACAAAGATAAAGTCATAATATTGAGAGAAAAAAGTAATATGATAGTAAGCCATAATAATAAGAGAATAATGTCATACTACATGAATAAAGTCGTAATAATACAAGAAAAAAGTAGTAACACCATGATAGTTTTAATACTAATAGAATGAAGTAACAATTTCATGATCATTCCTATATGAAAATAATTTAAAAAAATGAGGAATATTGAGCATCTTGTGAAGTTATACTTCAATATCAGTTTTACAAATATTGACTTTCCGTTTTCAGGAGACGGATTAAACTGAACTCCATGGCTACGTTTAAAGTTTGTTGCTTCATAATCCTGTTTGCTTCAGTTCTCTGGTGAACCTCAGGTCCTCACACACCAGCTGCAGTTACACACACTTTACATCACACAGGTGGACTCTTCCCATTAGCTCCAAATAGAAATGGTAGAATTTGATTTTATTTAGGAGTATTAAACTGGGTGAATACAAAAGCACACATATTCATATGTTTATTGTAGCAAAAATGTGAATATTGTTTTTCTCCCATTTTACAGATATGAGCTACTTTATGTTGGTCAAGCACATAAAATCCCAATAGAATCAGTTTCTTATAAAGAACGCTGCCTATTGCATCTTTGCATAGTAACAGCATGCTAAGAGTCTCCTGCAGATGTGACAAACACTGTATAGGAGGCCAGAGAACCCGGGTTACCTGCGCAGCTCAAAGTTCTGGTCCATCAGTTGGGCCAGACGAGTCCAGTCTCTCTCTTTAATCGCTGACCTGATGAAAGAAAAACATCAACAAAAAAAAGTCCTCAGGTCTGAGTTTGGATCTATAAATGAGCTCAGACCCGACTTATCCACGCTGAAGCTAAAAGTCAGAAAACAAGTGAGATTTGTTTATTGCTTCTCACTGAGCAAACTGCTAACATACCATCACCAACAGAATCCAGGAACAACACATTTCTCTCTACATGTTTGTCATACGTCATGTGCATAAACATGATCGGATGTAGTTATTATCACAATGAGGATGACTTTTCTTCACTGTGAAATATTCAGTCCTACATTAATTTTGTTTTTAAAAAAACTAAAATATACTGTCAAGAATTACCATAAATACTCCTGAATTACTTCACATACTCAGCCCCACTTTAATAGAAACACCCTGTTCCCAAAAAACTAAAATATGCTGAATTATCATAAATATTCTGTCCCAAATTACCTTAAGTGAGATGTTCAAATGATCTGAAACATGCTATGCTAACTTACCTTAAAATTTAGTCCCACTTTACTTAAACCACACCATTCCTTAAAGCCTAGAATACACTGTTATTAATAACCATAAAAACTCTGCCCCATTTTACCTTAAATATTCAGTTCCATGTTATTTGAAGCACAGCGTTTAAAACACCTTAAATATTCTGTCCCAAATAGTCAAAAAGAAGCTGTATAAAGTTACCTGAAGACACCCTGGACCAAATTACTAAAAATATGTTGTTTGAAATTAGGTTAGCGTTCTTACCCACACAGCACTCAAAAATTATCCAAAGAAAATTTACCAAATTCAAAAATCTAAACAGAATTTCTAAACAATTTTTTTCTGATCCATTGTTAAAAAGTAAACATTTGACATTATTATCGTCTTGCTGATCGTTTACCAATGTGTCATGTCAACTCATTGATATCATGTGATTCCAAGAAAGTATATTGGAAACTTAATCTTAATTATGTGTTGTTCCAGTAAGGTAAGGTAATTGTATTTATGTAGCACATTTTCAGCAACACGGTAATTCAAAGTGCTTTACATGAATTAAAGGGAAATACAAACAAAATAACAAACCAAAGGAAAGAAAAAAGAGGAAAGAAAACTAATCTAATGTTGTTCTAAAGTGTGTAAACTAAGTGCTCCTGTTCAGGGTTGCTAAGTACCTAATTCCATTTCTAAATAGTGAGTACTCTACAGTTTCTGATAAAAATAGGCTAAAGAATGACTGATCTAATTTCTTTTCTGGGTTAAAGTGAGTACTCCACAATTCTAAGTTCGTTCTAAATCCTTTTCTGGGTTAAAAGTAATATAAACTAAGCAGTGACTGTTCCTGTTAAGTATTTCTGGATTCCAAGTTCGTAGTTATTCTAATTCTAATTCTGATTCTGATTCTATTTCTGGGCTGTATAATATTGACCTAAATAGTGCGTACTCCACAATTTCTGATATTACTAATAAACTAAAATAATCCTTTTCTGGGTTAAATAGGGGGTACTTCACCTAAAACAAAAAAGAGGAAAGGACACATTAGGGCAAATGGCAACATTCAGACAAAACAATTGGCAAAACAAAGACACGAGTGAAGGCGATGACGTCAAAGAGCCATGAAACCACGTTAGTGAGCCCCTGGCAAAGTCCGATAAAGATGTTGTAATCAAGACATGATGTCCTTAGGAGCGTTCAGCTTCGCAACTCCATGGATACAGGAGGGGGTGAGGAGGGAAGAGCGTTGTGTTTACATATCTTTAAGGAGATTAGAAATATGCAGCCCTTCCAAGGCCACATGGGGAAAGCCAATTCAGAAACAGAATGTCTTAGGTCGGCAAGATTATAAATTTCAATCTTCCCAAAAGTCTCTCCGATACATCTCAGTTCCCAATCATCCAAATTAGTTTGGTCGTTCCACTGAACCGAAACTAGCAACTTCTCCAAGATGGATTCCATCCTGTTGGTGAGTTTTAGAGTCCTCGTCTCTGTCCACACCAACAGTCTGAGTGTTCACTAGTTTGGCCAAGTCAGTCACAAATTTGTCGACAAGCCAGGAATCCACAAGCTCCAAACAACAGAAATCCTGTTATGAATAAATCCAGGGTGAATCCTGCCGGTTGTGTCCCCGCAGGACAAGAGGGCTCTCCTGAGAGATCAGTTGACCAGATCCATAATTTGTAGATTTGGAGGATGTGCAAAGAAAGGCTCCAAAAATATAGAAAAAGACGGGACAAAAACAGAGAAACCAGGGCAGGCATGGGCAGGGAGGAAGCAGAGGAAAGAAGCGTTCGCCTTCATCGAGAGCAAGAGTACAGTACAGCTGAATTCATGGTGTGTGACTTATGTGATTCAATATACCAAAAAAATGCAAATCAGCAGCTTATTACTGCAGCTATCATTCATCATTTCTAATATCAGTACCAGATTGGAGTTTAAGATAAAGTATAGTGAGGCACCAGTCTGAGTCATTACTGTAACTTTATGTGACATCCTAGCTGAAACTTCTTCCCCCAATCGGAGCTTAAAAATTTTGATTTCATAAAGAAATAATGTAATGCCCTATACCATATCATAAGTTATTTACAGGACAGAAAATAATAATCTTTAGATTTTGAGTGGCAAACACTTCTTCCAATACTTAGGATTTTTTGGTGAGGACCTACCTCGCCTGGTCTGTGAGCTCAGCAAAGGTCTTCATGGCCTCGACAACCACTGGTTCCCCTGCAGGTAGACAACCAATATGAAAGCAGTTCAAGAAGAGCAGCAAAGGGGTTTTCAGTTTAAAGGTTCTCAAAGTAGTATTGTTTGAACTTAAAACAATAAAGTCAAGGAATGGTTAAAAAAAAACATTCAGTTTGGCAGCTTACTTTCTGTAGGAAATACAAGCATGCCAAACTTTACTGGTCTTTTATAAATCAGTATTCAAAAAGCGCCTTAAGAGACGAGAGTCATTCCCCTCCTACTCCAAACAACCACACACAAGCTGTTGGACTGGAAGACGCACCGCTGAGCCAACGCTGCCGGATGTTGCTATGGATACGTCCAGAGTCGCTGGGGTCACTCAGGTAGGCCAGCCAGAACCGTGGAAGGTCACTCATGTCCATAGAAGCGTAGTTCCCTGAGAGAGGACAAACCCCACAGGAAGAATTATCCACTGCAGCACCTTGTTCCTTCAAGATCCACCTGACAACGAGCCAAACAGCAACGGCAACAGCAACTCTTACAACATGACATAAGGATACATTACATAATGCAGTAGTTAAAAGTAAATTATATTCAAAGTTATATTCTGTGTCTAAAACCGTTTTATGAAACTACCACATTTCATCTGTTTACTTATTGACATTAGTACCGTAGCCTTGCTCATCCATGAGCTTCTTGCTGAAATCCATGTAGACCAAACCTTCATACACCTGCAAGGACAGAGGGACCATGTTTCCTGTCAGTGTTGTTCCAAACAGGTTCTCAAACCTCTTAGAACAAGTCCCACTTCATTATATAACAACTACCATACTGGCAGACACTTAGAAACGGCAGTACCTTTCAGTTCGTATGAAACAAAAACATTTTAAATAAGTGGTACTGCTGCTTTGATGAAAAGAAGTAGCTTAGCTGCACTGAGCACAGCTTCTAAGTTCAAAATTGGAAAAATAAGCAGGAAAAAAAAAAAAATTGGAATTCCAGGTAGATAAAGTTCGAGCTATATCCGCAACCATTTGGATTATTAAAAAACACACACTTTGGCATAAAATCCACACAAGATGTTTCTTTAGTGTTTGAATGCATCTAATATCCAGAGAAACACATTGTTATTAGCTAGTCTTGTTAACTGTTAGCCTGGCCACATAATTAGTGAATCCTATTGCTTTTCCCAAGCTGCTATTGGAATATAGAAAAACTTGGAAGCAATGTTATTCCCAGATTTGAGATCCATCTTCAGGAGTAAATGAAATGGAGAATCTGGAGAAAACAGAAGCCTGCTCCCAGTTTACTGTTGACCACTTCACTTCCTGAACGCTGTCCGCAGCAGATCACTGAGTATCTTCTGTTTGAAGTCAAGATCAGCCTATTCATCTACATAAAAACCTAAAGTTTTAGATTTTTATATATTTTGTACACATGTATGATTCTCCATTTTGGCTTCATCTGTGGGCTTAATAAATAATGACAAGATGATATTGGTGTGGTGGGTTTTTTTCACTTGAGTTAAAATATATTTAGGAAAATTTTATCAGATCAATATCAGAATTGACAGAGGGTTTACATTCTTTTCACCATTACTGTCGAAAATTCCCTAATCCTTCTCTTGTAAATAACTGATTTCAAAAATTTCACCGGGGGTTCACTGACCTGCACCACTCTGTCCTGCAGGCCAGCCGTGATGAACAGCTCATCGGTCTCCACACTCAGGATGAAGTTGGCTCGGATCGGTTTGGGAAGATCCTTCAAAACAACAAAAAAAGAAAGTAGAGTAAAACTCAGCAGTCTGCTCTAATCCATCTGATAAGCAGGATAAGAGCGGTCGTGGTTTTATGCTCTTACATCGTCAGTGATGTTGTAGAACTCCATGAGACACTTCAGAGTAGCTGAAACTATGGCACTGAGATGGTAGAATGATAGTAGAAAGTATTTATTCTGCTCAGAATGAAAATGATTAAATAGGAATATGTGGGAAACAAACTATATACCTGCTTCCAGCTAGGCCCTAAACAGAAAGAGAAAGGGTTTCATCAGAACAACTGAACATGTTGCTACATAACCGGTGCTAATCATGCAGTGAAGCACCAGTTGTTCCGTCTGTCTGTACCGATCCTCACCACTTGCCGAGGAATGTTGGTGTCATACTTCAGGGTGAAGTTCTGCTTCGTTAAAGCAATGCTGCAGCAAAAGAAAGTCAAATAAGAACTGAGTGTAGCAATGCTAAAAAAGAAGTTCAATGAATAAGAGGAAAATGTTATCAGTAATTTTGAGAATTTTCTTCCAGGAGGTCTGAGCAGCAAACATGTTTTATGTCGTTTTCAGAACTCTGTAAAACAAATATGAAGTTTCTGTGCTTTGGTTGGATTACATTATTTTATGAATTTGACAAGCTGTTTTATGCTTTAACAGCAGATGCTGTATAGCAACAACAGTCTGGGACAGGTTAGCACAGCAAAGCTTAGCAGTTAGCTTAGCTTGGCTGCTAGCTTAAGAAAAAGCATGATGGATGCAGAGCTGAGTTTTCTTGTTAAATGTAGTGCTGATCATTTTGTTTATTTATACTTTATGTAAATTAAAAAAACAAGAAAATTATGAAATGGTTACGTGAGAAAACATTAATAATAAAAATTGATAAATGGAAAGAAACGTTCTGAGCTGTTGATTTTAATTATTTGTGAATTAATCGGTGACACAGAAATAGTTTAATCCAAAGTGAAGTGTGATTCTTATTTCAACTATGTTTAAAAATGGACTTTTTACTACTTGAAATTCAAAACAAAACTAAATTTAAAATATTTTATTGATTCCAAAGGGAAATTAAATAAATCAGATATTTGTCCTTCCATGGAAGTGCCAATAATGGTGAATGTAGTGAAAATAAGTACACAGACATATAAAACGAACAGAATTTGAAGCAATCCAGACTAGACAAACTTTACAACGCCACCAGAATAAGGGAGCTAACAGCCTCACCCTCGTTTGGAGCAGAACTGGTAGAACTTCTTACACGTAGCCTGCAGCAGCCGCAGACCTCCCAGGTACCTGCAAAATTCACAACAGAAGCAGAACTGTTTGTATGAACGGGATCAACGCCATCCTGTAGCTTGGCCCATATCTAGGGTCCCTCACCCCTCCCTCCTGCTGATGCAGAACAGATCCTGCAGACTGCCAAACTCTGTGGGATCATTCAGTGGGTGAGGGACTAAAGCCTGGAAACCACAAAGAGTTAGCATTTCAATTCAACGTGCCGCCAGTGAAGGTGGTCTATGGAAAACGGCGTGTTACCAGAATCTGACTCTCCACCAGAGTAACCTCAGCCCAAAAGTTAGAGATGGTCATGGCGATGGTTTTCCCATTGAAACCATCTGAGGGATTTCCCATTAATCCAACCCTGTGATTCAAGATGAGGAAATCTGTATTAAGAACTTCATCTTGATGAGTTTTAACATTCTAAGAAAAGAGTGACGTTTCACACCTGGCTGTCCTACCTGGCATATGAGCGGCATGTGATTGGTTGAGCGGGGTTGTCCTGTTTCTTGGTGGAGTAGTGAGTCAGCCACTTTGTGTAGTCTGACAAGCCCTATCAAAATAAAGAAGTTTCTCAGATGCTTTGGGAACTTTATCATAACTGAATTCTTAATGTTTAAGCGTTACTTAGATATCTTCCCAGAGTTCATTAGCACAGAAAGAAAAATCAATTACTATTACTGAGGTAGCATTTATAAAAATAGTTTTATTAACATATCTGTTAAAACTGTCACTATGTCGTCACAGATTAATATAAGGCAGATAACGTGAAAAAAAGAATAAAAAAGAAAAATCAAGCTCCTCTGCCTCCTCTCTGTTCCTACTGCCACCTGCAGAAATACAAGTCAGAAACAACCAATCAGAGCCAGGAGGAGGGTTTAAGCGCCGTCAATCTTTCTCTTGTAAGCGCTGCTCGCACCCTCTTCTTTGCTTGTTGCTATGCTACAGCTAGTTCACCAGCCTGTGGTGAACGCTCAAATGCTCAGGCTAGTTAGATTTGCCATCGATGACGGCGGATAAACAGTCTTCCTGGAACATTTGCAACGCATACACAAGAGTGATTGACAGCGCTAAGACCTTCCTCCAGGCTCTGATTGGTTGTTTCTGACTGGAAGTGGCGTATTTTTGCAAGTGACATAAGCAAAGGAGCTCAATTTTTTTTTTTTACAGATTATAATATTAAAGCATACTTCAGTCAAAACAAATGTATTGATATACAAAATGTGTATATTTCTACATAGAAAAAAGCAACAGACTATTTACAAGAATTTTTCCTTAAGTTTTTGAATTTAAGTTTGTTGGGAGAAGTGATGGTTATAAAGTCTAACAGCTGCTCAGAGGAAGGATCTGGGATTATGCTTCTTTGTGCACCTAGGATGCAGCAGTTTGAGCTTTCCAGTTCTGAGGGTTAGGTGGGGAGACGCAACGTTAAACCTGTTTCAGATCCCAGGAACAGATACAAACCACTTGTCCAATGAGCTGGAAGCCGGTAGGAAGCTTCATTCCAAACACGTCCAGCTGCTTCTCATTGATGAGCCACTCCTGGGAACAAAGGCGGGACAGGACAGCATGTCAACACTTCTTCCTAACTTCACGACAAACAGCTGAAGTCAGAAAACAGTGCGGCTCAGGTTGAAGTGACACTTCTCTAGAAGTTTCTTCCCACAGCAGCCGGCGTGTGACCAGTGCAGAGAAGATGTGGTAACACACACACATGCACACACACACACGCAGGCACAGGCACACACACGCACACATACATACGCAGTCACACGCACAGAGGACATGACTTCCCTTTCTGCTGCTGTGTGTGTGGACAGCTTTTTGGTCTGTTTGAATACAAAAGCAGCTCCAACAGTTCTTGATAAGATTCGAGTTATAGGAACTGAGAGTTAAAGAGTTGACCTGGTTAGAACAGGAAGAGTCCTGCAACACTTGGTTTAAACCTCTTTTATAGCTTATGCAGAAGAAAAGTTTTTATTTCCTGTTTGTGATGTTTGTTTTTTCATGTCTACTTAAATAAAGGGATATTTTAAATAACCAAAAACATATCCCTATAGAGTTAAAAAAAATTTCTAGCAACTATTATAGAAGATAGAATGCTTCTATCATTCTATAATGATAGAAGCATTCTATCATTAGAATGCTTCTAATGATAGAAGCATTCTATCATGCTTCTATCATGAAGCATGATAGAAGCATGCTTCTATCATGCTTCTATCATGATAGAAGCATGATAGAAGCATGATAGCATGATAGAATATGGTTTGAACCATTGCTCAAACCATATTGAGCAATGGTTTGCTCAATATGCAAACCATTGTTTGCATATTGAGCAAACAATGGTTTGCTCAATATGTTAACAGCAGGATGGCAGCAACTGTGGTACTCGTGTTTTGTTAAATTAATTATTTCTTAGCATGTGGTTCCTTTTACATTGAATAAATGAACTTAGACGTTGGTGTTTTGTTCTAAGTGGTGCAACAGGAAGTGAACTTAACTTTTTATGCTGTGAAAATAGGAAGTCATAATAAAACTACAAACCAACCAAATGAACATCACCTACGAACCCAGAATAGTCCAAAGGTCCGCTCCGTGGTTCGAGTCTGCAGGCTGAGAAAGTCGGACATGTAGGACAGCGTGTCTCTGCGGACGCAGTAGAACACCACGCTGGCCAGTCGGGACACTGTCCGTCCTTCCTCGGGTTTCTCCAAGAAGCGAGTTATCCTGGTTCAGAAGCCGAATGGGTTAAAAACAGGAAGAAGCTGGAAGCTGAGGTCCATAGAACAATCCTCACCTGTGGGTCTTTGGACAGACCTCCACAATCCCCCTGGAGCTGCTCCGCTCACCTTCCTCCAGCTCATAGTAGATGATCAGCTCTCCAGGCTGAAACACACACAAGAGAATGAATAAAAACCAACAATCAAACAGAACATAAACAACTGCTCCAAAATGGAGGACCTTTGACTGCCAAACCCACATCACTACCCTCCACCACAACTGGTTTGTGGAGCTTGTGCTGAGATGTTGGGTTTGGTTTTGCACTATGGTCAAACGTCCCCACACTGGTCTCTTGTGTCCAACGGATGCGTTTGCAAAAGTCTTGTGGTCCTTTAAAAAGCAACTTCATAGGTAATGCTGCCATATTCTTCAGAGAAAAAAAACACCATAAAACAACCTTTATAAACAAGCCACACCTGTTAGTCTTTTTCAACTTGTCCGGTTGTTTAACTGTCCAGGCTGAGATGGAACACTTGGGTTTTTTGTGATTTCTCTTGGCATTGCACGATCCAACCTTGGGGTCAATTTGTTGGAACATCAACTAATGGGAAGACTGACACTTGTCTAAAATATGTTTGGCTGAGTCGTGAATAAACTCTCAGTGGAATTATGGACTATTTGGAACTTCTGAGACTGATGCACAGCAACAACTGCTTCTAAAGGGTCATTGCTGATGATTTTCACCACAATGGCCTTGTTTCAACACACACCTATCTGCTGCAGAGCAACAACTATGTTTTAAAGAAGAGGCTAAGCTTGCTGATGATTCATAAATCAAATAAGTATCGAACTATTTACCATACTAATGAATGTGCAAGGGTGTACTTGGTGTTTTCCAATGAACTCATTCACGTTCTTTACGTTTTCCTTTTTTGTGTTTTCAGTTTAACATTAAACAAGATGAGGTTGCAGCGGGAGCGACTCCGACATCCCTAGTTATGATCAACTTTGTGTTTCAATATGGCCGCTTGTTCCCCGCATCAACAGTATAAGATGTGGAGAAAAACATTTTACCAGACACAGATGTATAAGTGCGTCTAAAATCATTTCCGTGTAGCTACTTCAACTATAAACTGAACAAATTAAAAGTGGTGCTTGCTAATTATGAAAAGTAAAGCTTAAAACTAGAAAATTTCTGAAGAAATTTAAACGGGGCCTGCCAAAGTGTGCCCGTCGGTTGGAACCCAGTGTTCTGATGTTACAAATTAGCATCAATGCTAAAGTAAGCTGCAATGTACTCAATAGCATGTGGAGAGTCACAAGCATGTTGAGTAAGACGGGCTTATGCCATTCAGGATGTTGAAATTAGTGTACAGGTTAAAATGAGCCAAATTGCTAACATTAGCCTAAAAGCTGTCAGTAGCATGTGGGGCAATACTCCATTCAGTGTACTAAGCATGGCTAATAAATAAGAAAAATAGCTAAAAGCTTTTTTTTTTTTTTAGGGAAAAGGCTAATGCTAATGGGGGACAGTGAAATGCTAATGCTTGTGCTAATATTTGTGCTAAAGTTTGTGCTAATGGTAATTCACTGCCTTGCACATCAAGGCAGTGCACTAACCTGAGAGACAAAGATATTAACGGCAGGATAGTAAAGGCGGGTAGTGCACCGACTAATAGCACCGCCTAAGGCGGAATATTTAGGAGGAGTATTTAGGCTTTTATTTTGAAATTTCCAGTAAACTTTATTTTTAAATGTCTACACTAATTGTAGTGACTGCTTAAACGGTTCAGTGTAAGCCACTATATTGTTTAACAAGCTTCCGTTTTCTTTCGTTGACCTTCATTAGCTTAGCTCTCAGTTGACGCGTTTCTGTCCCACAATATGCCTTTGTGCATCTTTCAGTGAATTAAAGAAGTACTTAAAACATCCATACAAAGTCTGACGAACTTTACTTTTCTTTGAGCAGATGTTACAGATGATTCTTTAATCTTGCACAGCATTCCACATGTAAAGTAACCCAACAGTCAAAAACTGTGTAGAGCTCAGTTGAATGCGCCACATTCAACTTCCTTTCGTAAACTAAAGTGCACACACACACAGCACTTTTCACAAAATTTCAATTACGTCCATTAGATGGCGCTTTTCTGCAAAAACATAATGAAATGGAATCTTATTAACAAAATATCTAAATATGCAAACAACATACACAATAATAAACAATGTTACAAACTGACATTTTTGGCTCTTACACTAATCCTCTCACTAACAGTGGTTGGATTAAATCAGTTATAAATAATGCCCAAAACATTCTGCCATGTCTGTAGTTCTAACATTCTGCTCAGCCTCCTTCTGTAGTAACTCAGAGTTCCACCATCATTGTAGTTCTAAACTGCCAGCCCTCCTCTCTAGTAACTGATTGTTCCGCCATTAATGTAGTTCTAACCTTCAGCCATCATTGTAGTTCTAAAGCGCAGCTCTGCCCTCAGCCAACTGTCATGTGTGTGAGACAGAAAGGTGGAGAAAGAATTCAATCTTTGTGAGACACCCAGTCAGTTTCTCTGAAAAAGCAGTCCGAACAACTCCTTCCCATTCAGGAACCGTGAGACGTATTCGAAAACTGTTTGAAGGGTGCGAGAGGGCTATTCCTCATCTTTGATAGTACTGCAATTCATATCTGTACCTCATTCACGGTAATATAGCAGCAATGAGAGAGAGAGATGGTGTCATCATGACCGACTTTCATACCAACAGAGCGATATTTGTGGGCGTGAGGGCGAGTTAAAAACTGTTTTGGGGTCAGAAATCCACTCCGTTTCTCACTCTAGTGGAGGAATATTGCGCAAGGCAGTGCACCAGCCTGGGAGATTTTTATTTTATGGAAAAGACTAATATTAGTGCACTGCCTAAGACAGTGCATTAACTTGAGAGCAATATTGAGGCTTTTATTTTGAAATTTTCAGTAAACTTCATTTTAAAGGGGCACAATAATCCCATGTGTAATAGTGGTTGGGTTAAACCTGTCATATAATGCCCGAAACAGCAATTACTTGTGAAAAAATATGAAGGCTTTTATTATGTAGGGTATGTGATGCTCTCATTTCAACAGTCCATTGTAATTGTCAGTTAAGAGGTATCAAGTTTCATGAGTCATTTGGTACTTACTTCTTTTGCTGATCTGCCATATTGTCTGTATTAAGTATTCCGTCAAGGTGCCATTTCTATATTTCTAAATGTCAGATCAGCCTTCTGTAGTAACTCAATATTTCACCATCACTGTAGTTTTTAATTGCCTGCTCAGCACCAATATCTGAGGTCATAATGTTCAGTTCCAATTGTGTCAATGACATCAGCAGTGATGTCATCACCCCGGGCAAAGTATAGGGGGGAATAGTGATGACAGTTCTGGGGACCCTGACCAACAGGGTGCCCTCCACATTTAATTTATTTATTTATTGTTCATAGAAATTGAAAAAAAAATTGGGACCCTGTCAATTACAAAATTAATCATATTGTATTTTCAAAGATTGTTTTTAGCAGTAAAAATTTAATGTTCCCTCTCCCAGATCAAAAAATACACATCCATAAATGCCCTGAACCCCCGCTTCCCCTGCATGAAATGGTTGTTCCTGCTTGGAGCGCTTCACCATGATGCTGTTCCACTGCAGATAGTGGAAAACATGAACAACTGTGGCAGTTACTATGCTGCTAAGAAAAGTAATAAAGTCAAGTTTGCAAAAAAATAAAATAAAATAGAGAGAAAAAGGCAAGAGTCTCAATTTATAGCTCAGTTTTTCTCCGAGAAGTGGGTAGACTGTGTAAGATTAACAACCATTTAGCATAGTTAGCTTAGCTACAGACTACTGATTACCTCCATTTCACTAGCATTTAATGAATTAAGGAAAAAATTATCAACATATTCATATATTTAACTTGTCCCTTGTACCTTTTACCACTTAACAGATGAGTAAGTCAGCAGCAGCTCTTACCCATGTCCCTCCTGACCTGCCCTCTCCTAAGTGAAATTAAAGCTGCAGTATGCCACTTGTATAAAAATTTTAGTGGTTGCGATTTTGCCTAACCCACACATTTTCCCTAACCCTAACCAATACTAGTCTATTCCTAACCCTAACATTAACTAAAACTTAATTTGCACCTTACCTCTAAACATTAACCCTGACCCAAAGTCCATCATATTAGGACTGGGCTTTGGTCCTAATATGATGGACCTAATGTGACACTGGACATGTATTGGTGCGTTCACACCAAACACGTTTCGAGCATCAGGTGCATCTGGTTTGCATTCAAAATCTATGTGGAGGCCATTGCGGCGCGCTTCGAGTGTCTAGCACGGTGCAACTTGAACCTTTTGGAGTGTTTGACACATCTAGCGCATCCAACACTCCACATAGACTTTGAATATAAACCAGACTCACCCGACGCTCAAAACGTGTTTGGTGTGAATGCACCATTAGAATGTTCAGTTCTTATGGTAACAATGACATCAGCAGTGATGACATCACTCTTTGATGCATCAAATTAATCGGTCTCTTGAATGTAGCACACAGACTGTTTTTTCAGACCTGTTCCTGTTTCAGACTTATAAGTTATAAGTTATGAATCTTCTACAGGAGCATTGTTAAAATTATTTGAAGGCACAGAATCAGCCCAGTACAGGTTCACATTCTCAGGTGAGAGAGGCTCATCTGGTATAAAATAAATTTTTCGGTACTGGAATTCACCAAAGATAAATTAGTTTAAATCAAAGCATATCATGAATATGTGTTCATGTACTCCATCTTAAGTCCAGAGCATACTAGTTTTTTTGTTGATTTTGCCACCACTAGATGATATGCATATAAGACATAACATAAACAGCACTATTCAGAGATGCAATGAGTTTATAGCAGTTGTTCGAATGATCTAGTCGTCTGTTGATTTGCAGCAATCCACGTTAATAGCAGATATAGAGGGCCCCAAAATAAAATTTTGCTTTGTCTCCATGGAGGCTTGGGCCAGCAGCCCTGATGCCAACATCTCCACAGAACAGATTGTGACTGTAGCATGTGTTACACACATCAGGACTGGTGTCAGTGTAACAGATGCTGATTTTCCTGTAAAAAGTATAGAGCAGGTAGGAGTGATGAGGCAGAAACAAATCTGTTCTTCACTAATCCTCCTGGAATCTGTTCTGTTTAAACATTTATTAAACATTTCCAAACAGCACCAGATATGATCTTTCTTCAAAATAATCATTGTGTGCATGTTATTTTCATTGTCATTCTAGACAATATACTTATTCCTGTAATAAACAGTTTTAGATCCTTTAATACAAAGGTACAGCTTATGTCACACACTTAAGTCTCAGAATAACCCCCATTTGTTATATATACTAGTATTTTTTTTATCTGTACACCAACATGTTCACAGAAAGACACAATATAGCTAAACAGATTCGACTTATGTAACGTAAAAATGATCTAAACAACATAATATTACTTTCCAACAACTTTCAGAACCGTTTTATTTCATAGCTGATAACTGATGGTATATTATATTTAATCTTGTCCTTCATGTCCCTCCAAATCCCAGAAGAAAGAGGACAGTTACAAAATTAATCTATTATAGTCAGAATCAACTTGACAATTCTGACTTCTTAACTTAAACGCTGTTGAACTGACGTCAAACCCAGCTCTGAGTTCCGACTTCCCCGGTAACTGGAACGCAGCATTAGTTTAAACTTGTCAGGTTTGAGAGCAGCTGCTCATTTGAGGCAGAGCATAATAATTCTTATATCCAGTCACTTCATAGAAGCTCACCTTGGACCTGAAGAAGCGGATAACTTGAGCGATATCAAAGTTCTGATCAGCACACAGCATGTCTCCAGCAATCTGCTCAAACACAGAGAAAGAAAAGGCTGAATGTTCATCGCCGTGCTACCCGAATGACCGACATTCTGTCTGCCTCGTACCACAACAACGTCATCATCCAGCTTGCGACTCCTTATGACGAGCTCCAGGTCAGCCACGGCCCCAAGCTGGTCCTTCAGGGTCGTGCTGCCATCGTTCACTATGTTCTCCACTGGGAAGTCGTTAGCTGTGGCCCAGCGCTCGTAGTGCTTGTACCTGATCAAAGGAGAGGTAAAGGATTTGCAGCAGCAAACTCAGGCAGTAAGTCCAGATCAACAGCAGCTTGGTTCTGCGACTCACTTGTCTGCGTTGGTGACCAGGTAGACCTCCGTGAAGAGCTGCCGCCTAGAAAGAAGCAACAGGTGACAACAGAAGGTTCTGAACTCTTAACTGGGACATTCCACATCTGATAGTGTTAGAACAATTCATGTTTGGTGCCGGTCAAACTTACACGTTGACAGTTTCCCACCAGAAGTCAAGAATCTTCTTCCCTCCAGTCCCAGGAAGCAAAGCCTTGGGTACACCGGTCAGATGGCTGTATAAACCTGTGTCGTCATTCTGGGCAAAGAAACAAAGATTCCCCAAAGCTTTACTCTCAATCTCGTCTTCTTTCCAGCTCATTCATGGTCCAGGTTTTGCTTCACTGTGGTTTTATTTTTGAATAAATCCATTCAGGCATCAAATACTCTTTATTTGTTCTGGTTCCCATTGCTTTGGTTCAATCAGAAAATAGTGACATAGGAAATTAAAAACATTTTTGAATCAACATTTAAATTCCAAAATAGTTGTAGGCTCAAAAACTAGAACAGGGGTGTCTAATATGCACCCATTTGTGATTTTGTGTAAATACACTGCGTTTAGATTATTGTAATTCTTTGTATTTAGGGTTGGACCAGAACTCCCTGGAGCAACTGGAGAACATGCTGCAGACCGTCTTGCTGACCAAACAAACAGACGTGACTCTATTACCCCTGTTTTATGCACCCTTCACTGGCTCCCTGTTGTTTTTGGGGTAAAATATAAGGTTTATTGATTGTTTTTAAGTGCCTAAACTCAATGAGTCCTACTCTTGCAGCCCTATACTCCATCCAGAGCCCTGAGGTCAACTGACCAGCTTTTACTGGCTGTTCCTAAAGCCAGGTTAAAGACTAGAGAGGACAGAGCCTTCTCTGTGGAACCAGTCTGTTAAGCTTTCTCAGTTAGTAGATCAGTTTAAATCCAGACTGAAAACACATTTATTCTCCCCGACCTTCAACACCAATTAAAGAGAAAAGGAACAGGGGAGAAGAAAATCGCTGCAGATGAAATTAGTATGTTATTTATATTATTAGTTTTTGGTATTTTCTGCCAATTTCATAATTGTCTCGTTATTATTATTATTATTATTATTTATTTATTTATTTATATTTTACCCCCCAAAAATTATTTTATCTTCTTTTTATTATTTATCTACTCGTGATGTTGTGATTGACTATCTTATTGGACCGGTTGATGGGTCAGCCTCCAGCAGTGGTTAGAATTTAGACTTTTCAAGAAGCCAATCAAAGTTGAGTGGTTTAGGTTTGACACAGAAAACCCAGGCAACGTGCAAAAGAGGAATAATAAAGGGAATAAATAACACTTTTGACTGCCTACGGTGTGATTTTCTCCATAAGCCACAGAGGAGCTTGGTTTAAATTCGCACAAGTACTCAGAAGTGCTGCCCCATCTCCGTGCCAAATCCCCTAACTCAGCTGGCCCATTTTATGTTTGTCCCATTTACTATGGTAAAGCAACACTTCTGTCACATTGTTCTTGATATTAATTTCAATGGGAGGTTGAGCTCATAAATTCGGCACAATGAAAAGGTAACAAACGCTGTTCCTCGAACGGAACTACGACTTTTAAAAGACCTGCACCCGTTACATTGTTACGGAGATCTGCAGAACCGCGCAGTGCAGAGAGGGGACGCTGGACATGGCTTCACTTCCCAGAACTTACACAACTCCCAAATCACTTAGAGCCGAACGTCCCGCTGTGAGGGTACGAACGTGAAAGTATCAAAAAGAAGGAATCAATAGACACCGATAGGAGCCAGGGCGGTAGGTGATGTTTAAACGCCACTTTCTGTAACGCGGTTCTTCGCAGAGTGCTCGCACTTTCGTGAAGGACGTGAACTTTGCACTGCTTATTCTGCAACAAACCACAGAGGTAGTTTACCTTAATCTGTGTCTGTAGGACAGTGCCGTGGCCGGCTACTAGCAGGATGCAGATCATGGATGCAGGTCGGGTCGTTCTGGTGAGGCTTTAAAAATGCAGATTCCACCGAGGATCGCCAAAACTCTAACCTTACAGAGAGAGTATACTTCCAGGTGGACCCTTCAAATTAAAACACCACCGTTTACAACTCAAGCTAACAAATTCATAGATAAATTTAAAAAAACAAACAGCATTTTACTATTTACATTTTTATTATAAAGACAGACAGTTATCATCCAATGTTTGACTTCCAAACCCATTTCATTCTTTACTTAGTGGTTACATTGTTGCAATGTAACCACAGTCCCCAACAAGCAGAGAAACAAAAGCAAACCCAGACTTTAATCTGGATGATAAACTTGGTATAGACTGCTTAAAGTGACAATGATAAAATACATCAACACAAGAATGTAATGTCTAGAGACATTAAAATGAGTGCGTTTATACTAAGTACAACAGAGTTTAAGCATAAGAGCTTCCTGTACTGGAGTTGAATGATCGTTCATACATGCTCATAGTAAAAGGCATCAAGAAGAGCTTTCCTGAATCTGATAAAAAAAAAAAAAAAAAACACGCTGCAGGTCCATTAAGTTAAAAAATAATGTTATAATTCCTAGGTAAATTACATAATTGTTAAGAGCTTAAAAAAATCTGGAAAATTTCACAAAGGGTGGATGTGAATATTCAAAACAATATTCTAATAATTAACCCATATTGTGCATGCTCAATGACAAGATACATATTTTATAAGCATTTCAAGTACTCTTTTGGCCCATTTGTATCCATCTTCAAATACTTCACTGGCAACAGGCTCACTGAGGGTCCGAGCTCGATGACCCAACAATGCCATGCTGTCGCAAAAGGTTCCTCAGGATCTGATTCTTGGATTCCCAGTTTTCCACCTATGAAAACACACGAATAAATTATCTAATTCCTTAAGATAGTATTAGAAACACGCTGACTATAAGCTAGAATTTGAGGTAAAAAACTTTAATGACGTAAGCAGAAGGGATAAGTTCCATCTTAGGATGACCTCTTGACCTGGTGCAGGTGGTGGGAGTCAGAAGGAATACGTGTTTACATCCCTCTTGTTAGTTGATGTTTTTTTATGCACAAATAATACATGTACCTTTTTTCAGTTTTTTTTATTCAGTATGTTATTTTTCAGTAACTCTACAGTATTTTTCTACACTCTAAATTCCACCCTTATTGCTTCGATTTTTGTATTTTTTGCATAAATCTACTTGTTTCAACTTACGTGTCACTTTGTTGCTGAATTTCCCTACAGAAAAAGTTATTTCTATTCTATTTGGACTGCATGTAGTTGTGATTGGCCACAAGAGTTCGCCAGAGTTCAAAGTAATGCAGTCAGAATCAAATACTGATCAAAGTTTTTCAGGAATGTTTTGTACGACGGCGTATTAGGGGCATTGTAGATAAAAAAAAAAGAAAAAAGAAAAAGGGAGGAGTACATTTCTGAGAAAAAAACTGAAATTCTGAGGTTGTTTTCTCAGAAATCTACTCCATATTTTTGCCGTCTACAATGGCCCTAACACATCGTCATAGTTTGGAGACTTCCATAATTGCACACAAACTTCCTAAGAACCACTTTTCCATCTTGCCAAAGACGGGATGTCTGTCCACAACACAATAAAGTACTGGATTTAAATTGCCTTCCAATCTGAACATAACAACCCTTTCTATACATTCACATTTTTTTTCTCCTAATCATGCTGTTGAATCGCGTCCAAACGGCATGATTAGAAGACACCTGTTAATGTTACACACACCGCACGCCGACGTACTTCCTGTCTTAGTAGTTGGTTGTCGACCCGCAGTCGTTCCAGAACGCTGATATCTTCTCCCAGCTTCATGTTGCTTTGTCTCAGCTCTTTGATGTAATCGCAGGCTTTTGACAGGATCCCCCCTTTACTCTGGAAAAACGCCCAGAAATGATGTAAAAGGTCGAGGCAGACCAAACGGTAGTTGGTCAGTTTTGCCCAGGGTCAAAAGTTACCTGGCCTGTCTTGGTGTAGTCGATGTTACACTCTGGGATGGTCTTTGACAGCTGAACAATCCAGTTGTTGATCTTGTCCCTGCGCCTCCGCTCGACTGTTGGAATATTATTTTTGAAAACGGAGATTTCTTAGAAAGCTGTTTTAAAAAATACCCGGCAGAAAATAGAGCTGATAATATCAAACTGTTAGTAAAACCCTGTTTTACAATGAATGCCTCAGAGCCTAATATGAGTATTTCACTGCTTGTCACAGCTGGAAAGATAGAGAAAACTCTGTTCTTATTGTTCTTAAAGTGAACTTGGAATCAGCTGAAGTTAGCATCTGCAGGACAGAGGTTTGCAAAAACTGGAATTAAAGAAATAATAGCCACTAAAGAGCTGCATCTCTGACCAACAACTAGATGAAAACCCAACAAAATCAGAGCGCGTTAAGCATGCATGCCAACCTTCGTTGTGCTGCGCTCGCCGTTTTTCATCCCTGGAGCCCCGAGGAGCTTCCTGCTTTCTACGCAAACAATAAATAGATTTAGATGCTTTATTTTGGGGAGTAGAGAAGACATTTATGAACTGAGGCTTGCTGATTTGAACCAAACAGCATTCTGATGAGTCTGGATGTACTCACGCTACGTATGGCTGGGTGCGCGGTGCTATCGTCCTCTGACTGGATCCGGTTAAAACTTCTTGGGGTGACATCATCACATAAAGCTGACCTTTGAAATAAAACCTTACAGTCAACTGCAGAAAGCGACATCTCTTATGCTACTGCTAATTTTTCGTCCTCCTCTTTCCACAGCTTTGGACTCAGTGTTTAAGGAGGCAGTATCATGTGTTTTCCAGGAACATAGTGCCATTTTACAGCACAATCAATATTCAGTTATATTCAGTTGTTATAAAAATCAAATATGACTTTAAAGAAGTTGACATTGTAATTTAAGGCCTTAAAATTGGGCCTGTCTCTTTAAAAACTCTTCCTCATGAAACTCTGCCTTCTCAAAGTCGTCTCAACATGGCTCCTCTATTAACCTCTATACAACGTTTTTCCCAGCTTTGCGCTGAGAAGTAGCTCCTATAATGAACTCAGGTGTGTTCTCAGGTGTTTGCCAATTGCTGCTGGCTAGTCTGAAGGAGCAGAGTGGGGGTTTACAGGGGAGGGCTGCTCCCTCTCAGAGCTGCTTGGAAACTGCAGCTCTGAGGAAGAGTTGCATCTTGAAGGCGGAGCTAGATCCACCCAGGCGTTTAGCAAGGCTGAATGGGAGATTAAAGGATTTCTCAAACATGCATGAAAGAATCAAAGCAACACTTCAGGTATGTTTTTGATGAGGGAACAACATTATAACACGATGTACAGCTCAAAAAAGTTGATTTTACATAATACTGCCACTTTAATTGTGCACAGCTTACCTGCTGGGGTGGTCTGGCCCAGCAGAGTGTCAGTAGCTTGCACTGTAGTTACCATGGTGCCAGCAGTGGCTTCTGCAATCGTGGCCGGGTAATAGGCGTACTGGGCCTCAGCGCTGCCATCTCCTTCCAGCCCTTCTGGCTGAGAGATGACTGCCTAAAACCACATATTAAAGACCAGCGGTCACTGAATGGACGACGCGCATCTTAATACCAGTGAAGATGCAAAAAATTTACACCTGAATTTGTTTAGTTTTTACAGCTAGTGTATATTTTAGGGTGTTAATTTATTGCTCAATGTGCTGCTGATATTGCTCTACAGCCAGAGGGCGCTATTCCCACCTGTGTGACAGTCTGCGTGGTTGCTGGGAAACCAGCGACCAGACTGACAGCCGCGGCTCCGTCTGTCTGGGCCTCCAGCTGGCCATCTGACACCTGGATCACCCTGTAGGTCACCTGCAACCCAACGGGGAGCCGTCAGAGCCCACGCTCTCTTTACTACCGCTTCACATTATGAATGTCCAGCTACACACATCAGCCACACTTATCCAACATGTCAGGTGAGGTCATGAAATGGCCTGCAAATATAAGTGAGTAAGTATTATGTGAAAGGTGTTACTTTCCAACAGATATTCCCGACTCCATCGTACCTGCCCACCAGCTCCTTCTGTCTTGAAGACTTGATACTTGATCTGTGGGTCTGTGAAGGTGGCGGCAGACTGGATGGCAGCGATGGCGGCTGGATCTTCTGCTGTAGCTACAGAGCCTAAACATCCCACCAATTAAAGGGTTAAGACGACGGAGGAAAAAGAAGAAAGATGAGAAAATGTGTTTTCATTCTGTTGCGTAATAATTCTGCACAGTATCCATATTGTCCTAAGTATACTTTCTTAAGTATTCATGTTTGAGGTGGACGAACACTGTGTGAGAGCACTGTAGTTGGCAAAATAATCATTTCCAAATAATTGTGCATAATTGTGCATACACCCTCGAGAACAGAAAAATGGGTTCTCTCTCTATTTTCTCTCAGGGATGCAAGAACAAAATGCCATCATTCTGTTTTTTAAGCCCTGGTTTGGGAGATCTTGTAGTTTGTTGTTGACACATATTCTTTTCTTGTGTTCGTGAAACATGAAGTAGAGGTGCTGCAGTGGCAGAGACATATGAAGACTACCTGGGGGATCTGCACCTTCGTTCTTGTGAGATATATTACTGAGCAAAAGTAAGAAGTAACATTCTTATTTCACAGTAAGAATGTTGTTCTTGGAGCAAAGGAACCCTTTTTTCCATTCTCGCTGGCTTTGTACAGAATTTTTGTTGTGCTCTTTACTCTCCTCTGCTGGTAACACTGTTTTGTAGCTCACTCCACATCGTTCAGTCCACATACATCCTGCAGACTTTCTGTCTGTCCTGTCACTGCATAAGTCCCCTTCTCACTGTCTGTTTGTGTGTGTTGAAACACAGAAACCTGCCTGCTGCTGTTCTTGAGTAAGCTCTACACTGGCAACTCACATCTGAATCCAACAGTTAGGTTTTAAGTAGGATTTTAGAGAACTTCATATGTCACTATAAAACTGAATCAGTGTAATTTCTATCAGCAACAACAACAAAAAAAAACATGTCTGTATGAAGACATGTTTTTTCTTCAGTACTGCCCTGGAGCTGTATTTTTGCATCAGGGCAGTAGAAAATACTGTGAGAATTCCTTTTTTAAAGGTAATAAACTACTTATAATGAATATGGATTTAGTACCTTTATAGGGAAAAAACGCTATTCCACATTTGTCACTGCCAGTTGTTTTGGTCATGAATAGTCTAGAAAGACTAAAGGGAAATGTTCTGATGACAATTGGAATATAGCACAAAGCAGCAAACAGTACATGTTGACTAATCAAAACACAAGTACATGTCTAATGTATCCCCTCACATTAAAGCCAATTGATCTAACAACCACTATACATACATTAATGTTATTATTTCTATAAAAAGTGAAGGTGTCTCAGAAAGTCTGAATTTACCTTCCTCGTTAACAGTGACACTCCCCTCGGGCTCCGGGCTCTTCTGTTGGCTGCACGCCCCAAAAACACAAGAACGAAGGTTATTTTGTGGCTATATTAAGTAAAACTATATTTAAAATGTTAGACTGTTCACTTCTTTTGTTATTGTTATGTGGTACAAAACAGCACGAATGGACTACCATCCCACTCACCTCTTCATTTCAGCCGAGGGTTTTGGACGGGCAGACCGTCTCACTCGCTCCGACAGCCAGGCTGTAGTGATCAAATGACGATTAACAAAACCATAGAGGAACTTCCTTTAAAACTTGGAACACTGATGACCAGGATAAATGGCTCATCTCCGGGAGACTGAACCTGAAACGACTGTTAGCGTTAGCTATGGCTGGAAACGATAGGCGAGCCGCAGCGACCGTTTCCATGGGAGATGACGGAAACACAACGACTGGGCTTTCAAAATAAAGCAAGGAATTACATTTAATGCTAGATTATAAATGCGGATGCGTCAGAGATGCGACGAATATAAGATATTAAAATAAATGGGTTTTAGTTTGTGCTACGTATCAGAATAAGCGAGCTGCTTCGTTTATTTATTTTATTGACTTCACAAAGTTTTGTTCGATGTGACTAAGCTAAAGTTTTAATTTGGACGTTTCACAGGAAGTAAAAGGTTTCACCGAGGAGAACCGAGACACAGTTCACACTTAACTACTCGGCCCAGAGGATTTTTTTTCCAGATGTTTCAGAAAGAACGTTAGCTTTCCTTTGCTTTGCTGGGCGGCATTGCTAACCACAATAAACAACATTTGGTCTAAATTATGAAGACGTTGCTAAATGTGGCGATTGTAAGACAGACTGCACAAGGCGTACTTACGCTGCCGTAGACCCTCCTGCGAAATTTGTCAACACAGTTCCGTCATTGGAGGCACGCATGCGCGACAAGAAAGTTCCAGATTAATTTAATAAATACGGGATGACATCTGGTGTCATCTAACTCATCGAAAGGAGGTACATCAATGCATAAGAATCCCGCCAGTAAATGGCAGTTGCGTTCTGATACTTTTTTGGGTGAAAAATTTCCAAAATTTTATGTCCGGTGATAAAAAGTAGATTTTTGCTTATCAAAATAAAGCACAATGGTCGGTTTCTGATTGGTGTTTCGAGACATGAAATAGTCAGAAATTGTTTTAAAATAATTTTGAAGTTGTTTAGCCCCTCGTTTAACATGATAAAAGCTATTATACATTATGAAAAGATATATTTGTAATAGTAAAATGGAAAAGTGTGAAGACATTCGGCGGAAGTTCAAGGTAATAACAGCTAACATGACGCATGTTAAATAAAATCGTCAAAGCCGAGAGGAGTCACTGTTGAGCTCAGATATAAAGAAACTTATTTTGGTAACTTTTCGCCAAAATTGCTATTTACATTACTGAATAAGCCTACAACACAAGAAAATGCTAGTAAAAATATCAATATAGATGCTTCCAACAGTTGTTCCCACATTCTAGCCCTGTTTACCACTAGAAGAAATTGACATTGAACCCTCCACGGACAAGCTGGTTTTACTTCTACAGCAAATATTTGAGGCAGTTAAAATAAACAACTTAATAAGTGCATTTATTAAAAGAAACATTTATGATTTTGTTACAGTTTCGAAACATATCGGCTGGAATAAAGAAGTTCAAAACGCTGGACAGCGCCCGTGGTTTGATCCCGGTTAGGGGAGGGACAACATTTCTGCTTAGAAGAGTTGAACGAAGTAACCACTGAGCTAAACCAGCGCGGTCATCACAGTAGGAAATTTCGTTTATGAAGGAAAGCTTTATAATATATGTCGCTACATGTGAGCGATAATTAGTCACATTTATTCATTTACAATTATTGGAGGAATGGTTTGAACAACATGTACTTCTAAGAGCAGACTTACTGCACTATATTTTAAAATATTTTTTTTAATGTATTGCCATTCTTTCCAGGAGAACCGAGATTCTGAGATTCTGTTTGAACATATCTTGTTGTTATGTAAATACAATGAAACTCGCTTATGCTCTGCATAAAAACTTAGTTTTAAAGAGTAATTTGAGCATAAAACACTTGGGAACTGGGGTTTTGGCCTTTGTGGGGAGTTCTTTTCTGTCTGCTGTCTTCTCATAGTCTACCACCAGATAGAGCCAGGAGATTGTTCACCTGGAGGGCGGTCCAGGTGTTTGGATTCCATGGACTTGCAAGGAATCTGCTTCATCAACTTGGAATATAAGAAGAGTGAGTTGCCAGCACTTCATCGCCTGAGTGTTTCCTTTTTATGGTACTCTGTGCCTCTCTGAGATTAGGCTCTGTGGTTTCCCAGATTGTTTCAAGTTGCATTTACCTGTTGATCTCGTCGCGGTTTTCCCCTCATGGCGCCTTGGATTTTACCCATTGTGCTGCCTGAGTCCTTCATCTTCACAACTAGACCTGTCATGATAACAAATTTTGCTGAGCGATTAATTGTCTAAAAAATTATTGCGATAAACGATAATATTGTTTCAAGACCTTTTGACACAGATTTAATGAAAATGACTAATAATGCATGTGATTTCCTGCCATAGATAGATACACTTTATTTTCAAAAGAACACATAACACTGGAACTGATAAACTAAATAAACAAAACAACCAAAAACAAAAATAAAATGGATTCTCAGTCTCCATTAACAAAAAACTTAGTTGAATAAAAACTAAACAATATAAAGCCAAAGTGGAAATAAATACTGCATTCAATCAAAAGAGTGCAGATTATGAAGTCTGTATACTATATTGGCCTTCAGTAATCACTAGATTTAAATAGAGAAGATGGGCACATCCTGACGCAATAGTTCACACTACACGATGTTTTGTCCCTATTTTCTTAGTACATTGGCCGATCCAAGATTGTTGCTGGTGATTTCTTAACTGATCATCCTGCAGTGTGGATCGTCGTGGCCGCTCCGATCTAAATCAGGGGTTTTCCCTGATTGGGAGCTGAACGCTGAATGTGACAGGTAGCCAATCAGAAAGCGCGGATTCTCCTCCTGCTTTCTGAGGGGAAATTACGGAGGGGAATCCCAAACAGCTGACACGGCGCAACCCGAAGTCCAGCGGACATTGGAGATGATATGTGGAAACAACATTAATATTTATTCAACATTTTGAGAAAGAATATAGAAATGACAAGGGGAGGAGTTGGAGCCAAATTGCTACCGCAGTTGATAAACCTGGTAGGTTTTCAGCTGTTCTTCATTAACGTGACATAAATAGGTTATAATGATTTTCATTCAGTCAGAACTTAACGCTGACTCTAGCCACATGCATCACAGGTTGATTCTAGTAAAGCATTGATTAATGCCCGATTTTAAAATTAGTTAACTGGACTTGTAGCCATAATTTTGTGCCCAGGTGGCTGGACACCACATGGCATGACGAACCCGTTTGAACCGATATACCTAGGATTTCTGTCGGCCAATGTGTCTCTCAGGTTTTGAAAATGGGCCGACAGCTGGTGTAGTGTGAGCTGGACATTACACTAAGGAAATAAGGAAGGGAGGGTCAGTGGAGAGTGAGTCTTTTTTCATTCAGTGTCATCAAGAGGAAGAAAAAAGGCAGGAAGAGAGATAAAGCCGATAATTAAAATGAAGTCGATAGGTTTAATTTATCTTGCGATTAATTGATTTATCGTTTATCGGGACAGGCCTATTCACGACTGCAAGTTCCTCAAGAAGATTGTCTGGTCTCTCCAACCACTGCTGCCGATGAACCGCTCCTTCTTCCACTAACCGTGCCATTACCTGTCTGCCCTCCTACGCAAGCCTCTGCTGTCTGCTCCCAGTGATCACGCTGCTCCATCGATCATATGAGCCTGGACCACTTCGTGCTCTACCCACAAAGGTACCAAGCCCCACTGACTGCAGTGTTCTGGCCCACCCGTGGATTCTCAGTAAACATAAATTTCAAGCTGACAACTCTTTTTACCTGCTTCCAATGCTTCAATAAACCCAGTCCACCAGCCTCAGGACAAGAAACACACATTTATTCAGATTATCATCTGTTCAAAATAAACTTTTTTCCCCTCCCCTCAGTCTCCTGAATGTGTTCTGTATGTGAGTCACACACTTGGCTCCCAACATGACAAAAACAGTTGCATATAACCAGCAACATCAAAATTTCATTCTGTAGAGTGCAGGTCTGGACATCATCGCTAGCCCAGACACCTGCTCTGTCTTCTCTTCCTCCTTTTCATTTGTCTTGCCAAGTGACATCATTGTATAATTTAACAATGACTGAACAATCAGTTTTGAAGTTATGAGAACATGCCACTATAGGTTTAGTTCTGCAGGATTAACTTTACTAGTCTAGGTTTCAGCAGGAAAATGGTTGCCAACATTGTCAAAATCAACATGGATGTCAGCAAATTCACCTGGACAGCTCTAAAATTAATTTATTCAGAACATGATGCATTCCTAATTTATCTGCCTAAAAACAAAGGTATAAATGTTTCAATCTATTGAACTACAGGGACACATACGGGTATTTTGTCAAGTTATGTTTTGTGCTTTTATTGATTTAAAAAGTTTTTCATTGGAAAGTTGAGACACAAATGTTTATACGGGAAGGTTAGAAAAGAAAGAAAATATTGGGATTTTATGGCCAAACACAAAATGGTTCATTTTGAACTGGAGGGAAAAAGATGGATAGTGCAAGTGTGGTGCAGATAACCTCTGCTGACTCTTTCCATAAAGCTATTACTACTTTGTAGAACTAACTGTTTTTTTAACAGCAATAAGTTTTTAGCACTCTGCTATTTCAGGCACAGTCAGGTTGGAGTGCATTTAAATTCTGGCCACATATTTTCTGCTGAAATTAGGTCTGGCCTTTGACTAGGGCATTATAACTTATGAATACTCAACTAAGCTGTTCCATTGTAGCTCTGGTTGAGGGTTGTCATCATATGGCAAGATGAACTACACTAGTCTCTAGTTTGTCCAGGTTCTAATGCATTTTCTCCTTAAATTCCTCTGTATTTAGATCCATCAACTCTGATCTGTTTCAGAAAGAGCAGGAGCTTTTAAAGAGACAGTTCCGATTTCAAGGCGTTAAATTAGGAAGCAAAATTTCTTTTAAGTCATATTTGATTAATTTATTTTATAACTGAAGGTAACATAGTTCCTTGACTGTGCTATATAATCTCACTATGTGCCTGGAAAATACATAATACTGCCTCTTTAAGGGATTTTCTGGCTCTAGTGAGTGGACAGGAAAGTAGGTTGTGAAAGAGAGAGAGAGAGGGAAGACATTCAGCAAAGGTCAACAGCTCGTCCCAACCTGTGACAGCCACATAGAGGACTGAGGCCTCTGGGTCTGTACATGGATCACATGCTTCACTTCTGCGCCACTGCCACACCCAGAAGAAGTTAAATCTTTCCCCAGTATGATAACATATGAAGATAAGGAATATAAAGAACACAGCCAAATTGAAAGCAGGTGAAGAAAAATACATAAAATCTGCCATAGTCTGTCCTTCATGTCATATGTTTGTCTGTCTCAAGGACTCCCCACAGAGGCAGAACTATCAGCAGCCACAGGAAGGTCGGAGTCTGGTAGAGCTGCGGGCCTGGGGTTCCAGAACAGATCTTCAGTTTGTCTGAGGGGAGAGACAGAAAGTAAAGAAGACCCAGGTTATGTACGTCTGATCAGTTCTACAGAGGTTACAAATTACAGATGACTGCACTGTACAACCATGTGGACAAAAGAGGAACCATCACTGTTCACTGAGACTTAGGGTCTCTAACCCTAAGCGAACTGCCTGCCTCACCTCGAGTCTGTTCTCTGCCGTTTCTGATCGCTCCTCCGCACACAAAACACGATACACACACAGTTGGTGACAAAAAAAAAAAAACACTGTACATTATATACATAAGCGAGATTATGGAAAATCAGTCCATATATTAAATGTTTTTTAGCCATTTCATGGCCGGCGTACAAACAGGATGAATATGCTTCCATAGAATGGCAGCCAGTGCAATTAGCGAGAGATTGCGCAATCCCAGGTGAGGCTCAGCTTCCTGCTGCCTCACCGGCTTCGCTTCTGAGCATCTGAATGGGAAAATGCGAAAATCCAGCGATTTTGAAGACAAAAATAATCAGAATTGGTTAATCTAAGTAAAAAATAGATACTTTATAGTACAAATCACAGGGTGAAAATAGCAATATAAATGATTTTATATTATTTTTCCATGATGACAGGTGAGGCTCTGCCTCACCTGCCTCCCTGACCGCACGTCACTGGGTAGTTTCTGAACGGTAACTGTAACAGTAAAAGTGCTGATCCTTCGTGTCTGCTACTAGCATGAGCTAAATAAAAATAGATGTCTTCTTCTTCTTCTTCTTCTTCTTCTTCTTCTACTTTAGATTTCAACAGCAGCTTGCATCCATTATTGTTGCACTACTGCCATCTCCAGGATCCTAATATCTATACCTCAAATTCTCATAATGATCCCAGTATTATTTAAAACAAACTAAAAATCTTCTTTTTCCCCTCAATGCTATTTAACTGATCAACAACATTCTCAAATTTCAATTCCCTATTAAAACCTAATTCCATTTTAATGGACGCTTTCTTCTTTTATTTCCAGTTATGACTTCCAATGATTCACTTCCTGCTATATTTTCCACATATATGAAAATAATATAGCTTCAAAAAAGTTACATACTGCAGCTTTAATGCAAGTCATCCTCACCAAGGCTAAGCAAGAAAACATGGCATTTTACTTTGTTGATTCACAACACTGATCAACAGCCAGAAAGTTGTCTAAGGTTTTTCAGCTGCACAGTTATGATGAGCTGAATCCAAAAGTCAAATTGGTTTTGCTCCATCAGGTAAACTTTCTGAACTATGGAGCAACATGAGCATCAAAATGCATGACTTGTTCTCACATCTGGATCAATGAGTGATGAGCAGGAGGAGAGATTCCATCAGGACAGAAAAGAGACGGAGAATTTTACACAATGAAGACGTAATGTTCAAGTCACATGTATTTGATTATTATTCAATTTACAGAAATCCAAGTTTGTAACATTTAATTGATCCACTTTGTTTTGATAACAAAAATTTTTCTCCTTAAACCTTTTTGGATGAGAAATATTAACAGAAATGAACTGATGATGTCACAAAAATGTCATCAATTTAGTCAGAAGACCAGATTTTTCTAAATCAAATTAGAATAAAAACCTGACCTGATTGAGAAAAATGGATGTCATTTTTGGATTCAGTGGTGAAAAATAGTCCTAATTCAGTTGAAAAAACATCGTCAAGTTCCAAAAATGTTGTTTGTAACCCGGTGTTATATTTGCTTAAAAAGCTCATCATTTTATGCAGAACTATGAGATGGAATTAATGTCAAATACTAACATTTCATTTCCGTTGCATTGCAGTCTATCAGCACTGTTTTATTTTCCGTTCTCTTCTTTCTCTTCAGTATGCAGGTGTAGTTCATGGCAGTGGTTGGGAGCGGCGTGTGGGTGAACTCCTGGCATGAACTGTCATTTAACTTTCCCAGGTGAGACCCGTTTGAGTAGAAATCACAGCTGAAGGATGGAGATCCCTCGCATTTAGGATAGTAACACTTCAACCTTCAAAAGAATAATTAAAAAAATATGAATCATTTGAGAATATTTATAATTAAATGTCATTAAGTGTCAATAACGTATTCAAACCTTAAGGTGTTGTTCATGAGGCAGACAGAGAAGATGCCAAAATCCCCTTGCTTTTGGGAAGAGACTGAGGCTAGAGTCAGACAGTTAGTTGCCATGATGTCAGAAATATCAACCAATTTCAGCCAATAGAGCTAGATTCACAACATGCTCACTCCTAATTGCTTTGTCAAAAGCATTTTTAGACCACAAGTTATAGGGAAAGTTGTTTTTTGTTGAAATTGGGTTCAGATAAGAGACCATGAGCAGTCAAAATCCTATTGGTAGTGGGTAAAGGGGCGGTATTATGTGTGTTTTGCATGGCTGAATGGTTGCCATGGGAGATTACAGGATTCCTGAAACATGCATGAAAGCATCAAGGCAAGACTCCATGTATGTTTTGATGAGGGGATAACAGTATGACATGATGCAAAGCTAAAAAAAAAAGTCCATTTTACAGAATACTGCCCCTTTCACTCTCTTAACATCTTTGCTTTAATAAAACAGTGATTGATATGAAAGCTCGTCGAGACATTTTTAAAAGACACCGGTCTTCAAAAGAGAATAATGGAGCCAATGAATACCTTTTGATAAAAAATAATTATATTCTGATTATAACAGGAAACCAGTGAATGGAAGCTAAGATTGGGGAAATATGAGCTCTGTTTGCAAGTTTTATCAGAACTCCTGCTGCAGGATTTTGGATCAGCTGAAGGCTTTTAGCTTCATTTTCCTGATTATAAAGAATTACAGCAGTCCAGCCTTGACAAATCAAACGCATGAACTAGTTTTTCAGCATCCCTTCCAAACAGGATATTTTCTAATTTTGGCAGTATTCTGTAGGTGAATAGTCCTGAACTAAGCAGTTTATTTGTCTCTTGTTCAGAGGTAATTTCTTTTTGTGTAAATTAAAGAAAGAGAAAACTTAGTTATATTGTCAAAACACGCCTGTCAGTCTGCTTAACTGAATGAGTTAATCTGTTTTTATGATTAGATATCAGCATATCAATGGAAATTTATCATATGCTGTTCAATAATTATACCAACAGGAAACATTTATAGCCAAGAGAATTGTTCCAGTCACAGAGCCCTGTGGTACTCCACATGTAACCCTGGAGTGTGCAGATTTATTGTTGACATGAACAAAGTGGAATCTGTTGGAAGGACTGGACTTAAACAGGCCTGGTGCTGTTCTCAAGCCTTTCTCAGAGAATATTGTGGTCAGCTGTGCAAAAAGCAGCACTTAGATCGAGCAAGACAAGAACAAACACAAGTCCATTATCTGAGACCAAGAGAATGTCATTAGTGACTTTCATCAGTGCTCTTGAGCTTTAAATCAATCAATCAAGTTTGTTTGTGTAGCATATTTCAGCCACAAGGCAGGTCAAAGTGCTTTATATCACGAAAAACAGATCACTACGAGCTGTTTGTCCTGATGACATAAATAAGTATGCTCACATACTTAAGTAGCAACTAAAAAATAATGAATTTTAGAAAGGAAAGCATGATTAGATATAAATATATAATTTAGAGAGAAGGTTTCTGTGAGCCAAAATAAATCATTTTGATTATCAGAAACCTGAGTATTTGTTTTGTTAGACTGACAGAAGAAAAATCCAACCAGCCCAGAGTATGATGATATAAATATTATTTGGGGGGGAGGGTGGGTGCTTTTATTTTAACAGAAAAAAAATCATATTTTTGTAGCCTATAAATGCTTTAAATTTAAAAGGTTTGGACCCCTATGAGCTGACCAAAAACAAACTGAAAGGAAGTCTGTTAGCTCACCTGAAAAAATCAAAACGATTCTCCACATCTGAAAGATTTGAAGAAGTTTTACAAGGAGAATGAACAAAACGGCAAAGATGCTGACAGATCTTTACTGAAGTTGTCTGAATGCTGACATTTTATCACAAATTGTTATTTCAGGTGTGTACATACATAAAGAACAGGGTAAGAGCTTTTGTCGTACTTGGTACATTTATCTTTTTTCTTCCTTTAAGTTGCACATGGATATTTCTCTTATTAAAAGAGAATTATTTTTATTTTATTTTTTTATTTATCTTTTTTCCTTATTGAAAAGCACAAAATCATGGATGTTTCCCACAACATCCATGATGTTTTTATCCATTTAATTGATTAGTTTTATAAATAAGTCGATTTTTTTTTTTAACTTTGTATTGCCATTAGTGTACGGCATATGATATACCGTATCATATGCCATGTTTAATTTAATCACATCAGATAAAATGCATTATAACCAACCAGAAAACTAAGCAGAAAAGTAACCATGAACACAGGGAACAGATCAGTGTTTCTCATTTCTGGTCCTCAGGAGCAACTGTCACATGTTTTAGCCGTTTCTCTTCTGCCACACGTCGGACTTGAACAAGAGGGTAATTAACAGCCTCGTGCAGCACTTGACAGCTACAGAGGAGGTCATGCAGTCATTTGGATCAGGTGTTCTCGAACAGAGAGCACATCTAAAATACACAGGGTAATGGTCCCTGCAGACCAGAATTTGAGAAACACTGGAATAGAGCCACGGACTAACATAGATATAATCAAATCTGGGGATAAACTGATTAGAGCTGGTTGTGGTGAATGATGAGTTGGGTATACACAACAACAGCAGCCATAAAAATCTTATTAGAATTGTCATGATTCCCAAAAGAAGAAACTGAGGCTCCTGTGATTTTTAGCCTAGCGGACAAGCATTTTGAAATAAAAAAAACATATAAAGACAGAATTCAAGCACATAACTGATAGTTCCTGTTTGTTTTAGTGTGACCGAAGCAGACTTACCGATGAGGAGGAAAAGCAGAAACAGAGAGTTGACCATTCGCCTGATCTGTAACATTTGACAGAACGACAACAAGCCCAGTGATGTCACAGACAGAAACCCAAATAGATGGCATATTGACATATCTAAGACATTTAGAAAGATGCTCCATGCTTTTCTAATATACAAATATTTGGGTCTCATTCACAGTGTAACCTGGTAAAGCACAGAAAATACTCAGACACACTTCAAGAACAGTTTTAGAAGCCTGTGAAAACCTATGAAAGCACTGGATAAGAGAAAACATGCACCTTTCCTGCATCCCAACTGGGGAATCTGTAAAAACAATTAGTTTTGTACAACACTTCTCACTGTGGAGCAACAGGTGTCATGGAGCGCCCGTGGTATTGATCGAGTACAAATGAGAAATGTAGCCGATTTTCAGTCTTACCATGGTTCCTTTTCTTCTTTTTTTGTCCTGAGGGTTACAGCTATGGAGGAAATACAAGAATCAGTGTAAAGGGTGGGGCTGGACATGATGAGATAAACAGCTGGATTGGAGCCAGATGGGAGGTCTGTGGAATAAAAATGACTCTGAGTGCTGTACTGTACATCACATACTGTCTGCATCTGAGTGCATTTGGAGATTTCAAATGTAAGACGTATATTTGAGAGTTTTGGTTTTGCAACTTTTCAATTTGCAACACAAACCATTCAAAGTTTAGCTGCTGAGAAAGAAAAAATAATTCTAAAGCAATAATGTAAGTTACCCTTCATTAAAATCTGTACCTCTATTTATTTTGGTTTTCCTATGTCAACGTAGTTGATATATCATAACTTGATTAATCACAATTAATCAAATGATTTTCAATTATTGAAATAGCTGGGGTATGCAAAAGCCATTTGCTGAAAAACATAATCTATTCAGAGCAATAATTAAGCCAAAATTGTTTAAAAATGTTATATTTGCGTGCTGACGGGAAGATGGAACCTGCTGAAGTTTACAAAAGGCTTGAAACTAAGGAAGAGGCCAACTTTCTGTCATGAAATGGTGGTGTGGTGGTGAGGCAGAACGCTGACGGCCCAGGTTATGGATGAAAACAATGATTTAATGAAGATATCTCAGCTCAGACAGTCCAAAGAAGCAGGCAGCACAGTGGAAGGTAGCAAAGCTAACACTGGTAGCAACGACTGAAAACGAGAGCTGACACCAACACAGGACTTCAGCCAGTTCTACTGTGAAGACTAACGAACAGACACTCAGGACTACACAGTTCTACTGAGATGACTGAGCATAAACTCAACGACGGCAATCTGACTTGCGACACACGACAAGGATCCAACAAGGACAAAGACAACAGGTAGGCCAGAGGGTAATCAGGGAACTAGACACAGCTGGGAAGAATCAACAAGGAAACAGGACTAAACACAGAAAACCTCAAAATAACTACACAGAAAAACACGGATCACAACACCTTCCAGCAGGACAATTAGTGTAAACAGAAAGTCAGCGTACAACAGAATGTTTTTAGACCAAAAGCAAGTTCATGAATTGTGTTAGAATGGTAAAGTCTAGACTAAATTATAGAACCTGAGACTAGATTTATAAAAGCTCTCATCCTCATTTCCAAAGAAGAAAAATAATATGTTCAAAATCTGATTCCAGCTCCCTCTGCAGATGACTCTCTCACACAGCTCTCTGGTAATCGGTGCACATCCTGTTTGTGTGGAAGGGAAGTGAAGACCCCCTGGGAGGGCATAACCTCCACAGCCTAAAGGTGAGGCTGAAACCAATTAGCATGATGTAAAGTGTTGAATTCACAGCACAGCTTTAAGCTTCGCCTGCTCCTCTGGTCTGATCATGGTGAGTGTGGAGATGACAGTTTTATCTGTGCTGCAAGAGTAAACTGCAATGTAGCACTTTAGACAGAAATCTACAATTACGATCAAGGGAAATTAATAATTAGTAATGATAATCCAGCATCAAATGGTAACAGATTATTTATTTTTTTCCCTTCTTCAACAGTTTTGAACATCTCATTTAGCATCCAGACGCTAGCATCCAAGCTATAAGTACAGGCTTGTGTCTGATTGGAAAACTGACAAGATTTTTTTGTACTAATCAACATATCGATGCGACTAAACTTCCTCCTCAAAATGTAAACCAACTGCTCCAGTAAAATAGATTTGAATTATTGGTTTCAGAGCCTTAGGAAGAGTTCATATTCCACATTCTCTCATAATGTAGTAATATGTTGTTTACGCTTCATTTTTGTTATCAGTGGTTCCCTCACTAATGAGAACATGTTATAAACTCTAATGCAGCATTGATTCCAGACAGACCAGATCAGTTCTGTGGCTCACCCCGACTCTCCACTGCTGAATACTCTCTCTCTCAAATGTTCTTGCTAATGTTATTGATCCATTGGCAGTAAATTTAATTAGCTGACTTGATCATTTATTTATATTTAGTATGACTGAGATTTATGTTATTTCTATATAAAATTTAAAAGAGATTATTTTCAGTTGGAAGAAAGTATGTGAAACCTTAAAAAAAAAGATTTATTGCATCTTTATCTGAGTTTTTCATGTCACATGATTTCCACCCTAAATAGGCCTGGAGAATAAACCAGTAATGCTGTATATGTTGATAAACACATGATCAATATCATAATACATCATATAAAATATTCAATAACTTCATTGAACTCAGAATCAAAAAATTCACTGCATTCTGGGAAATGTAGGTAGGTAGAAGAAAGGCTTTAACTACCTAACCTCTAACAGACATTTAAACAAGGATGGTGATGTCACGGTGGGACAGCGGGGAGGGCGAAACCACACACACACACACACACACACACACACACACACGCACACACAAAAACCCCTCATAAAAGCACACCTGGAGTCAGTGCAAATACAAATAATTCAACAGTTAAGTGAAATAGTCACCCACATGTTTTTGCAGATTAAACAATTGTAGTATCGAAAATAAAGCTTTAAGTTTTATTGAAATCATGTCAAATCATACTCACACACTGACAACTTCTTTTTCCTCTTTTTGTTATGTTTCATGGTATTTAGCAAACCAGCTGTGACATTGCCACCAGCTGCTGAACTGGAGTGTGGAGAGGAGATAAACAGAATAACTAATCATGTGAAATCAACTTGATAATAGGCAGGCACGTGCAGAGGGGGTCTGGGGGTGCTTGAACACCTGCCCTTTTTGCTCCTTGCCTCCAAAGTGCCCTTTTGGTCAATTTATTTTTTTTATTTTTTTGGTATTATTATTTCCTAAGCCCTCTTCTGACACATAAAAACATGTACTAAAATTATTTGCTTTTTTGTTTCTTTTTTGTACAACATAATAAGCCTTCCGGTCACCTTGTTACCTTTGACCTTTTGCCCGTGACGCATGACCCAGTTGCGTCTCGTGCAGTGAGATAAGGCGGCTAACTGGAGCTCAGCATAGTGAACGTTCCAGACTACAGATCAGTTTTTGGTGAATTAAAAAAAACATTTTTGGTGAATAAAGTGGAGTAGACCTGCTACTTGTCAGATGACGGAAAACGTTGAAGTCTCGTTTCTGCTTCAGCGGTTTAAGCAGAGAGGTAATGAAATACAACAGACACTGACAGGCCTCTAGTCTGGTTTACTCTGAAGAACTACTGAGGGGAGGAGACAGCCAGGTGAGGAGAAACTGTTCTGATCTATCATTCAGTATTTTTATCATACAGACATTAGGCTGCTGTAATGCTATTAGCTAGCTGCTAGCTAACGACTTTGCTAACAAAGCTAGATAACTGAAAAGCTTCTTTCCTGTGTACGAAGCACATCGCCCGTCCAAAACTTATCATTTCCATAATGGATAAATGTCGGATCTTCTAATTTCCTTTGCTGCATAATGTACATTGCATTTATTCTAGCTTTAGGTAAACATGTCTTGAAAGAGAATAACACTTAAATAAAAGTCCAACAAGGATATTCATTTAGAATTAAAAATAACTCACCCTGAATTACCATGATAGATAAAATGTATGTCATTAATGAAGGGGAAAAAACTCAACCCAGACTTTAAGTTTAGGGTCTGGTTCGCAGAGTATGAAGTTAAATTTTTTCCCCAATTATTCAATGAAAAAAAAAAAAACTAACCTCAGTTAAGTAAATAAAATTGTAATCAAAACTTTTGGAATTGTAATGATTTATTTTAAAAGACTTTTTTAAATTAAATAACTCATTTTTACCAAACATAAACTTTTATTTGCACACATCATACATCTTTTGTTGCGATTTTGGGCTCTGCCCACGATATCATGTGAGAATCACAAGCAAAACTTTGAGTCACAAACAAAAACTTAGAATAGCAAGAAAAGATTTATGACAAGCGCAAATAAGTTTGTTTTGCAAAAAAGAAAGTTAACTTCATGAGTCAAAAATGTGTGATTTAAAATTAAAAAAAAAAGTTTAAGCAAAACTCAGTAGGCTTTTCTCATGGTGACATGCATTAACAATTCAATTTTTGCTTTTGTTTTTTTCTTTTTTCTGCAGTTCCACATTAAAGTTTGATGCAGCTCTGCTTTCTTCATCTCCACTGCAAGTGTAGCAAACAGGCAGCTCTTTTTTATATATTACAGTACACTAAAAGGTCGCATTGTGCCCTTATTTATATTTTTAATAGTGTTATTCTGTAAAGACAAAATATGTCTGGTGGTCTCGCTCTGATTTACAGATCTTGTTAAATTGCGGGTTTGAATATTGCAATACTTTCCTATAACAAAGTAGACCTGCAGGAAGAAATTATTAATAAAATATCTTACATATGCATAGTTGTATGCTCTATATAGAGATGTTCGTTAGCTTTGATTGTATATTTCACAATTTTGTAATTTATCATTGTTTATTAAACTCTGAAAGCTGATGGGCTTTGTTAATATTCTAACCTAGAATGCGGTTAGATGTGCCCTTTTTTGTTGTTGAGCACCTGCCCCTTCAGTGGTCTCTGCAGGGCCCTGATAATAGGCCTGTCGCGCACGATAAATTAAACATATCGACCTCATTTTAATTATCGGCTTTATCTCTCCTCCTGCCTTTTTTCTTCCTCTTGATGACACTGAATGAAAAAAGACTCACTCTCCACTGACCCTCCCTTCCTTATTTCCTTAGTGTAATGTCCAGGTAATGTCCGAGTCGTCGGCCCATTTTCAAAACCTGAGAGACACATTGGCCGACAGAAATCCTAGGTATATCGGTTCAAACGGGTTCGTCATGCCATGTGGTGTCCAGCCACCTGGGCACAAAATTATGGCTACAAGTCCAGTTAACTAATTTTAAAATCGGGCATTAATCAATGCTTTACTAGAATCAACCTGTGATGCATGTGGCTAGAGTCAGCGTTAAGTTCTGACTGAATGAAAATCATTATAACCTATTTATGTCACGTTAATGAAGAACAGCTGAAAACCTACCAGGTTTATCAACTGCGGTAGCAATTTGGCTCCAACTCCTCCCCTTGTCATTTCTATATTCTTTCTCGAAATGTTGAATAAATATTAATGTTGTTTCCACATATCATCTCCAATGTCCGCTGGACTTCGGGTTGCGCCGTGTCAGCTGTTTGGGATTCCCCTCCGTAATTTCCCCTCAGAAAGCAGGAGGAGAATCCGCGCTTTCTGATTGGCTACCTGTCACATTCAGCGTTCAGCTCCCAATCAGGGAAAACCCCTGATTTAGATCGGAGCGGCCACGACGATCCACACTGCAGGATGATCAGTTAAGAAATCACCAGCAACAATCTTGGATCGGCCAATGTACTAAGAAAATAGGGGCAAAACATCGTGTAGTGTGAACTATTGCGTCAGGATGTGCCCATCTTCTCTATTTAAATCTAGTGATTACTGAAGGCCAATATAGTATACAGACTTCATAATCTGCACTCTTTTGATTGAATGCCGTATTTATTTCCACTTTGGCTTTATATTGTTTAGTTTTTATTCAAGTACGTTTTTTGTTAATGGAGACCGAGAATCCATTTTATTTTTGTTTTTGGTTGTTTTGTTAATTTGGTTTATCAGTTCCAGTGTTATGTGTTCTTTTGAAAATAAAGTGTGTGTGTGTATGTATATATATATATATATATATATATATATATATATATATATATATATATATATATATATATATATATATATATATATATATATATATATATATATATATGGCAGGAAATCACATGCATTATTAGTCATTTCCATTAAATCAGTGTCAACTGGTCTTGAAACAATATTATCGTTTATCACAATATTTTTTTAGACAATTAATCGCTCAGCAAAATTTGTTATCGTGACAGGCCTACTTGATAATTCAACTAAATTCTCTCTATTAAGTTTGTATTAAAAAAAACTCAATTTGATATTTTACTTTAGTGGCATCACTACTAAAAATGTCATCAATTTTAAGTTGAATATTCATTTTAGTAATTTCTTTTTGGAAATGACTTATTTTTTATTCATAAGCAGAACATTCCATAAAAACATGCTGAACAATTTCAGGGAGATTACATTCACCACAATCACTTTAGGAGATTTGATGCACTCGTATCTCTGCCACTCATCTTGCATAGGAAATTCAAGGAGTTGAATGCTCCATAGATTTCTTATGGAGTGTCGCTTTGACTTGCCAAGCAACAGTCTCAAAATCTTCAGGATATGAGTAGAAAATGAGCAAAAATACCAGTTAGTGTTTTATGTGTTTTCTTTTCCCATGTTTTTGTGATCCATTAGAGTTACTACATAAACACACAAGGGGGAAAAGTCTCTGTTTGTTGTGAAGAGGTCAGGGTCTGTTTGCATGACAAAGTCAAACATTTTACACCTACACAGTTTATAGTGCAGTTGTGTAAAATCACCCATGACTCTGACACCAGACCACGGAGAAGTATGGACATGATTCTGATTATTTATTTCACTGTTGAAGTTTGACCTCTCAGTGGTGGGTAAACACAGAAAAGGGTGTAGGTGGAGCCTGAGTGGGTGAAACACGGTGAGGGAGAGTGGGGGGCCTCTGTTCTCTGCAGACTGAATCTGAGGACATTCACTGACAGCCATGGATCATCCATGGACCCAGATGTGGAAATGGACTCTGTGCATCCTCTTGTATGGGACGTCTGTGGGCCGAGGATCAGCTACACCGTGAGTCTTCTTGAATTTTTAAACAATTATGCATTGATATTATTAAGCCATTTTTCAGATTCCATCAAAGTCTGATTACTTAATGCAACGGTTGTGTGTGTGAATCTGTCTGCAGACATTACATGGTGGCCATTCCTGCTGTTCTTGAGTCTGGAGCAGAGACTAAATTCTGTGCCAGTCTCCTGCAGCCCACTGAGTCTCTGCTCATGATGGTCACTTTGGTGTCACAGCACAGCAGCATAACTCTGCTGGAGAAAACATCCAGCACAGAATTTAATGAGTGCTTTCAGTTTCAGGTCAGCTCCCAGCAACACTTTTTATTCATCTGTTTATATTTAAACGTGTCAGTGTCTTGAATCCTCACAGCAAACTGTCAAGAAACATATCTTTCTTAATTTTTTACAAGATCTTTAAAAAAAAAAAAATTAAAATCACCTTGGTGCTAAACACAACAATCCAATCTTCTTTTTCCTCTTTTTTAAAGGGCCAGTACATTGTACTTTTTGTGTATACCCAGTGTGGATAGACATAAAAAAAAACATAAGGGGGCGCTAGTGAGCAATGGCGAAGTAGGCAGCGTTTCCCTAGAGCTCATGCAAATTTAATAATGTATTGTGGAAGTCTGCAGAAAAAGACGAAATAGTGATTTGAGTCTTGTTTAATTGTCAATGTCTTCCAACAAAACCAAAAATCGAATGAATAACAACAGTTGGTGTCTTCACACCTTACCTTCTCCCCTTCACAATAAAAGCATACATTCTGGTGTGAAATATATATTGTATCCGCCACAATATTTAGCACTAGCTTGACATTTGGACAGTTATTCTACAATAGGCTGGGAGAAAGAATAGTCTAGATTTCATTTAACTGCAACAGGACATGATGAAAGCAAATTTGAGGATGTATGCCTCCAACAAGGACTCTCCTGAAGGTAGCTATTCGATGGCTAATGCTACCATCCTAGAGGCTATAAACTCTCCGCACAGAACTACAAGTCACTAAGTTCGAAATTTGTCAGACAATAGATACTCGCATCGAGGAGATGTCCGCCACTATCAGAGAACTCCTCACCCTCAAGACCGAGACTCAAAATGCCATTCACCTTCTGAAAACGTCCAACAACCAACATGGCGCATCCATCGCTGAACTAGAACGAGCGGTAACACAGCAGACGCCGTAACCGCGCAACAGTCGGAGATAAAACGTCTACACACAGAGACGAATCAGCTAACAGAAAAACACATAGACCTTGAAGGAAGGTCCAGATGACAAAATATACGGATTACATTAAGAGAAGCGGCAGAGAACGGTGCAGAATTGAACGGATTCGTCTCGCAGCTCCTGAAAGAAGTGCTGACTCTGGATGGCTTACTGCTGGTGGATCGCGCTCATAGAGCTCTACGAAGGCGCCCAGACGACACAGGACCCCCTCGGGCGGGTGGTGAGACCCCATTATTACCGCGACGTTACAATGACCCTCCGGAAGGCCATCACTCAGAGGGACCTCGCCGACCGCGGGCAGAAGATCCGCATTTCCTGACTTCACCCCCGAGATCGCAAAACGCAGAGCTGCATTTAACGGTGTCAGAGCACTTCTTCAGGACAAGCCTGGAGTTTGGTATGGACTTTTATATCCTGAAAAGCTGAGAGTGACTTTCAGAGGAACAGAAACAATGTTCACAGACGCGAAGGAAGCCCAGAGGTTCGCGGAGCTCCACTTTGGCACCGGTGGAGATGATGCAGACGGCCCCACGGAGGACACCTGCAGGCGTGGAGTGACCGGGTTCTGGTGGTACTCAATGCCTGGACTGTTCTGTGATGTTTAGCCAGCTAAGTTTATATAATGTTTAGAATCTTCATTTTGGTTACATAATTAGCTGCCTTAAGTTTCGTTGACAATCTGAGATGGGCTGATATTTATAAATAGGCAGCTTATATAACCTGACATGTTTTTCAGATCATTTCTTTTCACCTGGTCAGGTGTTAGTTCGGTGCTTGAATTTTATATTTTTGCAGAGCTCTTTTCAACTTCTAATTAGTAGTTAGTAGTAAGGGAAGCTGTTGGTTGAGTAGGTTGTTTTTTGAGTGTTACTCTTAACTTTATTCTTCTGTTTGTCCTTTTCTTTATAACTTCCTTAGAGGGGTCGCACCTTACTTTGCAGGTTCTTCTTAGTATAGGCAAGACGGTAAGCATTTTGCTTGAAGGGGTGGGCTGGGACTTATATATGACGTATAATCATCTCTTTCACAATTATGAGGACCTCTATACTATTTTTCATTCTAATGTGAGTTATGCAGGTTAATACAACACAAACAAAGAAGGGGGGACAAGTTACTTTGGTCACATGAATGTTAAAGGTTTGAATAATCCTGTTAAGAGGGGTGATATATTAGCACACCTAAAGACATTGTCTAGCGGTGTAATTTTCCTTCAGGAAACCGACCTTAACAAGAATGAGCACATAAAAGTGAGATGCAGATGAACAGGGCAAGCTTGTCATTCTACTTGTGCAGTGAGAGCTAGAGGCGTGGCAATGTTATTCAAGAAAGGTACACCTTTTACCCACAAACCAACCAAATCTGACAAGGAAGGCAGATATTTAATATTAGTTGGAGAATTATACTCTGTTCCTATAACTCTGGTTAATATATAAGGCCCCAGCATAGACTCTCCAAATACCTGACTAATCTAATCATTGGAGGGGACCTAAATCTTACGGTGGCTGACAGGTGCAAATGCGCAGCAAAAGAGAAAACATGCAAACAAAAGAAAAGACGCGCACAAATTAAATGTGGCAAACAAAAAGCAAATAAAATGCAGCAAACAAAAAAGAAGACACCCCCGAATGAAATGCAGCAAACAAAAAGAGAAACGCGGCCACCGTAAAATCTTGTATTAGATCCATACTTAGACCGTTCATCAACACGTAGAGCAGCGGCCTCTTAAGCTAGTATTTTCTTTAAGGAATACCTAAATAACTCTAATTTGTTCGATAGCTGGAGGATTTTTAACCCACAGGGGAGAGACTATTCATTTCACTCAAATGTTCACAATTTGTACACATGTATTGATTATTTAATGATGGATGCAAAATTATCGCCCTATATTAGTGAAGTAAAATATCACAATACATCAATTTCAGACCATGCCCCCCTTTCTCTAGATTAACATTTAGATAATTTGAACCAAACTGAAAGGACATGGAAACTAGACCCACATCCGTATTTGTTAAAATTGTACACCCAAGCAAACTCAGATAATATCCTACCTCCTACTATGAGAGAAGCCACTATAATACTAACACCAAAAAAGGGTAAGGATCCTGAAGAAGTAGGTAATTACAGGCCAATATCACTGTTAACCTATGATCAAAAGATACTTGCCACAATTCTAGCTAATAGGTTGACTTTATTAATGGATAAATTATTTCATCCCGATCAGACTGGTTTTATACCAAACAGATATTCTTTCTTTAATTTGCAACATCTTTATAATGTGATCTACTCTCAGAGGGAGGAAACTTCTGATTTAGCCGTTCTTTCCCTCGTCGCGGAAAAGGCCTTTGACCAAATAGAATGGCCCTACCTTTTTGTGACCCTGAGAAGATATGATCTTGGTGAACATTTTGAAAAATGGTTAAAAGTCCTTTAACGTAAACCTTGTGCTAGAATCGTCACTAATAAGACACTATCTCCTGCAATTCAATTACATAGGAGCACCAGACAAGGCTGCTCGCTGTCACACTTACTTTTTGCCTTAGCCCTAGAGCCACTTGCACAAACCCCCTGCATCCTTTAGTCCTATAAAGTCCTAAAACTTTATAGGACTATAAAGTTTTATTTATAGTCCTAAAGGGACTATAAATAAAACTTCCTTATATGCAGATGATATCCTACTGTTCATAACCAATCTTCCGTGTACTATACCAATGCTCCAGTTTGGCAGGTTTTCGAGGTTTAGGATCAACTGGTCTAAGAGTGAACTGATGCCAATTAAGCTCAAAGACTCTTCAGTCTTGGAAAGTATGCCATTTAAAATTGCTAATAATAAGTACACCTACCTTGGAATAGAGATTACTAGGTATTTTAACTCACTTTATGAAGCTAATTTATCCCCCCCTTATAGTAAAACTACAAAATAACATTCAGTTTTGGAGATCTCTCCCCATTTCCTTGGTGGGAAGAATTAATGCAATAAAAATTTTTTTTCCCTCAGATCCTTTATCTGTTTCAAAATATTCCCATCTTTTTACCTAAGAGATTTTTTAAGAAACTTGATTCTATAATCGTTCCATTTCTATGGGACTATAAAATGCACCGAATTAGCAAAGCTCACCTTTGCAAGGCAAAATTGGAGGGTGGACTGGCCCTCCCAAATTTTTCATTTTGCTATTACTCTTGTGCGCTTTGCATTATTACAATTTGGCTAGGTCACAATTTTACACAACCCAAGTGGGTTGCAATGGAAAAGGAAGACTGCAGCCCTCGTAAAATTGTTGCTCTTATTTTGTCACCAACAAGTAAAAATACCTCGGCATATAACAATAACTGTATCATTCACAGTACTATACGTATTTGGAAACAGATAAAATCCCAATTTGGTATTGAATCTATATCTACCTTATTACTAATAGCAAAGAACCCCTCATTTTTCCTTTCCACTTTAGATTCAGGTTATACACAATGGAAAGATTTAGGCATCAGGACTATTGGTGACCTGTTGGTGAGGTCTAATTTTGCCTCTTTTTCTCAACTTCAGGCCAAATTTAGTGTCCATAAACACAATCATTTTAGATACCTACAGGTCAGGGTATATGCTAAAAACACATGCGGACTTTATAGAATATAATACCTAATGAATTTGACGAACTGTTTAAGTTGGGTGGTGGGGAAGGGCATCTAATCTCCCAGATTTACAATTTGTTGTTATCCAGATCCTCGCCATCCATGCGGCTCTTAGAACAAGCTGGGAGCAGGAATTGGGAATAGAGATAAGTGACGAATTCTGGAAGGCTGCACTAGAGAATATTCACAAGTGCTCTGCTAATTCTAGACACTGTCTTATTCAATTTAAAATCATACACATGCTTCATTACTGTAAGGTGAAGTCACATAATTTTTTTCCTAACACATCCCCACTGTGTGACAAATGTCATATTGAAGAGGCCACAATTCTCCATTATCACTCTTTGTGTACTAATTAACCCCATTTTGGTCCGGCATACTCAAAACTTTATCAGATATACTCCATACAGAGCTGAGGCTGGACCCACTTCTGATTATACTTGGAGCTTCTGTTCAGCTTTCTCAATTTAATAAATACCAACAACAATTATTATCTTACGCCTTTATCATAGGAAAAAAGTTAGTGTTGATGCTCTGGAAAAAATCAGAGGTTCCATCGGTTAAATTGTGGCTGGAGGAACTGGTAAGGCTCTCTCATCTGGAAAGAATACAGTTCTCATTTGCAAATAAATTAAAGTGATTCAATAGAACTTGACAACCCCTTCGACAATATATTGATAACTCTATTTGAAGAGGATTGATTTGATTCTCGGTGTGATAAGATGCAAGTCCTAGGGAAAGGGGAGGTGGGTGGGTCCCTGTTTATTTATGTCACTTCTCTTTTGTTTTTGTATTGTCTTTTTGTTTTATGTTGACGTCAAAAAGAGGACAAATTTGTATTGTTGATGTTTCAATTTTCATGTCTGATTCCTCAATAAAATTGTTTAACAACAAAAAAACCATAAAGCATAATTGAAATTCATACAATATTGCAATTTAATTTACCCAGCACATAATAGGTTTCCTTCCACAAGCTTCTGAAAATAGTTTGCTGGAGTTCTGGTCCATTTCCTAGAGTTTAGCAAACCAAAATGACTTTGATAACTCTAACTCACCTAAAAAAAGTTTTATCTGAGCTAACTTCAGACAGAAAGAAAACCATGTTTTTTTATTATCTGTATGTAAGTGTCTGGTTTTAATTTTACTAAAGATTCTTCTGCTACAGGTTCCCTTAGTGCAAAATGAAGATGTGCAAATGTTTGAGGTGCAAGTGCGAGGTGCTACGTTTTCCTCGAAACAAGCCAGGAAAGTCATGATCAAAGCCTATAAACTAAGAACCTTCATCCAGACAGACAAACCAATCTACCTTCCCGGACAAACAGGTAACAATAAACTGCTGATTGGTGCTCTAAAGTCAGATTTCTTCTGCAGTAATATTATGGAGTGCTCAGTGATCAAAACCACGCACAACAAATTCCAACTTGTCATTTATTCAACAAAGACCAAGCCAAAACAGAAAAGCTAGTGGGAAAAAAATTGTTCCACCTCCAGAATCCAAAGTACAAAACAAAATATCTGAAAACATAAAATTCTTTTCAACTCCTATGTACTCTGAGGTTTGCTCAGATGAAGTCAAATGTCATCTGCATACGGTTAGATTCATATAATGTTTGGATTTCAGCCCTGAACGTGTTGTTAGACATGGATCTCTGAATATCTTAATACTGTTGTTCTGATGGAAACCCAGGAGATTAGAGTCCACATGTGAGGCAGTGAGCATGTTTTCTGAGTGGAAGAAAAATGTTGGGTTGTATCTTATGAGAGCATTTAGGATTGTGTTAGCCGAAACACTCATCAGTTTTCCTTCAGTGCATTTCAGAGTTGTGTCACTGGACTCCAAGCTGAGATCTGCCAGCATGTTGGTGAGTTCTCCTTACTGGTGGTGAATGTATTATGTGCTCCAGTTCACTAACGTCTTCCACACACCAGCTGGTGATCTTTGACCAACATCAGACCATGGTCAGCAGGCCTTTCCTTTTTAGAAGTCACCAGCAGTCTAAAACAAGTTTGGGATTTTAATTCAGTGCTCCCCCCCCAAGTCTGAATAGGTACAAAAAAATAAGAGAATAGAAAAATATGTGGTCAGACTGAATTCTCTTTCCCATTGTCTTAATGTTGTGGTATCTCATAGAACCATGCGTCTCATTATATTTCAAGATCTCAGTAAGATTTCTACAATATGAGCCTTTATGCTTGGATTTACCCAAAAGGAAAACAATGGAAGCTTTGCATGAAAAATGTTTGACCTGTTGCAGATTGAAACTGATTCATCTTAAATATTCTTCATGTTACATTATTGATGGTCCCCCGGACAAGGACATCTATTCTTATTTGTTATATACATCTGTAAAATAATGGCAAATTAAAAACCAACTAAAGTAACCACAGTAATACCTGATTAGATCACACAGACAGACATTTCATATTTAGGTGCTTTTCTTGTCTTCTGCCATGGAATCTGATTGGTTTGTCACACTTTTATTTCTAATTGGAAATTGGAAGTTTAATCTTCCACACACTGACACAATTATTTGACTATTTAAACATTTGCTTAATTATTAAATGGCTGTTTAATACAAAAGAAAACAAACAGAAACAATTCGTCTGTTGTCAAATCACCTTTCCTTTCTTTTGCAGTACAATGTCATTCAACTGGAGGTAAGAAAATATGAGCAATCCTATTTGCATGTCTTGTTCATTTTAGCATCGCATTCTGAGTTAATTTTCACATGAAACAATGTAAATTAAGAAGCGCAAATATTTGAGGAAATCTCACAATGACTCATATATTCATATTTTATAGTTAGTAAGCAATGTTAAATTTTTCTGAGCCACAGGCAGCTAAACATATTTGTACTAAACAGCTTTTCAAAGACTTTCTTTGATGAAAACAAAAACAAATTATTTATAACATGTTTTTTTATTTATTTTTTTGGATTGTACTCTAATTGCAGCTAAAATTGTGGGTCTGGTTGCTTTATAAGCTGCATTTCCATTAACCATAAAATTGCACTAATTGAAATTAAGAAAATCAATTTTCTTAATGGAAACACCAATTTTTTTTTCAGGACATGTTTGATTAGAGACAATAAAATGTTTTTTATACATGTTTTGAAAACGTGCATATTTACCTCTCAAGTTTACAAAGTTGAGCATAGTGATTAATCGTGAGTAATCACAGTGCTACAGTGTGATTTAAAACTTAAGAGTGCCAGAGTAATCATATCTATTATAATTTGATTTATTTTTTTGCACATTAAAATTTTATCCATAGCAGAAACAATTTCTTCTTTTGACTGCATGTTTCTGATTTGCTTTACTGAACAGGATTCTAGGAGCAACAGGATTGGACAGTGGCTGAATGAAACATCCAGTAACAGAATATTGCAGCTGTCCTACTCCCTGAACTCTGAGGCCCCTGAAGGATCCTACAAGATCACTGTGCAAACGGGTGAAGACAGGAAATCTCATAGCTTCAAGGTGGAGAAATACGGTAAGTTAGCCCTGCTTTTATAGGTCAGTTATATACTTGTGTATCGAAAATTAAGCAAGATAGAAATGAGTTATTTTATTGTTTCTAGTTTTACCCAAATTCGATGTAACGATACATGTGAAGGAGGAAGTAAATATCTGGAAAGGAGAATTTGATGCTCAAGTTTGTGCGCAGTGAGTAAAGGTTTTTCGTAACACTTTATTTGATACTTTTATTGCAAAGTTGCTCTAGAAGTTGCTTTAAACATTATTCTGTAAATAATGATACTTTAATGCAAAGTTGGCACTTTTACCGGACTTTCAATGCAACTTTGAGAGCAACTTTGCATTAAAAGTGTCATTATTTGCTGAATGACACTTCATAACAACATAGTCAGACGTTCATAAAAACTCCTTCATGTTCATGACGGGTGTTATGTCATATTTTTAGCCATCAGTTTTATGCACACCCCGTCAAATAAAGTGTTACCAAGGTTTTCTTAACAAACAGCAGATTTCAGTCTTTAATTAGTTTTTTCTACTTTGAATGAAGGTACACATACAGACAGCCTGTCCCAGGAAGTATTACACTGAAGGTGTGCCGACCTCAGGAAGAACGATTTTATAGAAGTTCACTAAGTCCCCCCTGCGAAACAAAGACAAAGCAGGTACAGTGGTAAATAAAATGATCCTGTGAGGACACAATCACAAAAAACAGACTCTTCCAACTTATACAGCACAACAATGTAGAGTTATTGTGTTCACTTAAACTGCTTTGATACCAGTTGGATGAGAGATTGCCGTTTTTCAAATAATCAGTTAACCATTAACTGATTATTTGATTGGTAATCCATCAGACCCAGATGGAAGAACAACATGTGCCAAATCTACAATGAGAGATATTTGTTTGCTTTCTTTTACTGCATATTCACTTACATTCTGTTCACTTTCCAGACAGATATGAAGGGCTGCGGTACATTTAACTTTAATATACTCGTCTTCAACCACAATCAACATTTACTGAAGAATGTTCTGGATCTCAATGCTGCAGTGGAAGAGGAGGGGACAGGTCATTTTAATATGTTTTTGCTAAAAAAAAATGTCATAGTTAAATTTTAAATTGCTTTATAAAGTGGAGTCAGTAAATGGGGGGGACTTTTTCTCCTCAGGTATTTCTCGTACTCAGGGAAAGAGGATAAATCTTGTAAAGTTTTATGGAAAGTTGTCTTTTTTGGATGCTCCAAAGTTGTATGAAAAAGGGTCGAATGTGGAAGGAAAAGTAAGTGGAACAAATGCTGTTTAGTTTTTCAACATGTGCCAAAGCAGTTTACGTAATGAGTATTATCAAATGTGCTACATTTCTATTATTTTCTATACCAACAGGTGAAAGCAGTTGATTATGATGACAGACCCATTCCTCACATGAAACTGCTTCTGTTTAAGGAGGGTAGACATAGTCAATGGTTGCTGCAGAACCTCACCACTGACACTAATGGTGTCGCTGCATTCTCAATAAGCACTGATACATTTAATGGGGAAATCAAACTTACAGTAAGTAAAACATATAATCTCTCAAACTGTTGATAGGAAGACATTTGTTTGACTCTTGATGGCTGTGAGATGAAGGATGTCCTGCTCTAGCCTCTTGTTGAGCTGCCCACCTTCCAGTTCATCACATGATAGCGAAGCGGTGCAGTCCTCTTTTTAATGTTTCGTAGCAAAGCAGTCCTGATATTGCACTTAGCATACAGTGGATATAGAAAGACTCCAAATCTCAGTTCAAACAATGATGCTTAACAATGAGACTAAGATTAAACACTTCTGAACCTTATTATCCTTTAATGTGACATTTATTGACAGTTACATCAACTTGAGTTTGTATCTGGGAGAGGTGGAATAATTAAAAAAATAAAGAACTAATACCCTGGATGTATAAGACTGCACACGCTTAATACTTGACATCATGGATCCCTGTTATTTTAACAGGCCTGTGTGCCTTTTTTGTACTGTAGTTCAAAACTGGCAGAAGAAACAATACTGAGTAGTATAAAGTACCACATCTTTAACATATCTATCCTAACAGGGCATGGTCAGCTTATTTGATCAGCTTATTTCAGAAACAAGATAATTCAAAGTTCCTTACCACAGAGTCCAACCCAGAGTCTGGTTGCTTTAATAATTTTCAGTACTGCAAAGAATTTTGTTCTTGAATATATGAACTATATTCCTTCCATTTTTGCAAAAATGAGGGAGTATGGACAATGGGTGAATGAATTTTGGTACTCTCTTTGTGAAGCACTTTTGATTTTTATCTGTTAAAGAATCTCGATGAATAAAACTTATTACTAGTTTGTAAATAAACACTTGCGATGGCGAAGCTTTGGGCGGTAAGCCAAATCTCCCTCACATCTCCCAGTGGTCGCTTAATCAGCACTGATGCATTGATTTTTCTAGAAGTTGCACTTCGGAGCCAAAGTTTATGTTGATTGTATTCATGTTGTATTATGTTCATCTTTAAAAAAACTAGTTAGGTTATGCAGTGGAGTCATCTGAGGATGAAATTCCTTCCCTTGTGAAAGAAGGACTGACTTTGTCCGAGTTACTACCTCCTTCTCCTGACACCGGAACAAGCAGCTCTCTGGAACTAAAGAAGAACGTGTCTCTCCCATGTGACCAAGAGAGTGAAGTCACTGTGAAGTACACTATAGTAAAGGAAGCCCAGGGAACAGTGGTTGTGATCTACCTGGTAAGTTCCCTGCAGGCCATCGTTGTGTTTTATGAAAGTATCATGGAATAAAGTCACTTGAAGTGAAAACAGTACTAAATCATCATGTGAAATCAATAAAAAAATCACAAGCTCTAGTATTAAAGGTTCACTATTTTGCTTCCTTGAACAGGCAACAGGACATGTCTGTGGGTTATACAAAACATGTTCATTACATTTAATACACAAATCATTCTCAGATATTGAGATTTTACCTGTTCTGCATGAAGGAATGCGCTATTATAGGTCTATGTCATGATTATGCAAATGAGCTGCTACTGGCCACACCCTCCCAACTCAGTGTTTACATTATGAACACCTCATGAAACAAGAAAATGGCTGCAGGCAGATGCACAGTGGTACAACCGTACGTCTTTGAGCCAGAAGCAGAATAAGTGGAGCCTCCTGAACGACCACCAAGCCACAAACCACTGAATGAATCGCTGCAGATCCGACGCACATTTATATTGTGATTAATTCCCTGATGATTCTGCTTTGCTTTGGGGCGATATGCCATGATGTGACATCAGCACAATAATTCAGTACAAAGACTGATTTTTTTATGATCTTTTTTATATATATATTTGCAAGGTTAGAGGAAAAGCACTTTTCTCAACATGTAAAAAAAAAAATTAAGATCTTACAATGCCAGTATTGTCCAAGTGTCCAGCACGTTTTCACAAACACCACGTCTTCTCCATGTAAACTATTCTGACAGTAAACCGTAAGAGGCTATCTGTCAGTGTTAGCTTGTGCTAAATGACCAATCAGGCTCATGGCTAACAACAATACAAAACACAACTTACATTGCCATCGTCTGTATATTTGTGAGGAACAGCAGGAACATAACATTCCTTTGGTCCAAATCTTTTGGCGAATCCTGAGTGTCCATTCTAAACTGATCTCCACAAACAGCAACTTTCTTTGGCAACATTGCAGGGACATTGCAAGCAAAGACTAGATGAAGCCACGCAGCTCTGGGAGAAAATGTATGGGCACATGGACGCATTTTCTGTATTGCAACCAACGGCAAAATGTTTTCCTTTTCCAGCAGCCATTGCAGTGGTAGCTTGTAATGACGTGGGTGGAGCTCCACTTGGGATGCCAAGTGAGGCACTGGGCTTGGCTTGGGGTTGCTAAGTAAAACAACTTGTGACATAACTATTTGGAGGTTTTTGAAACAGGCTCTCTTGCAGAAACCAGCAGAACATTTACTTTTCATCAAGAAAATGGCAGGTTATTTTTTTCTTTGGGTTATTTTTGTTGTTGTTTGGACGGTTTCTAGAAACATGAGATGCCAATATGAAAGTACAGAAACATGCAAAAACAATTTGCATAATACTGGACCTTTAGCAACTTGTTACACCCAATGTCAATTCAATTTAGGCTGAACTTGGTGGCAATGCAGGAACAGTGGGTGTTTTAGTTATGCCAACTCATGGTTGTAATAGTAGATCATTTCTCACTAAAGCAAGTCGCTAAGTGATTTTAAACACACTAAACATTTTTGTACCATATCAAAATTTCTAAAAAAAAAAACAAAACCCAAAAAACTGTATGGCATCTTTATGCTGTTTCCTCTCCAACTGGGCAGGTCTTATCCAGAGGAGCCATCATCATGCAAGGGGAAAAACAAATTGTTTTGCAAGATAAGTCAGGTTTGTAATGACATGTTTAGATATTTTAATTATTACTGTACGCTTAAAGTTGCTTTAAGCATTCCATTTTTAGTGTTTTATTTTTGTCATAGTGATGTATGGCTGGCCAAAGGTTCTGATAACTGGTTTGACTTTTCAGTGAATGATGGTGAAGTGTCCTTCAGCCTGACGGTGTCTGCAGACATGGCTCCAGAAGTCCAGGTGGTGGCGTACGCTGCTCTACCCAGTGAAGCTGTGATTGCTCACAGTTCTGTCTTCACAACCGAGAAATGCTTCAGCAACAAGGTCAGTTCAAGAAAACGACTTGGTGGAATCAATCTTCTATACGTTTGTTCCAGAGAGCAATCTTTTGTAGTTTTATATTTTGGGGTAACAACATCAGACGCCGCAACTTAAAAAAAAAAAAAAAAGCTAAGGTAATAAAGGCACCAGGTTGTGTTCTTGAAAGAGTTTTGTCGAAGTAGATTGAAGCCAATGAGTGCAGTCTTCCTATGACATGTTCCTGAAAGATGGGGACAACCTTTTCGTTTAAAAAAAAAAAGTAGATTCCAATAAAAACTTTTACAACTCATAGTAAATTGCTGTGGAATACCACTAAGTTTAGAAGTATGATGTGTTCTCTGTTTGCACCAGGTCTCTCTGGAGTTTTCTCCGTCTCCAGCCATTCCAGCAGAAGAAATCAAGCTGCAGCTGACGGCTCTGCCTAACTCTCTGTGTGGCATCAGCGCCATCGATCAGAGTGTCCTCATCAAGGAGACTGAACACACTCTGGATGCAGACAAGGTAACGTGTCAACAACTGACTCCTAAAAAGATCAAACCTTAGGTACGAGTACGTCTATCACTTGTTTTTATTTTTAGTATCTCAGTATATAAAGTTACTGAGATACTTACTCTCAGTAACTGTCAACAGGGGCGCCGCCAGGAATCGTGGGCCCCATGACAAAGAATTTGCACTGTCAATTATCCTCATTCACTCACTGTTACATGTGCCAGTGGTGGAGAAACAACTTATCATTACAAGAAACCGTTTATCTGCCGTCATTTGTAGCTATGCTAACTAAACTGAGCATTCACAGTTTGAATCTGCACAGATCTGTGCTATGCTAGCTGCAGCACGGCACAAATCGAAGGGGAGGAAGGATGAGCAGCACCACATGAGATTGTGATTGACAGCACTAAAACTCTCCTGCCACTGATTGGTTGTTGCTAGCACTGGGAGAAGGCAGAGGAAATAAATTTTTCACAGATTACCTCTCATACCATACTGTCACAACATAATGACAGTTTTAACAAATATGTGAAAAAAATATTTACATAAAAGTGGCATACTGCAACTTTAATTTCACCCTGGAGAGGACGGGTCAGGAGGGACGTGGGTTAGAGCTGCTGCTGACTGACTCACCTGTTAAGTGTAGTAAAACATACAAAGGACAAGTTCAATATATGAATATGTTGGTAATTTCTTTCCTTATTTCATTAAATGCTAGTGAATTGTAGCCAAACAGTAGTTTGTAGCTAAGCTAATTATGCTAAATAGTTGATAATCTCACAGTCTACTCACCTCTCTTGGAGAAAAACTGGGTTATAAATTAACACTCTTGCCTTTTTCTCTCTCTCTTTTTTTGAAAACCTGATTTTATAACTTTTCTTAGCAGCATAGTAGCTGCCACTATAGTTTGTGTTTCCTACTGTCTGCTGCTAACAGCGTCACTCTGAAGACTCCAAGCAGGAACGAACCATTTAATGCAGATAGGGGGGTTCAGGGTAAATATGGATGTGTGTTTTTTGATCTGGGAGTGGGAACATTAAATTTTTACTGCTAAAATCAATCTTTGAAAATACAATATGATTAATTTTGTAATTGACAGGGTCCCAATTTTTGTTTTCATTTCTATGAAAAAAAAAAAATTGTAGAGGGCCCTCTGTCAGTCAGGGCCCATAGAATTGTCATCACTTTTCCCTGCTATACCACGCCCCTGACTGTCAATGCTGAATTTTTGGGTTTCATTTTAAGTTTCTATTTTGATTGCTTTGATCCTTAATGTTTGCTGACTGTTATTGGATCCTTAACAAAAACGTCATGATATAAAGACACACAGTTCTATTTGTCAGCAGGTTTTCAACCATGTTTTTCTTTTTCAGATATTTAACTTGCTCCCAGTCAAGAACGTACTGACTGTACCATCTAGCGTGGAAGACCCAACAGACTGTCTGATTGTGAGACCAAAGAGAAGAGCTCCACAAGGACAAGAGAGACAAGATGCCGACACAGTTTTTCTGGTATTATTTTTTATTATTATTTTATGTACTGAACATTAGTAAAATGACACCAAAATGGCTATAAAATGTTTACCCCACTTCAGATTTCTTCTGTATTTTGCTTTTTTTTTTTTTTAAAGTAATTTTTACAAAATGTAGTTTTCAAATGAAATTATATTAAGAAAATAAATTGTCTATCAAATCTGGGCTTACTATTAAATCTCAGTTTAAAATATTTCTATTTTATTTATTTATTTTAAATTCATGCAAGTCATCGCAAATATGTGCGCAAAACTTTTACAAAATTTCGCTAATGTTAAAAATACAATTTTTTGTACAATTGCAGTGTTTCCATTAAAACAGAAATACAACTGAAATCAGGTGAATAAGTTTGTTCACACAATGTCACTAAAAAACATGCCATGCCATCCTCCTCCTACCACTTCCTGTTGTCTTTTTTGTCTTTTCTGCCAGTAGTAACATCCGGCTGCTGACGCGTGTGACGCAAAAAGTGTTTTCATTGCAGTTTGCAGTGAAAAGTTATTTATTAGCTACTTTTTGTTTGAGATGCTGACATATTTTATTTTGGGTTTGCTGAATCTATTTGCTTTAACTTGTAATGGAAATAACTTTTTTTTTTTAGCTTGCAGTAAAACAAAATCTATTATGTATGCAGTACCTAAATTGCCAGTTTGTTCTCTGAACAATGAAAAAAAAAGAATTTGCCTTATGTTTTGTACATTTTATCTAGTTAATAGTTTTTACAGTGAAAACTATTTTAGGCCCAACCTCTCAGGTTTGTGGTTTAAAGAGCTTTTTAGAGAAAGATCTGTTTATTTCCTTTTAATGTCAATGAACTAAGTTGAACTGACCAGCCTTTTTCTTTAAGGAACATAAATCATCATTTAAAAACTGCATTTTGAATTTATTCAGGTTATTGTCACATGAAACTCTTTTTGGTGATGTTAAACATTTAAGTTTGACAAAAAGGAACAGAAAACTGAACAAATCTGTCTGGGTCAAATTTTCATAGGATTCTGTAATTATCTGCCTTTTAAACAGAAAAATTAAGGCTATATAACTGACACTACTTTGTTTTTGTCTGCATTATACAGAACATGGGACTGAAAATGGCAACAAATTTGATTATTAAACGTCCTTCATGCCTACTATTCCAGACAGAGACATACAGGCGAGATGGTTGTTTTTCTTCTTTTTGTCAAGTAACACATGAATATTTAATTAAATTAAGCTTCTTTGCCATTGTAATGTTTTCTGTTTTTTGTTTGTTTTGTATTCTAAAGAGGGTATTTCCATAATGCCACCTTTACGGATACCACTGGGTTCCTCTTGGAGATATGGACTGAAATCCCGTGCACGAGGTGGTTTTGCCATCCCTCCTCCAGCACAGACCGCTCGCGCATTCTTCCCTGAGACATGGATTTGGGATCTGGTGGAAGTTGGGTGAGTTTCTGTTTTGAATACAATAAAATAATTTCCTAACTGAAATAAAGCATATCTGTCCTCCACTTATCTAAGACCAGGAGTGACACATCTAGATAATAAACCCAAAAGTCATGCTACCCTACAACACTCTTAAGCTCATTCTGTGGAATTTCAAGGTGTCCGCCGTGCCAGAAGGGAGATGTTGTTCCCCAGGGGTTTCTGGGAGATGCCCTGTGGTTTCTTCCCAAACTCTGTGTACTTTTGTTATGGTGCTGCTGTAATAAATACATTTTCCTACTTTGGGACTAATAAAGGACTATTCTAAAAACCCCTAGATAAGATACCCAGAAGGAGTCCTGATGTGATGTCTAAGATTTTGTGTACATGGAGCCATTTTGCTGTCTGAAAGCATACATGCAGAGAATATACGGCTGCAAGGTTTGATTTAGACATCCCTGGGCAGATAACGCAAACATATATAATATGTCTTTCTATCTTCACAGAGCACTGAATTTCCTGGATTTCATTCATTTCTATAGTCCAACACTGACTATACCTTAACCTAACCATTACCTGTATGTACTGTTGGAGAATTATCCTTTCTCCAGCTAGATTCTTAATGTATGAGGTTGAAGAAGAGTCAGCGAGTTGAATTCATGGATTCCATTTATTAATACCAAAATACAGCACTGGTCTATTGTCATGCTACCCTTATTGGCTAACAGAGCAAAATGGCATCTAACAATAGTTTCTAATTCCTTTTGCTGGCCTCAAAAGAGGGCGACCCCTAGCTTGTCATTTACTTTGACCTTAGCTTTGTGTGCATGTGCTCTGTGTGTGTGTGTGTGTGTGTATACGGACATGGACATGCAAATAGCTAAAAGAGATAGAGGAAACACAGAATTATTTATTTCTAAAAGTACATAAACCTAACCTAAACTAAATTCACACCTTAGTCCTAAACCACAGGTGTCCTGGAGGGCCACTGCCCTGCACCTTTTAGATGTGCCTCTGCTGCACCACCTGAATAGAATAACTACATCAGTAGCAAGGCTCTGGAGAACTGATCTACACAAGGAAAAGGTAATTAAGCAATTTAATTCCAGTGTTTTGTGCCTGTGGCACATCTAAAAACTGCAGGACAGTGGAGGACTGGGTTTTAAACCTACCCCTCACCCCAAAACACCATTTCTTCGTATGAGGCCTGGCCTTTGGGCCCCATAAGGAGCAGTCAGTCCTCACAATGTAGTATTTGTTGGAAAAATGGCTCTTACACTCTATCAAATGCCAGGCCACACATACATATACTCCAGATGGTTAAAGGTTATACAGTCAGAGGGTGTGCTGTGGTGGAGCAGGGGTTGAGCACAACTCGCATATGGAGGCCTTAGGCATTGACATGGCCATCAAAGGTTTGATTCCCGGCCTGGTGAACCTTGCTGCATGTCTTCCCCCTTCTCTCATTACCCACCTTCCTTCAATTCACTATCAAATAAAAGCCACTAGAGCAGTAGTTCTTAACCTGGGTTCGATCAAACGCCAGGGGTTTAATGAGTCGGTCTCAGGGGAACGACCCAAATCTGCCACAGTTTCAACAGAAACAGTTTCGAGAGAAACTGGAACCACTTTAAGGTCTTGTTTATATACTTTAATTAGCTCTACATTCTTAAGAGAATGAAAAATTAATAATAAATAATAAAGACTTTGCGGTATTCTGATTTAGTAATGTAATTATATTAGTTGTGTTACCACCCCCACGCCACTAGAGGCAGTAGCAGGCCCGAAAAGATGCGACTAAGGAGCAGATTTAGAAGTACACCAAAGCTACAGAATTTGGTAAAAACTGAGTTTTGCTGAAGTAATTAAAGACACAAGTTCAAATCCCTGCTGAGAGTGGAGCTCCTTCAATCAGGGCTCCTCCGCAGCTCTGATTGGCTCAGCAATGTAACGTGATCCTCTGCATGGCAAAGCGGGGCGTCATCACGACTTTACACAGTGTGTCTTTACCTCCGCGGCAGAGGCTCCGCCGAACCCCTGGGGTTCGACCGAACCCAGGTTAAGAACTACTGATCTAGAGCCAATAAAACCTCTAAGAAAAGGTTATAAAGTCAATATAACCTCCCTACTTTGATACTATTTGCAATCTTGATTTAAAGTCAATTAGGATTCTATTTGAGCCATTCTTTTTGTAGATCAAAACTGTCCTGGCACAGAGTTACTCTACATTCACTCATTTTATGTTACAATACAGCATGCTTCATCCCACTAGAACAGATATGGATCTTCAGATTACTAAAATATCTAAAGTGTCCAGAGTCAGGTCATGTAAGAACCTTTTTATGTGTTGACCAATGGCAAACATGAATATAAAGCATTTATTGGCTGATAATGTCAACATGACGATAACATTGTGAAATCTCAAAGTATTGAGTTTGGTGTTTGTGTATCTGTTGATGCAGGCCTTCTGGGACCAAGGACATGTCCCTGTCTGTCCCAGACACCATCACCACCTGGGAGACGGAGACTTTCTGTTTGTCCCCTCAGGGTTTTGGTTTGGCTCCTCGTCAGAAGCTCACCGTCTTCCAGCCTTTCTTCCTGGAGCTCACCCTGCCCTACTCCATCATCCGGGGGGAGAACTTTGAGCTGAAGGCGACTGTCTTCAACTACCTGACCAAATGCATCATGGTAAGGGCCAACTTTAAATCAACTAAGTGATTATATCTCCAATTAACATAGTAAATATGATCAGTGGTGAACAGTACAGGAGTACAATGACTGAAGTACTCTACTTAAGTACACTTCTTGAATATCTTTGCTTTACTTGAGTATTTATTTTTTGAGGAACTTCTAACTTTCAACTCCACTGCATCTCTAGAAAGTTTGTTACTTGTTTCTTTTGGCTCAGCGTAGCTTTGTAGTCCGCTGTAGCTGCTTTTCTGTACTGACATGCTTTTGGCCACACATTGCTTCTCACAACGGGAACCAATCACAGTCACCGCTTGCATCTGGGAATTATGGAATTATGTCGTCCTCATTAAGTGTAGCCCAGTGTCAACACCTTAAGCTGCATATCTCTCCAACAGATGAAAGTGTCTGCAGCCCCCTCCTCAGATTACACCCTCAGCCCCCTCTCTGGGGATCAGTACACTTCCTGTCTGTGTGCCAATGAGCGGAAGACCCTGAGCTGGACCATGAATCCCACAGCCTTGGGTGAGGATCAGAATGAGCGGTCACTGTTGGGAATGTTAAAGGTTGAGAGGCTGAGGAAGGAACTAATGGCCAGTAACAGAATCTCCTGCTGCCTGGTGAAGTGTGTGTTGGTGTTTCTCAGGCGTTGTGAATGTGACTGTGTCTGCCGAAGCTGTTCCGTCTCACGCCTCCTGTGAGAACGAGATCGTGGAGGTTCCAGAAAGAGGACGCATCGATACAGTGACACGCTCTCTCAGAGTAGAGGTTGGTTTTCTGAATGTAAAAAAAAAAACATTAAAGAAGCATGATATTTTTTTATTATTTGAATCAATTCAACGCCATTTTATCAAAGCAATTGACATCAAATATTTTGTCTGATTTCATTTCCTCCACAGGCTGAAGGATCTGAGATAATAAAGACACAGAACTGGCTGCTCTGCCCCACAGGTCCGTGTGTTTCAAACCAAACAGACTGATGTGCAATTTAAAATCAACAAGCAAGCACTTCAAAGTTATTCTTGTGTGATTCACTTTATAAAGTAGGAATAAGCAAGAAAATACATTTAATTTGCAACATTAACAATTGTGTGTTCCTGTTGAACCCGCATCCAATGACCTCATAATATCTATAAATTTATTTTTTTATTGTTTGTACTCAGGAGAAACATTGACAGAGGAAACAGAGGTGCAGCTGCCTGAAAATGTGATTGATGGATCAGCCCGTGTCACAGTGTCGGTCCTGGGTAAACACATGCTACAAATTCTACTGATAGGTCAATGGTCAAACATGTTCTGTCAACCGAAACAGACCCTGCCTCCAAAAAGCCTAAACTAAGGTTCAACATTATTGTTGTTGGGGCAGTATTTTGTAAAAATGTACTTTATTGATCACTACATTGTGTCATAATGTTTTTCCGCATCAAAAACAAACCTGGAGTATTACTTTGATTCTTTCATGCATGTTTGAGAAATCCTTTAATCTCCATGGCAACCACTCAGCTGTGCAGAACGCTAGAATGGATTTAGCCCCGCCCTCAAGGTGCAGCTCCTCCTCAGAACTGCTCCTCGCAGAGCAGCACCATGCCCCTAACCCCTGGCTCCCCAACAGGACTCCCCAACTCAGCTCCTTCAGACTAGCCAGCAGCCACCTGGTGGAACTGCATCTGCTGAGCTCATTGTGTGAACAAACTCTCAGTGCAGCGCTGGTAAAAATGTTGCCAATAGAGGAGCGATGATATGATGACTCATTGAAGGCAGAGTTTCAGAAAGAGCAGGAGTTTTTAAAGAGACAGAGACCCAAGGCATTCAATTACAATGTCAATTTCTCTTGTCATATTTGATATATACAGGATGTTTATAACAACTGAAGGTAACATAATGACTAAATTGTGTTATGTGCCTGGAAATACATAATACTGTCCCTTTAAGATTGTTTTACCCTTCCTTAGCTGTTTCGTGTAGTTTTTGTGTTCTCCAGCTGACCCGTTGGCCCTTATTTTAGTTTTTTAGTAATATCAGAAATTGTGGAGTACGCACTATTTAGATCAATAATATACAGCCCAGAAATGGAATTAGAATTAGAATAACTATGAACTTGGAATCCAGAAATACTTAACAGGAACAGTCACTGCTTAGTTTATATTACTTTTAACCCAGAAAATGAATTAGATCAGTCATTCTTTAGCTTATTTTATCAGAAACTGTAGAGTACTCACTATTTAGCAATGGAATTAGATTAGAAATAGGGTATTTTAGCAACCCTGAACAGGAGCACTTAGTTTACACACTTTAGAACAACATTAGATTAGTTTTCTTTCCTCTTTTTTCTTTCCTTTGGTTTGTTATTTTGTTTGTATTTCCTTTTAATTCATGTAAACCACTTTGAATTACCGTGTTGCTGAAAATGTGCTACATAAATAAAATTACCTTACCTTACTGGAACAGTCTAAAAACAATGCATGCATTTTTAGGTCAATGGAAACGCAGCTACTGCTGCAAACTGCCTTTTAATGTTGGCTTGTTCTCCCACAGCGTTAGCAGAGTGTTAATTGTTCTTTATGTAAAACACATACCTGTTGACTAATTCACACTGATGAAAGTTGCTTTGCTGATAATGGTACATTTGGTGTAATTTAACCTTGTGTTTTTATGTAGGAGACATCCTCGGCCGCGCTCTTAAGAACCTTGAGGGTCTGCTGAAGATGCCGTATGGATGTGGGGAGCAGAACATGGCTCTTCTGGCCCCCAACATCTACATCCTCCATTATCTTAAAAACACTCAGCAGCTGACCCCAGCCACCAAAGAGAAGGCCTTCAACTTCCTATCCAGTGGTGGGTCATTCAGTTTTAATGACTGTTATAATCTGACCTTTCTGTGTGTCTGTGGCTGTCCAGAATATGGTGCAGTTGAAACAAACACAAAGAAACGTGTCTAATAATTACCTTTGCTCTTCTTTTTTTCTAAGGTTACCAGAGACAGCTGAACTACAAGGACTATGACGGGGCATACAGCACATTCGGCAGCGGACCAGGAAATACCTGGTGAGGATATTCCTCTACATTTCTTTGTGTCTGTGTGGATTAACAGACTAGCTAATCATTAGAGTATTTCTCAAGACACCAGGCCTATGCTCATTTTCTTTGTTAAAAATTTTGATGAAAGATTCCACTTCAAAAGATACATATGACTGAACTGGCCCCGTTCATGGAACAGAAACATTCTATATTGTTAAAAAAAAAGAATTTTTTTTACAGACAACTTTCATTGCTGTCACATTTTAAATAATCACACAAGTCAATCCTTGGGCCAAGAAAAAAAAATAACTGCAATTGTTTCTCATTGTAGTATCTTGTCATTGGTCAATTATGTGCTAAATATATTGATGTTCCTCAGGCTGACATCTTTTGTACTGAGATCTTTTTTCCAAGCTCAGTCTTTCATCTACATTGATCCGGTAAACATAGAGAAGTCCAAGACTTGGTTGAATCATCAACAAAAGCAAAATGGATGTTTCAAAAAATCAGGGAAACTCTTCAACAACAGAATGAAAGTAAGTTCACTCAGTAGTCAATTTAGAGTTTGTTCTATATAGAATTAGAACTGTTTCCTTCATCTGATGCTTTGCAGACACAACACCTGTGCTGAAGATTTACTCACCTCAGCATTCCGAATGTTTGAACTGATGCAAGCTGATCTACTTTCTGATTAGTTCATTAGTTATCTGACCAGTTAGATGCACTGTAGATAGTCAGACAATTTTATGTTCTAAAAATGCCTGACAAATAATTTTTCAGTAAAAAGTTTGTTTTTTTTTATATCAAGAAGTAAATTCTACTTCAGTGGTGGTGAGATAAAGTTAAAGCGATTGTCAGCTAACATTTTAAAATGTTCAGCTAACATATTGAATATATCCAATATTCAGTATTCAAATATTGAATAATATGTATTCAATATTTGTATTAAAAAAGGTTTATCCTAATAATGGTAATGGTCAGTGTTCTTTTAGTTTTTACTTAAAAACTTTACCAAAAAATGACCTTCTTTAAATAAGAAATTAAAGTGAATGACCATGACTCATCACTTTTCCTTTTTCTCTCTTTTTCTTCCAAAAACTGACAAAAGTCTTCCATCTTTGGTCTCAACTAGCCTTTCTGAGTGTCTGTTTCATTTGTTGTTTCTGTTTTTGTTTATGTATTTTCCATATTTAAAATATATTCTAGCTCAAGTGTTAAATGTTCATCAGAAATTAAAGTTTATTTATCTTTGATGATGTTTTCTTACATTACGGCATTTCCAGTGTATTACTTGAAAATGGTCTCAAAACAACAATATTCTCACTTATCACAGTAATTTGTAGGACAATTTATCATACAGCAAAATTTGTTGTCATGACGGGTCTACATACAATGCTCCTAAAAATCAACACGAGTGCTTTGCTTATGGAGAACAGATGTGACAAGACTTGATGTTCCACATAGTCCCCTTCATTTCATCACATTTAGACACACAAAACTGAATTTTTACAGCAAGTCAGGAAACAGACAAGACATGTTGTTTGTGGGAATATCTTAGGCAAATGTGTACACTTTGGAAGAGCTCCTGGTCTACATGGTCCAATAAAATACTAACAGAATAACTAAAATGCTGTAAAAGATTTTTGCTTTGAATTTGGTTAAACTTATTTTTTAAGCACAGGTGAAACAGATGGTAAATTGATCTCCACAGGGTGGCGTGTCGGATGAAGTGACTCTTAGTGCCTACATCACCGCTGCCTTTTTGGAGATGAATATCTCTGTGAATGTAAGTAAATTCAAATAACATATCATAAAACTGAACTTTGAAAACTATTTTGCTGATTAGTACTTTGGCAAAATTCTTCCTACTCCGTAAATGTTTTGATTGCTCGTGAGCCAAGACTCAAACATGTTTCCATTTGTTTCCAAACCATGAAATATCTCAACAGTTTGACCCTGTAGTGTCCACACAGCCGACAAACAGACACTGTGTGTTTGGGAACACTTTGTTGTCAATTTCTCACCATTGGTGCTTTTGTCAAATGCACACAATTCAATTCATCAGCTAAAGTGCAGCCTCAGCAGCACCAATGATGATTATTGAAGCACATCTGTGTACAACAGTGTCATTCTGGCATAAAGTACCTGTCAGAGTGATGACGACTTCATTCTGTCAAAGGATCGTGTGGTGGCACAGAGCCTGTTGTGCCTCAAAGAGTCCATCAATGATTTCAGCAACACCTACACCACAGCTCTGCTGGCGTACGTCTTCACACTGGCTGGAGACATGGAGACCAGAGCTCACCTCCTGCAGCACCTCGACTCAGTGGCCATCAAAGACGGTGAGTCGTGTTCCTGGTGGAAATCATCAGAGTTCATTATCATGACTTCATTAATGCTGCAGTATGTAACTTTAATTAAAAAATAAAAATAAAATCCGACATTTATTGAAAATAAAATAACATGGCAGGAGGAGGGTTTTAGCACTGTCAATCACCCTCCGTGTAGCACTACTCTTCCCCCGCTCTCCCTCCTCCTCTTACTCTCTGCTTTACTACAGCTGACAAGATGGTGACAGTTTTAACGAATGAATGAATGAATATTTTTTGTTTTTTTTATTTATTATTTTTTTAGGCAGCTCCATCCACTGGTCTCAGAGAGCAGCAGAAACATCAGCCTCTCTGTCTGTGGAGATCAGCTCCTATGTGCTGCTGGCCAAACTCTCTGCTTCCCACACTGCTGAAGACCTGGGGTACGCCTCAGGGATCGTTCAGTGGTTGACGACTCAGCAGAACTACTACGGAGGATTCTCCTCCACTCAGGTACTGAAGCCCTGAAAGCTACTGCAGGATCTATTTGTCTGGATAGTCTTACGTTGGACAGGGAATAGTTTTTATAGCTGATACTCTTTTTGGTCATATCTAGTTTGATCTGTGTTGTGTAACAGTACAGTGATTCTTAAGAATAGGGATAAAATGGGTTATAATTTTCCCAAAAAATGTTTTTATTATTTCTCAACCTTATGTATGCAAATATGACAAATAATGTTTTGGAAATATAAAGATGCAGACTCCCAGTTGCAACAATTTTTAAAAATTACATTTTTAATCGACCTGACCCAGAACTTTGTCATCACCATATGACAAAAATAAATATTAAATAATTTTTAAAATACTCTATTAGTGATATTTGTACTCATTTTACAGACACATGCTTCTCAAGAAACAAAAGAAATATTATTTAAAACAAAAAGTCCATCTGACGGAGTTGACCCAGAACTGAAGGTGGTGACAAACTAGTGAGTAAAATGAAAAACTTGATACATGTGAAGTAATGCAATTTATGTAAAATACATTAAAATGAATTAATTGCACATTTAAGTGAGATTTGACAACAATTTCACTGAAAGAGTCACAAAAACTGACAGAGTTGACGAAAAGCCAAACTACCTCAATTTATATGATGTTATTCTGAAGGAGGCCATATTGTAGCTCGTCAGGTCCATGAAATCTTTACATTATACTAAAATTAAGCTTTTATTTCACAAAATTTCATCACAGTTTTGAAAATTGTCAGTTATGGTGATGACACATCATGGTTGTGACAAGCAACTTAGGAATAAAACAGAAGAAAAACTAAAGAATAACATAAGCTAACCAGAGCTAACTAGCCCTCCTAGCAAAGGAAAAGAAAGGAAGTGGTCATGGGGTCCTCAAAAGTTCTGGTGCCCCCCAATAATGCCTGATTTTTTTTTACATTCTTTTCATTTCTGACGGTGTTGACAAAAACTAAGGACAAATTTCAACGGAGTTGGAAAATATATAAAAATGATTTTTAATTCAGTTTATTGATACTTTTCTAATTATTTATATGACTACTTATACTTATTTGTCATAATATATTATCTTAGTATTCCTTTAATTGTTTTAAACTATTATAATGTATTGAGTTCTGCTCCTGGACAAGGGATTTTACAGGCATCATCCACCGACTACAATGTTTAAAATAAAAAAATATTCAGCAAATACCTGGAAAATATACATTGTTGTGCTCACATGACCCAGGTTAGTTGAGTGAAAAAATTATATTTTGTGTATATTTTGTTCAAATTTTGTTCTTTATCCATAGGACCTGTTTTGTCCCTATTCCCAAGAATCACTGAGAAGATTTGGTTTGGCTAAGAGTGACTGCTAATAAAAGACAATAATAAAGTCTGGGCACCATTTGATTGTCAGGAAATAATTGTGAGAAAGCTTCAGATTCTGATCACCTTAGTGATCAGAATAGAGCTTGGTGTTAAGCTCTATGAATCAGTATAACTCGCTTTTTGAGGAAACACTGATGAAACTGAACAGTGGTAATAAAATGTCTTATTTATTGCCAATTTACTGTCGATATTTCAGTTATCATGTAAACTGACTATATTAGATTTTCCTACGTTGAACCTTTCTAGGACACGGTGGTGGCTCTTCAGGCTCTGTCCTTCTACTCCAGTCTGGTGTTCAGTCCTGAAGGTTCCAGCACAGTGACAGTTCAGTCTCCCAGTGGTCCGCTGACCTTTGATGTGACCCCAGACAACAAGCTGCTCTACCAGGAGAAGATGCTGCAGGGCGAGGCAGGAAAGTACAGCCTGGAGGTGAAGGGGACTGGATGTGTCTCAGTTCAGGTCGGTGTTGTTCACTTCCTGCTCAGATTCACCAGGCCCTGCAAAGTGGTATTACAAATGAAACGTTCACACAACTTTAGAGGACACGTTTGTAAATGATTGATTTTGATGTTTCAAATATGTATGAATACTTTCATTAGTAAAATCACAAATACACTTTTGACTCATCAGCTGCTGCTTTCAGGGTAACTGGTGCTTCTGCTTAAATAAATAAACAGAACCATATTTATGTTTCTCAGATTTCTCATCAGTTCAACATCCCAACCTTTACCGATGCCACCACATTGAGAGTGAAGGTTGAACCAGAGGCCGACTGCAGCGACACACCTCACAAACCCAGACTGAAAATTCATCTGCAGTCCCTGTGAGTCACATGTGTGAAACTCCAGGCCCAGGGGCCAAATCCAGCCCCGCATACCTTTTTATAAATATTATGTTGTGCTTACATATTATGTTGTCAATAAAATCAATGCAGTTTTTATATGCTTACTGCCAAATTATATCAATCAGTCTCTCCAGTTGTTTGAGAATTATTGTTGAAATTCATGCAAAATCAACAAATCCTCACTTTTTTTGCGCTAATTGGGAGTTTATTGCAGATTTTTCTCAAAAAATTGTCTAAAACTTTCCTATTTATACTAAACATCTGCCTCAGCTTTAATTGATATCAGATTATAGTCCATAAGCTATACAGTGAGTAATAAAATGTTGCATTTAAGTGAAAATATTGCAAATATTTCCAAATTGGTACCACAAACACACACAAAATCATAGAAGGACTGAAAAGATGTTCAATAATATTACTTAATTTTAAGAATTCATTGATATTTTAAAGTTTGTGAAAAGGTTTCATCAATACATTCTGGCACAACCGGCCCTTTAAGAGCATATATGATCTTGATTGGGCCCAAAACGAAAACGAGTTTGACACCCCTCCATCAAAAAGTGTCTAATTTTAGAAATCAAACAGTTTTAGACTGAAGGTGGTTTGTTGGCTGTATCAGGTACAGTGGAAAGGAGAACACTACGAACATGGTGATTGTGGACATCAAAGTTCTGACTGGATTCGCTCCAGTCTCAGAGCCACTGAAGAAGGTAATGTTTACTACCAGACTGTCAAAGTTTGTCTCAGGCGTTGCCATGGTAACGTTAACAAACAGCTAGCTGGATGGTGTCTTTATTACAGCTCAGAGCTGCTCAGCTGGTGGACCGTGTGGAACAGAAGGATGATCATGTTGTGATGTATCTTCGGGAGGTAAGAGGAGTTCCCAGCAGTAACAGAGGGTGGCGGTCTGCACATTTCTAAACCAGGGACTCATCAGTTCTTCTTCCAACAGCTACAGAGAGGAGTAGCCATCAACCACAGCTTAGAGCTCCAACAGGAGCTCCCAGTACAGAACCTGAAGCCAGCTGTGATCAAGATCTATGACTACTACCAGCCAAGTAAAGCCTGATTTCTTTACACAGCCTAGTCTGATGTGATTCTCCTTTAATTTATTATTTTTCCTTTCTGACAGGTGACCAAGCTGAGACCGAGTACAACTACCCTTGTGGTGCAGGTAACATTGTCTCACTCTCATGGAAAAATAGCAGCATGCATATTGCTTCATTTACGAGATTCAGCGGTAAAGACACTCTCACTAGCTGCATTTCCATCGACCATATCACTGGGCAATCAGTGAAATAAAAAAATGTCTAAAAGCCATTTTGTTTTATACAAAATGGAAGTAGTAGAGATTTTAACAGATTGTTTTTCTTCTATTTGCAGCATGAAAAGTGAGGATCACATGAATACACTGACGTCAATCCAAATGAATTTAGACTTATATAACTTAATTCATGCAAATATAAATATTGTTTAGTCAGTTTAGGCATTTTGACAGTTGTCAGAGGAAATTGACACATTTGGCCCTTTGGCTTGGATTTAATCTGAAGATAACTGAGTTTTGAAGTTTGTGAATGGACTCAGAATCATCCACGTCTATATCTGAATACACACAAAACCCCTGCTCAGGGGAAAGGGGAGTTTCATCAGGCTTTTTTCCAATGAGTTTAGCTGGTAAAAAAAAAAACTTTGGGCAGGTTGTTAAAACTTGGACTGATTTTCAAAACATTTGGTGGGTTTTTAGAAAGTGTTCATTGGAAAATTCAAAGATAGTTGCCACTGAGCAGCAGAAAAGCACACAACATTTGTACATTTTAATAAAGTGCAGTGTCCTTGCACTCAGTGAATTTATTTTTAAGCATGTAGAATCTAACGTGATATCGTCATTGATTAGGAGTGAGTAGTTAATTAAGAGTCACTGTCCAATAGTATTGTAAAAGAGAAATGCCAGTGGAGCTTTAACTTTGTGCCACAAGAAAAATTCTAATTGTCATCTCACTGTTTATCTTTAGTTGCACTCAATGCAACTAAAGATAAATACATGGATGAGTTCTTTTCTGTAATAAACACCATTTAGAAACTGTATTTTGTGTTTACTTGTGTTGTCTTTGACTAGTTTTTCTGTTCTGAAACACAGACGTGCAATAAAGATGCTTTAAAATAGGAAATAAGGAGGGGTCAAATACATTTTCACACCAGCAACAAAGCATTTCAAAGCGCTTGTATAATAAGAACATAATAATCAGTTATTGATCCACTATAAGGACTTTGGAGCTGGGTGATGTGCTCTATCTTCCTGGTTTTAATGAGAACGCCAGCAGTAGCAGTGTTAACTGGAGCTGGAGAATTTTTGATTTACTTAGTTTTTTTTAAACAGATCTATGAGAAGAGTGTCACAGTAATAAATGCAACTAAAGATAAACACATGGATGAGTTACTCTAGATCTCGTTGGGACATTAGTCTTTTAAACTAGAAATGTTCTTCAGGTGGTGGACTGAAGAACGGTCTTTATCCGTCTCTGGATCAGGTCAGAATGAATCTCTACACCCAGATTTTCATCAAGTTCTCCAGTTTTCAGCTGTAATAGCTGAAGCTGTGTGCTGACTGACTCTAAATCCTTCCTCTTTGGGTCCAAAGAGGAAGATAATAACTTGAGTTTTGCTTCAGTTCAGGTGGAGAAAGTTACACCACATCCACACATTGATTTGTTCTAAACATCGGTTCAGGGCTTGGATGGGTTCAGAGTCACCTGGTGACATCATAGAGCCGCTTAAAATCTGTGCATCATTAGCACAGTTAAAGCAACTATTCCTATTTCTTGTTATAATCTGAGCTAGAGAGACCATGCAGATATTAAACAGGAATCCTAGGTTGGAACCTCAGGCTGCCTCACATGTAACTTGTCCGCTCTGATGAGAAGTTACCTACAAATAAGTCCCTGTTCTTCATATAAAACCTAAAAGGGTCAAGTACCAGAAAGTCTGACCCAGCTTTATGTTGGAGTCAAATGTATAAAATGCTGCACTGAGGTCCAACAGAACCAATTATGTGGTCCTTCCACATTCTGTATTTATGTGTTTATCACCGAACCCTTTGATTATGTCTAGTCTCAGTACTGTGGTGACCAAAGAAACTGGACTGAAAGACGTCAAAGCGGTTAGTCACGGTTGACTGCTTTTTTAAAATAGATTTTTCTGATGAATGGAAGGTTGAAGATTGGCCTGTCTTTGAGGTAGTGAATTTTTCAGATCGTTCTTGTTTTATTTGTGGTGTTCAGTGACTGCCATTTTTTAACCTTAGGGGAAAACATCTGATGAATTTACTACTTGACTCAGATCAGACGCACTCACAGGCAAAGACCTTTATATGGGTAGGATATCAAAACAGCAGAAAACAGCAAAACAGTACACCAGGCACGTAAACCACAATGATTTTTGTAGTCAGTTGTCACCTATAAAATATTCTCATACAAAACTGCCAGAAAAATATACCTTGAACAGGCAACAAAAGCAGACAATGGACCAGATTTCACAAACACAACACAAAAGGAGATGTTTTCAGGACTCAACTCGCCCTCCCATAACAGCCTCTCTGTTATGGGAGAGGCTCTACACAGATATCCATCTTGTCTTTAAAGTTCCAACTTTTATGTAAAAAAAAAGAAGGTTTTTTATATATTGGTTAAAATTATCATTATGCTGTGACAGTATAAAATAAAACAGGTATTCTGTGAAAAAATAATCACCACTGCTTTCTCCCAGTGCTCCCAGTACTAACTGTAGAAATACACTGCTCAGTCAACCTCATTGTATCAATGGTCTCTCATGCCCACTTCCTCCTTTTTGCTCTTGGCTAAGTTGCAGCTGGTTTCCCACAACATAGACTAAAGCTTCTGCGAGTTTGCATGGCTACTGATGACGGTGGATAAACAGTTCTCCTGAAACAGTCAGTTGCTTTCCCACCATTAGCACATTGAACAGTATACAGGAGGTTGGTTGACAGCTCTAAGCCCCGCCTCCTGGCTCTGACTGGTAATTGGTTTCACCAACCACCAATCAGTGCATTTTTTGGAGATCCTATAGTATCTTAGAGAGGAGGTGGAGGAGCTTGATATTTTTTCACAGATTGTCTGTCTCACCGTGCTGTGACGACATGGTGACAGTTTCAATCAATAAATACGGAAAACATGTTTTTGCAAAAGTTACATACTGCAGCTTTAAATATATCTTGATGGATACTGTTCTTACCCAGGAAATTGATGAACCAACTTCATAAAATGCTTCTGGTGTAGATTTAACTGAATTAAAGGGCAATGAGTAAATGTTCAGTGACTGTTTTAACAGCCGTTTCTGCCTATTGATTTATCACCACTAACTAAACAAAAGTTCAGACTACAATGCGTGTTGAAACAAGGGTCAAACAAAACTTGTCCCAATCGTCTGACCTGAGGTTCTCTCATTGTACACACACCTTTGTACTTTCTTATGTTGAAATACTTGTTGCTGGAAAAGAGCGCACAAGAACGAATTTTTTTTTAGAGATGGATAAAAAGACATTTACAGTCATATTCAAAAAAATAGATCAAGCGTCCAGATGAGGTTAAAAGTACCTTTTGAAAATGTCAAACATAAAGAAGGTATCAAACATTCTTTCCATTAAGCCTCATTTCTCTATTAAAGATGTTTTTATTGGTCTGAAGTGATTTTCTAATCTTAAATGTATTTTCATTAGTAATTAAAAGGTAAAGGCTTGAGAGCATCCGTTATTTAGTCAATATATGTTACACTAGCTGAATATAATTAACTGAAGTGAATATGACTGTAAAACACAACACTGACACAATCCTGGAAAAGTGCTTTGATCAAAGTTACGATCGTCTAAAAAATATGCCTCAACATTTTTATCAGTCCTGTGCCCCTGATTCTGACATGCAGTTTAACTAATTATTGTTTCATTCATTTTTCTCAGTAACGGCATGCTTTCCTAAAATACACAGCATTTTTTTTTCCACTCTGGAGGATATTAGCACATCTGATTTGTTTATTGATGAACAAAATCGACTCAGTTTCCCGTAAAGTGGGTAGGACCTGTTTGCGTAAGAAACTCAAACATCCCACACTGTTTAAAGGGCACCATTTCACCACTTTGCTCACTGTAAGGCTTTCACTGAGAGATAGTCGGGAAAAAAAACTTAATTGAACAGAAACAATCCAATATCTACAAATACATCATAGAATTAAAAATACATTTGAACATATGCACAATAGATTTTGACCACATGTGTGTTTGAAAACCTTGACTGTGATCTTAGTGGCAACAAAAAGATGTTTGAAAATAATATTGCAATCTAAACTAGAAAATTTCTGAAGAAATTTAAACGGGCCTGCCAAAGTGTGCCAGGCGGTGGGAAGCATAGACATGATATAAGAATAGACCACAGACATAAATGCGTAGATCCCTCATGGAGCGGGTCGGCCTGTTGCTGCGATACGTAACAGCGTCCGCCATATTGAATGTGGAATATGTGACAGTAAATGGACCGAAAGTCACAAAGTGCCGTTCTACAAAGTATTTTAAATTAATTCCTGTTATTGACACATTTTCTCACACTAATAACGGTTATCTAACACGTAAACACTGTTTTATAAAATACAGAAAGTGAACCTCTAAACGTTACAGCACTGACAGAGAGTATATTTTTTCCTAAATGTGGCTAAAGCTGCTGCTAGGTGGTTTACTCTCCGATCGGAGGCTGTTTATTTTATACACAGTTAGAGAATGGTGATTTTACAATGATTAATAACAGCTATCTAACACTTAAATGCTGTTATCATTAAACTTACCTTTTATTATATCCATAAGATTATGAGAATCCGGGAATTTTTCAGCTTGGTTCCCAAGGCAAAATCACACCGGAAGTAAAGATACCCAGTTTTGAGTTATGGTGGCCATTGTCTGACGTCACTGTGAAAAGGGTCTGTTGATGTCTATGGAATCGACCAGGGGTCCCCAAACTACGGCCCGCGGGCCGGATCCGGCCCGCCTCCACATTTGGTTCGGCCCCCTGAACAATACCAGAAAGCATTCAGATTTTGTTTTCATTTATTGTATTTTCCGGTTTATATATGGATTTTTCTTCAACCACCAGGGGGCTCTTTAGCAGGAAGTGTGTCCTGTAAACCATTGTTTTTCAACCACTGTTCCGCGGCACACTAGTGTGCCGTGGGTGATCGTCAGGTGTGCCGTGGAAATTATGCAATTTCACCTATGGTACCGTATTTTCCAGACTATAAGCTGCTACTTTTTTCCTAAATTTTGAACCATGCAGATTGTAGCCCGGTGCGGCTTTTCTGTGTATTTTTCTTCAACCACCAGGGGGCTCTCTGGCAGGAAGTGAATCATTAGAAGTCAAAATTGTAAATTAAAGAAGAAGGCGTTAATTTTCATTTAGAACAACCACATGCTAGCAGCAGGCACGACAGAGAAAATGTTTTCAAACTCATATGATGCAGCTTTTAAGTTGAGGACTGTCGATCTGCCACTACAGGAGGGAAATACATCTTTGTGTTTATTTGATTCCTATTCAAGACACTTTGATAAGAATGACTATATATATAATATAGGCGGCTACAGAGTATCTTTGTTTACATTTTTGGTTGGTGGTGTGCCTCGAGATTTTTTCAATTAAAACAATGTACCTTGGCTCAAAAAGGTTGAACAACACTGCTGTAAACTGTGGGTGTTTTGTATGGCGCATTGCTGCCATCTGTTGGACTTTTAAGGAACTGCTTGACTTTTATGTTATTTAATCAGTACTGTTGTTTGCTAGCGGTAGAACAGATGAACACATGTGTCTGTTATGAACGCCGCAATGCCTGTAAGTAGCAGCTTATACTTCAAAACGAGCCTTAATGTTAACATATGAGAAATTAATATATTATAGTTACATTCCCTCAATGGAATATATACTAATCAGTCCCAGTGACCGTTTCACTCACGGTTTTTGCCCATGTGCTTTCTGGGTAAAAATCAATCGAGAAACGCACCCCCCCTCAACAATCTCCGGCCCCCCACCAGAGAAGGGAAAAGTTATGTGGCCCTCACAGGAAAAAGTTTGGGGACCACTGGAATAGACCCTCATGGACCGCTCTCACCAATGGGCTTTTTGCACCTCAGCTTCCGCGTTTGGGGAAAAGCGGATCGATTGTTTCCGATCTATTGAAAATGGCCTTTTACATTAGGTGCTTGCAGGGCTTGGCCAAGGTTTGTACATCGATCCGAAGCCCCAACAAGTCAGCTGGAGAAAGGTTTTAGATGTATGCCTCGTTATACATTCACTGATACGAAGGTGAGTTTTACTTATGTTTTTAATACATAGTTCATCATATTTAAATATGCTTAGTGGCTATAATAGAATAGGAATGGAATATTCTGACATCGATGTATGAAGAGCATATTACAAAGCACACAGCCGTTCATAATTTATTTAATAAATTATTTAGTAATATCAATACATATTTATATAACTATACAAAAAATGATTAATAATGACACAAATAATGATTAATACTGAATAATATATATTGGATACATGTTTATATGTATTTATATGCATATGTTTTCCAGCCGAGGATTTGCAGCTTCAGAGATTCAGCAGCTGAGATTTGAGTCCAAAATCCGATGTGAGATTCATCCGTGCTGCAGTGAATCCGTCTCTCTTTATAGATTTCTCCCTTCTTCCTCACATCGTGTCTTTAGGAAATTTTCAAAACAAAAACGGAAGATTTAGGATGTATCTTACTTTTGACAGAGTGAAAGAATATAAATAATAGTCTTTACCACCTGTGTAAAGTTTGCTGGTGAATGTTATAACACATAATATAAGGTTTATAATATGTGTTATATTGTTTCATTTCTAATATAGGCCTTTGTGTCAGATAATCTAAGTCAATGTTAGAGAATAATTAATTTTTTTAGATTTACTGAATCTCAGTTAGTCTTCATAGCGGGGCTGAACCCGTATTACACCAAGCACTGTAGCTAATATTAGCTGGTATCTCGCCGGTGGACATAAATACAGTAAAGTAATATTCTAATCACAATATATACACAATAATATGTCCATCTTACTTGTGAAATGTTGTCTGTGGAGCCCTCACATCAATAATCCATCGACCAGAACAACAATATCCCTCAGTGCTGAGGCATCTTCTGCTGTTTTGGTTGAGCAAAGTAGGAGGGTATACCGCTCCAAGATGGCCGCCATATTTCCTGCGCCGGAGCGGCCAATGCGGGGTCTACTCTTATATTATGTCTATGGTTGGAACCCATCATTCTGATGCTAAAAATTAGCTAAAGTAAGCTACAATGTACTTAATAGCTTATGGAAAGTCACAAGCATGTTGAGTAACATGGACTTACTCTATTCCTCCATTTGGTAAGTTTAAAATTAGTGTATAAGCTAAAATTAGACAAAATGCTAATGTTACCCTAAATGCTATTAGTGGCATGTGGGGTATCACTCGGATGTTGTCTTACATTTACTTCCTCCGTTCAGTGTGCTAAACATGGCTAATAATAATAATAAATGAAGTAATAGCTCAAAAGGCTACTAGTAGACTGCTAGTGGGGGGAATGCATTGCTAATGTTTGTGCTAATGTTAATGCACTGCCTTTTGATTTTTACTTTTGCAAAAGTAAAAGCCAGATGTTTACTTCGTGGCACTTTGACTGCGTTCACACTGCTTGAAGTGTGTCATGATTTGATGGTTGAGGTGAGGATGAGGACGCAGGCAGAACCAGGATGTGATGAAAAACGATGAATTTAATGATAATACTCCACGGGACAAAACAACAGAGAGCACAACGAACACATGACGGCACAGGGAAACAGACTGGTTACGCACGACGAGGATCCGACAAGAGGCAAAGACAGCAGGTGAACTTAAATACACAGGGAGGGTATAATCAAGGAATGAGACACAGCTGGGAAGCAATCAACGGGGAGGACAGGACAGAGACTCACAGGGAAACAGGACTTCTCAAAATAACTACACAGAAAAGCACAGATCACAACAAAGTGACCCATTTCCCTTTTTTGTCAAATCAGATTTTTTTGCTGTGACTGTTCACACTTCCAAATAAATGACCTGTATGTGTTCTGCAGTGTGAACGATCTGAAAGTGCCCCGCATGCGCAGTAGAGGGCTCAATAACGTCAGCGTTCTCAGTGTTCTGCCCATAGATATGAATACGAGTCGTATGTAACAGCGTCCACCATCTTCTATGTGGCAGCAGGGCGATCGGAGCTCCTTCAGTCCTGTGCTGTGTGAACTTGTTTCAACTGTTTTACGAAACAAACTGGATTCAATGAAATGAAATGAAATGAAATTTTATTCGAACATGATACAAATATAAAAATAAAATAGTGCACAGTAACAAGGAGTGCATAAGAAAGAAGAGAAAATACAGATTTTTTGTTTCAGTTAACATATGCTCAAAATGGGGTAGGAAGAAGTGAGAACTTATAAACTCCTACCCCTAAACACTTGAGACTTTAGAGTCCTACTGTCATTAAAAAAATCAAAATCAAAGTGGCAGTCAGAAGTAACAGTTACTAATATTTACCTATACATTTTCCCATTTTATGCTGGTTTGTCTTTCTAAACCCTTACACCAAGTTGTTATCTGCAATACACACCTTATTGCTTTCCATCACCCGTATGTGTATCTATTGAAAATTACCTCTTTGTACTTTCTTTTGAATTGTGTTAAACTATTGCTTTGTTTTAAATCTTCATGTAACTTGTTCCATAACTTTACACCTGTAATTGAAATACAGAAGCTTTTTCTTGTTGTTCTAAAATTGCGGATCTTGAAGTTTGAGTGACCCCTTAAGTTATACCCCCCTTCTCTTTCAGAAAACGTGCTCTGTATGTGCTCAGGTAACAACTTTTTAGATACTTTGAACATAAATTGAGCCATTTTAAATTCTACAAGCTCGTCAAATTTGAGAATTCTGGATATTATGAAGAGCGGGTTTGTATGCTCATAATAACCGACATTATGGATGATTCTAATGGCTCGTTTCTGTAGGACGGTTACCGGATGTAAAGAGCTCTTGTAATTAACTCCCCACACTTCACAGCAATATGATAGATATGGTAAAATCAGAGAGTTATATAGAATATGAAGTGATTTAGCATTCAATACACGTCTAGCTCTAGCCAATATGGATATACTTCTACTGAGTTTACTCTGTAAATGTTTAATATGAGGTTTCCAACTGATTTTGTCATCTATTATTAAACCGAGGAACTTATTAGCAAAAACCCTTTCTAGAGTTACGTCCTCTATTTGAACTTGGATTTCAGTATTTTTATAACAGTTCCCAAAGACCATGATTTTCGTCTTGTCCAAATTTAGGGATAATTTGTTATGGTCAAACCATATCTTTAACTTACTAATCTCTGAAGTGACTGTTGAGAGAAGATGCTCTAAATTGTCGCCAGAGGCTAGAATATTTGTGTCATCAGCGAATAAGATAAGTTTTAATACATTGGACACTTTACTGATATCATTTATGTAAAGATTAAATAAAACTGGTCCCAATACTGATCCTTGTGGTACTCCACAGACCGTCTCCTGCCAGTCAGATTCCACATCTCCCAATTTCACAAATTGTTTCCGGCTCTTTAAATAACTCCTCATCCAGTCAGAAACTACTCCCCTAATTCCATAGCGTTCTAATTTTTTAAGTAGGATTTCATGATTTATTGTATCAAAAGCTTTCTTTAGATCTATAAATATCCCTACTGCCAGTTTCTTACTATCTGTTGCGTTGGTTATTTCTTCTATTAAGTCAGTTACGGCCAGCGATGTTGACCGGTTTGCTCTGAATCCATATTGACTGCTAATAAGTAGCGAATGTTTTTCTATGAATTGTTCCAGTCTTTTCTTAAAGAGTTTTTCCAGGATTTTAGAAAATTGTGGGAGAAGAGAGACAGGCCTGTAGTTAGTGAAGAGGTGTTTGTTGCCAGTTTTATACATTGGTTTGACCTTAGCTATTTTCATTTTGTTGGGAAATGATCCTGTTTGAAATGATAAATTGCAAATATAAGTTAGTGGTTTAGAGATTCCTTTAATTACTATTTTAATAGTTTTCATGTCCAGATCATCACAGTCAGTGGAAGTCTTATTTTTACAGTTATTCACAATGTTTATGATTTCTTCTTCTAGTACAGGGTTGAGATATAAGGAGCTGGGATTATTCTCAATTTGATATTGCTGAGTTGCAGTTTTTGTAGTCGGTATTTTTTCTGCTAATTGAGGTCCTATATTAACAAAAAATCTATTGAAATTATTGACGACACTTTTCAAATCAGTAATATTCTGTTCGTTATCTATAAAATAGTCTGGATAGTTGTTGGCATTACCTTTCACAGGTAAGGATGAAAGATCAGAATTACTTGACTTTGCAGCCAGAAATTCCCTTCTAAACAACCGAGAAATATTTCCTATATAGTTAAATTGGCCCGAAATAACCGCTGATTGTTAGCATAGCAGCTAATGTTTTCACACTGTTTTCTAATGAGAGAGAGGTGATGAAAAACCACTGTTAGAGGAGAAGTTCATTAGAAACCAGAGGATTTAGTGAGGAAAGATCAGTCAGGATCAGAGCTGGAGCTGCTGTTCTTCAGTCTGTTTCATTAGCTTACTGTCACATATTCAGAGTCTCTGTCCTGGCGGAGCAAAGTCCTCTTTCAGAGTAGAAGCAAAGCAGAACTGTCCGTTATCCTTCAAACGCACAGAATCTTCGTCAATCAGTGACCTTTGTCTTTTCTCCAAGTCTGCTGTAGTAGAGTAGGGATCGTTGGGTTGAGGCAGAGGGGTTGGTCGAATCAGGAACCAGGGCTGGGGGCAGATGGATCTTGTCCCTTATTAGCGGCGTGAAGTCTCAACTTCCCCTTGGTCCCAGGGTGCAGTCCTCTTATTGACTCTCCTTCAGCGCCGCGGACAAAGAACAATCTCCTCCCTTGGCTGCTGGTTTTTAAACCCTCTCAGCCCATGGTTGTGTATGGGAGAGGTCTACGTGACTTCTGAAACATTCCAATGAGTCTGTGGAAAGCCCCAACCTTTCCCAACCACCATCTTCTTCATGACTCATTGCAGTAACTCTCTTCGGTACTTCCCTTTTTCTACTGGCCATCTGGCCATTGAGACCATTTCTCGTAACTTACTTCCCTTTTCGAGTTTTCCCAGCACCCCCGCCTAGCTCAGTGTACTAATTGCAACACAGTCTACTTCATTTCTCACGAACTCAAATCTTTAGTCATTTCATTTCTGTAATCTATCACAAAACATAATAAATTTGTCATTTTATCAACTTATACTCTCAGTATGATTCTCCATCACTTATCTAGTCTGTAACTCAAGCTGTTACCATTTCTAATCATCAATAATCAACATACGACAATCAAGTTGTTATTGTTACTACAAATCAAAAATACAGAACATATATTTTAAGTATACATTACAGACATTCCAACCATTACATATGTTTGTATTTTGTATTTATCTTCCTTAATCATCATTAAATCAATATGCAAGATTACTGTTATTTCTCAGGCCTTTACTCCGTTTTCTGCTTGTACCTGGAAAGATCTCACCACCTTATGCCAGTTTTCACGACAGCCAGTAGTTATAGGAGCATTTCTTTTCACACTACTTTTTAGCTTCTTCTTGAGTAATATTGTGAACTATTGCTATTATTTCATTTGAAGAAATATACTGAAGAGATTGGAAACATTGGATTCTTAGATTTCTGCAACATATGAGCTCATGTTAAAACTAATCTGAGTGTAATTAACATTTTCTACATGTCACTGTTTACATCATTACTGTTTTATCTTTGTATTAATAAACATGGTTATTTTTATTTTATTTGATAGGTTACATAGACGTTTATTTATGTATTTATTTTAAAAATAAAAGTCTGTACTGTGCCCCCCTCCCTCCATCAATATAAGCCATTGCCTCCACCTTCTATCCAAAAATTCTTGATATGCAGAAGTGCTGAGTTCCTTTACCAGAACTCGGCACTTTAGTGTATCAGGGGGCGAGCTGGGAAAACCAGCCCACGCTCTCAACCTTTACACTTGACACAGTGCAGTACAACAGGTCCTGTTCTCCAATCAGATAACATGACTTCGCTGCTCTGGAGTCCAGGGCTTTATTCCACTTCAAGTTGAAGCAAGTGACAAAATGTTTGGATGCTAACGATTATCCATCAAAACTCAATTCATGAAGGTTTCTATATTAGATTAAATTTGTCATTGAATAGCATTATAGCCATAGAATGAAGTTATTAGTGCAACTCTGTTTAGCATTTTGACAATTAATCAAGACATAGAAGGGAAAAGTCTATTTGTCCTCGCCGTGATGCTCCTTTATGTTCTGTCAGGATCTTGGGTTATTTGAGTTTTTTGTAACTTAAAATTTGATCATTGGTTATTTGCGTTTGGCTTTGGTTGTTCTGCTTTTTCTGTCTCCCTTGCTTTTATTTAGATTCTTCTTCAGCTGTTGTTTATTTGCTTATGGTTGGTCATTCCTTGTTACATTATTTGCCCGACTTCTGACTTCTCTCTCTCTTTCTTCAGTCTGTCAGTCTGGTCTCATCTCTCAGCTCCTACTGTTGTCTCCTTCAAGTTCCTGTCCATTTTTTCTTCTCTCTCTCTCTTTTTTTTTTATTAAAAACATTAAACACATTCCAGTTGGTTGTTTGAGCATGGGATCTTTAAAACAGTGGCTCCCAAGCCTGGTCCTCAAGTATCTCTATCCTCCATGTTGCTTCCAAGCTTCTGACTTAAAAGAACAGGCTTCTGCAGCCCATCATCTTTTCTGCTGCACTTCCATCCTCCCTTGAATTACAGCTTTCTTCCACCACAGCCATAAACACTACTGCTTTTTGTCTGGGAAAAAATGACTTTAACCTGTTGGTCTCAGGTTGTCATTCACAATGACAGGGGTGTCAAACTCCAGTCCTCTGCTGTCCTGCAGTGCTTAAATGTGCCACAGGTAAAAAACAGTGGAATGAAATGGCTTAATTACCTCCTCCCTGTGTAGATCGGTTCTCCTGAGCCTTGCTAATGACCTAATTATTCTTTTCAGGTGTGGTGCAGCAGAGGCACATCTAAAAGTTGCAGGACAGAGGCCCTTGAGGACTGGAGTTTGACACCCCTGTCACGAGAGGACCCAAATTTGGGTCCTCTAGTGACAGACAGGTTAACAAGAGTCTGTAAGAGCGGAAATACTATTTAAGGGAGTTGTTTGGCGAAAAAAGACCCTGGCACCTCGGCGAAGACTTTGGCTTCGCACTAGGTCAACCTGACCGAATTCTTTCCTTCCATTTGCGTGCAAAGCGCAAATGGAGCCAGAATTTACTGGAAAGGATGTCTGTTTGTGCAAGATAAAATCAACAATTGGAGATAAATTGTTCTATTCAGCAATTCTGAAATGGAGCAGATGTTGAGTTCGTGAGGTCCAAAATATTTTAAAGGTCGTCCAATACACACTCAGTATAAAGCGTGCAAAACAACAGTAGCACGCCATTGGTTGAAACTTTCCAACACACACTGATGAAGATGGAAAAGTATAAAACAGGTCGGGATTAAGACTTCGAGGAGATTTTTGTGACAAGACAATGATGATGAAGATTTTTGTATTGAACTGAAGAAACTGTAACGAGGTATCTGTGGTAGTGTAATAAATCTCCGGCTCGTCTATGGCCTAGCAGCAAGAACTACGTCTCTGTGCGTTATTCCTTTTACTTAGATATTTAAGAGCAGGGGTGGGCAACCACAGGCCTCTAGGGCCGGTCTCCTGCAACTTTTAGATGTGTCTCAACTTCAACACACCTGAGTCAAATAATGAGGTCGTTAGCAGGACTGGAGAACCTGACTGCACTGAGGAGGTGATTCAGCTGTTGGATTCAAGTGTGTTGGACCAGGGAGACGTCTAAGAGTTGCAGGACCCCGGCCCTCCAGGACCAGGATTGACCACCCCTGTTTAAGAGTATAGCCACCTTTCAAATCCTCAATAAGTCCAAATGAGAAGTAAAATATTTTTTAAAAAGACAAAAGAATCTGTCAAGTCTACTTTTTCTTACAGTTCATTCTAGGTGTCTTTTATAGGTTCTTCCCACTAGATCTTGTTACAGCAGGTTCCTGTTTGTGGGTGTTTTCCAACAAAGTGATTGATTGAGCTGTAGATGTAAAGTTATGAACTGTTATCCATATTTTTGTGAAGCTCGGCACAGATGGTCTTGCCTTTTGCTAAGAAAATGGGATTGAACCTTTGATGTTAGATGACAGCTTTTATTCTTATGTTGGGCCCAACATCTCATTTTATTGTCCATGTTATTGAAAAACAACAAACAAAAAGAACAGAAGGCATCAGTGAGACGTTCAGCTGCTGCACCAAACCAGGACTGAGCCAAGAAAGTGCAATTGTTTTGGTCCTTCATTCTTCCTCAAAGATTTGGACCCTTGTTCTATACTTTGCGTCTCGGCTGTTGAGAACTGATTGCTTCCCGGAAGTGTGAACTGTGTTGAAGTTTTAAATTTTACCCAATCCCTAAAGTTTGCCTGCTACGAAGCTTACCAGAAATTGCCTGCATTGTAAACAGCCATCCTCAATTAAAAAGAGGGAGAAGTACTGATCCGAATGAAGCGACTGTTAATAATAACATTTTTGGAAGTGTGGCCAACACGGACTGAACAGATTTGTTCACTTCCTCTGCTGCCATTGCTGAAACTACAGACAGACTTCAGTCCTACAACAGTGCAGAAAGTCAACATTCACAACTTGTTCTTCTGTTTGCTGATCAATCCGGTTTAAAAAAAATCCACTGAAGACTATCCAAGTCAAGGGGAGAAAACTCCGGCTGTGCTGAAAGCCATAATTTTTTTTTGAGCAGAGTTGCTTAGGAAGGCAATGGCCAGGCTGATCCATCCTGCTCTCTGGCTGAAAAATGAGTTGAGTCGTTCAGAACAATCACGCATTAGTTTCACATTCAGAGGGGTAAGAAAATTCCTCAAGGTGGTTGGATGACATGAGGCTGAGAACAAAATTATAAATTTTCTGTTATGCAATTGCGACAGTGAGAACCAATTTTTGGTGCAATTGTCCAACCAAGCTGAGCTCTTCAGCCAACATTTCTAGAACTGTGGAAGACATCATCCTGCCTTGGTTCAAAACCAAAGAATGACTGTAGACCTGCTGCATTACATCCCCAATCATCCAGGTCCTGGAGTGACTCCTGTTGGCCTGTCAGGGAAACATAGCAAGCACTTTTCAGGACAAGGTGGAAAGGCCTCTTCACTAAGAGGCCTAAGTGAAGAGACCTTTCAGTCACAAAAATATTTTGGTGATTGACTTGATACAGTGAGGTTGAAAAGCTTAGTGAAAGTATTTCTGTCACGCATCATGTTATATTCACTCCGAACATCTCAATAAGGTTTGATAAACAGCCAATTGCTTGTTTTTTGTCTCATGACTTTTCTGCAAAGTCTGAGCTGCAGTGACCTTTGTAATCTGACCACGGTAAACAGAGACGAGCAGACGATCGGTTCTCCCTTTACTCTGAGCTCAACTCTCTGATTTTACATTTCAAAGGCTAAAATTATATCTACAGCTTTCATAACTCAATCCTTATACTTGACTTGTGAACAAGAAAATCGAAGTTTTCTGTAATTTTGTGAATAAATTATGTTAAACTGTTAATATTAATATTAACACATTTTATTTTTAGGCTTCTTTCTTTGCACTCAAGGTCAGCTTCAATCAATGAACCTAAGAAGAGACATATCATTCAAAGACACTATAAAAATAAAAGAAAAAATGTTATTTTAGTGAAACAGTGCAGTTGGGATTAGAGGGCATAGAGAACAACAGAGTCTACAGACAATAAAGTTACTAAAAGACTTTGATAAGAAGTCAGGAAGCTTCTTCTCAAGCCTTTATTCAGTGTTAACTCTGATCAAAGCAAGTGTGTTTGTTGTGTAGGAGTGTTGTGATGTGAGAGTGAAGATGGGTGGAGTCTCTGTTATCTGCAGCTATTTATGAGGTAGTGATTGACAGAGTCGTCACAGTCAGTCATGGGTCTTTCTGGGAGCCAGATGTGGACATGGACGCTGTGGGTCTTCTTTTGTGGGACATTGGTCGCCCCAATATCGGCCGAGCCGTAAGTTTATATGAACTTTTTGGAAGATTATTCGGTTTATTACTGTTGTCATAAAGTGTCATTCGGTAAATGATGACACTTTTAATGGACTTTTAATGCAACTTTTAGAGCAACTTTGCATTAAAAGTGTCATTATTTACCGAATGAAACTTCATGACAACAGTCATAGACATTCATTAAGACTCCTTCATGTTCATGACATGTGTTATGTCATCTTTTTGACAGTCTCATGTCAGTCTTATGCACACCCCATCAAATAAAGTGTTACTGAATATTCATAATTGATTGGGTTTGAATATAAATTGCAGGTATTCAGAGCAGTGAGATCATAGCTGTCTGTGTGGATCTGTCTGCAGACATTACATGGTGACCATGCCTGCCATTCTTGAAGCTGGAGCTCAGACCAAATTGTGTGCGAGTCTCATGGAGCCCAATGAGACTCTGACCATGACTGTCACTCTGACTTCACAAGAAGAGACTACAATCCTTCATGAGAAGACCTCCGGGGACGAGTTTCTTGAATGCATCCAGTTCCAGGTCAATCTTCAAGAAACATTTTTTTGCTGTCTATGTACACACATAAAAACAAGCCATTCATCATTGTAAGTAGACTTCTTTTTTGACTAAAAAAGAAGGATGAGAAAAAAATATCTTGCTGTCACAGGTCCCTTCAGTGGAAAACGAAGAGGTGACAAAATTTGAAGTTGAGGTGCGAGGAAAGACATTTTACTCAAAAGAAGTGAGGAAAGTCCAGATCAAAGCCTACCAACCACTGACCTTCATCCAAACAGACAAACCCATCTACCTCCCTGGACAAACAGGTCACTGGAACATCTGGTTAATAGAAAACTGTTTCAATCAATGTTCTCTTTGAAAACCCACTGATGTTTGCACGTAATGCAGCACAGTGGAAATCCTTCATCAAATAAACTCACATAGTTTCTTAAAACTTCTCCCAGTTCATTTCAGAGTGGTCTCAATGGATACAAAGTTCAGACTCGCCAATCAGATGGTAAGTGGATAAATTTAGTTCTCTAGAAAAAAAAATCAATTTAGAGTCCAAAGAAATCAAAAGGTTAATCTGATTACTCCTCTGTGATCTGTGAAGTGGGAAACTTTGACTTTCAAACAAACAGTTTGAAAGTCACCATGTTTTCCAGGTGGAAAACATGGTGAGATGTCAAAACACTAACATGCTAAACACAAACTAACCATCATTTATCTGAAAAGTGAAAACATGAGTTCTGGTTCTGAAGCGTACCTTCAGGTTGGCTTTTTTTTTCTTTTAGAAAAAAAAATCAATTTAGGGTCCAAACAAATCAAAAAGTTAGTTTGATTACTCTTTGAAACTTTGATCTTCAAAAATACAGGATGAGGAGTTCAGAGAAAACATTAAAAACTAAAAGGTTAAATGTAAACTGATAATCATTTATCTGAACCAGGTAGCAGTGAGTTCTGGTTAGCTAACACTGGAAACGGAGTGCTTTGAAAATGGACTTTTACCCTTGGAGCTTTTCCACATTTTCCTACGTTACTTTCACACACTTTATGGTATTTGTTAGCGTATGGAATAGACCAACACAAGCTAGTGTTGTTTTGTGAAAAATGAAGAAGAATGATGGATAGTTCTCAGAAGGTTTTTGAAGTTAAAATGCTAATGTGTGGCTTGAATGTATTCAACTCCTCTGAGGTTTGTGGGGTAATTGCAGCACATTTACATAATTTTCAAACTTAGGGACCATTATATTTCCACATTCTTTGTGAAACATATCAAACTCAAGCAGATGTAAAAATCATTTGATAATTTTGCCATAGTTATGCAATTGGATTTGGGACTTTGAGCCTCTGTAGTTCATGAATAGGCTAGAAGAAAACCTGTTCAGACTTGAATTGTTAATTTGCCTTCTATTCACTGCTTTGCTCCCAGAAGAATCTTCTTTGGCACGTCATGCAATAATAAAAATATTAATCATTTCAGGTTGTTACTCTAAACTACAAAATGAATAATCGTGGCACCACTGAGTAAAAATGAAATTTGTCATGTTAATCAGGTTTTTGTTCTTAAGTTTAACTCAGTCCCTTCTTTGTCCAACAGTACAAGATCATTGAACTCGAGGTAAGAAGAAGATACACAATCTTTTTTTGTCTTAAGCACAGAAACAGTTCAGCCTGTAAGTTGAGGGTTTTTTGCAACAGCTGGCTTTTTTTTTCCATTTGTGGCAACTATCCAGGGGCGCAGTTAGCAGGAAATAATTTTTCAGTTTCACTTTTAACCTTGTAAGTTCATCTCAGTGCACTTAAGAAGCACAGAGAAACTCAACATGAGTCCAATTCGAAGTTTTTACTGTTGAGGTGAGATGTGCAAACGACACATATGGTACAGCTCTCATTGTGATGTACTTGACTAAATAGGATCCAAACAACAACAGGATTGGACAGTGGCTCAATGAAACATCCAGCAGCAAAATACTGCAGCTCTCCTACAATTTAAACTCTGAAGCCCGTGAAGGAACCTACAGAGTCTCTGTGACAGTTCATACAAATAAGATCCAGCACTACTTCAGAGTGGAAAAGTACGGTATGTGAGGAATATTTTTTTCTTGATTGTTTTACACATAGTCTTTTCTCTTTATACCTTCTTGTTAACACGTACTGTTTTGGTGTTTAGTATTGCCTAAATTTTCCATAACCATGGATGCAAAAGACGAAGTCAGTATTGGGCAGGAAGAATTTGAAACTAAAGTCTGTTCAAAGTAAGTACAGGATATTTTCTAACAAGTAAGCACCAGAATAAATCAGTTCCTCTGGTGACTCTGGTCTGCTCTAATTTAACCAGGTATACATACGGACAGCCTGCGCCAGGAAGTGTTACAGTGAAGGTCTGCCGTCCTCTTGAGATTTATGGTTATGATAGACCAATGCTTCACATAAATCCAGAAGACCATAAGATAACGTCTCCCTGTGAAACGATGACAAAACAGGTAGAGTGACACATGCTGAATGTATGCTGGGACGAATCAGCAGTTTGTTTGATTCATTTATACAATCAGCATTAACAGGATTCAATCTTTTTCTATTATTGATTTAGAGCCCGTTTATTTCTTCACTAGGTTAGATGTGAAATTTGATCCATTTTTAAAATATAGACCAGCACACTTTTGTCCCTCAACCCAGCCAGAATTTCATGCCAAGTTTGAGCAGTCTAACGTTCAATCAATATCCAAATTTAGCAAAAGGCAAAAAGAGAGAGAGAAAAAGAACATCTTTAAGACTGAGATGAATTGATCTTTTTTTTTTTCTCAGATTGGAGTTGTCAGATGTAGATGTGCTTTTGTTTAGCCATTCAGCCCCCTTGTTATAGAGCTTACTGGTTACTAAGGGGTAAATCCAAGTGGTGGCTAGCTGAGCTAACTGCAAGTTAGAGAAAGCCATGTTAATTTGTGACATTAGTGATATTAGCTTGGTTTAAAGTTTCTGTCATGTAGCGATGGAGTGAAACAGGGTGTGCAATGCAGTCTGTTATTTTAAGGAGCTTGTTTCAAAGAAATGTGAAAGTCTAAAATGATGGTTTCAACTTTTTGTCTGTTTGGTGGGTCACCATTATTTTTTGCAATTTGGCTTTTCAGGTGGACAAAACAGGCTGCGCTATGTTTGAATTTAACATGTCAAGTTTCACCAAAATTGACAAAAAGATATTATCTGATAGACTTGATGTAAGTGCCACTATGGAAGAGGAAGGAACAGGTAAGTCTTGTTTACATGCTTTATGTTTCTTTTGTTAAAGCTGACTTTTTCACAATGACCCACGCAGCGATAAGATGGCTGTCATGACATGGAATATGTTTTTATATTCAGGTATTTCTCACTCACAAACGAAGAGAATAACAATTTCATATGTAATTGGAAAGCTGGCTTTTGTTGATCCTCCCAAGATTTATGACCAAGGCTCAAATTTGGAAGGAAAGGTAAGAATGATAAAGAGTTATCAAAAAGTATTTGTCCCCTTACACATTTTTTGCTTTTTTGTTACACTTTTGCTTTAGATCATCAAACAAATGTTAATATCAGACAAGGATAACCTGAACAAGGACAGAATATCATTTTAACATTATAGTTTAATTTATGTTATGAGAAAACAACCTGGTTCTGCGTTAAAAAAAACTGATCACCCCACTTCTTAAATCAATAACTATTGGTAAACAGTTTTTGAACAGCATGTTCAATTTTTCCAGCCCCATAAAGGAATAATCACTGCTTCACTTGTAAAACTTGAAAATAATCTAAAAAGACACTGTCTGACAAGATGAAGTAGGCTAAAATACCTCAAAAAGCAACCAATCATGTCTTAGTGTAATGTAGTTCAAAAACAGATCAAATCAATGACATGTTTCACTTTTAAAAAGTTGCACAGCAATTTTTAAAAGGCCGGTAGAGTGTAAAATTGAGTTTTTTGTTCTTTAACTGTAGCATCAATTAGCAAAAGTTTGGTGCAACTGCATATTTGTCAAGCTCACTATACAAGATAGTTCTCAGTGCTACGCTGGTACAAACGTTAAAATTTCACGCAGGCATACAACGGTGGAGGGCAAAAAGACTAATCTTTTACATGTCATCCATAGCCGCGTTAACTCAGTGAAACTTAGAAATGTAGGTATTGATTTCGTGCTATGATCCACAGCAAAGTGATCTGTATTTGTCAAGCTACGCAGACTCGTTGCCATAGCAACTGACAACAATGCCACTTCATGTTTTAGGATTTAACACCAAAAGACATTCAAGAATTTATTTTGCACACAGAACAGAACATTTAGTCTGTTGTTGTAGTACGTTTTAGGCTTAATGTTTAATTAATAAATAATTGCTGTGGTAGATTAGCTACCGCTTCTACTTTACTGAATTATTTAGACATACAGCCCACAAAACGCACATTTCATTAAAAAAAACATCTTATTGCTGTCTTACCTTTATGTATCAATGAAATCCATGCACCACTAATTCTGCACAAAAATCTGTTCATCCAAAGCCAAGTCTATCCTCGGCATGTCTTTTCTACTCTGTTAAGAATCATCAAACTCTTCCTTTAGTTATTATCTCCTGCTTCAATTGAAAATCCACTTTAGAAAACTGTTAAAGTGTAGATATGTAGTCTTTCATGTTTACGTCGGAAGAGAGGAGAAAACAAATCGCTGTACTTTACTTATTTACTGTATGGCTAGCTCCATGGCTAGCTCACTGTGTCTTACTCTACAGTTGTGCAGTCACAATATCTGGGATCATGAGCGCCCCCTGCCATGAGTCAAGAGAACTGCCTGTCTCACCTCGAGTCTGTTCTCTGCCGTTTCTGATCGCTCCTCCGCACAAAAAACACGATACAAACACAGTTGGTGACAAAAAAAAACAAAACACTGTACATTATATACATAAGCTAAATTATGGAAAATCAGTCCATATATTAAATGTTTTTTAGCCATTTCATTGCCGGCGTAGGACGAACTTGCTCCCATAGAATGGCAGCCAGTGCAGTTAGTGAGAGGTTGCGCAATCACAGGTGAGGCTCAGCTTCCTGCTGCCTCACCGGCTTCGGCTCTGAGCATCTGAATGGGAAAATGCGAAAATCCAGCGATTTTGATGAAAAAATAATCAGAATTGCTTAATCCAAGTAAAAAATAGATACTTTATAGTACAAACCACAGGGTGAAAATGGCAATATAAATGGTTTTATTATTATATATTATTTTTCCATGATGACAGGTGAGGCTCTGCCTCACCTGTCTCCCCTGACCGCACGTCACTGATATATATATATATATATATATATATATATATATATATATATATATATATATATTATTTTTTTTTCTAATCATGTTGGTCAATTTATAACGCAAAATTGTGTTTTCTATAGGTCAAGGCAGTTCACTACAATGACACACCCATTCCTGACATGCCGCTGTACTTGTTTGAGGGTCATGTTTGGTCTCCAAACTTACTGCAGAACCTCACAACTGACACAGATGGCTTTGCTTCATTCTCTATCGGCACAGAGACATTTAGTGGAGATGTCTCACTCACTGTGAGTAAATCACGACTCTAAAACAGTGGTTTTAGAACACAACTCCCCCTAAAAAACAAACCCTCTCGCAATCTCTTATAACCACCATCAGCTCTCCGTAAAGCTTGTTTTCTGTACAAACAGATAAGTTCCTCGCCAACATTGGAGTACAATGCATACAGATCGACTCACATTCGGGGAGGACTTCACAGAGTTCAGCAGTCCCAACCTCCTTCTGACGAAACCAAAAGCTCCAGCTCCTTGAAGATCAAAAAGAGCGACACAACACTTCCATGTGACAAAGAGGTGGAGATCTCCATTGACTACACTTTTGTTCGCGAACCACAGGGATCCGTGGACATTATGTATCTGGTGAGTAATTTCTCTGGTCAACGCTATTATCAATTATCTTATGAGTATTGAAATGAACTCCACTGACAGTTTCACATCAATGCTGTCTTTGTGGTGGTTGGTTTTTGCAAGCAGTGCTCTGATTGCTGGCCTGAAGGCAGAACTTTAAACAGTTTGTGACCAGGATGAGTGTGGTCCTAAGAAATGGACCACATTTCTTAGGACCACACTGCCCTTTACCGTACCTGAGACCTGTACAAGTCCTGGATGGAGGGAGGGTCACCCCGATGAACCTCTCTTCAGATCCAATTGCTCATTGTAGTTTGGACTTCTCATGCTTTGCAAATGAGCCAACCGACAATAATGGATGTGGGCAGGACAGACTCAGTAATGACAGTACAGATGATGACCACCAGCTCCTGTGCAAGGTTGTACCTCTTGAGCTGCTGCAGGAAAAAGACTCTGTTGACTCTAACAGTGTCTATTAGTAGGAACCCTCTCAGGGTGGTTCCTAGGAACCAGAAGTGATCCACAGTAGAAACAGTATTGCTGAGGATGATGAAGGAGGAGAGTATAGGAGATGTTCTCCGGAGGTCCACTGTCGTCTCCTCAGTCTTGAGCAAGTGTCAACCTACTGTCATATTTTGTGTTATCTGTGTTGCTTTGGACCAATATCATGTATGTGATCAGAAGACCTTGAGTTGCAGGATTAAGTCCCATTTCCTGAACCAAGAGTGAGATGTTTGGGTTTCCTAACTGGACCAACCACCCCTGCAATCTTATAAAAGTGGAAAACAATGGATGGGTGGATAGGTCATACTTAAACTAAAGACTTTCTGATTCAGTGTCAGCATTCAGTCTTTGGTAACAGTCAGCATACCTTGCAAAAATCTTTAAAATTGTGAGGTGATCTCAGGTCTTGAGCCCCTTTCACAAACCCACAGATTCTTTTCAGACGTAGTTCTGGGAAACTCCAGCTACATCTGAAGAAAAGTAACCTCAGGCCATGATGTTGCCACCACCACGTTTTATTGAGAGCATGGTGTGTTTTGGGGTATAGTTTAAATTTCCCCTTAAGGTTGGTAAGATGTTAGTCAGTTCTGGATGTTTTCTTTGGAGGAAATGTCCTACGTCTTGTAAACCTACTTCTTAGAGCAGACGTATGGAGAGTACAGAAGACTGTTGCCATATGGAGGACATAATCAGTACTGTCTTTGTCAAGCTCTTGGAGGCCTCCTAAAAGCTACAGCTGTGTGATCCTCCTTTGGGTCAAACATAGCCACTTCTGTTTTGTTTTCATTGAACTGTCAGTGTGTCTCAGCACAGCTGTGGCTACTATCCACTAGATTGTCAACATCAATGCCACCCTGGTCCAACCTGGACAGGTCTACTGGGGGGCAACACTGAGACAGATTTGGTTTGTTATTTCTTTGTCAGCAATTAATAGCATTAATTTCTCTAAAAATGCTCAGGTCGTATATAGAGGAGCTATTGGCGATGGAGGACAAACACAAGTTCAAGTGGAAGATAAACCAGGTGTGTGAAGACTGACGCTTCACTCAATCAAATCATTTCTTTTCAGATTTGAAGTCATATGTCAGTGAACTTAATGGATCTTTGTAAGAATGGCTGCATGGTTGTTTGTAAGGCAACTGCGTGTTTAAAACCGTTTTCTTTTCCAGTGACTGAGGGTGAGGTGTCCTTTAAGCTGACCGTGTCTCCTGACATGGCACCAGTGATCCAGGTTGTGGCTTACGCCGTCCTCCCCAGCAAGAATGTTATCGCTCACAGCGCCGAGTTCTCTACAGAAAAATGCTTCAGTAATAAGGTCAGTAGGAAAGAGAACACGTTGCACCAAACATAAATCACACTTGCATCTTAATCTTGACACTAGCCTTCTACTAGTTTCTAAAAGAGCAACATAAGTCATGTTACGCACACTGCAAAGCAAAAGTTACATTTATTTAACACCTCAAAAGTTGCTCTATAAAAATAGATTCAACAATTTATTTGGTAAATCATGTCATGTGTACATCATATGTGCTTGTCAGGTGTCTGTGGAGTTTTCTCCATCTTCAGCTGTTCCAGGAGAGGTGACCAAGCTGCAGCTGACGTCTCAACCCAACTCCCTGTGTGGGGTCAGCGCCGTCGACCAGAGTGTTCTCATCAAGGAACCTGGAATGACTCTGGATGAAGACAAGGTAACAGCTAACCACATTTAGCATTCCTTACACACATATCTTCCATGTTTTGAAGTAAAAGGGAAGTTTATACAAACAATATTGGGGAAAAAACAAACCCTTTTTTCCTCTTTTCAGATATTTTCCTTGCTGCCTGTCAGGGAAATGTCATATATACCATACCAGGTTGCAGATCCTGTCAAATGTTTACATGTGAGGCCAAGGAGATATGTTTTACCTTATCCAGGTGATGAAGATGATGCCCATTCAGTTTTTCAGGTACCGACTGACAGCAAAGTAAAACATATTAAATCTAAACATGCAACCTTCTTTTAAAATGCCATTTTATGTACTTTTTACTGTTTTGTCTAAAACTGTACAGAAAGTAGGACTGAAAACAGCAACCAATTTGGTGATGAGAATCCCAACGTGTCTCAGATTCAGAGGAAGAGAATATTATCAAGGTGTGTCACTGTGGCAACCATCAGCTTGTCAAGTGGTACAGCAGAAGAAATAACCTTAAAAACAGAAAGTGTGCCAATGTTTATTTGTATCTGTTTTACTTTTTTTCTGTGTTTTTAAAGGAATACCACAAGCGTATGGTGTTCAGTTAAGCAGAATGGGTGCTGCACCAGGTGTAGGGTATGCATCAGCCCCTGATATGCTTCCTGAACCAGTAGAAACAGTTCGTACCTTCTTCCCTGAGACCTGGATATGGGATCTTGTGGAAACTGGGTAAGACTTGCTTGTTCATCACCCACAGGGTCAATACAATCTAATGGCAGCATCTTCAAGGAGTTAGCACTATCCTTCAAATTTCCAACTCTGTCGACATGCTAAAAAAACGTGGCAGTGAAGGCGGCCGCACTAACCTGTCATCACTTTGTGAACATACAAACTTCCAGTGTTCCTCACAGTCATGTTGATAAAATGCATACTTTAATCCACTTCTATTTAACTTTGTCTGTGAAGTGCATGCTGAAACTTATCAGTGATTTGTGTTAATTTACCAAAACATCTCTACAAATACAGTTTGTATCTGACATTTAACCATGAAACTTCCCATGTTTTATGACACAGACACTTAAAACAAGTGAAAAACATAAAGAAACAGTTTTTAAACTGATAGATGAATATGAGAACTAAACAAAGTTATTTTTCCCATACATAATAATCATAATCCTTTTTATGCCCGTTTCCCTGTCTTGTGGAGGCCTACTATTGGCCCTTATTGAGTTAAACATTTTTTTTAACATAGCATCACCTTTAGGTTAGCTCTTCAAATTTGTAAGTCAAGGCTACTAAGCTTTAGGTGAGTAACGGTGTGAGCAGGCCTGTCAGGATAAATATCGAAATAAACGATAATATTGTTGTGTTGAGATGATTTTCAAGTAATGTAATGGTAATGGCATAATAATGCAAGAACACATTCTTAAAGATCACTAAACTTCAAATTCTAACAAACATTTACCACTGAAGCTAGAAGACATTTTAAATATCCAAAATAAATAAACATAATATGTGGTTGAAATATATAGTAGAAGCTACTTTAAGGAATATGTATGCATTGTGTATTATCCCTCACCCTAATGAAGTGTGATCCACAGTTTAACACAGTTTGCTTGTGTATCTGTTGATGCAGGCCTTCTGGGACCAAGGACATGTCCCTGTCTGTCCCAGACACCATCACCACCTGGGAGACGGAGACTTTCTGTTTGTCCCCTCAGGGTTTTGGTTTGGCTCCTCGTCAGAAGCTCACCGTCTTCCAGCCTTTCTTCCTGGAGCTCACCCTGCCCTACTCCATCATCCGGGGGGAGAACTTTGAGCTGAAGGCGACTGTCTTCAACTACCTGACCAAATGCATCATGGTAAGGGTTGATTTACCTGCTGACACTGCAGTGATTAGCAGTAATATAAATGTTCAATGGCAGTGAAAACAAGCAACATGTCCTGTCTTTAGTCTGACTTTATTTTTAACTAGCACTGTATCAGAAGATGTATGATTTTTTGCAGAGCCAAAAGAAATGTTACCCTTTGCAAAAGGATTTTTAGATGTCATTATTCACCACAAAAACAAAATTTAGCTGCTTCTGTAGCTGCAATATAGCTCATACATGAGATGAAGTATGTTAGACGGTTCTAAAATGCTATTGGATTGTTCAACATGTCCAAGATGTGTTGCACATGTACAAAGCACACAGAGAGCGCAATAGATGAATCCATACAGAGTCCAGAGCGTTAAACTTGTTTTCTGTAACAGGTTAAAGTGTCTGCAGCCCCCTCCTCAGATTACTCCCTCAGCCCCCTCTCTGGGGATCAGTACACTTCCTGTCTGTGTGCCAATGAGCGGAAGACCCTGAGCTGGACCATGAATCCCACAGCCTTGGGTGAGGATGAGACTTTTATTCAAACTTTAAATACTAGTTGTTACATAAGGTCAATAGACTTGGATCTCCGTTCCCCTTCAGAACTGTTTATTCTTGACAAATTCAGTGAAATCTCGGTCAGCCACTAGAGGATGAGATTCCTGCAGACTGAGGAATCACATCCTCAGTCTGCAAACAGATGATCTTGGTTGATGTTTTTTAGGGGTTGTGAATGTGACTGTAACCGCTGAGGCCATTACATCTCACACTTCCTGTGACAACGAGATAGTGAGCATTCCAGACAGAGGCCGCATCGACACAGTGACCCGACCTCTGATTGTAAAGGTTGGTCTGATCAAAGAATTGTTAGGATTTGAGTTTTCTGTGTTTATTTTGATCCTGGTCCCTGTGAGTCTCTGGTGTCCTGTCTCCTCCCTAATTGTTTCCCAGGTGTGTCAGTTCCCCTAATTACTCCCTGTGTATTTTAGCCCACCTGTTGTCTCTGTCCTTTGTCAGATCCTTGTCAGTTGTCGTCTGTAGTCAGTAGTTCTCAGTTGAACTGGATAGTCCTGAGGCTCCCTGGCTCTGTGTCTTTTGTCTCTGCTGTGCTGCCTGATCTGGACTGTTTAGAGCCACATTGGTCATTAAATTCATCATCATCTTCATCACTATCTGGGTCTCTGCATTCGTTCTCACCAAACCACACTACAAATCATGACAAGAATATGTATAAAAAAGTCTTAAGGGGTACCTGTTACGCTTCCTTTTAAATAAGTTAGGTTAGGGTAGATATATGGGCGATATAAAACATGTCCATTCATTCTTTTGCACAAAATCTTTCTCAGATAAAGAGATTTCATTTGCCCACTTCTGCCAATTTTCAGCTCCTTTGAGAGTGAGCTACTTTAAGGTTTTGGCACTTTTCTGCAAATAAGCTGCCGGCCCCCCTAGTGCCCCAACAACTCAATGTTTACACTCACACGTTAGGTATGTCAGAATGGCTATTAAATCCTGAGTCAGATCCAGGAGCAGCAGAAGTGAAGCCTCCTGCACAACTATCAAGGATGCAGGAGCGGTTTCTGAATTGTTTAAGTCAACAACAAAACACTTGTTTTATACAACAGTAAAACCAGCTGACCAGCTCCGCTTGGGTTGCTAGGTTACAGGGCAACCTAGCAACCCAGAGTTAATATTCTGGAGATTTTTGAAACATTTCCTTTTCCAGACAACAAAAAACACCAACTCATGGCCAGAAAATGACTCTGTTTTCTTTAGTGTTTGGGCTGTTTCTGGACGGAGTAGAGTCTCAAATGGAAGTACAAAAAAATAAAATAAAACGTCCAAAAAACACATTTTGGATAATAGTTCCCCTTTAACACCTAAAATAATGAAATCTAACATTCTTTGATTGTCGACTTTTATCTCTCAACTCTGTCAGGCTGAAGGGGTTGAAGTAGTAAAGACACACAACTGGCTGCTCTGCCCCAAAGGTCAGTTTGATGTTCACCAAGCACAGATTGTCACAAATGTTTCATAAAGATCAGAGAAAATGTGTGTATTCACATCACATTGTTGTATACCTGCTGCTTGTTTTAATGGCTGATAGCAAATATCCAAAACTATTATTACCTTGATTTGTTTGGACTGTTTTTTTTCTTTTTTAATCTTTGCCATAAGCTCCACAGCTCTGAAGCTCAGACTGATAAAGATTCCCTCAGCACTCTGGATGCTCAAAACTAAAAGTGACACTGGCAGCATGACCTAGTTTCACAGCTGACCTATTGACCTCATGATTTTTTGATCATTGACATTTCAAACTAAGATAGCGTTTGGATCCATAAATATAGTAACCAGCAGATAATGAGACAATGACGTTTCATGAAACATCATGTTCTCCACTCAGGACTCTGTGAATTCAACACTCTTGATCCAAATGCACATGAAGCAGAAAACCATCAGAACTGAACCACATTCTTTAAAGACATGACAGCACTTTGTCACTAAGTCCATTTCATTTCTTCACCTCTAGATCTGCCTAAAGTAGATCTTTCAATATTCCAGTTTTAGTTGTTTATTTATGACCAGAAGGGAAACAGTAGGACAGCAGATTTATAAATGTTACACGAGTGTTTCAGTGAAACGTTCATGATTCTCTGACTTGTTGCATTATCTGTTTGTTTTAAAACTGGTCTTGTGAATGTTTTTGTGTAAACGCAGGAGAAGCTCTGACTGAGGAAACAGAGATACAGCTGCCTCAAAATGTGATTGATGGGTCAGGTCGTGCTGCGGTATCAGTCCTGGGTAAACTGCTTTAGTCAACCAAACACAGTTACTCCAGCTATCTGCTAATCCTCCAGTCATATTGTTGTACTGCCATAAGCTTCTTTACGTGTTTTAAACCTGCTAAATATTCTTCATATTATAAAATACAGAAATCTCTGTCAAGTGCAGTGAGATTTGTTTCTATGTTTTTATCACAGGTGACATTCTTGGCCGCGCCCTGCAGAACCTGGATGGTCTGCTGCAGATGCCGTACGGATGTGGGGAGCAGAACATGGCACTGCTGGCTCCCAACATCTACATCCTTGAATATCTAGAAAAATCCAATCAACTGACCCCAGTCATTAAGAAAAAGGCGTCCAACTTCTTAAGCAGCGGTAAGTCTCAGTCAGCTGTATAATGCACCTGAAGAAATCAAACACTGCAGACAGAATATGCTTCAGCATGTTTCATCTTCTAGCTGTGCCAGTGAAGTCTTGTATGCAGGTGTTTACTAAGTTTAATTTTCTTACAAAGCGTAACAAGAACATGCTTATATCTACAGGCACTATGTCTGCCTGGAATCTGCATGTTTCAGATTTAATGCACACAGTTGGTAACCTTGAAATGTTATATCAGTCCCAACATTAATTGCATTTCTATGGTCAGTGAGTCTCACTAAGCAATGGAAACTTGCAAAACAACCATTCAAGATTTTTTCCACTTATGTTCAAAATCTGAAAACTAACTGAGTGAAATATAAAAACTGTCGAAAGTGTTTTGTACACAAAGACTTAGAGCAAAATTTATATTATCTTTGTTTTGTTATACAGACATATAAAACGTTTCTTAGTGAACTCTGGAGGTTAACTTTCACACCTCATGTAAACTTGTTTGTGTTGATCTACAGGCTACCAGAGACAGCTGAACTACAAAGACAGAGACGGTGCATACAGCACATTTGGAACAGGACCAGGAAACACCTGGTGAGAACATCACTGACCAGTCTGAACACACTCTGTTACTCTGACCAAATCATCACATTTACACAGAACTGGGTTGAGGAATGAGGAATTTCCCTTTGAGTATTATTGGAAAGGGGTGCGGGTTGGAGTCCCCCCCCTCGCGCTGTTTTTTGTTTTTTTGTTTGTTTTTTTTCTGCCGATTCGAAGGGCAGAACTTCGACTCGGCGAGAAATTTAATGTTTTTGATTGTTTATTCAATGTTGCTTGACTCTGTTTTTGTGTTTAATGATGTAAAGCACTTTGAAATGCCTTGCTGCTGAAATGTGCTATACAAATAAAATTTGATTTGATTTGATAGAACATAACATGCACCCTAAATGATGAATCCTGTTTTTTGATGTATTATAATCTGTTTGTTTATTCATGTATTCACTGATACTGGAAAAATGCACAAAAAAGTAACTGTTTGCTGTATAGTGTTTTTTCTAATGATTGCATCAGTTTTACTCATTAAATGCAAGACTTTGTTTTTTTCTCAGGCTGACAGCTTTCGTTCTGAGATCTTTCTCTAAAGCTAAATCTTTTGTCTACATCGACCCAGAAAAACTCGAACAATCAAAGGTTTGGCTGGAACAAAAACAAAATGACAGCGGCTGCTTTCAGCAGTCAGGAAGGCTCTTCAACAACAGAATGAAGGTATGAAGGTTTCTCCCTGAAAGGTCAAAGATCATCTGGCTGCAGACCCTTCCAACAGAGATACAGTGGAGGCAATAACAGCTCTCATGTACATTGGAAATGTTTTGTTTCGTGTTCTTGTCCCATTTCACGTGGGACAAGAACAGAATTGGAGGTTTCAACAATAACCCAAAATGTGATGTTAATACTTTCAACTGAGAAAAACAGTAACAACTGACAGCATTTTAGGTTAAGACCTCTAGGCATGGGCACCGCCAGGAAACCAAGTTTCCTGGTTTGAATTTCTGACAGGGGCCCTTGGAATTGTCCTAACTTTCCCCCCCTTTACATTGCCCCTGCCTCTGGTAGAATGACAGCAGTTATCATCTTATTATTACAGAATTCACAGCAACTTCAATATTTCTAATTTAACTATGTAAAAAATAGGGCTACACAATTTACTGTGAATGAATGATCACTCACAAATGATGTTCAAAACTAAAAGTCGCAGAGTGCGCAGATGAGTGGAAGATAGGCATGTATCACAGCTGTCATCGCAATATTTATGAATATTATCGCCATCAGCAGATTATTTAATATTGTGGAGCCCTTTTAAAAGACAACATTGTAATTTTTCTCTAAGGAATCATTTGAAGCTGTCTGTGGGTTTTGACATTCCTGCATAATTTCCTAAAATGTTTATGTTCAGATTTAAGCTTTTGCCGTAGGGTTAGGGTTAGACCATATGTTTTATTTGGCCTAAACATAGACAAAACTTAACATTTAATCTTTCTCAGTAAGGTCTCTTTTCTGTTCTTCTTTCACACTCATTTTTTCAAACAAAAGAAAAATTGCATGATAGATTTTTCACTAATGGAATAATTAAACATTTGGATGATATTCTAATTAACTGAGAAACACTTGAAGGTTCATAGAAAAAAAAAAAAAACCCAAGATGATTTATTTGTGGCTTACAGCAGACGTTGCTGCCTCCTACTGGTGCTCTGCTGAGCAGCAGCCAGATCATTTCTTTTACATACAATGACATCTTGCCAGAATTGTTACAACTGCTTTTCCTGAAACCAAAATATATTTTTTTATGTGAGATGTTGGCTAAGCATGCAAAGGATCTGTAATAAACATACCACTTGACCTATCTGTGACTAGCGACCGTCCTCTCATAACCAAATCTCTGTGATGGTTCGTCTCCACAGGGTGGAGTGTCTGATGAAGTGACCCTAAGCGCTTACATAACCGCTGCCTTTTTGGAGATGAAAATATCCTCAGATGTGAGTAAATCTGAACAATTCTTCATGTTTCTTACCTGACATCTTGTAATTTTATGGATGTCAAATCCCAGCCTGTAATTAAATAAACATATGTTATAGTTCAGATTTAGCTATTTAACTATAAGGAGACTCCTCTTTGTTTGCTGATTGGTTCATTATGTATTGTGTGAGTAACTTGAGAGAAATTTGAGAGTGAAGGTTAAAACTGTGCCTAAAGAAACTCAATCATATTCAATATATAGTAGACTTGAAATAATCAACACTGTGGTATTTTGAATTGTCAAAGGATCGTGTGGTGGCACAGAGCCTGTTGTGCCTCAAAGAGTCCATCAATGATTTCAGCAACACCTACACCACAGCTCTGCTGGCGTACGTCTTCACACTGGCTGGAGACATGGAGACCAGAGCTCACCTCCTGCAGCACCTCGACTCAGTGGCCATCAAAGACGGTGAGTCGAGGTTTTGCTGGAAACGACTGACCAGATCAGATCAGTCTTTAGTCATGTTGTTTCTGGATGGTTGTTTTTAGGCAGCTCCATCCACTGGTCTCAGAGAGCAGCAGAAACATCAGCCTCTCTGTCTGTGGAGATCAGCTCCTATGTGCTGCTGGCCAAACTCTCTGCTTCCCACACTGCTGAAGACCTGGGGTACGCCTCAGGGATCGTTCGGTGGTTGACGACTCAGCAGAACTACTACGGAGGATTCTCCTCCACTCAGGTACTGGTTTTTTGTTCATATGACAAACCCGTATTACCTCATATCCAAAATGTTTAACATGTTCAAAAGACAATGTAAGTCTAAGTCATAATAATATCCTGAGATCTGGAACTCACAAACTCCTGAGCCACATTTCAGTAGGAAAACCAGTGGGATTAGAGCTAACTGTTGTGCCAAGAGGCAATGACAAGTTTTTTTTCCAGAAATTGGCAAACATGATGACCATTTATTCTAGGGTACACTTGCAACTTTACTCTGTATCTACACAGCAGCAGTGTCCTGCAAAAATCCTGCAAAAATCAGTAAAAATATCATCCAACATGACCCAACCAGTCAGTTGAACAATAAACTTGTCTGACCTCTCATCTCCTGTTTGGTATTGGTTGAGTGAAATTATTACATTTAGTTATGGAATTAAGACTCTACAAAAATGTTCACTTTTGGAAATGCTTCCTTTCCTTGTTTGCATTTTAGGCTTACAAATGCTACTTGACAACATCAATACTCATACAGTTCTGGGCAAACACCTTGTTCTGTCATTGTCTTGTATTTTGTGTGCTGTAGGACACGGTGGTGGCTCTTCAGGCTCTGTCCTTCTACTCCAGTCTGGTGTTCAGTCCTGAAGGTTCCAGCACAGTGACAGTTCAGTCTCCCAGTGGTCCGCTGACCTTTGATGTGACCCCAGACAACAAGCTGCTCTACCAGGAGAAGATGCTGCAGGGCGAGGCAGGAAAGTACAGCCTGGAGGTGAAGGGGACTGGATGTGTCTCAGTTCAGGTCGGTGGCAGCTTCCCATCACGAAGGAAAGTGACTTTTGTTCATTTCAATAATTCTGAAACTATATATAAAATACATATTTTTATTTTTAAATATAAACAAATACTACAATTAACAAGTACACATAATTCATATATCTTATTTTTGACTGTGGAAAGTTAGGGCAAAGTAAAATGTTCACCAGTTTACTTTCTAAAGATGAATAAACTCTCCTCTCTTGAGTTCCTCAGATCTCTCAGCACTACAACATCCCTCCTCCTCCTGATGCCACCACTATGAGCGTGGAGGTTTTACTGGAGTACGACTCCTCTCACAGACCACCCAAAGCCAGCCTGAAGCTCGTCTCGCAGTAAGTCAGAAACGTCAGGTTAACGGATGGATGCAAAAAATCTTCAAGGCCTCTTGAGTTCAGTTAAATCCATCATCAAGGAGACTAGTGAGGGAGGACACAAGGTCGCCGTCACTACGCTGAAGGAGTTACAAGCTTCAGCAGCTGAGCAGCTGTCCAGGTTCTTCACCACTCAAAGCTTTGTAGAAGAATGGGAATGAGAAAGCCACTGTTGAAGAAATCTTAGATCAAGGCTCAACTAGAGTTTACCGAAAGAGAGGGAGACTCTGTGGTGAAGAGGCAGACAGTGATTTGTGAATATATGCATCATTGCATATATTCATCTTAGTCATTATTTTGTAGAAATCAGTTTTTACTTTGATATTAAAGAGTTTTTTTATTTTTATTTTTTGTCAAAGCCAAATTTGGTTGATCATGATTGATTTGTAAATGCAATAAAAAATGTGAAACATCCAAGAGGATCAATATGTACTAAAGTCTCTGTACATTCTGCTCTCTGCTTGTCAAACAGCTTTTTTTTTTTACCTCAATGAAACTGATGGACGTAGATTTTAGGGTTCAGCAGCAAGTTGAGGTTAGGAGTATCTGTTTCTGACCTCTTATCTCTGAGCGACACAATTCTGTCTGGCATCTTATTTCAATCAATATTATTCAAATGGAGTTTTACTTTTGCTGAAATGCTTCATATTATTTCTGGACTTTTTTGTGGACATTTTGTCTCTTAGCATAAAATGAAGTCCCTGCAAACAAATAGAGATTGTATTTCTCCACTTCAACTACTCCACAGTCTGTTTCTGTGTTCCAGGTACAGTGGGAAAGAGGTGAGTACCAACATGGTGATCCTGGATATCACCTTGCTCTCAGGATTCATCCCTGACCCGCAGTCTTTGAAGAACGTGAGTAAAGCAGCGACTTCAACCTGAACCCAGGTGTTAGCAGAACTCTGGACCCGATCTCACAGTGGCGCTGATAATAAGGCTGCTGAATGTCTTCTGCTCACAGCTTGAAAAAGCTCTGCTGGTGGATCGGGTTGAACACAAGAACGACCATGTCGTGGTGTACTTGGAGGGGGTGAGACCAACCAGCAGCTCAGAACAACACAATATGACAGATGAATTTGTCACTCTGTTAAATTTCTGTTTTTGTTTTCTGTTCAGCTTGTGAAGGGGACACCGATCAACCACAGCCTGGAGCTCCTGCAGAAGATTCCTGTTCAGAACCTCAAACCAGCAGTGATCGCCCTCTATGACTACTACCAGCCCAGTAAATACTCTTACAAAAGAAAAAACATAATTTGAGTCACATTACCTTTTAGATAAATGAAATAACACATTTCCTATCACATCTTCCTCTTCTAGCTGACCGGACTGAGAAGGAATACAATGTGGCCAATCAAGGTACAAAAAATATCTGATATAATTAAACATCAACGACATTAATAGCCCAAATCTTTTCTTTTTATTATTATTGAAATGCACAAAATGTCTTGGGGTTAGACTCAGACTAAAAAATGTATTTGTGGCATCCAGTGGTGGGCACCACTAAATAAATTAAATTAAATGTGCTAACCTTAAAGCAGAGGTTCCCAAACTGTGGGGCGCGCCCCCTAGGGGTGGTGCCGTGTCATTGCAGGGGGGGCGCGGGAAGCCGTCTGGATGAAAAAAAAAACCCAAACATGAACACTGTATGCGCTGGGTTTTTACCTTAGAACGGCCAACTCTGTTATTCCTATGTCAATTTGATACAGTAGAGGCTTCCACAATTCCCATATTTGTGTCCTCTGTCACTTTTATCAGCAGTTAAAACTGTTTAATCCGTTGTTAACATGTTGTAACCTGTTTTTCTGAGCCGCATTTAAACGCAACATGAGCGCTACGACGCTCGCGCTGGGTTTCCACCTGTGAAGGAGACCTGCTGCTGCTGGGCGGAGCTACGTAGGTTTGTGTTAGAATCACGGCAGCAAACCAGCAAAACGCAAAGAACTTTTCACAGTTTTTCCCTCCAAACTAACCGACTGAGTTGAGTAAAGCTGTTGGATGCAGGTAATGTTAGCTAAAAGATGACTAGCTAATATCAATACAGAACCTTAAGCTTAACAAGTACCTTGTAGGCTACCGATGTTGGTGTCTATTTTCAGCTATGTACATTCATTTTGCCCCCAAAAAAGTCGATGCCCCCCCCCCGCCCCCCCCGTCACACGCATCGTTTCAACCAGACAGCCATTTGTAATCCATTGGGGGGTCGCAGAAAATGTTTGGGAACCACTGCCTTAAAGCAATAGTCATGAATATTATTTCTATTAATGCTAGTCCGCGGCTACTGCAACACGGTTATTAGCAGACCCTAATGCTACAAGATAGCATATTGCCCACAACAGGGTCAAACTTGTTACTGAACTGTTTGCGCTGCAAAAGGTGATTCTTTGGTTCAGACATTTCAATAATAGTTTCAGTTTTATAGTTGTTGAGTATTACTAACCGTTTCAGATTTTTGCCTAATTCACCATGTAGGAGAGGAAATGGAACTGCTGTGTAAATGGACCCACCCACTTCACAATAAGAGCACTAAAATAAACATTTAACTTCTTCATTTAAGAAAATTTAAACACAAAATGTTGAAATTTATTAAACTGAAGGTTTACCAAACAGCCAGGCAAAGTAGTGCTTTAGAATTTATCTGGAAAAATTTATTTATTGCTAAACATTTTCAAAGTTAGCAAAAACTCAAAAGTGCTAAAGAAAAAAAATTGCTCTGCTATTAGCCAATTAGTGCAGGGACTTCTAAACGTTTCACCTTTTGTCATCCAAAATAATAATAAAAAATAATTTCAGACCTTTCCATTTGCTGTTTTTTGTTTGTTTTGTTTTTATTTGTTTGGGTTTTGCAAGCGAGAGAAAACAATAAATCAACGACAGTTTTTGTCATGCTACCAGCAAGAATTCAAAACTAGTTTTACCATTGGCCAGAACCAATGAAAATCTTTCATAGCATTCTCAAATTGAAATAGTTTTGATTTGTAAAGGTTGTGTATATTTTCCTTTGGCTTTGTTCTCTTAAAGGTCGCCTAAAACAATATGGTGTTTTTGTAGAAAAGCAGCGTACAGCATTCAGATTTTGCTAAACTCTACAGTACTGTATTTAAAAAAACACATGCTTGGTTATTTTATGGAACTCTACTTATTATTAATAGTGATATATTTTCTTTTCTTTTTCCTCTGCAGTTTGAAGACTGACCTGAGCCATCAGTGATTCCAAATTTCCTTCAGTTTCTTTTTACAGCTAACATGAATTGTCTCTTACAGTTTACATTACATTTCAAGTGTATGTTTTTATGTTCATATGCAACTAAAGCATAATGGATAATATAATAAAATAAACTGATCCTTAAAAATGTTTCACAGTGCTATGATTATACCATTTGACCGTAGGAGACAAAGTTGTGCGTGTCCGTGTATATATACAACTTAAGCATGTACATACATGCTTAAGTTAAACTTTTTTTGTTGAGCAGCCATACACACACAACTTAAGCAACTTGATTATTATTAATACAACCTTTTTTATCCAAACATTTTAGATTTTTATTAGTTTAGCAGCAAATTGGTTGTGCATTATGAACTTCAATAATATTGAATCTTTCCATTTGTATAATTAATTAACTATAAAAAATATTTTAAAACAATACTCAAATTTATGGAAAAATTGTGATCAGGCTGAAGGTGAGACTGAGTAAGGATAAAATAGACTATTGTCAGAAATAATGTATTTCGCCCCGGCACTTTGAATAATGTAAGAATGCCTTCATTTTATCAGCGGCTAAGAGGATTTTGACGGTGAAAAACTGTCTGATTTGTTCTGGCAAACGTCCATCATGAATGCTTGATTATTATTGGTCCCAATTTGACGCGACTTACGCTTTGGGGAGGAGCATCAGGGAGTCATTTCTCCCGATGAAGGACAACAGAAAGTAGGAATGGGTCCGGCAACACCAAATGCTTCGGCGCATGCGTCAAGCACATAGACCAAAACCCGTGTCGGCGTGTGCATAGATATGATATAAGGATAGACCCTCATGGACCGCTCTCTCCTATTGTCGCTGACGAGATTTAGGGCGGCCATCTTGGAGCGGTCCACCACTCCACAGCGTTATGTGTTTAGCAGCACAATGACGTATCAGCGGATTTAATCGATCATAACACACTTTTTTGTTACTGTAAACCATATTCAAACATCTATCAAAGCAACATTTATTAACAATTGTATTTTCAATACATAGTTCATCATATTTAAATATGCTTAGTGGCTATAACAATAGAATAGGAATGGAATATTCTGATATCGATGTATGAAGAGCATATTACAAAGCACACAGCCGTTCATAATTTATTTAATAAATTATTTAGTAATATCAATACATATTTATATAACTATACAAACACAAATAAATAATGATTAATACTGAATAATATATATATATATATATATATATATATATATATATATATATATATATATATATATATATATATATATATATATATATGTTTTTCAGCTGAGGATTTACAGATTCAGAGATTCAGCAGCTGAGATTGAGTCCAGAATCCGATGTGAGATTCATCCGTGCTGCAATGAATCCCCAGATAGCACATGATGTTAAATCAACGTTGAAAAATGGTTAGAATGGTTGATTTTTGGTTGAAGTCGACAAATGACAGAGAATCAACCATCAAACAACCATCCACCTCCAGCCAAGTAACCAATGTTTAAACTGTGTCATTGAATCAATGTTGTTTTGTGGTTGAAATCTAATGAATGAAATGCTGATGTCTGATCAACGTCTGATCAATGTTGAATCAATGTTGAATCAATGTCAGCTGTTTTGCCACACCCCTTCCCCTCCTCTTCTCCTCATCAGCGCTCTGGGTCAAAGCATTTTATTAGTGAGTGGGGGTTATCACATTTTTAATAACACTGTAGAGGATAGTGGGTGGTGATTCATTTCTGTACATTTTTTTACTTGTTAAAAATTCATACTGACTGTTTGTCTGTGATATATTGACACGAAAACATCTACAACTTACTACAAGGAGTGAAGCTGTCCACCCCCACCATTTACATGAGTGGGATGTCCCAAACGCACAGCTGCTTTACTGTTGGCTTGTTTGTAAAAAGATGTTAATTCAATGTTGAATTATAATCATAAAGGTTGAATTTATGGTTAAGGTCAACGACAAAAGCTGGATCAACCATCAAACAACCATTCAATTCTAGAAAATTAACATCCATTGATTGAAATGCCACATCGAATCCAGTGTTGCAGGATTGCAGTGTGCCTAAAACTTGCACACTGCCCTGCAAGTTTTAGGAATTTCCCTAATTCAGAACACATAATTTTAATTGACATCTGATTAACAAGGGTTTTCTGAACTGAAAACACGCAGGTCAGTTTGATTGAGGACAAGGTTTGGGGAAGAACTAGCAATCTAAATGTCCAATCAATGTAAGCTGTTATTCGCACCCCTCCACCACCACCTGCCATTCAAACACCCAACCCCCTTCCCTCCACCTGCCAAAGACACACAACCCTTACCCCCCATCGCCCACCCCTCACCTGGCCCCATCTACCCCTCAATCGGGTGAAACAACTTTAATATTAAGTTAGGGTTTTTCGTTTTTCACATTTTAAAAGATTTTTTTGGCCCTAGTGGCTGTTATTTAATAGTTAATTGACAGGAAAGTGGGTAATGAGAGAAGGGGGAAGACATGCAGCAAAGGTCGCCAAGGTCGGAAATCGAACCTGCAACAGCTATGTTGAGCACTAAGGCCTCCATTGTGGGTTGTGCTTAACCCCTTCACCATCACAGCACAACCCATTTTAGGTGAGGGTTAATCATGTTTTAACTTAAGCACTATGTGTGACAACATTGAGTTGTGATTCCGTTCTGTATCCAGATTGCACATGATGGCAATTCAACATTGAATTAACATCTTTTGCCAACAAGCCAACAGCGAAGTGGCTGTGTGTTTGGGACATCCCACTCATGTAAATAGCAGGGGTGGATCGCTCCACTCCTTGTAGTAAGTTGTAGATGTTTTTGTGTCAATATATCACACACAAACGGTCAGTAGGACTTTTTATGAAAAAGTAAGAAAATGTACAGAAATGAATCATCACCCACTATCCTCTACAGTGGTTAATTTAAAATGTGATAACCCCCACTCACTAATAAAATGCTTTGACCCAGAGCGCTGATGAGGAGAAGAGGAGGGGAAGGGGTGTGGCAAAACAGCTGAGATTGATTCAACATTGATCAGACGTTGATCAGACATCAGCATTTCATTCATTAGATTTCAACCACAAAACAACATTGATTCAATGACACAGTTTCAACATTGGTTACTTGGCTGGAGGTGGATGGTTGTTTGATGGTTGATCAACCATCAGTTGTTGACCTCAACCAAAAATCAACCCTTCTAACTATAATTCAACATTGATTTACCATTGTGTGCAATCTGGGCAGTTTGTTGCAGCCCTCATCACCTCCTCATCTGCCCCTACTCCCTCCCAAACCTCCCCCCACCCAGCCGCTCCTCCCAACCTTCCCCTCTTTATCCCCTCTCATCCCTTCTTCCCTCCCCCTCCTTGAGCTCTGGGTCAGAACATTTTATTACTAGGTGGGGGTTAATCATGTTTCAAATTAAGCACTACATGTTGAGAACAGTGGGTTGTGATTCCTTTCTGTACATTTTCTTACTTGTCTGTAAATATTACTGACTGCATAATGTGTTGACACAACATCTACAAGTCTGTACTAGGAGTTGTACAGTCCACCTCCCCGTTTTTACACTAGTGGTTTGTCCCAACCAAACAGCCACTTTGCTGCTGGCTTGTTTGCTACCGGCTTCTGAATTGAATACTCTTCTGAGCAGTTTTATGGTAAGTTTTTCAATATTACTTTGATCTTAAATGTGTTTATTGAAAAATAAAGGCATTGTTTTGTGCCAATAGTAATCCTGGTTATTTTGGGGCAAAACATATATTTTTAATAATTGAGGTCATGTCTCCTTTTGTATTATTTTCATCCTACCCACCACTCCAGGACTAAGTATGAAATCCTGCGAGATTTTGTGGGATTTGAGTTTTTAAAATAGGGCGGGGCCTATTGTTTGGTCTGGGAGAGCATGTGGTGGACAAGGAAGTGTAAGGCTGGCTGGTCCAGGTGGGCTTTAAATTGTTGTGATAGTAATCACTTGTTTTTAACTTTTTATTATGATATGCTTAGGGTCGTGCTTAAATGAGCCTCTGTACCAGAACAGCTGAGTTGGATGATTACATGACCGTCTGCAGCCATCAAGAAGTGCAGAAGGTTGTTAATCATCCACAGATTCAATCCAGGTGAGGCAGAAGGGAAACACTTAACATGTAAGGCAGGTGAAACACTGAACTAAACCTGCTAATGACTGATTCAGTCTGTTGATCCTTGGATTGGTAACTGGTTAAATTGAACTGGACTATTGTTACTTGTGTGGGATCTTTATTAGCATATAGACACTTTTTAAGGAATTTAATCAACTTATTTAGAAATATTTGTAGTTGATGGAAGATTGAACCAGCTATTTGATGGAAGTTTATTCTGTATAAATTATAGATAATTTTTCCAACTACAGTATAAATCACCTTTTGTTCTATTTATTTGTCTCTGGTGTGTTAAATAAACCTGATCCTCCCTGAGTTTTATTGTTAGGTTTTCTGATGAACAGCCTTTATTTTAAATATTGATTTTATATCAATATCATAAATCCTACACTATACTGCAGCTTCATGGGTAAATGTAGTTGTATATGTAAACATTAAGATAAATGCTAATGAAAGATTAAGATGAATATTAATTTAACAGTGAGTGTACATGGGGAACTATATGGTTTGTATTTGTTCTCAGACCTGTAACCAGTACACTGTTTAATCTTTCAATGTCTTTCAGAAATTTTCAAATGTTTATCATCTTTCTAATTGGCACCTTCCTCACTTTTATTTTTGTGTTTTTCAGCCGTTGCTCTGCAGTTTGACCGAAAGCTGACTCTTGAGGACTGCAGTGGAACCGTCAAGAAGTGGCTTCATTACGCGCTAGAAGGAGAGGAAGACATCGCAAGGAATCAAAGTGACGCCAACCAGAGTCAAACTGGGGTTACTGCAACTTGTACTGTTTCCCTGGTTCATACAGTACAAAGCTTAACTTCATGGACTCTGTTCTTCTGTGGACAACAGACTGTAGTTTTGACAGTCAAAAAGGAATCAAATATGTTTAAAGATCTGTCTCTCTTTTCTTAAATAAAATGTTAAATCAAACCCATGTTGTCATATTTAACCTTTTTTACACAGTTTACCCACCATGTGCCAATAATATAGTGTTTAACACCAGTGAAGAAACTTTTAGTAGCATGTTATGATGTAGACCTATCAGACCTAAAAATGTACATAAATCCTTACCTTTCATTCAATATAAAATCAACCCAAATCTGCATGTAGATCCACGTTCAGATGATGGTTAAATCAACATTGATATGTCAGTTATGGTTGAAACCCTAACGTTGATTCAACATACAAGTAACCGACCACTTTCAATGTTGATTCAATGTTGTTTCAATCATTCTGTGCTATCTGGGTCCGTCTCACTTTATAGATTTCTCCCTCTTCTTCCTCACATCGTGTCTTTAGGAAACTTTCAAAACAAAAACGGAAGATTTAGGATGTATCTTACTTTTGACAGAGTGAAAGAATTACATATAAATAATAGTCTTTACCACCTGTGTAAACTTTGCCAGTGAATGTTATAACACATAATATAAGTTTTATAATATGTGTTATATTGTTTCATTTCTAATATAGGCTCTTATGTCTGATAATCTAAGACAATGTTAGAGAATAATTCATTTTTTTAGATTTACTGAATCTCAGTTAGCCTTCATAACGGGGCTGAACCCGTATTACACCAAGCACTGTAGCTAATATTAGCTGGTATCTCGCCGGTGGACATAAATACAGTAAAGTAATATTCTAATCACAATATATACACAATAATATGTCCATCTTACTTGTGAAATGTTGTCTGTGGAGCCCTCACATCAATAATCCATCGATCCGAACAACAATATCCCTCAGTGCTGAGGCATCTTCTGCTGTTTTGATTGAGCAAAGTAGGAGGAACAACCAGTCCAAGATGGCCGCCGTATTTTCTGTGCTGGAGCGGCCACTGCGGGGTCTACTCTTATATTATGTCTATGGGTGCGCATATTGGTTTCGGCAAGTCACGTAACCAATACAGGACTTGTATTGGTTACAAGTCCTGTATTGGACTTGCAACCAATACAAGTTACAAGTCCCTTGACATTAAAGCGCCACAGTTTGGTGCTTTAATGTCCAAATGACATTAAAGCACCAAACTGTGTTTATAAGGAAGCGAATCTGTCAAAACCATTAGCCAAACAAATTCTTGATCTTTTATGGAGCAGCTTCAAACGAAAGGTTTCCAGAGTGTGGGACCATTTTGATCTTATATTGGAAAATAAATTTGTTTTCATTTTTGTTGTTTCATCCGGTTCCAGTTTCTACTTGATCTGAATCCAAATTCAGCTGAATTTAGTTTACTTTCATATTTTGTTCTGTAGGTTAAGTGTCGCATATATTTGACTAAACTGTCTTATTTAAATAAATCCACCTTTTCAATGCTGAAGCATTTTGAGGACAGGCATGAGAATGAAGTCCAGATAAACTCAGATATACAGCCATTCTACAAATTACTCAGTTGCTTTTTATAAATTATTTCATATACAGTGATCCCTCGCTATAACGGGTTCATCTTTCACGGTATCGCTGCTTCTGTGTCCTGATTGACCGTATGATTGGTAAAAACAGTCTCCGTGCTTCTTCTCTACCTGAGTACCAATAATATTACGGCATTTAATACAGATTGTCCATTCAGGAGATGGAAACTGAAACTTTAAATGCCAGCTGAAAAAATCTGTGGCCAGAGGCAGCAGAACCCGACCGGAGGCTCGCTTGACGAGCTCCATCGCTCTGCCATAGATCCAGCTGTGAATCTCTGGGGCAGATTGGAGGAGACACTTTAATGCCACGACTGCGGATCAGATTAAGGCCCGATTGATGAACAAGCACATCCGCTGACCTGAAAACAGGTTTTGTTCTTTGGTTTCAATGTAGAGTATTTAATTATTCTGTATAATAACTGTAAAAAAATAAATGATGGTAACTACTTCACGGATTATTTTCGGAATGCAACCCCTAAGAAAAATTTTATTCCCTGTGGTAAATCTGGTCTAGAACCAGCCTCCAGGTTGAAAATATTATTTTCTAAAAATTCTATTATTTTCTAAAAATAAATATTTTAGAAATAAATAAAATATTTATTTCTATGAATATTTTAGTAATATTCTTTACAGTACTAGAATGTTCACATACCCTTTATACTTTTAGTTGTCTGAGGACACATTTTGAATATTAAATCAGGTGTTATGATCAGTTGATCAGTTACTCAGTACTTGAGTACTTTATCTAATACTTTTTACATTTGCTTAAAAAGGAGTTTTTAAGGTATGCTACTGTGATTGGAGTACAATTTTGGGGTACTCTAACCAACTATGCATGAATGATTGCTCTATGGATCACTTTTTAAAAACAAAAAACACCGCCATAAAATAATGTCTATCACTGTAGTGGAAGTCCCATCCCATGAGAGTAGGGCGACGCGCCGTGGTGGGCGTCTCTTATTTGAATTTCTGAAAGGTGGCAACTCTACTGTGCTATAAAATGGCATTGTATTGCCATTTTAAAACTGTGGATAATGAAATACTTTGCTAATTTTGTTGACAGAAGTACGTTCTTGGCAATAAATAATCATTGCCAAATAAATTTTCAAAGCACTACTAAAAAGGTATTGATGGCCAAACTTAACATTAAGGGCAGTGAGAAATTCCCAGTATCAGGAAAAAAGATATATTACTTGTCAGTGCAACTTTCCTTGGATTCCATAGAGGTGTTACATTATTCCAGGCTGGAGCGTGTGAAAATACTCCCTGTTGCTCCAACCAATAAAGCCCCCCATGATGCTGTCAAAGGGATGGAGAGATGGAGCCATTGAGCTATTAGGAGAGGAGTAAAGACTCCCTTCTTGGCTGTGGGGTGGAGAAGACTACAGTAGATGGAGATATAGACGTACAGCAGTCACTCCCCTGCTAAATGCTTGAAGTACTGTGGTAAAATATGGTTGATGTGTGTCTGAGAAACTACGTATGATGTCACCTTTGATCTCTGCCAACTTGCCAGGCTTTCTGAGAGGCTTCCTGTCGATATGAGCTCCTGGAGAGTCTCACTTGAACCTGTCTGAGTGTGTATGTGTGCATGAGCATATATTCTCATTTCAATGCAGTGTGAGAGGAGACCCCCTCCTTTCCCTCGGATCTTGGAACAAGGGCCCCACTGGAAATAAAGGACACGTTTGTTCTCAACCTTGTGCCTTCCTTCTCTACGTCATTGTTCTGAATGCCTACTGTTAATATCTGTTGCGAATCTGCTTACTTTCAGATTCTATCAATACGGCCGGTTCAGACAAAGGGAGGCCTATATGGCTGACTTGGGGGCAGCAGATAGGATGCAAACAGAGCTTGTCAATGTGTTGTTTGACTCTGAGGGGCTGCTAACAATAGCAGCAGTGTGAGGCCACATGGTGATTGATCAGTCTGAGGCTGTGCTGTGTGGGACAGTCGTCACACACAGAATTGAACAAATAGAGGTTGAGAGGAAGTGGCATGATTGGATTTAGAAATGATGAAAAAGGGAATGTTCTGAGTTTACATGTACCTCTAATAATATGTTACATCCTTCAGTCTGTCTCATGATAACCCTGTGTGTTATGGAAAGTGTTGAATACAGAAGCACACACAGGGATTCTCATCTGAGAATCAGTCAGCAGCTTCTGCTTCTGATCACAGTTTCTATGGGTTTTTTGTCTGGAAGGACATTGTGTCATGATCATGGATGAGTCTGGAGTGAACAACAGTTACGGACACCAGGGGATAGCAAGGTTAAATGTTTTATTTAACAGAGAAAATGTTTTGAATGATTTCTCTGCAGGAGGGCGAACACCAAGTCTGGATCAAATCCCCCCTAGAAGATATGGAGATGATTAATAGGCATGATTTTATAGGAGAACTGCAGGGCAATTAATTGTCCCAGAAATTATTTATTATTATAAACTTGCCAATATCGTCAATATGGTCATTTTGAGTCCGTTGTTAACTAACAGCATGAAAATTGCATAACAATGCAAATACACCCTCTTTGAGGTAAATCAACTAATTTTGAAAGAACATTTAACACCGTAACTGGATGACCATTTAAATATAAAAAATTGGAATTGGAGTTTAGAGGGCTTGCATTAGGCACTGTTCACATTCAGAGCCTCTGGTTCATGGTAGAGGGGAAAAAGGGGCTGTTCCCCACAAGAAGCCCTCCCTCCTTCCAGGGTGATTTCCCATGTCGCCCATATCAGAAAATGCCACTGCACTTCAGTCAGTAGGAAGGTCCCCAAACAAAGAAACCTGCATCTGTGCATTTTAATTGCAGATATGTTGGTTGTGTTATTTAGTTGCTATTGTTCCCCAACGTAGCGGCTCCACAGGTTCAGTGGTTCACCACGGTCATTCGGTCTACAGCTCTCCCAGACTGCATTTCCCTGGGTCCTCCTCACCAGGCAGCGTAATTTTAGCATGTGCAATTTCAAGCTTATACAAGCAGATGTGCACATGTGGGCTAGTGACGCCACACAAGAAAGTTGAACATTTTGTTCTGTTTAGTTACCTCTATTGTGTCTTAATTGGTCTGATCAGCCACTATATAAACCCTGTGTGTCGTTTCTTTGTTAGGTCTGTTTGTGCAGCCAGCTTGTTTACATTTTTTGCCTGAGTTCAGTTTTGTTCCTTTAACTGCTTCTATGAGCTCAATTTATCTTATGTTATTTATAATCTTTAGGTTAAAATATTTTTCTAATATTCTGACTCCTCCTGCTTTTAACTCAGCCCTTCACACAACTCATGGAAAAGATGATTCAAGATATAACACAGACTGTTTCAAAGACTAAGCAGCAGAGGTGGGACCAAGTCACTGTGTTGCAAGTCTCAAGTCAAGTCGCAAGTCGTCAGCTTGGAATTTCAAGTTCTGTCGAGTCGTTTTTATTTTTAAAACAATGTTCCAATTATGCTTAATGTAAATAACAGACCATGTGTTCATTTTTAAAATCAAACACGCAATGCACTCATTGCAAATAAAGCAGTGATTTTGAATTTGGATGTGATGCTAAAATAAATATCCGTCAGTCCAAGTGGGGTTAAATCTACAGCTAATTCCACATCAGTATTAATAAAAACATGTTGCATGAATCAAACTTGCCAGAATCACTAACCAATACACAAAATAATGTGCTGTATTGCCATCCAGAAATACCCCATAGTGTTACGTTCAGGATCCTTACAATTGTACAATGTTTTACTTTTACAGCGATTTCTGAAGGAGAGCAAAATTACTGGGGTTTGATTTGTTTTCTAGCAAAGTTTTACCACTTGGAAATAGATTCTGTGCAACAATATGGAGTTAGATTTGTTTCACAATTATTCAATCCAAAAAAAAAAAAAATCATGTCAAAGCAAAAATTACTAAGTTTTTTTTTTTACTTTTTTTGGTTGAAACTTTTTCTGAGTTTTTGGTTGAATTTGTTTTCTTGCTTATACAACTTTATTTGCTTTGGGGAAGCTTATGTGGCGGGAGCAGTGTGATAAAAATTGGGAACTTAAGTTTAAAAACAATATTTTAATAATTGGTTGCAACAACTCCACTAAAAAGTTACCTTTAAGGCACACAGACCCGCTACAGATGAGGCTTGAGACAATCTCACAATTTTATTTATTCCACAGTTTGTTTAATCAAAAATACTAGTCTAAAACCACTCACACATTAAAAGTCAGTGTTAGCGCAACTCAGGGACGGGAGTGCAATTCGGGGTAGTGTCCTAAAAGAAAAACACAGCAAACGAAACAAAGCAAAACAAAAGAAAATTGTGCACCAAACCAAAAGGAGTACCACCACCCAGAAAGTCCACCACCAACACCACGAGCTGGCCGTTCCTGTCAAAAAAAATATAAAGGAAAGAGACATTCAAATTACAAACAATACAATTATGCAATTCAGCCCACAATCAACCAAGCAGCAATAGTCCAAATTAAGAGTCTGTCCGGGGAGAAACCGATCCGCTGTAGCAGACGCCACTCAGAGCGGCAGTAGAAAGTTAGTCCGAGCTGATCACCAATCAGCCCAAATCAGCCACACTGGACGAGTCATAGGAGCCAGCTTTACGCCGACCAGGACGGCGGGCATGAAGCCAGCAAACAGGACGACAGGTAGGCAGTCGACAGGTTATCCAGTTGACAGGCGGACCGTCGGTCGAGGACAACCAGAACAGCGGGCAAACAGCCAGCCAAGGACAAACAGCAGCGGCTATCAAAAATAAATGTTAGAAATGGAATCTAAAAGCATCCAAACTCCAGCACTTCACCTACTGCTGAGCTCTTTATGTAGTGCCTCTAAAAGGAAGGAGGAAACGTGGAGCTTGTACAGGCGGCGGCGATCAGAGCGTCGTTAAGCGCATTGTTTGCGCGCACGCATTAATTCGCAGCTGTTATACAGAAAATGTAAATAAATCACAAGTAATAAGTTTGCTTGAGAGAGGTGAAGCCTGCCTTACCTAGCGTGCAGCACCAACAAACGCCGAGGTCTGAACCGGAAGGAAAACAACGTCATGTCAACCAGGTGAGGGAGGGTCCTTTATATACAGGCAGCCAGCGCCACAACCAATTAGATTTAGGCACTTGTGTGGTGCGTTCAAAGGCCACAGGCATACTGCCACACTTACATGAACATGGACCTTACCAAGCTCCGCCCAGAAACGCCCCCTAAAATCCCTCGTGGCTGCATGGCTCACAAACAAAGCCTCGCAGAGCTTAGTTTCTATGTAAACATGGCGTCTTTCACTTCGACTGACTCTCTGCAGAGTATTTCTGAGTCGATTAGTGTAGCATTTCTGCCGGATTTTCACAAAATATCAGCCGCGACAATGGACAGGGGAACCAACAAGTTCATATCATCTTTTATGGACGACATCAAGGTGTTTGAGCCACAGGATGCCTCCAACATTGTGCGCGTCGCAGCTAAATGCTACCGGTCGATGAGGAAAACAGCAGATCCTCACACCCTCAGCATAAATATAGCTGTGGACAAGATCACTGATGCCTGTTGTTCTGCAAGGCTGGGTAAGTCGGGCATTCATGGGTTTGAGGGTTACTTTTGGAAGCAGTGATTTATGTTGTTGGCAAATGTTTGAGTGTGCCTAGGCCTGACACACTGTACTCAGTGCTAGCGTGGCTAACACGATTACAGTTTAGTAAAAAGCCTTTTCAGGTAAAATAAATAAAATCTTTAATGCATGTCAGATACGGTACACATTGCATATTGATCTGTTCAGCTAACGTAAGACTGTGTAACAGACAGGCTTCGAGGTGTAGAAGTTGGATCGGTACTGCCATTATGCTGTACTTAGCTAAAAGGTTTTCATAATGGATGTGTTAATTATTGGCTTTCTTTTTTCATTCACTAAACACACAGAAAGCAAAGCAGTAATACTTACACCAGCACACACTCCTTTGTTCTTATTGATCCTACGACGGTTGAGCTGCAAATGCGGTCGTCCACAAGCTTTGATCCAAGCAAGACTTTCCGTTTCAGATTTTGGAAATCTGTGAATTTTAGTTCCACAAATACGATTAGGATACCTGACATCACCTGAACAGATTCCCCTCTGACAGTGGAGAACCGTTCTTTTTCGAGTCCTGACGCAAAAACTTTCTGCCGGTCTGCTAGTCCACAATGTACATTAGCATGTGTTTACTACTGTGGCTTGTGTTTATGAGACGGTCACGCACGTGGTAGCTGCGCTGTGACGTGAAATGGGCATTAGCCAATGAAACGCGGCCCCTGTGGTAAGGTCCATTCTGGGCGGGGCTTAAGGACGAGCGATGTAAGACGTGTTCCGATTGGTTAGCGCTGACTAAAGCGGATGACTCCCTGAGATCTCAGAACTCCGTCCCGAACTGCAGGGCTTCGGTGACGGGACACAGAATGTGATGGTAAGTAATCTTCACAAAATTACACCGTTTAGCAGGTTCTAAAGTGTCCACCCTGTTTCAAAGAAGAAATCTTACTCAACTTATGACGACAGTCACATATTTTGTCTGCCGCGATCCCCGGTAGCATATTGTGCTAGCTAATGTTAGCACTAGGTAAAGTTCATAAACTAGGCTTGTGTAATATTCGCCTGTCTTTATGTTGAATTCGTTAACCAGCGCACCTCTGTCGAGTGGCATTAAGCGTGGAAAATACCAAATATATCTGGAGGAAATATGTGTTAAAAACTTGCGCAATCATCAGTGTGTGTGCGTGTTAACTAGCATTGAAGCTAAAATGGGAAAACAGCAGATCGTTGCACCAATGTTATCAGGTCCACATTAATCTGCACCACACGTCAAGTGACTGTGCAGATGATTTATTTACCAAGCACATAATCAGTGCTGTCGATGAGGGGAGGCAACGTAACTCTTAAATATATACATTTTCTTCCAGATGTAAAATGTAAAACTAAGCTGGTAGGTCACAGGCCGAAGGACATTCACATAATTTCTGTTTTTTATTATTTGGTGGGTGGGTGTCTTGTACTTAGTTTTATTCCGAATTAGATGTAATATGCCTTTTGCTGTGTTATGATATTAAATTAAATTGGTGTTCTCCTAATTCCCCATTCTAGTATGACCAGCAGAGTGCAGCTGAAGCAGGACAGGCTGATCAGAGCATGAGGATGGAGAGACCAGCAAGTGTTGAGTCAGAGAAGGTCAGGTAGGGAAGGAAGTGTTGCTTTTAGGGGCCATCTATCCTGTGATGGAAGTGGACCCGGTTCATCATTATGATGGGGCATAGAGAAACTCTCTTCCCTGAGTTCAGGTACAGAACCTGCTTTCTGATCCAGACCCCGCTCACTATCCACTGGCTTCCTGAGCTAACACGGTGCACATTAGCTTACTAAGCTAACACGGTGCACGTTAGCTTACTGAGCTAACACGGTGCACGTTAGCTTACTGAGCTAACACGGTGCACGTTAGCTTACTGAGCTAACACGGTGCACGTTAGCTTACTGAGCTAACACGGTGCACGTTAGCTTACTGAGCTAACACGGTGCACGTTAGCTTACTGAGCTAACACGGTGTACGTTAGCTTACTGAGCTAACACGGTGTACGTTAGCTTACTGAGCTAACACGGTGCACGTTAGCTTACTGAGCTAACACGGTGCACATCTGTAAGAGGGAAATGTTTCACATTACTGCAGATATGTTATTCAGTCAAACCCCGGATTGACCAAAGTTATTCACTGAGTTGGATAGCAAGGACCTTCTCTGCACAAAAACTAAGTCAAAGACCTATCTTAATTACTTTTATTTTTTTAAACTGTAAAACTTTTTTACAGTATCGAAAATTGCATTTCCAACATGTATGAGTTGCTGTATGCTTTCCTCTTAAAAGCTATTCCTTCTTATTCTCCTTTGTTCTCACAGGGTTCCTTGGAAGTGTCTCCACAGACACATCATGCTTGAGTTGATGTGATTAGTTTTAAGGCTTATAGGCTCTAGATGAAAGGATACAGATGGAAGCCCTCTGTTGGCTTTTCCCACTGACAGTTGAATAGGAACCGTGTGCTTGTGAAAATACCAGAAGCTTAGCATGGCCACCTCACAGAAAAGAAGTGATTTACAGTGATCAGCATTGGCTTAGGAGACGCCTATAAAATTAGTCACTGTTGAAAGATTAGGCTAATGTATAGTGTGATAACAATATAGAGACAATGCATTACTGAACTCTCAAATCAATCAAATGTTGAGTAGCACTGCATTCTGTTAAAGGGGAGGCATGATGAACATTTGACTTTTTGCCTTTACATTGTCAAAGTAATATACCTAGAGTGTTGCTTTGATTATTTCATAGATATTTTAGAATTCTTCAAATTCAGAAATCTGTAAAATTGTTTTCAGTAGCACAATAAACTGAACTGCAAACAGTCAACACTACTCTTGGCATCTCATCCTTACCTTTTGTAAGAAACAATGACCTTTAGAAAAGAAACTATCCAGACATCTGTATACGTTTACTGCTAAGTCCAGGTGATGGATCAGCGCTGAGCAATTTGAGTGATTTTCACAAGGATAAATTGTTTTTGGTGATATTTTTTTTCATGGTTATTTTTACATTCAGTTAAAGTGAAATAAATTGTTAAAACCAGGAATCACAATTTTCCACTGCAGCAATATAAAATGCCGATTCAAGTGAATGACAGAGGTTTCACTTGTTTCAGTGCGTCATGATCGAGCTTATGGAAACACCCCTTGCAGGTAGGCAGGCAGTCAGAATGGGAAAAGATGAACATATTTGATCAATAAAATAGAGGACAGCAGAAGCTTTGACTGGAGTAAGAGTTTGGTATTGTACCTCACTTTTCAAATTTACAAACTGCATTGACTTTCAAATATTTTAGATGTGCTTGTAATTAGGGCTGAAACGATTCCTCGAATGATTCGAGTACCTCGATTACTAAAATTCCTCGAGGAAAATTTACCTGCCTCGAAGCTTCGTTAATTTATGTTTTATTAGTTAGCGCACCGTGTTCCGGCCGGGACTTCATTTGCGTTGCGCTGAGCTCTCACTTCCGCCTCCGAGTTGTTGACAAAAGCTAAGTCTCAGCGGCATAAAGTCCAATCTTCAAGATTGGCCCGTGGGGATTTTATTGATTGATGATAATGCCCGACTTTTTATCGTTTTTGGGGAACCAATAAGCATCCTTAAAATGACTGGGGGAATGCCTGGAGTACGGCAGCATTTCTCCTCCGGGGCTGCTGGTTGAAAGCGAACGGCGGGAAGAGCGCTGAGGTGAGCGGATAGACTGAACAGGGCGGGCGGCTGAGTAGCTGATGCTTACCGTGTAAACCAGGGGTGTCAAAGTCAAATTGATGGAGGGCCAAATAAAAAATTTAGCTACAAGCCGAGGGCCGGACTGATCGAATGTTAATTGAATTTTTTTTAAATGACGCATATAGTCTAGTGAACCTAATTGAACCTACTGAAAACCTAACAAATATATTCCAATATGATCAGATAAATAAAGCAATATTTTCTTATGGCTCTGTCAGTAATCTTTAATTTTCAACAGACACAACTGAAATATTTTTAAAATATAATTGGATTGAAATACAATAAAATAAAGTGCAAAAATCTATTAATCCACATATGTCAGAGTCAAGGCATTTAGATGTGTCGCCGGCGAATTACGGTACTGCAAATTTAGATGTGTCGCCGGCGACACATCTAAATTTGCAGTACCGTAATTCCGCCACACGTAGCGCTAAGTGGAAAAATTCCAACGGTTTCTGAAAGGGGAGACGTTGCACTTTCCAGCAAGTATCGGGTTAATACGGTAACTTCGCAGCTGCAGCTGCAGAGAGTGTAATTAATCCGGGGGGCACTCGTTTAATAGACGGTATATTTCGGCAATAACTTGGTGGATATTGAAAGTTCCGGTTGTTATGGATACATGGGTAAGTACATCATCTCACAGAACATTTAAAGAACTACTTACAGTTCAAATAAGGAAGATATTTTTTTTCAGACGGGGTGCCGGCTTGCTGCGGTCTGCGGGCCGGTTCTAATAATAAATCAAGATCATCCCAGGGGCCGTAAAAAACCTTCTCGCGGGCCGGATGTGGCCCGCGGGCCTTGACTCTGACATATGTGGTGTAAATGTAGCTTTACCGACGAACCGCACAATAAATTTCATATCCCGGTCTGAAGAAACGGGTGGCGGAGCGCATCGTACATGGCTGGTAGATGAGTTTCTGAGTGTGACCAGTGAAGGTGTCGTAAATATCCCGTATTGCTTCCCCCCGTGTTCGTCCCCCGGTCTAACGGTTCGTCAGTCCGCTGGTCCATTTCCTACGTTCGTTCATTCGCCCTCTCCTCCCACTCCAGGCGGCATTTCCCGTATTTTCAAACCCAAAGCGTGACAGGTTAGGTGGCAAGGTGAGTTTAATTAATCTATTAAACTCACTGAAGATGAATACATAAACTAAAAGCTGGATTGTAGACATTTTTTATAAGCATATTTGTGAGCCTGCCTCTTTGTTATTAAATTCAATATAATTTCAGATTTTTCTATAACTTTTCTTCTGGTTAACTTAGAAAGTGAGCTATTATTGTTACAGGTTAGTTTTCTAAACTACAAAAAAGCAACTGTTAGGGATGCTCAAATATGAAAAATTGGACTGATATTGATGATATCTGATAGTAACACCGGTATTATGCCAGATTTACCAATATTTCATTTTATAATTTTTTTTATCCGATTACTCGATTAATCGTAAGAATAATCGATAGATTACTCGATTACTAAAATATTCGTTTACAACAGCCCTACTTGTAATGAAGGTCTTCATTGTTTGGCGGTACAACACTTAAAATGTGTTAAATGATAAAAGAAATGCATGATTGAAATGTTTTATTGATTGTGTGTTTTATTCAGTTGCATCTCAGCTGGAACTGATGGTGTCCTGGTAAAATACAAACAAAAGGATAATATAAATATTTTGATTGTTTGAAGGCTTTGTGTAGGTGTGGCTTACCTCTCTCTTCCTCTGCAGGGTGTTCAGGCTAAAAGATTCCCTGGGGGCCTGAGCACCTTTTAAAGGTTCCAGAAGAGACCAAAGCAGATGGAAGAGGGGGAGCAGTAGAGCTAGGCATTTTATAAATTTAATGTTGGATTTATATTGATAAAAATGTGTTTTAGAGATGCTTAAAATTAATAGTATTCGGCAATATATATTATTCCGAGGATTTAGTTAGTTTGTCAAACTTGGTGTATGTATTTTGTTTTACCCTGTTTCTTGGTGGGTTTGCGAATTGGAACAGCCAGCGACTATAAAAGGCTGCATGTTGGCCACAGTGGGTGTTGCTGCTCAGACCCTGGGCCACTGAAAGCAGGGTTGTTTGTCTGTTAAATGTTGGTGAATAAACACCCAGTGGGTTTGCACAGATTCTCTGCCTCAAGTCTCCTACTTCCTCCAGCCGCTAAGGGCCATCCTAACAGTGCTTTATGGAAAAATCCATAAACGGAAAAATTTGGAGTTACGTTCTCCAGAAAAGTCTACTAAACAGGTGAATTCTCGAATACTGACCCAAATGTCAGTATTTGCAGTAGGTGCAGCCAGACAACCTCCATCGAAGGGTGAGATTCCTTTTGATTTAAATGCATCTTATTTATTTTTTTCTTTTATCTAAAAAATCCCTCAAAAGTCTTTTGGGGATGGAAAAAATGGCTAGGCTGCAATGGTAGGCCAAACAAGTTCATTTTTGCTTCAGTTATAATCTACGGAAGCACATTGCTATCATGCAGGAAAAAATTAATTTCTAGTGCTATCACATTATAATGTATAATGTATCTTGTATAAATGTGGTAATTTATGTCCATGAATTGTCCATGGCAGTATTGTTCTAGACTGGTACAGTGGCTAATAGGAATTGGTAAAGTTTCCCTTCATGTTCGGTCTAAAACATGGAGAGATACTGATGCTGCTTTGCACTGTGGTTGAAACCATTATCAGCCTGCGTACTCTGAGCAGGATCCTAAACAGAATGAGATGCACAGAAGGGAACGTCAGTCCGGTCCTCCAGTGGTGATCCTGACTGACTGACTGGATCGAAGCTGAAGTTGGCTTCCGATTGCAGCTTCTGGTTCGGGAAATGGCTAAAGGGCGATTAGAACGGAGGCTCAGATGGATTTGCTTAACATTTTCTGTTCAAATTTCTATTGAACAATACAATAGCTGAATAATGGCAAAAGGCTGTTCATAACCAAGCAACCGAAATCAACAGAGAGCAAGATAGTGGCAAAAGACAAAACTAGATCCTGTTAAGCATTCTTCAAAATAAAATACTTCCTCTCTCCAAAATAAATCATTCTTTCCTTAATTGGTCAAATCAATATTATAAAAATGATATTGTCAAAATTCCCATATTTGTAGAATATTGGTCAAAGATTCTTTACATTTGTCAACAAACAAGGAGTAAAGAAGAGACACCTGTCCTCTTACAGTAATGTCTTCTAACCCTAACCAGGTTTACAAATCCAGTATTACACACGCACAGATAAATACACACACACACACACACATATATATAATAACATCACAAGTATTAACTGATAGGACAAAATTGGTTCACAATAAAGCACAATTCAAACAATGTTCAAACAATGAGATATACTTAAAGTAGAATACATTTACAGTAATATAACAACCAAATGACAATAGGGTGGTGTAAGAAGGGGGAGCAATACAGACTGATATATTTCAAACATTTTGTCATAAAGTGTGGTTGGTGGTGGTGAGGAGAGACGCTGAGACCCAGGTTATAGTGAAGATGAATATATTTAATGATGAAGCTCACAGTCCAAAAACAGGCAGCACGGCAGAAAGACAGGCACACAGCCAAATACCGGTAGCAACTGATACACAGGACAAAAACGAGAGCTAACGCTATCCAGGACTTCACAGTTCTACTGGAGCGGAAACAAGACGTGACTTAGACACAGACACAACGAACTTAGACAACGACAAGGACCCGACGAAGAACACAGACACAGGTGGGCTTAAATACACATGGAGGGTAATCAGGTAAGTAGACACACCTGGGAGACAATCAACGGGGAGGACAGGACAGAGACTCACAGGGAAACAGGAACACATTGAAAAACTCAAAAACACACAGAAAACCACGGATCATGACAGTACCCCCCCCTCAAGGGCGGATACCAGACGCCCAAACAGAAAAGTCCAAAAACCAAAAACAACCCAGCAGGGTGGGCGGCGGGGCGACGGCAGGAGGGCCAGAGTCCAGAAAACAGTCCAAAACACAAAACAACCCAACAGGGTGGGCGGAGGGGCGACGGAAGGAGGGCCAGAGTCCAGAAAACAGTCCAGAACAGGGAAAACCAGTCCGGGGCCGCCCACAGCACCAGAGGCGGAGCCTGGACCGCGGTGGGCGGCGTCTCCGGCACAGGAAACGGAGTCCCAGAGGCGGGTCCGGCGGGTGTCGCCGGCGCAGGAAGCGGAGTCCCGGAGGCGGGTCCGCCGGGCGGCGTCTCCGGCGCAGGAAGCCGAGACGTGGAGGCGGGTCCGCTGGGCGGCGTCTCCGGCGCAGAAAGCCGAGACGTGGAGGCGGGTCCGCCAGGCCGGCTGGGATCTTGGGCGGAGCAGACTCTGGAAACTCGGGCGGAGCAGACTCTGGAAACTCGGGGGGGAGCAGACTCTGGAAACTCGGGGGGAGCAGACTCTGGAAACTCGGGGGGAGCAGACTCTGGAAACTCGGGGGGAGCAGACTCTGGAAACGGGGGGAGCAGACTCTGGAAACTCGGGGGGAGCAGACTCTGGAAACTCGGGGGGAGCAGACTCTGGAAACTCGGGGGGGAGCAGACTCAGGAAACTCGGGGGGAGCAGACTCAGGAAACTCGGGGGGAGCAGACTCAGGAAACTCGGGGGGAGCAGACTCAGGAAACTCGGGCGGAGCAGACTCAGGAAACTCAGGCGGAGCGGGCTCGGGGAGCTCTGGCTCGGGGGAAGGCTGCGCTCCGGCAGCAGGCTCGGGGAGCTCTGGCTCGGGGGAAGGCTGCGCTCCGGCAGCAGACTCGGGGAGCTCGGGCGGCTGCGCTCCGGCAGGTTCAGGCGGCGCAGCTGCGGCAGGTTCAGGCGGCGCAGCTGCGGCAGGTTCAGGCGGCGCAGCTGCGGCAGGTTCAGGCGGCGCAGCTGCGGCAGGTTCAGGCGGCGCAGCTGCGGCAGGTTCAGGCGGCAACGAGGAAACGGAGACAGCTGGAGGAGGCTCTGGAGCTGGCGCAGAGAAAGACGGGGCTGAGTTGGACGCTGGGAACATAGAATTGACTGGCCTTGGCGGCAGCGGGTCCCCTCTCAACACCGCTCTCGCCGTCTGGAACTCCCACCCCACCTCCTGGCGCAGCAGCTCCAAACCTGGGTGGGGGCAACGCACAATCCACTTCTCCAGCCAGACTAGCATCCGGGTGGCGGCGTTGAGGCGGCTGCCCGGAACATACGGCTTCGTCACCTCAGCCTGGTACTTCCTGATTTCACCCATCAGGAGGCGACGGTCTGCTGGGTCCATGTTGTTAGTTGCGTTCCTCACCTCTACTGGTCGGGTCCTTCTGTCATAAAGTGTGGTTGGTGGTGGTGAGGAGAGACGCTGAGACCCAGGTTATAGTGAAGATGAATATATTTAATGATGAAGCTCACAGTCCAAAAACAGGCAGCACGGCAGAAAGACAGGCACACAGCCAAATACCGGTAGCAACTGATACACAGGACAAAAACGAGAGCTAACGCTATCCAGGACTTCACAGTTCTACTGGAGCGGAAACAAGACGTGACTTAGACACAGACACAACGAACTTAGACAACGACAAGGACCCGACGAAGAACACAGACACAGGTGGGCTTAAATACACATGGAGGGTAATCAGGTAAGTAGACACACCTGGGAGACAATCAACGGGGAGGACAGGACAGAGACTCACAGGGAAACAGGAACACATTGAAAAACTCAAAAACACACAGAAAACCACGGATCATGACACATTTATTTCTTTTAGTGTTGATGATTGATAACTAATAAAAACTCCAAATTCAGTATGTCAGAAAATTAGAATATTGTTAAAAGGTTCAATATTGAAGAGCTCTGGTGTTGCACACTAATCAGCTAATTAACTCAAAACACATGCAAAGGCTTTTAAATGGTCTCTCAGTCCAGTTCTGTAGGCTACACAGTCATGGGAATGACTACTGACTTGAAAGTTGTCCAAAAGATGACCTTTGACACCTTGCACAAGAGAGTAAGACACAAACATCAAGGAGCTGGCTGTGGACAGAGCTCTGTGTCCGAGCACATTCATAGAAAAGATGTGGTAGGAAAAAAAATGGACAACCAGTCGGGATAACCTCAGAGGGGACTGTGAAACAAACCCATTTAAAAATACGAGTAAGATTCACAAAGAGTGGACTGCAGCTGGAGTCAGAGCTTCAAGACTCACCACACACAGATAAGACATGGGTTTCAGCTGTCACATTCCTTTTGTCAAGCCACTCTTGATCAAGAGACGGCATCAGAAGCACTTTGCCTGAACTAAAGACAGAAAGGACTCTGGACTGCTGCTGAGAGATCCAGTTATGTTCTCTGATGAAAGAAAGTTTTGGATTTCCTTTGGAAATAACACCTAAGCAGTGCCACAGACGGTGGCCTCCATGCTACATGCATTAGCTGCAGCAATCTGGGGAAAAGAAGCCCCAACTAAGTACTGAGTGCTGTACATGCTCATACTATTCAGTTGGCCAACATTTCTAAAAATCTTTTTTTTGTATTGGTATTAAGTAATACTCTAGTTTTCTGACATACTGAATTTGGGATTTTCATTAGTTGTGAGTTATAATGATCAACATTAAAATGATTAAAAAAAAATTAATTTGAAATGCATTAGTCTGTGTGTATCAAATGAATATAATATACAAGTTTCACTTTTTGAATGGATTTACTCATTTAAATAAACTTTTTCATGATATTCTAATTTTTTGACCAGCACCTGTATACTTAGACTGAGGTTTAGGATGAAGATGTGCAGCAAAATAAAACTCTGGGGATGGAAAATGAATGAAAAGTAGAACAAGAACTAGGGGAAATAGAGGGACAGGGAGGTAGGGCTGGCTGAGTAAGTGGGGTGGGAGAGAGAGTGAAGTGAAGTCAAGCTGCTGTCTGACCTAATGTACTCACACTGTGATTGGCTGGGATTGCTGGCGTGCATACCTGATACTGGGCCCTGCTCTAATCGTTCTTTTCCTGTAGCTGAGCTTGGACAACGCTCCTTTCTCCTTTTATCTTGCTCCTGCTCCACTCCGCTCAGATCAGGTTGTTAAAAGAAGAACACCGCCCGCCAAATCCCTATCTCTTTAACCCCCTTGCAGTTCCTCTTGCCTTTCTTCTTGCCGTCTCCCACTGCGCTCTGCCATCCATCTCTCTCTCTCTCTCTGTGATGACGAGAGTCTGTTTGGTCTTCATTTGGTGCTTCCACACAGGACATTGTATTATTGTAACATACCTGCCTGTAAGCAGGGTTTTGCAGTCTCAGGCGACTGTGTGGTCTACAAGGAGTTGGTGTTTGGCTCCTCTGCTGTTTATGCCGATGCCCTTCTGTGCCGTGCTCATGTATTTATCCATGTGCCCGCTTATCTTAGCCGCTATGACGCCTGACATGAGCTTCCATGTTGTAGAGAGACAGGTTATTTGCCTATAGTTGGATGGGACTGAACCCTTTGAGGGATCCTTCTGTATCAGGATCGTGCGCCCTTCAGTTAACCATTCAGGGTGAGTCGCATTTTGTAGCAGCTGGTTCAGTTGAGCTTCCAGTCGCTCATGGAGGGCAGTGAGTTTCTTTAGCCAGTAGGCCTGGATCATGTCAGGTCCTGGTGCTGTCCAGTTTTTCATACCTGAGACTCTTTCTTGGACATGTGCCACAGTGATGGTTACCGGGGCTTGTTCAGGGAGGTTGCTGTGGTCCTCTCGTAGAGAGGTTAGCCACTGTGCATTGCTGTTGTGGGACGCCTCCCTTTCCCATATGCCTTTCCAGTATTGTTCAGTCTCCAGCCTTGGTGGGTCTGCTCTGTTGTTATTACCCTGCCATTGAGAGTACACTTTAGCTGGTTGGGTGGAGAAGAGCCGGTTAATCCTCCTGGCTTCATTCTCTCTCGTGTATCTCTTTAGGCGGCTGGCCAATGCTTGGAGCCTTTGCTTGGCAGTTTCGAGTGCTTCAGGTATGGGCATCTGGCTGTACTTCTTGGTACTGATCTTTTCATCGCACCTCTTTGGAGCTCTGACAGTTGGCTCACTTCCCTCCTTGTTATCTTGATTTTAGTCTCTAATCGTCTTTTCCATGGTGGATATTGGGTCTCATGGTTGCTCTTATAGCCAAGCACCTCCAGGATCACTGATGCTGAGTTGTACATGAGCTCATTGGTTTACATTATGGTGTTGGTAGGGATCGTTCTCAATGCTGCATTCACATCTTCAATGAGACTTTCTGATGGTACATCACTCAGCCGCTGTAGTTGGCGTCGGGGTTGTCTGGTGTTTATTCGGGCCACAATTCTCTCTCTCAGGTCAGTTGCTGCCTTGTTCAGCTTTGGTGGTTCATTCGTTACTGTGGCTACATACCCAATCTCTGGACGGGGAGTCGATGGGATATATATATATATATATATATATATATATATATATATATATATATATATATATATATAAATAAATAAAAGGGAGGCGCTTTGGGGGAAGAAAGCGTCTATTTTCATTTAGCTCATGCTAGTAGCAACACGAAGGATCAGCACTTTTATTGTTACAGTTACCGTTCAGAAACTACTGTAATCAGTTCTGTTAAATCTAAACTTGGCAACTTTTTCTTTTTCAACCATAATAAATGTGATAGTCAATTGACCTGTTATGACTCAAATGTTGGCTGTCCGCCCCCCTCTGCTGCATCATTGTGGAAAACCTGGAGCGGCAGAGATATCTGAGGCTTATATGTGTATTTTTACTGGTTTAAAAAAAAAAAACTTTGGGGTTGCGGCTCATAGTTCGGAAAAGACGGACTATAATCCTTCCTGGATTTATTCTGTGAAGAACCCAGAGAGGGTTATTTGATTGTGCTTTCTGGAAAACAATAAATTTTTACATTTAGGCACTCCTGCCCTGCAATCGTCACACTTTTTCTGTTACAAACTGACTCCGGCCCCCACCAAGGAAGGGAAAAGTTATGTGGCCCTCACAGGAAAAAGTTTGGGGACCCCTGTTCTAAAGCGTTAGAAAAAGGCTGCGGGGTTTAATGTTTTTTAATTTTTATTTTATTTATTTATTTTATTGTTTATTCAGTGTCACATGACTGTGTTTTTGTTTTTAATAATGTAAATCACTTTGAAATACCTTGCTGCTGAAATATGCTATACAAATAAAATTTGATTGATTAAAAATGGTTAGTTTTCATTTAAAAATTAGTACATCTTAAGTTTAAGCATATTGTTTTTGCACATTTGATAAGGGCACCTTACGACACTTTCTAGTGGAAAGTTGCTCTCTATGACAGGTTAATATGTGATTCGGTTCGGTTCTGGTCCAGTGGGGAGATTCTTCATATTACGGTCTGGAGCGCAGCAGCTGCGGTCATTTCTCCTCTGATTTGCAGCGACACTCAGCAATGGAGAACCTCGAGGTTCTGGTTGTGATGGACTAAATGAACCCAGATATTTTATTTAGTCTTATTAAAAACTGTTCTTGGCCCAAACATAATGATAAAGACTCAGATCATGAACTTTATTATTTTTAAATTCAAACGAAAAATAAAATTCACATCAAACAAAGACAATGTTATGTAGTTCTGGTGTTTTGTACTGTCGGCGCAGAACGGCAGCTCAGAACTCTGACCAGATTCTCGGCTTTTCTCGTCTTCATCACTGTCAGCTCTTCAGAGGAACGAGCTGCTAGCAGCGCTGCTAAATCTCGGTCATTTCATTACAAAATGTAACAATCGTGTTCCTGTCGCTCCCCAGATTAAACTCACAATTATGATCCTCTGTACTGAGCAGCTCTCTGACAGCAGATGGTGTGTCTGTGAACAAGTTTAACTAAATACTGTATTATAACCAAAAAGAGAGATATAACTTACATCATGACCTATAATCATGATGCAACTTCTATTATGAATATAGATTAGCCAAAAACCCTACAAATTACAGTGAAATACTGATACTTCTGGTGGGCGCCGGAAGTAAGACCCATGATCATTTCCCCAATAAGCCTCCCAGGAATAAGGTGGATAACAGCATAGACATTGCATACATATTTATGCATAGACATAAATACGTAGACCCCTCATGGAGCGGGTCGGCCCGTTGCTGCGATACGTAACAGCGTCCGCTATATTGAATGTGGAATATGTCCCAGTAAGCTAATACAAGTAAATGGACAGAACTTCACAAAGTGCCGTTCTACAAAGTATTTTAAATTAATTCCTGTCATTGACACATTTTCTCACACACATTAATATATTTGGCAATCAAAGAAATGACTAAAGACAGTTTCTAACTTTTGATGTGATTAATTGTTTTGGGGCATTTCTGAATAAAGAGCTTTAAATTCAAATAATATAGAGAATAAATAAATAAATAGATTTATTTGATAGAAATTATTCTGATCATTTTTATGACATTGATGAACAGACACACTTTTGCAGTGTTTAATTAAATAACATATTTACACAATTCCATAATTTAATGTACATTTAACGTTTCAAGACAATAAATTATTTTCTTGTATTTATTTTTCATACATTATTGAGAAATAACTTTTTATTTATAAATCAGTCATTGTCAAACAATAAACTACACATTTTTCATACTTTTTTCCAGATAAAAATATTTATTACAGAATGTCAACTCTGCTATTGACAGCAAAGAGTGAAAATAATTCTAACAGTAAATTATTTTTATTTCATTACATAAACTGTATTAATACACTAATACTTCAGTGTATTTAAAAATACACAAAATTGAAAGAATAAAACATTTATTTATTATACTGGGAACACTGGTCACAGGCTTCAGTCTGCTGGTCTCACTGGGAGAACTCAATGACTTCTGAGACGTCCTGGTTCACAGGCTGAAGCCAAGGATAAAAGAGAAATTATCCAAAAGTGAAATAGAAAATACATATATTTTCCTTGACATTCATAAAAAGCCATTTTCAGCATGTTGGGCTCTGACTCGTAGCGTACCAACAGTCCGTGCTGTCCAACAGAGTTGAAATGAAAACTCGGTATGCGTCCATGTTATTACGAAGCCTTGTTAATGCGTCACATGCTTGTACGGGCAGCGACTACGTAGGGTTAGTCAACGTGTGAATTTACTACATCAGGATCAAATAACTTATTATTCATCCATGAGAAATTATAATCATTACACTTAAAAATTATTTTTCAAACTTTATTAATTTCTACAATATATGTTTTACACAACTGCTACGTATTTCCATCTTGGCCAAAGCCCTATCTGGCAACCCAACGGGGTTCAACAGGTTCCACTGTAATAGTGACACTTAGTGGTAGATTCAATTACTTTGGTCATCTTCCTTCAATTAAATTAAGTCAAAAATATTCAAGGTGTTAAACAGATAATTAACCAATACAATTACCATTGAAATAAAAATTTATAAACAGGCAATATAAGTAACACATTTTCCAAAAACTGTCATTGCCATCCCCCTAAACATCGGCACCGGTTGTGACAGCTCTGAAACATCCTGGACACCTAACAGCAGCTCTAGTGGAGGCCAGACTCAGCTGTTGCAAAGGTGCCGAAACCAATGGCATCCCTGCTGTATATTCAACTAATTCAAAGACGAAAGGAGTCGTCTGGATTATTCAGATGAACTTTAGTGAATAAATGGGATGAACGAATCAAACATGATATACAAAAAGTGTAGGAATTCAGCTAACATAAGTCTTTCTGTGAAAAACAACCCTGAAAAATTCTTTCTTCTTCGTCTGTCTTCAAGTTCTTCTTCTACTAGTTATAAAGCATCATGGGATATGTAGTCCATTTGCCGAAGCCAGTGGCAACCATGGTGGCAATGTCTATGGTGGCAACACTGGCAGCTAGCCCCGAAAACAGTGGCTCTTGTGGCGCATAATGACACCGGAAGTGCCATTAGTAGGAGCGGTGTCACGATTTGCGCTCGGCCCTGCTGGAGGACTCAGCGCTCCATGAGGCGTCTACGTATATGATGTCTATGTATTTATGTCTATGGATAACAGGGCTGTGTAGCTACTTCTACTGGCTGGAACAGGCAGCCTGTTGATTAGTTTGAACACTGCTGCCACCTAGTGACCTGAGGCTTATTTATCAGTTAAGAATGAATAAAAACAATTATAAAGTCCTGCTTCTTGCGTCCCACTATTTGTGAAGTACTGCTTTATGCTTTTTTCTCGCTCTGGTGTGCAATGAAGCCACTTTGTGACAATTTCACTGTAGTCCTCGTCAGTAGGCTGTGGGTCAAACTGCAGAGCAGCAGAAAAATAAGAGTGAGGAAGGCGCAGAAACCATATGGTTAATATCACACATTTACCTGTCAAGCGGCAGCATAGGCACAAAACAATGCAGATATTTTTTAGTAAACACAGTTAAAATAAAAGTAACATCGCCAACTTACTGGAAAAGTGCTCAGAGTAGAATTCTATTCAGAAGCAGGTTGCAAAGAAACCGCAGCAAAGGGGGGTGTATAGTAGGGAGATACCATTAGTGTAAAAAGGGGCTGTGGATTGCGCCACAGCTTGTAGTTACTTGCAGATGGTTCTATGTCAACACATTATGTACAAAGGATCAGTAATATTTACAGACAAGTAAGAAAATGTACAGAAAGGAATCACAACCCACTGTCCTCAACATATTGTCCTTAATTTAAAATATGGTAATAAAATTCTCCCATCCAGAGCTCAGAGAGGAGAGGAGGGTGTCCTGACATAAAAGAACGTACAGCATGTATATGATGCCCCTGCATTTTGCTTTTAAAATATTATATCTTCACTCTTTCCTGTGCCCTCACATTTTTGACTTTATTAGAGAGAGATATCTGGAGAAAAATATAAATTATCGGTTAAGACCAAGAAGAAAACACGACTGGAACTTTAGGAGCTAAGAACATTTGAACTTGTGGTCATATAGATGTTGCAGTTTCACCATCAACTAAAGACAATAGTGGCCCTCTTACAAACGGCTTTACAGAAACGGCTCTATCTACACTCAAACTATGATACACTATGATACAAACTTAAAAAGTAAATTTTTTGCAGCGAGTTAAAATTAAACTGTTGCTTGTTGAGTCAATATCCTACATAGTAAATTTTCGTAAACTATTAAGAAAAACATTCTGTCCAAATGACAAATACACCACAAAACCATGAGGTTTGCTCATTCCTTACCTAAAAGCTTTGGCAACAAAGCTCTTAGGTAAGGAAAAGCCTTTTGGAGCGAGGTTAAAACTATCAGTAATAGTAAATCCTCTCTCCCTTGCACTGTCCATGGCGCTTCTGGGGCAAATATGATTGTAGATTTTTGGCAACTCCACTATAGCAAGATTTTTACCCGTGTATAGAGTGAACCCTTCCAGGTGACCAGGTTAGCACTGTAGAAACTATCAAAACACACGAGGTCTATCAAGCAATTAAAGAACTGTCTGTAAATAACTCTATAGGAACGGATCTTATTTCAAATGAACATCTCAAATTTTCAAGTTCGAGGGTAGCCCCTCTTCTTGCCTTGTGTTTCACTGGTTTTTTTATGCATGTTTTTATTCTTGATACCTTGATGAAAGTTCTTCTATTTCCTGTGATTAAAAACAAAGCTGGTAAAATTGGCAGCTCAGATAATTATAGACCTATTGCCCTAGCAAGTACACTGTCTAAAGTCTTGAACTAATTCTTTTGCCATAATTTGCAAAGATAGCAATGTCTACAGACAATCAATTTGGGTTCAAGTCCAAACATGGTACTGATCTGTGTATATATGGCCTAAAAGAATTAGTGAATAATTATAATAGCAAAAATTCTACGGTTTTTCTGTGTTTTTTAGATGCCACTAAGGTTTTTGATCATGTAAATCATAGAGAACTATTTTTAAAATTGTGCCAAGCTGGTGTGGCCAAATATATAGTAAGATGTTTGTCCTGTTGGTATGCTAATCAAACTATGTTGGTCAAATGGGACAACTGTGTGTCTGCATCCTTCCATGTTAGCAATGGAGTCAGACAAGGAAGCATTTTATCCCCTATATTGTTTAATTTTTATATGAATGAGCTCTCTAAGTAGTTAAACGTGTTGAACTGGCTGCATGGTTGGAGATACAATTATAAATCATCTTATGTATGCTGATGATCTAGTGGCTTTTAGTCCAAGTCCAGCTGGTCTTCAGAAGCTGTTCAGCATATGGTGAACTACAGGATGTCAAATTCACTCCATCAAAAAGTATCATTTTGATTGTCGCACTAAAGAGGACAAAAATAGGGTATTTCCAAATTTCAGGCTGTCTGGGATTTTATTGAATGTCTCAAATGAAGTGAAATATCTTGGTCATGTGTTGACAGACCGTCTGTCTGATGGTGAGGATATTTACCGTCGGGTTTGAATGTTATATGCTCAGACAAATATCCTTGTCCCTAAGTTTGGATTTTGTTCTGATGAAGTGAAACTGAACTTGTTTAGATCATATTGTGCATCACTGTATACTGCACTTATTTTATGTGAATTGGATGACACACCAAAAATACAATATCTAGTTACACTTCTTACACTTACACATGAAACCAGTAAAAACTTAACTGGAGTAACATGTTTGATCTTCTCACCCTCGTCTCGATAAGTACAAAGAACAGTCCGCTGGTTTCGTATCCAGACTGTGATAACACGCATCTGACCACTTGGTGTTCAGACAGTTTCAACTTTACACACAGAGAACATTGCGGAGATCACTAATCATAATAAGAACAATACCTGTCAGAGTATCATCTCTGATCTGAACCCTTTAATGGGCCAGAGGCTTTGGAGCGACCAGCGCAGCTGTTTGGCTTCTGCTGGATTTTTCTCCTGCCAATGGGAGTGAGTGTGGGATCAGGAAACGATCAGAGTTCTGCCATCTTCTAATCACTTCATTTGGTGAAATCTTACCTGATTTCAAAAACGTTCTCGCTGCAGAGAAAAATCTAAATGTTTCATTTGATGACTACAGAATGGAAATAAGATTTTCTTTGACGGACAACGAAGAAAATATAGCGTGACCTTTGCTCCAAACTATGAACGTCGTCACCCCCTCCCCCTTCAGTTTTTTTTTTTTTTTTTGCAGAGGATCAGTAGATAACTTATTGGTGTTTTACCATCACTACCAGATATGAAGTGTGCTTTAGCCTTTCAGTTGCACCACAGCACAGCATGATTGAAACATCCAGCAGAACAGCATCAGCTTGTTTTTATGAAATCTTTCAGACTTGTATTTCAGATCATTTCACTTTCTGTGGTTATAAGCAATGCTAAACCTTTATTTTGTCGTACTATTATCTCTGATACTGCTCTTCAACTGAATGCAATCTTGGCTCATACTATATTCCCTACTGATAACCTTGATATTGAAGTTCTTATTACAAATTTCAACAACGTATGTTCTAATGCTCTAAATACTGTAGCCCCTTTGAAAATTATATCAACTACAAGAAAGAAAGTTGTAGTTAAATTATGGATGGAAAAAAACTTTCTTCACCTCAATGAAAGCAAAACTCAAGTTCTATTATTTGGTCAGAAACTTCAGAATCCAGATCAGATTCTTGGTTCTTTAGCTCGGTCTTATCAGACCTCTGCTAGGAATCTTGGTTTCACTTTTGACAGCTTTTTAAAGCTAGATAAACAAGTTAGTTCTGTCGTTAAATCGAGCTTCTACCACCTTCGGCTTTTAGCAAAAGTTAAATCTTACTTCTGTTTCAAGGACTTTGAAGGACTTATCCATGCCTTCATAACAACTCGACTGGATTACTGCAACTCTTTATACAGAGGGATGGAAAAATCGCAGATTCAGCGACTTCAAATGATCCAGAACGCAGCAACACGGCTTCTCACAGGAACCAGGAAGCATGACCATATAAGGCCAACTCTGGCATCCTTACAATGGCTGCCTGTCTTTTATCAAATAGATTTTAAGTTTCTTTTGTTAACTTATAAAGTTTTAAATGGGTTAGCCCCCCCTTATCTTCGGGACCTTTTAAATTTCTGGTCTGTGTCCAGAACTTTACGATAACATAATCGGTTATTATTGACAGTTCCTCGGACTCGACTTAAGAGGAAAGGAGATGGAGCTTTTTCTGTTGCTGCTCCTGTTTTATGGAATAACTTACCTTTCCAGATTAGATCTGCCCACAGCCTGGACCATTTTAAATCACTTCTTAAAACTCATTTTTACTCTTTGGCATTTAATTGATGTATTGTTTTTACTCTGTTTTGTCATTTGTGTTGTCGTTCTTCTACAGCACTTTGGTGCAGTTTTATACCTGTTTTAAAGTGCTATATAAATAAATTTAACATTGACATTATGAGCACAAGTGTAATGGAGGCTGGTATCGTGCCAGATATAAATCATAGACTTAAAGTTTTATACATTTTATCTTCATATATTTATTATTGTTTTTCTTCTTTGGATTTTAGAGTGGCTTACAATGATTCCAAATAAAGTATAGGAATGATCTGGTGCTGTTACATATCAATCATCACAGGGTCACCTAGGTAAGGTAATTTTATTTATATAGCACATTTTCAGCAATAAAGCAATTCAAAGTGCTTTACATGAGTTAAAAGGAAATACAAACAAAACCTAGGAGGGCCAATCAGATGTCAGGGGGTGCCAGAGCCCCCCTGGATCCCTCTCTGGCTCCACCCCTGGTGGACAGAAATGCAAGTTGGATGTGATTCTTGCCGAGACTCACAGCCCAGCTGAGGACTCTAAAACTCACTAACGAGATGGAATCGATCTTGGAGAAGTTGCTAGTTTCGGTTCAGTGGAACGACCAAACTAATTTGGATGATTGGGAACTGAGATGTATCAGAGAGACTTTAGGGAAGATTGAAATTTATAATCTTCCCGTCCTAAGACATTTTGTATCTGAATTGGCTTTCCCCATGTGGCCTTGGAAGGGCTGCATATTCCAGTCTCCTTGAAGGTATGTAAACACAACGCTCCTTCCCTCCTCACCCCCTCCTGTTTCCATAGAGCTGTGGAGCTGAGTGCTCCCAAGGCCATCATGCCTCGATAACATCTTATTGGACTTCTGCCAGGAGGCTGAGCAACGTGGTTTCATGGCCCTTTGACGTCACTGCCTTCACTCATGTCTTTCTTTTGTCTGAATGTCGCCATTTGCCCTAATGTGTCCTTTGGGGCACATAGCAATGTATTTCATTCCCCTTTTATTATTTAGAAATTGTGGAGTACTTATTACTTTTGCAAATTCAGAGCATTCTTAGAAAGCCCAGAGAATACTTACTTACACTTATTTACCAACCCAGAACAGGGATTAGAACAAACTTAGAAAAACTACATTTTAAACTACTATTCTTCCAACCCAAAAAAAAAATAGACCAGAGGATACTTACATATACTTATCTAACAACCCTGAATAGGAGTATGTAGTTTATAGTTCAACATTAGATTATTTTTCTTCTTTTGCTCTTTCCTTTGGGTTGTTATTCTGTTTGTATTTCCTTTTAATTCCTGTAAAACACTTTTCAGGAATAAAATGTTTTACTGAAAATGTGCTACATAGATAAAATTACCTTTACCTTTAGTAAGAATAATAATTCAAGATATCTTCAAATACTTTTTGACGAGTCAAAATTCCTTTCAAGATATCTCAAATGACGTCATTAGATCTGTCATTTGACGGGACACATATCCGTAATTTAAGATATCTTGAATTATGATTAGTCAAAATTACAATTTTAGATATCTGAATTAAGAATGATGTGGAAGCCCCTTTGTGGTGTCCAAACAGTTGCCTGCAGAATTTTATGTTTCCTGCTCAAAATTGTCAGTAAATGCCAAAATGTAGAATGAGCTTGGCAATGTTGGATATGCGGAGATAGTTTAGAATTTCCTGTTCATTCATTTCTGACAAACCGAATGCACTTAAAAGCAGCTCTGAAAAGTTAAAATTGCTATCGTCAAACCATTTTCAACATGAAAGTGATGCATTTTCAAACATCTTTTTTCATTTTTTCTATTTTTCATTGCTTTATTAAAGTTTCAAATTGCTGCATAAGTCAGATGTTTAACTAGACAGAATATATATTCAAGTTATCAGTAATGTCATTTCGACTAGTCAGGATTAGACCTGTCATGACAACAAATTTTGCTGAGCGATTAATTGACTAATAATGCATGTGATTTCCTGCCATAGATAGATGCACTTTATTTTCAAAACAACACATAACACTGGAACTGATAAACTAAATTAACAAAACAACCAAAAACAAAAATAAAATGGATTCTCAGTCTCCATTAACAAAAAACTTAGTTGAATTAAAACTAAACAACATAAAGCCAAAGTGGAAATAAATACTGCATTCAATCAAAAGAGTGCTGATTATGAAGTCTGTATACTATATTGGCCTTCAGTAATCACTAGATTTAAATAGAGAAGATGGGCACATCCTGATCCAATAGTTCACACTACACGATGTTTTGCCCCTATTTTCTTAGTACGTTGGCCGATCCAAGATTGTTGCTGGTGATTTCTTAACTGATCATCCTGCAGTGTGGATCGTCGTGGCCGCTCCGATCTAAATCAGGGGTTTTCCCTGATTGGGAGCTGAACGCTGAATGTGACAGGTAGCCAATCAGAAAGCGCGGATTCTCCTCCTGCTTTCTGAGGGGAAATTACGGAGGGGAATCCCAAACAGCTGACACGGCGCAACCCGAAGTCCAGCGGACATTGGAGATGATATGTGGAAACAACATTAATATTTATTCAACATTTCGAGAAAGAATATAGAAATGACAAGGGGAGGAGTTGGAGCCAAATTGCTACCGCAGTTGATAAACCCGGTAGGTTTTCAGCTGTTCTTCATTAACGTGACATAAATAGGTTATAATGATTTTCATTCAGTCAGAACTTAACGCTGACTCTAGCCACATGCATAACCGGTAGATTCTAGTAAAGCATTGATTAAAGCCCGATTTTAAAATTAGTTAACTGGACTTGTAGCCATAATTTTGTGCCCAGGTGGCTGGACACCACATGGCATGACGAACCCGTTTGAACCGATATACCTAGGATTTCTGTCGGCCAATGTGTCTCTCAGGTTTTGAAAATGGGCGACAACTTGTGTCGGACATTACCTGGACATTACACTAAGGAAATAAGGAAGGGAGGGTCAGTGGAGAGTGAGTCTTTTTTTATTCAGTGTCATCAAGAGGAAGAAAAAAGGCAGGAGGAGACGATAAAGCCGATGATTAAAATGAGGTCGATAGGTTTAATTTATCGTGCGATTAATTGATTTATCGTTTATCGCGACAGGCCTAGTCAGGATGTTAATTTAAGATATCATATCTTAAATAGAAAAGCTGAGTAATTCAAAATATCTCTAAGATATGAAAAGGAAGTTTGACTAGTCAAAATTACAATTCAAAATATCTCTAATTTTGTTTTGTCTAGTCATTATTTCTTGTAAGATATCTATAATTTAATTTTCACTAGTCAAAACTACATATCTCCTATCCAAAGATACATTTAAGTTATCTTAAATTATGGTGTCATTCGAGATTTAATTAGAATTATAATTAGTCGAAACTGAAATGGAGATATCTTGAATTTATGTTATGACTAGTCAGAATTTATTTGTAGATATCTGAAATATGCATTTCAGATAGTAATTCATTGTAGATATCTTGAATTGAAATCTCCATTCAAGTCAATGGGAAATTTGATGGCAATGGTGGACAACAGAAAGCATGACAGCGCAGCGCAGGAAAGAAAGAAAAAAAGAGCCTGACAGTGAGGTAATGCAGACAATATCCAAGCTAAGTGTATTTTTTAAAACTCATATCAGACATGGAACAGAACCACCGTCCCTCTCCGCTTCTCAAAACGTTAGACTTGCTAACAGCGGCTCTATGGTCCCATCAGAACCTGGATCTGTCTGATCTGGCACTGCGGAGTCAGAGGTGGCAGAAGTGCAAACTTCTTCGCCAGGTGCAACGATGACCACGGATAATCCAGTACAGATCCTGTGCTTTGGGTAAAAACTGATGAGTTCTTGTGGGTTTACTTGGATAAACAGGGTTAGGGTTACACCTTACCGTCGTGCTTCTTGATGCCATTTCTGACAGTTTAAATTTATATGGTCTCAGAGAGTTTATTATGAGAATGTAACGTTACAGTCAGTGCTTTTTCATCTCGTATCTAGTGTTGTCCTCCACTCAGTTCTTTTCCTCCTGCAGTAGAGTAGAGGGGGTTCCAGAGGCCAGGTGTTGCTGCGTGTTGATTCTCAGTGTCACTAAGCACAGTCAGAGGACAAAGACAGTATTGAGGTGGGAGGCATGGTGCAGGGAGCAGAGGATACTCTTACAGACTGACCAGTGTTTGTGCCAAGTCCTCCCTTCATACACACAACAGACACTGTGTTCTGTGTCTCCCCACTCCCCAGCTTTGTCCTGTCTGCCTCTTTTTCTCCATCTCTCCTTCCCTCTACCTCTTCTCCCTGTTTTTTGTTTTGTGCAGGTAGGCTTGCATTAGAGTCAGCAACTAGAGTAGAGATCAGATAGCAGATGCTCTAAGAACAGTTTTCAGACTGTTTACCCAACACGTGAAATGCAAAGCAAAGCTAGTGGAATGAAAGTGGATGGAACTCAAAGAAGCCAACATTAGCCAATAAGTAAAGAGAAGAAGTAAAACACATGAATATGCTTTATACTTAGTTTGAATTCTTTTTTTCTAAGGGTCCTTTTTCCTTTTCTGTAGATTTTGTATCATATATCCATGCAGACAAAAGCTTCAAATTGTTGCCAATAGAAAAATTGGCAGCATGCACTTCAGTACTCGGATTGTTACAGGGGTGAAATGATAACCTGCAGCCATTAAAGGATATTTGCACAAAAGCCCTGAAAGCAGGAAGAAGCTTTGTGCTGCCATAGCAACGCATTCCTTACATGCACTTAGCGGTTGTGCTCTTAATGGCATGCACTATCCTAAAAATCCGTATGAATAACCATTTTTTCAATCTACCTTTCAGGGTGACATGGCCTCTTGCTAGCTTGATGTGCCCACTTTCTTCATCACAAGTCAGCATGCCCAACTCTTTCATGTAATGGCCAGGAGTGTCATGTTAATTTCAGGCCTGTAATGGCATATCTGGCCCGTTTTTTTCTGAACTTAATGAATAAGCAACCAACAATGTAGATTACTGTCTTAAAAACAAAACATATGACTTTATTACACATACTTCCAATGACATTTGATGAAACGTCCCTTTGCATGTCTCAGAGAAGACAGTTTTCTTCATCGAATGACAAGATACCAGCAGAATTCTGACTGGTATCCAATTTTCTTTTCAGAATCAGTGGTTTATTAAAATCTTGCAATGGAGACAAGAGACAGTTTCAGAGGTGAGGTAGACGTGGTGGACTTAGTTTGAAGTGAGAGAATTGATTTAATGATGAGTGACAAAATACACAATCCAAGTAGCACAGGCAAGGAGCTCAGACGCTGGTAGCAACAGGCTGAAGACAACTGACAATAGACAAGGACCCAACAGGGAATCACAAACACAGATGGGACACAACGGAGTAATCAAGCAGAAACAAGAGACAGCTGGAGACAATCAAGGGGTAGGTGGGAGACTCAACTGAACACAGAAACCTAAATTAACTCGCAGAAAAACCAAATCTTCACAAAAAGTCCACAAACTACCAGTAGGATTGAGGGTGGAGCTTTTCCACAAGCTTAATATTAGCTTGTCTTATGTCTCTTTCAGGCATGGAACAACGTATTGTGTGAACTGGTTAGTTTTAAATGAAAAGTTTTGGTCGTAGTCCCGCTTCTCATTATGCCGCAGTACAAGAGAATTCAGGTAGCAGGCAGGATCATCTACAGCACTTGTGCTCCACACTTCTGGTGTCATTTCTTTTTACTATCTGCATGACAGACTTGCTACTCTACCAACGGCTTCTCTCAAAATCTCTGATTCTGCAATAGTTGGCTTCATTTTTGATGGTGACAACAACAGATATAGTAAGCTGACTCTGGACTTTGTGGACTTTTGCAATCAGCTCCTTCAGTGGTAAGACGTGGGAAGGGGAGATTCACCAGGGGCCTCATCTATAAAGCATGCGTACGCACACAAAAAGTGGGGCGCCATATTATATGTACAAGTTGGAATGGCATGGAAGTTTGCGTAAATATATGCAAACTTTACCTGCTGTGAAATTGTGCGCCATTCATGCAAGCTTTCTTTGTGGACAATAACAAACGAGAAGGTGCCACAACTAGCCTAAGTACACTGAAAAATGACTTCATTCAGTGTTGTTTAGACCAAGAAGTATAGAAACTGTTTTTTTATTACTTTAATCTTTTATTGCTTAAGCATACACAATGAAACGGGACTACATTTAACCTCAGACAATAAGATAGCACACGCACAAACAAAATAAATTAAAATAAAAGGATGTGAAAACCTCACTCGAATGTAAATGGTAAATTTTCTCAGTTTTTGTCACATAAAGATGCAACGCATTGGATTGGTCTCTGTGCCGAAGCATATAAAATGAATGTTATCTGTGGGATGAAATAGGGTTGGATCAGACCCCCCCCCCCCCCTCCTGGATCTGCATGAAATGGTTTGTTTCTGCTTGGACCACTTGACAATGACGTGTTCAGCAGCGGTCCAGTAGAAGACCAGAATGAGAAGGCCATTACTATGCCTATAAAAAAATAAAATTAGTGTGGCAGGAAGAAGGTGGAGGCTGCACCTGCTGGCGGGGTGATTGCAAGTGAGCCAATGGCGCCAGAGGGCGCTCAGTATAAAAGCAGAGGTGAGCTGCAGACTGACACTTGTTTGCTGTTGACACGTCGCACACCGCGCTTCCATGTTGAGCTGTCTGTGTGCCGAGTACAGAAACGGACGGGCGTATTTACCTCCACGTTTGATCATGGGTGAAGTGGTTCCTGTAATAAGTGCCGACATTTGTGAGCGTTCCCATTTGGGAGCAAGTGAGGAGAGCATGGACCTGGATGTGGCATCCCTTTTTGGTGTGATTGTGCAGTGATTAACACAAATAGGTGGAGGGAATTTCAGAGTGAGTGACTTCACGGGTGTTTTTGATTTGTTTTGGAGCCTACATCCAGGACCTGGTCGTACCCACCGGTAAGCATAGTTGGCTTTATTTTGTGTATTTTCTTTTTTTTTGTTTATGTAGAGGTATTTTTATTTTGTAGTAATAAATTATTATTGACTTGAAACCTGTCTCCTGCTGATTGCAAAACCAGACAAACTAAATTAATTGTATGGTCAAAACCACTGAATGCCACATTAGGTTTTCAAACAATATAGAGAGAAAAAGGTAAAAGTGTCAATTTGTAATCCACTTTTTCTCCGAGAGGTGGAGACTGTGTGAGATTACCAATCATTCAGCATAGTTAGCTTAGCTACAAACTATTGTTTGCCTCCATTTCACTAACATTTAGTGAATTAAGGAAAGAAATTACCAACATATTCATATATTGAACTTGTACCTGTACCTTTTACCACACTTAGATGCGTCAGTCAGCAGCAGCTGTAACCCACGTGCCTCCTGACCTTCCCTCTCCTAAGTGAAAATAAAGCTGCAGTATGTATCTTTTATAATTTTTTTTACATGTTTGTTAAAACTGTCATTATGTTGTGACAGTATGACATGAGAGCACTAGCAGAACAAGTCAGAGTCGGGCCGGGGGGGCGGGGCTAATGACCGGGCCCTTATACCCAAATAGTAAAGCTCATGATAATTTAACTTTACAACATAGACATGCCTGCTAAAGCTGAGCTCACAAGTTTCACCACCACAGAGAGCAACTGTGTCATTCTGAAATCCATCAGACAGGAAGTACAACAAACCAAAAGAACAACAGAAACATCAGGCTACTGGTGATGAAACACAAATTCAAATCGCATGCGCAGCGTGTGCACCTCTGGATCTTTGGCTGCATTCACACGGCAGCCTGAAGTGACCCAATTCCAATTTTTTTGACGTAATGCGACCTGTATCCGATCTTTTCATGACAGTGTGAACAGCACAGTTGGATTCTTTCTGAATGCAACCCATAGCCGATATGTTTCCGATTCAAATGCGACCTAACCTTCAGGTCGGATTCACCTGAGTTGAACATCACTGATACTCAACAAATCTCACTATTCACGTAAGCGGGAAGAAAAACAACAATCATGACGGATTATAATGAGGATTAAGTTGTTATTATGCTGCTCCGGTCGGACAACTTCAAATGTGTAAAGCCCAGTTCACACTACACGATTTTAGAATTTTCAAAATCTGAGAGACCACACACTAGCCGACAAAAATCTTAGGTATAATGGTTCGATCGTGCAGTGTGTGGTGTCCAGTCACATGGCAAGAGCACATGAGCTGATTTCTCTGTGACATTCAGATTCCAGACAAAAACCCACAAATATCATACATGATTTTATGTAACGAAAAGGCGTTGGATAAATAGTGGATAAAAAAAGCCGCAGCAAATAGAGTGACGTCTCTATTTGCTGCACAATGCTATGGAGGCAAGTTGTGTTTTTTCGTTTTTACCATTTGTGTGTTTAGATTGTTTTCTGTTAGGAAATACTAATTAACTGAAGCTTAAACGATCTGCTTTAATGTTTACAATTACATTGAGAACAATAGGCACAAAATAATGGCTACAAATCCAGTTAACTAATTTTAAAACCAGGCATTAATCAATGTTTTACTAGTTACAATTTACCTGTAATACGTTGCTAGCTTCAGCGTCAAGTCCTGACTGAATGAATAACCTATTATTATAACCTATTTATGTCACGTTAACGATGAACAGCTGAAAAGTTACAGAGTTTATCAACTGCGGTAGCAGCTTCGCTCCAACTCCTCTTCTTGTCATTTCTGTGGCTATTTTTTGCACGAAATGTTGAATGAACAGTCATGTTGTTTCCACGTCATCTCCGATGTCCACTGATGTCCATGCTTTCTGATTGGCTACCTGTCACATTCAACAGGCTGCGTTCTCGCTCCCAGACGAGAAAACGACACACTACTTCCGCAAACACGAGTACTTCTTTTTATGGCAATTGGAAGCATAGACATAATATAAGGATAGACCCTCATGGACCGCTCTCGCCTATTGTCGCTGACGAGATTTAGGGCGGCCATCTTGGAGCGGTCCACCACTCCACTCAGCTTTATGTGTTTAGCAGCACAATGACGTATCAGCGCATTTAATCGATCATAACACGCTTTTTTGTTACTGTAAACCATATTCAAACATCTATCAAAGCTACATTTGTAAACAATTGTATTTTTTAAGTATGTTTTTAATACATAGTTCATCATATTTAAATATGCTTAGTGGCTATAACAATAGAATAGGAATGGAATATTCTGATATCGATGTATGAAGAGCATATTACAAAGCACACAGCCGTTCATAATTTATTTAATAAATTATTTAGTGATATCAATACATATTTATATAACTATACAAATGCAAATAATGATTAATACTGAATAATATATATTGGGTACATGTTTTATATGTATTTATATACATACATATATACAGATATATGCATATGTTTTCCAGCCGAGGATTTCCAGCTTCAAAGAGATTCAGCAGCTGAGATTTGAGTCCAGAATCCGATGTGAGATTCATCCGTGCTGCAGTGAATCCGTCTCTCTTTATAGATTTCTCCCTCTTCTTCCTCAAATCGTGTCTTTAGGAAACCTTCAAAACAAAAACGGAAGATTTGGGATGTATCTTAAAGAATTGCATATAAATAATTAGGGGTGTAGTGATGCAATAATTTCACGATATGATATACAATATTCTGGTCATGATACGATATGTATCGCGATATTTGTTGAGCGATACAATTTGCTACGATTCAGTGCATTTTTACGATTTTCTGAAAGATTTTAGGACAGAGTGATTTTAGTGACATTTTGTGTTCCATAGACTTGAATTTAGTTAACTGAAAACTGATTAAATCACCAACTGCACAATACCTGACTCTGATTGGACAGTCTAACAGTCTGCAGCTGGACAAAATGAATCAAAGATGCAGTGAGAGAATTAGTTTCTGTCATTTAATTCATGTGGATTTGACATAAAACTCAAAAGTTTAAACAGTAATCCAGGACCAGAGTGGGGAGATTATCAGCCTCTGTAGACTCACTATGCAAATGATTGCACTTATGTTTTTTCTTCTTGACACTGTGGCTGCATTTTGGAGTAAAAATGCAGCCACAAATGCAGTCTTTTAGACTATGGGGAAAAGGGCTTTTCTACCTTGTCTCCTGGAGTTAGCCGTGGCTGTAAGCTGCTTTCGTCTAACTGATAAAGTCGTGGCTCCGCCTCACCCCGTAGTGATCGACTCCCTGCGGCTACGCAGCACCGCTTATTCCCCTGCTTGGATCTCTGAGTAGCTGCCTCTCAGACTGCCAGGATCTCATAGTACTCTCAGTCTCTGATTCTCTTTGTCTGTTGCTAATAAGAATGATCGATCAGCCATTGTTATCATGGGAATCCTCACTGCGCCGCGGATTCCGGCTGGGGGTTTTTCCTCTTCGTCTTCCTGCTCAAAACACAGCGCCGCTGCGCGCCCGCTTCGGATGTTATCAACCCATGTTCATTCTTCAGGTAATCCTTTATATACAGAACAGAAACCGCTAAGCTAAAAACTAATGGACCTTACCAAGCTCCACCCAGAAACGCCCCCTAAAATCCCACGTGGCTGCATGGCTCACAAACAAAGCCTTGCGGGGCTTAGTTTCTATGTGTAAACATGGCGTCTTTCCTTTCAACTGACTCTCTACAAAGTATTTCTGAGTCGATTAGTGTAGCATTTCTGCCGGATTTTCACAAAATATCAGCCACGACAATGGACAGGGGAACCAACAAGTTCATGTCATCTTTTATGGACGACATCAAGGTGTTTGAGCCACGCGATGCCTCCAACATTGTGCGCGTCGCAGCTAAATGCTACCGATCAATGAGGAAAACAGCAGATCCTCACACCCTCAGGATAAATATAGCTGTGGACAAGATCACTGATGCCTATTGTTCTTGCAAGGCTGGGTAAGTCGGGTATTCATGGGTTTGAGGGTTACTTTTGAAATCAGTGATTTCTGTTGTTGGCAAATGTTTGATTGTGCCTAGGCCTGACACACTGTACTCAGTGCTAGCGTGGCTAACACGATTACAGCTTAGTAAAAAGCCTTTTCAGGTAAAATAAAATCTTTAATGCATGTCAGATACGGTACACATTGCATATTGATCTGTTCAGCTAACGTAAGACTGTGTAACAGACAGGCTTCAATGTGTAGAAGTTGTATCGGTACTGCCATTATGCTGTACTTAGCTAAAAGGTTTTCATAATGAATGTGTTTATTATTGACTTTTTTCAGACTTGGGGGGAGGGTCATTGTTCACACATTATAGGCCTCCTTAAGACCTTACAATATTTCAAGCTTCAAAATTCAAAAGGGATCAGGAGGTGCTGGTGCCTATCTCTAGCTATTGTTCCGGGCAAGAGGCAGGGCCACCCTGGACAGGTCGCCAGTCTGTCGCAGGGCCACTCAAAATATCCCCATTCACTAAACACAAAGAAAGCAAAGTAATAATAGTTACACCAGCACACACTCCTTTGTTTTTATTGATCTTACGACGGTTGAGCTGCAAATGCGGTCGTGCACAAGCTTTGATCCAAGCTAGGCATTCCGTATCAGATTTGGGAAATCTGTGAATTTTATTTCCACAAATACGATCAGGATACCTGACATCGCCTGAACATATTCCCCTCTGACAGTGGAAAACCGTTCTTTTTTTAGTTCTGTCGCAAAAACTTTGATTGTGTAGATTGTGGTCTGCTAGTCCACAATCTACATTAGCATGTGTATACTACTTAAGCTTTTGTTTGTGAGACGGTCACGCACGTGGTAGCTGCGCAGTGACGTCAAATTGGCATTAGCCAATGAAACGCGGACCCTGTGGTAAGGTCCATTACGAAGTGAATGCTACCAGTCGAAATTTGCATTAATTTCGCGATTTCACTGCTTTTGCCGCTACTCCGTTCCGCTTCTCTTTCACAGTTACTTGTGCAACTTTACTTCGTTCCTCAGCAACAAAATACAGCCCATTGTTACTTATTAAAGATTTTACATTTCCAAAAACACAGGAATCTAATGTTTCGTTTCGTTTTGTACGTTTGGAAGCTCATTCCCTCACACATAATCGGAAAAGCCGGGGAATGGCGGTGCTTTTGACATTTCTCTGACATTCGGAAAAATATTTTAGCATAACTCCGGTTATACTTGGCCTATTAACACAATTTAAAAACTGGTGTGTAGTTTATAATGTGCACTTTAAGCTCAAGTTGAAAGTGAGACTGAGGGAGGCGGAGTCTGGCTGCTACGCCGTAACAAACTAGACATTAAAAAGAGCCGTCAGGCTATGGACCCCTATGGTTTAACGGATCGATACTCGTGGATGAAAAATCAATACTTTCCGAGGGCGGAAAATATTGATATATATCGCCAAATCAATTTATTTATACAGCCCTATAAATAATAGTCTTTACCACCTGTGTAAAGTTTGCTGGTGAATGTTATAACACATAATATAACTTTTATAATATATGTTACATTGTTTCATTTCTAATATAGGCTCTTATGTCTGATAATCTAAGTCAATGTTAGAGAATAATTAATTTTTTTAGATTTACTGAATCTCAGTTAGCCTTCATAGCGGGGCTGAACCCGTATTACACCAAGCACTGAAGCTAATATTAGCTGGTATCTCACCGGTGGACATAAATACAGTAAAGTAATATTCTAATCACAATATATACACAATAATATGTCCATCTTACTTGTGAAATGTTGTCTGTGGAGCCCTCACATCAATAATCCATTGATCCGAACAACAATATTCCTCAGTGCTGAGGCATCTTCTGCTGTTTTGGTTGAGCAAAGTAGGAGGGTATACCGCTCCAAGATGGCCGCCGTATTTCCTGCGCCGGAGCGGCCACTTCGGGGTCTACTCTTATATCATCTCTATGATTGGTAGAACACTGAGAATGCTGACGCTATTGTGCCCCCTACTACGCATGCGGGACACTTTCAGGTCATTTGCCCGTTCAGATTGCAGAACACATACAGGTCGCATTCTTGGCAGTGTGAACGGACCCTGCAAAAAAATGGAAATTGAAAAAAAAATCAGAATTGGGTCAACTTCAGCCTGCAGTGTGAACGGACCCTTTGTAACTCAGTGCAGATCGCGTGCGCCGCCGTTCACACAAACTAGACGATGCTCTCCCAGGCGGCTCTAATATAAACCTTAACTTTAAATGCCATACCGCCGTCTTGGCTCACACGCGCTCAACCAGAACTGTCAAAGCACGACAATAGAGCTCTGGAACCTATGTCACTGCGTGTGATTCAAGCTGGAAGACTTCTGCCTCACCTGCTCCACCCAATCGCTGCGTCATGCTCTTCGTCTCCAACCTCAGCGCTGGACCTCGACCCGGGGCGTCCAATCATCAATTAAGCTCCGCTTATAAGGATCCATACTCACGCCGTCAGCCGCTTTCCAGCTGTGCTCAAGTTGGTATGTGTCCTCATGTCTGACTTCGAGTCTGATGTTCCTCCCTGTTCCCCAATCACCTTTCATGGGGATCTCGGCCCCTCTTCCTCCTCTCCCATTCGACGCAGCGTTCGACTGGCAGTGCGCCCGGACCATCTGTCCTGCTTCCTCCCTCAAATCCAAAGGAATCTCCCTCACCTCCAGTCTTCGATCTCCGCAAGTTGCTTTTCTAGCTGCCCTCCTGCCGTTCGACGACGACTCTCCGTCTCTTCTTCTGCCGTCTACTCCTCTTCCTCCTCCGATCAGCGATCCTGCAAGTCCTCCGTTCCTCCTGCCAAGCATTGCAAGGGCCCCCCCCCTCCTCTCAGTTGACTGAATGTTTTCCCAGGCCTTCCTTGGCTCCAGCGCCAGGTCCTACCCCTCTTCTTCATGCTCCCATTCTGGCTCCTGAAGCTCCAGGCCCTTCCTCACGCCTTGGCTCTCTCCTCTCCCCCCTTTCAGCTCAGGAGCACCTTCTCACGTCCTCGCTTGTCGCCCCTAGGGACTCTCTTCAGCGTTCCGTATCTTCGTTCTCTACTCTCCTGCAGCAGGGCGCTTCCAGCAGTAGCTGTTTCCGACCTCAGTTTCCACCCAGAGTTCTACAGCTTATCCCCTAAGCATTCTAAGTCTAAGGGCACCTGTGGCTCGCATCATCGTGGCTCGCATTAATGGTCCGTCCTGCCCCGTTTTTGGCCATGTTCAAGTTCGCTAGCTTATGACATAAACTGAGCTTCTCCCCTGAACCTCTTTTCCTAACCCCAGAAGGCTTCCCCATGTCTGCTGCGTGGTTTCTTAACCACCTGAGACTATTATTAGCCGCATGCAATCTCCCTCCTAGCTAATTTTCAGGCCAGTCATTCATAATAGAAGCAGCTACATCTGCTGCTGCATGGGGCATACCCACATCGTCTTTCCAGCAGCTCGGCCGGTGGTTGTCTTTGGCTTTTTATCCTATCATACATCCAGACCTCTCAGCCATTCTTAGAGCTCAACGGTCTCTCAGTGCTTAGGTAAGCACTGCGCAATTCACTGGTGGTGGTTTGTCTACCTCACCCAGGAGCATTCATACTCATCTCGTGTTTGTCCCACATATCCTCCCCCTGCGTTCTCCCATGCTGTTACTCACAGGTTTTCATTTCAAGTGATCTCACCTCTCGCCTGTACCCTCCGATCCTGTGAGTCTACTCCCATCTTCTCTCTGACCCACAATTGAAGTAGCCCTAACCCTTACCCTGTATGGCCCGCCGTGTAAGATTAACTAGAAATTCCAAAATAAACGTACCTTCTATTTCACCTCATTCATGGACTAAAGCTGCACTGCTTTTATTCTGAAGTTGCTGTTTTTATTATTCTTGCAAGACGTTCAGTGATTGAACGTTGTCAGAAGACGACTTTAGCCCTCAAAATGTCAGCTCAGGCTAAAAAAAATAAAGGTAGATTCTGAATGTAGGATTTTCAACAAAAAATGGATGGCTAACTATTTATTTACTGAAGTTGGAGGTAAAGCCGTGTGTTTAGTTTGTGGGGAGCAGATCGACGTGTTTAAGGACTACAGTCTGAGTCGGCATTTGTCAGACGAAACACAGGGAGAAATATAAAAGCTCAACTGACGCTGAAAAAGTGCAAAAATCGGAAGCTTTGTTAGCTAAACTGCGAACACAGCAAGGCTTTTTTTTTTTTTTTTTTTCCACCAAACTCCACGCATCCAGAAATGCAGCAATCAAGACCAGCTTTGTGATGGCCCACAAAATAGCTAAAAACAGCAAGACATTCTCGGAGGGGGAGTTTGTGAAAGAGTGCTTGGTAGACTCTGCAGTGCTAATATGCCCTGAAAAAAGAGCCGCATTCGAGCAAGACCACTGTTCAGGCAGACCGTGACAAGGAGGATCGAGGACATTGCGGGGAACCGGGAGCTACAGTCGCAACGTGAAGTGCCAAGTTTTGACGTTTTCTCCTTGGCTTTGGACGAGAGCTGTGATGTCCATGACACAGCCCAGCTACTCATATTCGTCCGTGGGATAACACCAGACTTCAAGGTTATGGAGGAGCTGCCAGCTATGCAGTCCTTAAAAGGGACGGCGACAGGGAGCGATCTCTTCACGGAGGTAAATACGTGTATGGACAAGTTGGGACTGGAATGGGACAAATTGACAGGTGTCACCACGGAGGGTTGTGAAAATCTTACAGGAAAAAAATGTCGGACTTTTAAAACGTATGCAGAATAAAATGAGTGAAATTGTCCCAGATCAGAAATGGGTATTTTTACATTGTATTATACACCAACATCCGTTGTGCAAATCAGTGCTAAAATGTAAACATGTTATTGATATTACTAAAATAGTAAACTTCATCAGGGCGGGGACTGAATCAGACAGTTTGTCATAGTTCTGGAGGAGCCTAGTGACATTGGCTACCACACTTCAGTCAGATGGCTCAGCCTGGGCAAAATCCTGAAGAGTCTGAAAGCACAGATTCGAGAGTTTTGTGAGACGAAAGGCAAAGACATCTCAGAGCTTTCAGATGAGGACTGGATGGAAGATTTTGCATTTGCTGCTGTTGTGACTGCCCTGATGAACAGACCACCAAGCTGCATGGCAAGGGCCTTTTTGTACATGAGATGCACAGCCTGGTGAAGGCTTTCATGAGAAAGATACAGTTTCTTTCAAGACAACTGGAGAGCAACACTCTCACTCACATGCAAACCCTGAAAGAAGTCACACCATCAGCTGATCACCTGTGCAGGTACTCAGCCATGCTAGGGAGCATTGCATGATGGGTTTTCGAGGCACTTTAAGGATCTCAGAACAATGGAGGATGAAATGCACATGATTTCCTCTCCCTTGACTCACTAGTCTCTCCAGGCCTGGAGGGTCTCCTGTAACTTTTAGATGTGTCTCTACTTCAACACACCTGAGTCAAATAATGAGGTTGTTAGCAGGACTCTGGAGAACCTGACTGCACTGAGGAGGAGATTCAGCTGTTGGATTCAAGTGTATTGGACCAGGGAGACGTCTAAGAGTTACAGGACCCCGGCCCTCCAGGACCAGGATTGACCACCCTGCTCTAGTCTCAACATGTTTGAGGCTCCCAACATTACATATGCGCACAACAGATCGGACACCGGAATCAATCTAGTCTGTCAACGTTAGCTCAGGTCCTGGAAGTAGTGATAATTTTTAATACCGATTTTATAGTTAAACGAACTTAAAACAATAAGTCAACATCGATGTAAAATTCTTAGTATATTGAAGGGGTCATGAAATTTTTATTTTTTTTATTTACTAGCAAGTTAAATTCTATTTGTTTCCTTTTACTACCTTTTACTGGCCTTAGTTTGAGGCAATTTAATTTATTACCTTTTACTACTGAGTGGAAACCCTGAGAGTTTCAAACTACCAGATATATAAAAAGTAATCTGAAATGATTTATAGTTGCTCGATGTCTCATTATAATCGGCGAGCAAAGTGTGCAGGTTTCTACTTACTTCTGAGGGCAGACCACCAGGACGCTCCGCCTTGTTTGACTGCCTGTTTTTCCAGCCAGAGAACCATTCCGCCACACAATGGTTGTTTTTCAGACCACGTAATCTTATCTGTACTACTCAAAAATGCACAATATGTCTCTAAACAATTTTGGAGTATTATAAAGAAGTACTGAAATATTCAGTTTTCCAACGAAATAACGTCTTTGGCACAATCACAGTGAGAAACGTTCAGAGGTGAAAACACTGGACTCCAAACAGAAATCAAACGACCCAGCTTTCCTCCAGCATTTAAATGCACCACTTGCGCACAAATCTGGGCTGTGCTGAAACGTGAAATGAGTCTCGAAAATCTTTGTGCACTTGTAATCGGATCTGTGCGTAAATGCAGTTTTGTTTGTGTGTACTTTTATTTTGCATTCGTAATTTTTTCATATTTGTGACTACATATTTACAAGTACCCAGACTTATGCACAAATTTTCTTTTACAAATCATGTTTCACAGATACAACTATCCAAAGTGACAAACAAAGATGCTTACACAAGTTACAAATCCAGTATTACACACGCACAGTGTTTTGAGAGTATTTTCACTCCATACTTAGTCCACCGGCTATTAACTCTGCTACCAGCAGACTCTCGCTGTTAGAAGGCAAGGTGGCGTTTTGCATAGGAATTCCTTGTCGTTTTTTTTCTTGTAGATATTCCCCGCCGCTTTGTGCCCTCAGATTTCACGCTGAAACATTAACACGAGCTGACACAGTGGATTAAAAGCAGACAGCTGGAATGCCCGGACCCTTTGTGCAGAGTGGACCTCAGCCAACAACCTTCACTCTAAAGCCAAGAGAGACCTGGGAAAGAAGAGGCTTCCTTGGAAATAAACACAAAACTGGCCAAGAGGGTTGGAATGTACCTGATGAAGTAAATCTATTTTGAGCAGCCTGGCCAGGGCTGTTGGAGCTTTAGTCAGGTGCATCAGAGAGAGGTCACCAGTCTGGAAAATGAGCAAGAAGTTAAGATGGGAGGAAGGCAACTTAAAAATCTAAGGTTTATCCCATTTTCACTGAAAAGCTGCCTTCTTTCAGAGAATGATGGCCAGTTTTCCTGCTAATGAGGAGCTGTACCCTGAAGATACATCAGTAATAAAGGCTCACCAGTTACTTTCTTAGGCACAGTAGTCAGTCTAGAAGAAGCTCAATGCATTTAGACATCGAGAGGTGATGCAGATGACATGCTGAAGTTCAGACGAAGCATCTGAACAGTGAAGAAAAGAAATCAAGTTGTTTTTTAACATGGCCTAGTTGCTGGTGCTCCATTATATTTCTGAAACTGCTGATCTGTTCAAAGTTTTATAGGTAGGCTTACATAGGATGGAGTGAAGAAGAGAAAATGTCCTGTGAGCAGCAGTTGTTCGACAAATATATATGCCTTGGTGAAATGGTGAGAGGGGAACGAACAGTGGGACCTTGGAGCAGATCAACTACAGCACTCCTGCTAGCTAAAACCAAGAAACAGGGACTCCAGTTTGTTCTGACTCTTCTGTTTCTTCAACAGAAGAGGAATCGTGCTCATGCTTCCATAATTATCCTTGTCTCACTTTGGACTTCTCCAGAATGAACAGATTTCCATTCCACCCTAGTCTGGTAAGACAGCCTCTTGCTCTACACCAGTGTTTCTCAACCCTGGTCCTCACCTCCCCCCTGCTCTGCATGTTTTAGATGTGCCTCTGTTCCAGAACAGCTGTTTCAAATGATTGCATGACCACCAAGTGCTGCAGAAGCCTTTTAATCACCCAGAGATACAATCCAGGTGTGGCAGAAGGGAAACACCTAAAACATGCAGGACAGGGTTGAGAAACACTGATCTACACTTTGCTTCATCCAGAGTCTGGTATCTGAGATATTGAGGCTGGAGCATGGACTATGTTGAAGTCTTAGATTTTACCCACTTGCTAACGTTTGTCCAGGATGTGTGTAGTGCACCAGTTTGATGATATAAAGCTTACCAGAAATTGCCTGTGCTGTAAACAACCATCCTTGACTGGAAAGAAAGAATAATTTTGTCATTTTGCTTTTTTTCTTCTTTTTTCTTTGCTTTGGTTTTTTTTTTTTGTTTATTTCCTTTTAATTAATGTAAAGCACTTTGAATTAACGTGTTGCTGAAAATGTGCTATATAAATAAAATTACATTACATTACGTTAACTTGTAATGTAATGTAATGTTTTTAGTTGTGCATTGAAGATCAGAAGAGAGTCAATATTACAGATGTCGGGGGGAAGAGCGTTCCAGAGTTGGGGAGCAGAGCAAGAAAAGGCTCTTTTCCCCATGATGATGAGACAGACAAGAGGCACGCTGAGGTGGATGGAAGAGGAAGAACAAAGGGAACGTGAATGGGTGGTGATATGCAGAAGAACAGATAAGTAAGGAAGTGTAAGGGTGTGGATTGCCTTGAACATTTTTAATTAAATTTTAAATTGAATTCTGAATGTGACAGTAAGCCAGTAAAGTTATTGTAAAATTGGATGATGTGGTCAAATGAGGCCATTTTAGTAATGAGTTTTGAACCAATTGAAGTTTACGGATAGATTTAAGTGGCAGACCAACAAGGAGAGAATTACAGTAATGAATTTGAGAAATAACCAGTATTTCTCGAATATTAGAGAGCAGAATGGAAGCAAAGTGCAAGAAGAGGGATGGACAAAGTCGGTTAATATTACAAAGGTGGAAGTGTACAGACTGTATAATATTAATATGAGAGTGAAAAGAGAGAGTGTCTCCAAAAATGACACCCAGACTTTTAACTTGAGGGGTTGGAGAGACCAGAGAACTGTCCATTGTGAGGGAAAAATTGTTGACTTTAGATAGTTAATTTAGTACCAATGAGTAGAAACTCTGTTTTGTCACCGTTTCATTTGAGGAAGTTTGATGCAAACCAGGATTTTATTCGTCTAAGCAGGAAGTCAGAGGAGGGAGGGAAGAATCTGGTGTAGTGGATAAGAAGAGCTGGGTGTCATCTGTAAAACGGTGGAAGTGGATGTTTATGGACAGTATTGCCAAAGTAAATGAAAAAAAGAAGGGGTCCCAGGACAGAGCCCTGAGGCACATCTAAAACCACTGCGGATAGATGGGATATGAATGATTTAAGTTGGATGAACTGAGTGCAGCCAGAGAGATATGACTGAAACCAAGCAAGGGATGTGTGTCCTTACTTGGCTGGAAGAGAATCTGTGGAGCATGACTGTGTGAGAGACATTCTTCTTGATCTCAGCGCAGCCTTCGATACTGAGAAGAGAAAGCAAACCCGAGTATGCTGCCACGAGGAGAGGGATTCTGAGGAGAGCAGATTCTGTGCTGTGACAAGGGCTAAAGCCATACTGGGTTGACAAAATACCCTGTTTTTTCATTCCATTGTGTGGTGTAACATGTGTATGCTATTACAGTTTAAAAACATTAAGAAATGCACACACTATTTCAAAACAGGCAAGTAAGTTCTCACATCATTCATTGTTCTGTGTTGCATTTTCTTCTTCTAAAATGTATTAATGAGTCTTAACTTTAACCTGAATATGAGGTTCATCCAAACAGTGCATGTGGTTAAAAATGAGAAATAAGAGGATGGGAGAGACAGGGAAAACGCCACTGGGTTGCTGAGGATCTCCATGGCAACAGAGTTGTCTAGTCACACGTCATTACTGTGAACTGAGAGTTTGTATTAGCCAGCAAGTTCCTGAATGCATTCCTCTAATGCTAATAGTCTGCAAATGGCACTGGCTCACTGCGCTCAGCAAAGTCACCCAACTTGTTCAGACACACACACACACACACACACACACTCTTTACAACACACAGCTGCTGTGTGGACACACAGACACAAACACTAAAGCAAGGGAGCACAGAACCGTCAGTTTTATGGCTTCAAATATTTTTCCCCGGAGATCTGTCAGAATAGATAACCATCATTCTGCTGTCTGCAAACACTTTGCAGTGTTAAATCAACACTAAAGAGTTAAATTTAACGCTGTGTCCGAGTCTATTTGGTCCTTAATGGATTTGGTATTTATTTAACTGTTTCCATAGTGTTTCATTTTCAGAGTAAAATTTAACCCAAAATAGAGTTATAAATTAATACTGCCTAACACTGTACAGTGTTAATAAAACTTAACACTATGAGTCAAATAACTCTTATAAGAGTAAATATGATTCTAAGCAGAGTTAATAAGTTACTCCACAGTGATGACAAATCAACTCTGATTCTCATGTTTTCAACACGGCATTGAGTTATTCAGAGTCGACACTGGAGCTTCAAATAACTCCCAAGAATGTTAACACACCAAGTGTTGATTATTTACTCTTTTGGAGTGAAACAACGAACTCTGTCAAAAATGTAACACTGCACAGTGTTGGGAATAAATAATTCTGTGTTTTCCTTTTATCTCTTTTAGTTAGTTGCTAAGCTAAAGCTAGAGGAAAGGACATGTTAGGAAATGCAAATGAGAGCTGTGGGTAGAGGAAAGGAACCCCCTCTTTGGGGTGTAACTTAGATGGAGGCCAACAAAGGTGATCACAACATCATGCCATTTTTTGTCTGTTAGCTCTTAAAGGTGGCAGGTCATAATGGACCAGGTGTATTTTGGCATTAATAATTCATGAATTCATCTCACTGACTCTTCTTTGACCTCATACATCAAGAACTCAGCACTCAGGTCAATTCTCCACAACAGTGATGCAGCTTGACCATAAAGTGACACTTTAACTTAAGAGGGTGCAGCAATTGCTGCAAAATTTGGAATTTGTAGTGGTCATCAAAACTCATGATTTCCATCAATTTTCCAGCACATAACTACCTTTTACAGCAGTTGTTTCAATCACATGCTATATTGGTACATACAATAAGGTCAGGACACAACTCTGTACCACAGTATTTTATACACTTTGCAAAAAACACACGAGTTGTCAAAACAATCCCAAATTTGCAGCAATTAGTGTACCCTCTTAAAGTGTCACCATCAGCCGAACAAGTGCATTTGTCCAAGTTAACCGTCTCACAAAGAAAACACTTCATGCCAAACACAACTGGTCCAGTATAATTAAAGCAACTTGGCTCAAATTTCTGCCACATGAGGACTCTCCTTTACTTTGCTAAAGTCTATGTTGTACACGGTGATCTGGATGAATGTAAACATGTTGCACAGCATGGGGTTGTATGCAGTGGCAAACACAAAGTTCCTTTAACAGTTTGTTTATACATCTAAAATAAATATCTCCCAAATAAAGTTTATTGTTACAACTAATCATGTATCCCTATAAGACCTGAGGATTTTGTTATATCCCACCTTTCAAGCAAACTGCCTGAATATGTTAGATATCTATAGATCACAATTAGCCTGGCCATTGCCTTCAGCACTTCATCTTAGATTTTTCCCATTGAGCTCAATTTCTCCTGTTGAGTTTCAACCAGGCCAATCATTGAACAGAAGAAGTTGTGAACAGTGACGTTGATTTTCTGCGCTGTTTTAGAAATGTAGTCTGCCTGTAGTTTTAGCAGTGGCAGCGGAGGAAGTGAACAAACTGTTCAGAGATCCAATCTCTCCATTTGCTCTTCTTTCTTCAGCTGATTTACCTTGGTTGAATCCTTCAGCTATCAAACCTCATCAGTCCTGTGGAGGCCAACTTAATGTATAAATATTCAGTCACTCTAAAACTTCAATTAGTAATTCAATAAGTGCATTTGAAGTCCAGACATGGGTAGAATTATTATATTACATATAGGGTAATTTCATAATGTTTTATTGTAAATAAGTGTTTCATTAGAAGTTTGCATGTTTTATAGCTTAATTGGCCTCTTCACAATTTATGCAAATGAGGTGTGCTGTGCATTAATGAAGGATAGAAAGTAGAGGAGGAAAGGCGCTGCAAGTAGATTGACAGAGCCACATGGTTTTTCAACCCCAGTTTGTTTTGTGGAGGTTAGCTAAGACCAAATTGCTAAAAGGATTACGCAAATTGTGGAATAAATTTTTGCTTTGCATCTTTACATTGGAGCGCTGTGGAACTTTTTATTTTTCCTCCTTAAACACATGAGTGAAATCTGAGAAATGAACCTTGTGGCATCACATGTACTTCCACCAATAATGGAGTAACAACATCATATATCCTTAAATCATAAGGATATATGTAGTTAGGCCAATCAGTACTAACTTACTGGTTAGTACTGAGAAAAAAAATTTGAACCATTTTTTTTCCTGAATAAATGTAGTTCCTATGAACCCAGCAGGTTCATAGGAAGGATTTCTGTTTGTCACTTTCTCATACTTTTACTGAACTGAAAGCCAGCTGGTTAATTTTATTGTTCTGAACACCTGCTGCAAATATTCTTTTTCTCATTGAGCTCACCTTTTAGAAGTATACAGTAGAAAGAAAATTACTGCTCTGTTTGAACTCATTATTTTCTGTGGCTTTACCATGTATGAGCTAGCGTCGGCCGTGTGAAAGCCACATCAGTTGAGCCTCTCTGTACTACAAAGCTTCAATGTCCCCTGCAGCCATAAGCAGCTAATGTATAGTGACCCCCCCCCCCCCCAACACACACACACACACACAGACAATGCTGCTCCACTTGGCTAGTGTATTGTTCAGTCTGTGGGAACCAACTTCCTATATTAAGAAACAGAGAGAGCAAACCTCCTGCCTGTTCCTCAACTTTCCAGACATAATAGCATTCTTAGAGAGGGAGAAAGTTGCACACTCTTCACACTTCAGTGGTCCTCACCCCTTCCTTCCCAGTCCACCCTCTCAGCCCCCAACCATCGCCTTCTCCTTCCCCTCCAGCACACACACTTTTCCTCTTAGAGAATTCTTTTGAAAAGGGACAAGAGGATCAAAGCAGGCCAAGTGCCACACAGTATAGCGGCACACACAAATGTTTAAAACATTTGCTGCATTCAAAGTTTGTCAGTTCAAGATACTATCAATACATTTTATGATTTTTAAAAAAAGTGATTTAGGTGTACAGAGAACCCTGGTTTTTCTTAGGGGTTGCGTTCCAAAAATGATAAGCAAAATCCGTGAAGTAGTTACCTTTATTTTTACAATTATACAGCATAAATAAATACTCTACATTGAAACCAAAGAACAAAACCTATTTTCAGGCCCAAACATTTTTTTAACAAATGGAACACTTTCTTACAAATAACTACAGTAAAATAATAATTCTAATCATCAATATGAAGTACAGTAGAACAAATTGTGACACGTATTTCATCTTGCCTCTGACTGTGACGCTGCGGCCTGACTCCGCTCGCTAGTGTCTTTTTCTTCTGAAGCCTGTGGTGCAGGTGTGTTTTTTCCAGAGAAGAACATAGTTATGGGTAGTTGTTGTTGCTGTTTTTTCTTCTGGGCAAAAATATTTGCCAAAATTTGTTGAGCTGTATTGCGTATATTTAAATACCGTAACATTATTGGCACACAGGTAGAGAAGAAGCACGGAGACTGTTTGGCCAATCAGGATGCAGAACACAATGCACCGTGAAAAAAACTGCACAAAAAAATCTGCGAAGCAGCGAGACCGTGGAAGGTGAACCGCAAGTGTTCACTGTAATTAAATGATCAAATAGGAAATACTTTTAATCTGTGTCTATCCACCTATACTTAGAACCCACAAGTTCTCTCCTCTCTTTCTGCCTGTTGCACCTTTATTGCCATCACAACTCTGGATATTTGGTTCCCTGAGAAACCATCTGATCCTTCTTTTCTAAACTCACATCTGCATTTTCTTGATTGTCATCTTTACACCAGGTCTTCATTTTGGTTGACATGAACATGTTTGACCAGTTTGTGTTTGCTCTGGAATATACAGCATTGTAAAATTTAGTTCTGTAGAATTTTCTAGGATTCTCCTAAATTTGTTTCCTGGCCTTAGCTGAGAGGGGTGGTATCCATCAAGGTCATCTGTCGCTAAAGCCAATCTGCTTCAAGGTTCTGGATGTTGTACATTTAGACATGACATACTGCATACCCTAACCCTCCTCCTAAGGAGGGGATATCGAGGCTGCAAGACTGGAGCTAAGCGACAGGCCAGGCGATAAAGCATCTCCTGATCTGTCGATGCTCTCTGCATCGACAGATGCAGGGGCAAAAAACTCTCTGCCTCAAAGAATCTGTGGAGAGAGCTAAAAATTAGGGTTATGGGAAGTAGGACTTCCACCTTCAAAAACCTGGAGCTTATGGAAAGCAGACCTTTAAATCACCAAATATCAGTGGAAATACCAGTGACTCTTTTTCAATACAATTTCAACAAAAACATAAACTACATTTTTCATAACTGCCACTTTTCTTATTAGAGATGCAAGTCTCAGTTTCAATTAGTAACAAACTTCTTGGCTGACAAAGCCCCAAGTCTCCCAGGAGAAGTGGAATTGCTGAGCTCATTATGGGAGTTACTTCAATGTGAAACACTGGTAAAAACATTGTTAAAGGGTTAATAGAGGAGCCATGTTGTGATGACTTCCTGAAGGCGGAGCTTCAGAAAGAGAAGAGGTTTTTTTAAAAAAACAGGCCCAGTTTCAAAGTGTTACAAAAATGCTGTTTAAATCATAATGTAACAACTGACAGTAACATAGTTACTTGATTGTGCTATAAAATTATGTGGCTGGAAACACATAATACTGCCCCTTTAGCACAAATAGCATGTAGATGTGAGGACATTATTTCCCAGACTTGAGCAGTAGAAGGGCCGGTGTGACTGTTTCAGAAGCTACTGATCTGCTGAGATTCTAACACATGTAATAGAAAATTTCATTTTAATTTAATCTAAATTTGGATTGATAGTGTTTTGTGTATATGAATGTTTTTCTTTAATGTCTGTCATTATGTAAGTGTGAGAGCACTTGCAATTATGAGTTTATTCTCCTTTATTAAGGGAGAACTAGTGTCTGATAAGACTCTTTGTCGGCTCACATTTCCAACACCAACACCCAGTTATGTTGGGTGTTAGTTTTTTCAACAAAAGTCCAACTGAAATCCAGTGAGGTGATGAATTAGCCCAGATCTAAATGGGAGGAGCTGGTCAATGACCTGAAAAGAGCTGGTACCACTGTTTCCAAGGTTACTGTGGGTAATACACTAAGACGTCATGGTGTAAAATCATGCATGGTACAGAAAGTTCCTCTGCTCAAATCAGCACACGTCCAGGCCTGCCTTAAGTTTGCCCATGTCCACTTGGATGGTCCAGAGCAGTCATGAGAGAAAGTTATGTGCTCAGATAAGACCAAAGTAGAATTTTCTGGTCTTAATTTAATGATTAAATGATGAGGTGAAATGACAGCAACTCTAGTCTCTCCTCAGCACTATTAACTTTATTTGTCTTATTTAATTTATTTACCTTCGTTTTAAACTATATGGAAACAGCAGGTCTGTACACAAGAGTCAGCTCTCTTGTTTATTCAAGAGAAGAGTTCCTGGCCCTCAGGAAGAGCCCAAGTGGACGGAAGCAAGCCATCCCAGCAGAGCCAAGGAGGAGGTATCGAGGCTGCAAGACTGGAGCTAAGCTTAAGGCTAGGCTCGCCGAGAACCGGAGGCGTTTTAAACCATTACTTCCCTCCGTGATCAGGCGGAATGTCAACTCACTACACAATAAGATGGATGAGATGTCCATGTTGGAGATTAATCCTCTGATTTGTTTAATTTTCTCTGAAAAGAAGCTGGAAAACTTGTTGCAGGCGGCATTAGACTCAAATTCAGGTGGTAACATCACAGGAGGGTTTGTGAGCCTGTCAACTGTAGCAAATAAAGCTCGAGCGTTGTTAATGTTTTTGTTTGATATCTGCAAAGAAAGCCTCCCTTACATGTTTTAGTGTTGAGTGATAGTTACGTAGTCTCTTTATAGAGTTCATAATAAACGTGGAGTTGAGGTTTATGCCATCTCCGTTCGGCCCTACGGCAGAGTTGTCTAGCAGATTGAACAGTTTGGATTTAATGGACTTTATTTTAAAGTACTTGGAGACAATACTTTATTGTAAATTGGTGAAATATACATAAGCCGAATAGAAAGTCAATTGCCTCCAGCCACAGTTGCTTTGAAACTTTCATTAAGTGTTAAACAAATTTAAGTCACTCTTATTCAAATCATTTATTTTTGTCTAATAAACAAATCAAATCTCTTTGACTAAATTCTACATAAAGTCAACTTGAATCTTTAAGTTGTTCCAAACTAAAAAACTAAAATATCCAAAATTACATTATCACTCACTTGTGCTTAAAATACAGCTAGAATTTATATTATTTTAAATGTATATAAAACATATATGTTTTAGCATGTGATTTTAGTTTTTCAAAGATCTTGTACACTGTCATGAAAACCCGAGTTCATCCCATTTCCCCTTGCTGGAGATTTTAGTTTAACAGTAACAATACATGAAGTTGCCTTTAAAATTAATCACACAACTAACATTTACACCCAGCAGTAGACTAAAACTTCAAAACAATCAATCAGGTTGTGTTGTGTTTTCTCTCATGCAAACTTTGTATTAATTCTATTTTGTTTTTTATTTAATCATAAGAAATCATAGTCAGGCAGAGAGAGAGAGAGTCATGAAACGGGAACTGCAGGCTTCCTGAAAAAAGAGGAAGTCAGTTTCCATCCTGCAGATTTATAAAAAATAGTTGAAACTATTCCTTATTTCAAAACATAAAAATTTTAAAGAACGAAGTCTAAACATTTTGAATAATTGAATAAAACCCAAGTCAACATACTTATATTAATATTGTTTTACTTGTAGGATTAAACAACTGTAACTGTGGTATCAAATAATTAGAAAAAATGATTATTTTTGGCTTCTTTTCAGAAGAACGTCCAATAACTCACATTAAGATTGTAACAAGAGTAATTAATAAGTTATGGTTATAATATTATAAATGAATGCTAAATCAGAGAAGCTAAAGAAGTTATAAATGTGATTTTGACATTTAACTTGAAATGGTATAAAATGTGTAACTGCAATTAAAGATCAATTAATTTATAAAAACTTAGTAAACTGTGGACAAACATAATAAATTGAGTTGGTCAAAAGAAACTGGCATTAAACTGAGTTGCTTCAATTGCAGTCAAAGTGAAAAAGTTCCATTAATTTAAATTAGTTTGATTAGTAACCTTTAAGTTAATGGCACACAAAAAAGTAGGTTATCACTAAACCAAATGAATTTAGTTCAACTAATGTAATAACTCCATAAATGAACTACAGCCAAAAACACTATTTAGAGTGGAGCTCCAGAAACCATCGGCCCTGCAAATCTTCAGTCCAACCTAGTAGCTGCATTTCCAATAACCACAGAGTTGCGCAAATTGAAATTGCAAACATAAATTTGCCTAATGGAGACATGCAAATTTTGAGAAAAATATTCCTTTTTGATAAAAAGTCTCTGTCTATGATGAGGTGGTGTTTCCACTGTATCAAATTACACGTATTTTGCAAAATTGCAATGTAAGCACTTTTTTAAGCATCACACGATTCATGTGAGCCTCATGTTACTACTGGCAAAAACTACCAAGAAGATGACAGGAAGTGGAAGAATAAAGATGGTTTGTTTTTGCAGATGTCTCCACCAGGGTTCTCACAGCTTTGAGTAGTTAAAGAACTAAACAGAAACGAGGCTGATCTAATGATGAGAATTAAGGAACATAGAAACTAGAATAATCAAAAGGACCATACAAAGAAATGAACCTCACTAGAAAATACTGAGGGAGAGACGTAGACCCAAAAAAACCATGTAGACCGCATACAGGATGAAAAATTCTGGCGGGGTCCACTCGAGCCCTCTTACACTACATGAGGGTTAAAAGTCTACTTATTCATTTTTAGACAGATTCACTGCATAGTTGCATTTAGTTTACAGTAAAAGCCACCAAATAAGAGTAAACAGTCCAATATTTAGGTTTAGAACGGCCATATGCACACCCCCACAGACTCATGCAGATGTGGGTTACATACAAATATTTTGACACAAAAGATAATTTTTATTTTTATCCCCCACTTTCGTGGAAAAAATACATGTATGTAGTTTTTATTCAAAGGAAAATCTCAAGGTACGTGTACAGCTGCAGGCGCTACTACACATATGCACTATTAAGAAATTGCTCAGCTGCCAATTGCAAGTGCACAATAAGTACAATACAGCTATGCCCAGGATGCATAGATTTGACAAAAATCATGACTGATAATATTTGGAAGATTAAAAAAATAATAATAAAATAGATGATAAATATCCTCCAACACTGCCAGTTTAGAGCAGCAGGACAACCTAATCAGTCCAGCGCATCATCACGCTGATTCAGCAACACTAAATCTGGATGCTCTGAATCTAAAGCCAAAAGGCGACTCAAACTATATTTGCTGAAATATGTCTGGGACAGATAACCAGCCGGATTATACAGTATTTTTTCAATATAAACAAAAGGAAAAACACCATGAATAAACTGTAATGTGCTTGTTATTTAACAAACAAAAACTAATTTTAACAGCCACAGTGACCTGAAAACCATCAATACAGAAGATAAAACAAATAAAAGAACCAGTTTCTCTGTGACTTCCCAAAAATATCTCCATGAACTTTATGGATGAGTTGTTCTGGTGTGCTGTGGTGGTGCAGGGGTTAAGCACAACCCACATATGGAGGCCTGAGTCCTCGACGCAGCTGTCGCAGGTTCAATTCGTGACCTTTGCTGGATGTTTTCTCTCATTACCCACTTTCCTGTCAATTAACTATCAAATAAAGGCCACTAGAGCCAAAGAAACTAAATAAATGTGAGATGTTCAAAATATTTATATTAAATATCTATCTTGCATGGCTGGCTTTTGGACAAGCAAAAAGAAACGGAATAAAATCTATTTGTGCAATTATCTTTATACCTGACAGCAAAAATGATCTGCCAGGTTGTGGCATTTACACATTTACACCCACATTTAACCCTAACCCTGGACTAAATCTAGACCTGGACCAAATCTAGACCTGGACTAAATCAGTGCCAAAGCCTTTTTTTTCCCCCAAACCAATCCGGAGCTGCTCCATGTGCGTAAACCTTTGGGTGACTGTTATGTAATCTGGAGTCTTTACGGATTTGGTCCAGATCTCAGTGCTGTAGGTTTTGTCTGTACATCTGTCTGTATAGAGACACACACACAGATGTTAGTCACAGATTGTCAGAGTTGTGTGCGGTCTGTGTAAATGTCTTTTGGGGTTCCAGCTAAGAGGCAGAGCAGGGCCGTAAAGGGGGGGTGGAGGGCTTATTACTCCACTGTTTGAATAAGACGCCGATATTTCTCTGATGACTGACAGATGTTGTTGAAGATGCCATTTTCCGCCCAGCCCCATACCTTAGCTCTGGAAGTTTAAAGTCCAGAAAATTCATGTGCTCATTTGAAATTATTTGCATTCAGCACTGTGTGACAAAATTTGAATGAATACAAAAGTCTTACTGTGTTATGCTCTCTTAGCTGTTTGTGCCCAACTGTGTGCTTTAGAGACATGTCAAAGTGATGAAAACTTGTCCATGAGTGGCAGTCGTGATTCATCACTCGTGAACCAGATCTGTGTTAGCATCTTTGCATAAATCCTCAGTAAGGCTCCATAATCTGTCATAAGAAAGAGATTATGAAAGTCCTCCTGCAAAGCAGAGATGAATCGGGGTTATGTATTCACAGAGATTTCCTCTTAGAACATAATTAACCCGTGTTGATGCTCATCAATCATGTCAGTGTCAAGTCTTTATGGTGACAGGAAGAGGCACATCAAATTCTTTAGCTGCTAGCATGACAGTTGAACTGATATGACCTTTGAATTAAAAAACATGCAAATTACAAATAAAGATATGTCTTTGATCTTTCCTGTATGAGAAATCATAAATTAGCTGCTAAGTGTGAAAACAGCCATGTGTGTCTAAAGCTTTGTGCTTTCATCATTCAGAGCCGTTCAGAAGTTAGCTAAGTGTTAGCTAACTTAGCTAAGCACAGGAAGAGCCATCTGAGCTGTCTACACATACAGACCAACAGAAAAGCCTGTGACACACACAGGCTGCTGCAGGAAGTCATTTGAAAAACACATTTCACCCTCAGTATAAATACCCTGTACAGGGCATGTGTACCGACCGATTAAACCATCTTTGAAGTCTGCCATACATCAGTTGAAACCTCCCTTCCCCTGCTCTTTAAGCTAATAAGCTTAAATCTTCCAACAGCCTAAGCTGTTTCTCTACAGAGAGAAAAAAAGACAGAATGAGAGAAGAAAGTTTTAATCCTGGCTTTGATGATACATTATGTGCTGTAGGGAAAACAGTCAAAGTTCTCCCCAGAAACTTAAAGGTGGCATGATCCCAATCAGGATCTCCTGGAAGGAGGAATCTGACGAAACAACCGGACAGCTGGAGAATTGGGACAGGCTTGGGGTTAGTGAAGAGGCGTGTATGCCAGGTTTTCCCCTTTCTTTCTGCCCAGCCTTGTACCTTAGTTCTGGAGGCAACTGGCAATGTGCAAACACAAGCATAAACTCTATGTGACCCTGTTTTCTGCATGTGTAGCGCAGCTTATGCCGGAAAGATTAAGCTTTAAAGAGGAGCAGCGTCGAGGTGGGAAGGTATGATGAACAACTTGATCCCTGAAAAGAAAAGAGAGAAGGAAACAATAAAGAAGAGAAGGTCTTAGAAGAAGGAGAGAAGCAGGAGGCAGGCTGGGTAGGGGGGTGGTGAGGGGCAGAGTTCAAACTCTGTCATTTTCCATCAGAGACAAAAGGGAAGCAAAAGACAGCAAAGTGCAAAGATCCAGTTTCTATAACAACAGCAGGCTATTATCCACAAGCATTGTTTATTATGAAGACATCTGACTTCAGAGGAGGTAGAAGAGACGGAAAAAGAGGGTGAACAAAGAGATGGAGGTCAGGTCTGTCATTCACCTCTAGGAGCTTCTTCCGTTTGTTGGGAGGAAGCATTCGGTGAAAAGATGATTTCTTCAAATCACACCAACATTTGGACGCTGCATGTCAGCTGCAGCAAAAATGTTTACTCACTTTAAAACAAAAAAGACACATGGATACAACGTTGACATTGTAAAAAATATTTTAGGAGAGGTTTTATGTCAAATCAACTTTTTTCTTTTTTAGCTTTACATCATGTTATAATGATCAAAAACATACCTGGAGTGTTGCCTTGATTCTTTCACGCGTGTTTGAGAAATTCTTTTATTTCCATGGCAACCATTCGGGGTGCCTAAATGCTCTCACAAAACACCATCCATTTCCACAAAGCTCCTCCTTGCTGCAGTCTCCAGTCAAGCCTCTGCTCCTGAGATCATCATACAAATCATTTCTCAGTCCGACGCTCCTAAGAGCATCATGGACTGTTGTAGGGCTGTTGTAAACGAATATTTTAGTAATCGAGTAATCTATCGATTATTCTTACGATTAATCGAGTAATCGGATAAAAAAAATTATGAAATGAAATATTGGTAAATCTGGCATAATACCGGTGTTACTATCAGATATCAATATCAGTCCAATTTTTCATATTTGAGCATCCCTAACAGTTGCTTTTCTGTAGTTTAGAAAACTAACCTGTAACAATAATAGCTCACTTTCTAAGTTAACCAGAAGAAAAGTTATAGAAAAATCTGAAATTATATTGAATTTAATAACACAGAAGCAGGCTCACAAATATGCTTATAAAAAATGTCTACAATCCAGCTTTTAGTTTATGTATTCATCTTCAGTGAGTTTAATAGATTAATTAAACTCACCTTGCCACCTAACCTGTCACGCTTTGGGTTTGAAAATACGGGAAATGCCGCCTGCAGTGGGAGGAGAGGGCGAATGAACGAACATGGGGTGGAGGGGAGGAAATAGACCAGCGGACTGACGAACCGTTAGACCGGGGGACGAACACGGGGGGAAGCAATACGGGATATTTACGACACCTTCACTGGTCACACTCAGAAACTCATCTACCAGCCATGTACGATGCGCTCCGCCACCCGTTTCTTCAGACCGGGATATGAAATTTATTGTGCGGTTCGTCGGTAAAGCTACATTTACACGGTAAGCATCAGCTACTCAGCCGCCCGCCCTGTTCAGGCTATCCGCTCACCTCAGCGCTCTTCCCGCCGTTCGCTTTCAACCAGCAGCCCCGGAGGAGAAATGCTGCCGTACTCCAGGCATGGGCGTAGGTTTGGGTAGGGACGGTAGGGACATGTCCCGACCAATATTAACGGGATATGAAAAAGTCCCGACCAATTTTTGCCATATTGGCTCAAAGAACGTGGATCTACGATCTTTGATTAGCAGCAACAGGCGGTGCGCGGAACGGAAGCTTCTTAGTTTGACATTTATTATGAGCCTCCGAGACCGTGTCGGAACGGTGCTGTCGGGGGGAGGGGGAGTCAGTTGAATCGTCGGACGTTCTTTGATTAGCTGCAAAAGGCGGCGGCTAGCTGGGCACACGCGTCTCCTTCTGAGTCTCCGAGACCATGTCGCCACCAAAAAAGAAAAGGACAGACATTAGAAGTTATTTCGCTACGTCGGCTGTAAGTACAGTGAGTGGACCCATAAGTTAGATATCTATCACGCAACGCATTTGTTGTAAAGTCCGGTGTTTAGTAAGGTCAGCACTGAATGTGAGGTAGAATAGGTCTGTTAATTTTGTAATATTTTTTCACATAGGATGCTCAGACAGCAGAGCAGAACGATGGAGAGGTGGCTGGAGCTTCAGGGCTCCAGGTGAGGTGTTAGTTCTCAGATATGAAATATACTGTGAAATTATCTCAGTAAATATGGCATTTGAAGTGTTAGTCTTAAATTAAGTTAAGCTAGTGTGAATACAAACCAGGTTACGCTTTGTTTGCTCTAAGTCGGGCATTATCATCAATCAATAAAATCCCCACGGGCCAATCTTGAAGATTGGACTTAATGCCGCTGAGACTTAGCTTTTGTCAACAACTCAGAGGCGGAAGTGAGAGCTCCGCGCAACGCAAATGAAGTCCCGGCCGGAACACGGTGCGCTAACTAATAAAACATAAATTAACGAAGCTTCGATGCAGGTAAATTTTCCTCGAGGAATTTTAGTAATCGAGGTACTCGAATCATTCGAGGAATCGTTTCAGCCCTAGACTGTTGTGATTACATTCATGGATGCAGCTGGGGAGTGTGCAGCCTGATGATGGCTTCATGCTTTTCCCATCATTCTCAAGGATTTTGAGTTGGGATTTTGTTATTAGTTATTTTCTAGTTCACTTTTGTTTAGCCCATCTTGGCCATTTTAGCTCCATCATTTGATTCACCTTGTTCTTGTTTTCTTTATTTCAGTCCCTCGTGTTTCTAGTATGTTTTATTTTGTTACTCTAGGCCTAGTTATTTAGTGTCAGAGTTTACTTCTATTCTTACTTAGTGATTGTAGTTAGGTTTATTTCTCTGTATAGAGCTTTTGGTTATTTTAGTTTGTGTTCCTCACTTCTTATTAAATTTGTCCTGTCCCTGTTCTATGTTTTCTCCTTTTGTCCTTGTTCATCATGTTTGTTTATTTTTAGTGTTAAGATTATTTCATGCTCTCCTGCTCACAGCAAATTCAAAAGTGTTAGTGTTAAATGTTTTGTTGTAACTAAACTTAGTAGCCTTTACTTTCTCCACCTTGTACTTTGAACAATTTCATGCATATTGTATTGAAGAAAAATGTATTAAGCATACTGCATTTTGCATTGAAGAGCTGACATATGTTAGACCTTTTGATAAGCAACATGTGAATGAAAGCGACATTATTTCTAATTATGCTACACGTTTCGAAATAAATGCATAAAAGGAAATCATTGCCTCTTTATTAAATGTTTATTTTTCAAACAATTTTTAAAAGTTCAAAACAATAAAATACCTCTTTAATATTAACTACAAATAACTTTTGAAGTAAAAAAAAAATAGTCTAGGAGAGTTAATATTTAACACTAACACTAAGTTAGTGTTAAATAACTAACTCCAGACAGATAATTTGACATTTAGAGTAGGGCTGAAACGATTCCTCGAATGATTCGAGTACCTCGATTACTAAAATTCCTCGAGGAAAATTTACCTGCCTCGAAGCTTCGTTAATTTATGTTTTATTAGTTAGCGCACCGTGTTCCGGCCGGGACTTCATTTGCGTTGCGCGGAGCTCTCACTTCCGCCTCTGAGTTGTTGACAAAAGCTAAGTCTCAGCGGCATAAAGTCCAATCTTCAAGATTGGCCCGTGGGGATTTTATTGATTGATGATAATGCCCGACTTTTTATCGTTTTTGGGGAACCAATAAACATCCTTAACATGACTGGGGGAATGCCTGGAGTACGGCAGCATTTCTCCTCCGGGGCTGCTGGTTGAAAACGAACGGCGGGAAGAGCGCTGAGGTGAGCGGATAGACTGAACAGGGCGGGCGGCTGAGTAGCTGATGCTTACCGTGTAAATGTAGCTTTACCGACGAACCGCACAATAAATTTCATATCCCGGTCTGAAGAAACGGGTGGCGGAGCCCATCGTACATGGCTGGTAGATGAGTTTCTGAGTGTGACCAGTGAAGGTGTCGTAAATATCCCGTATTGCTTCCCCCGTGTTCGTCCCCCGGTCTAACGGTTCATCAGTCCGCTGGTCTATTTCCTCCCCTCCACCCCATCTTACGTTCGTTCATTCGCCCTCTCCTCCCACTCCAGGCGGCATTTCCCGTATTTTCAAACCCAAAGCGTGACAGGTTAGGTGGCAAGGTGAGTTTAATTAATCTATTAAACTCACTGAAGATGAATACATAAACTAAAAGCTGGATTGTAGACATTTTTTATAAGCACATTTGTGAGCCTGCCTCTTTATTAAATTCAATATAATTTCAGATTTTTCTATAACTTTTCTTCTGGTTAACTTAGAAAGTGAGCTATTATTGTTACAGGTTAGTTTTCTAAACTACAAAAAAGCAACTGTTAGGGATGCTCAAATATGAAAAATTGGACTGATATTGATATCTGATAGTAACACCGGTATTATGCCAGATTTACCAATATTTCATTTTATAATTTTTTTTTATCCGATTACTCGATTAATCGTAAGAATAATCGATAGATTACTCGATTACTAAAATATTCGTTTACAACAGCCCTAATTTAGAGTTAAGACACCAACTCTCCAAAAAGAGTTACATTAACACTTTCTGGTGTGGACAGAGTTCATTTGGGCCTGTTGGATTTACTGTGTGATCTTCCCAGCTTTCCTGTGTCACTTTCTCTTCTCTCCTCCTCAGCTTGGCTCCTGCTCCATTGTTCTCTCCACCATCTCCTGGTATGTAAACTCTTCTAGTTGTCAGTTTGTCTCGTTATCTTTGTCCTGTTTCTCATGTCATTCCCTCACTGCATCAGTTTTCTCCCTCATGTCTTCAGTTTTGTTTTATTTTTGGATTTCTCTTGTTTCCTGGAGCCTTGATTTTGTAAATGGACTTTGTCGGTTTTCTTTATTAAATTGTCAAAACCATCTGACGTCTCTGGCCTGCTGCATTTGAGTCCATTCATCTTATACATCATGACAATCACACCCTGTGAATACTAAAAAACAAGTTATAGAATTTTACAGTATGTAAGTTTTATTAAAAATATGTTTATTTGTTAAACTACCATTATGTCATGGAAAAAAATCTCCACCTCATCTATGTGGTCCTACTGCTATCTGCAGAAATGTGCTGCTTTCTCAGAAACAACCAAACAGAGCCAGGGGGAATGTCTAACGTCATTAGTCACTCTTGTGTACACGCTGCTCACACCCTCCCAATGTCAGATGCTAGCAGTCAGCTCTTTCCTGACAGCTCGTGTGCCATGAAGAGACATCAACAGTTTGTCATTCAATTGTATATTTAAAATTGTATATGCTGAAATAAATTTTGTTGGGGCCTTGACAATTTTATAAATGAATAAATAAGTAGTAAAAATATCAATGTAAATACATGTAATAAAAGATTAAACTAATGGGAGTGTAGCATCTTTATGGCATGAGGGATGAAGCTGCTGAACCTTTTCCTAGAGGGCAGCAGGGAGAACAAACCATGCTGAGGGTGGAAGGGGTCTTTTATAATTGCCCCAGCCCTGGACAGGCAGCGACTGTGAGCTGTGTCAAGGATGGAAGGAAACTCAGTCCTGATGATTTTCTCAGCTGTTCTCACCACTTTCTCTACACGTTGCCAGTCAAAGGTGTTGCATGCTCCAGGGGAGGGTGGAGGTTTGCTCTTCTCATCAGACATAAAAAGTGCAGATGTTGCTGAGCTTTCTTCACCAGACCAGAGGTTTGGAAGGACCAAGTCATCATGTCAGTGAAATGTTTCCCTAGGAATCTAATGTTCCTGACCTGCTCCATCATTGATGAGGAGGGGTGTGGCTGACTTTTCCTGAAAATAATTTCTTTAGTTTTTTGACATTCAGGATTAAATGGTTTGCATCACACCAGTCCACCGAATGTTTCACCTCCTCGCTGCAGGCCGGTTCGTTGTCGTCCCTGATGAGACCCATCACTGTTGTATCATCCACATACTTAATGACGTGGTTCGTATTGAACCCTGCTTGGCCATCAGGTCATCAGGGTGAAGAGCAGTGGGCTCAGTACTAGGGGTTGCACCAACTACTCGACATTTTACTGAATCAACTGGAGACTTGGGTTGGACTCTCCGGTCCAGTGCTCAACTGGTTTGAATCTTACATAAAGAACAGGGATTTCGTTGTTTCAATCGGAAACTTCTCATCAGAGAGGTCAAAGGTCACATGTGGGGTACCCCAAGGTTCAATCCTAGGACCCCTTCTTTTCAATATTTATATGCTTCCACTGGCTCAGGTTATAACAGGAAATAAGATCAGCTACCATAACTACGCAGATGATACACAGCTCTACATCACGATGTCACCAGGTGACTCTGAACCCATCCAATCACTGAGTAGATGCTTAGAACAGATAAATGAGTGGATGTGCCAAAACTTTCTCCAGCTGAACCAAAACAAAACTGAAGTTATTATATTTGGACCTAAAGAAGAGCAATCTAGAGTTATAGATCTAGAATTATAGATCTGGAGTCAATGCACAGCTTCAGTTATTACAACTAAAAACCAGCGATCAGCTGGGAGTAGTGATGGACTCTGACCTGAACCTTCAGAGCCACATTAAGACAGTCATAAAGTCGGCCTTCTATCACCTGAAGAACATCTCCAGGATTAGAGGACTGATGTCTCAGTGAGATCAAGAGAAACTCATCCATGCATTTATCTTTAGTCGCATTGATTATTGCAACAGCGTCTTCACAGGTCTGACTAATAAATCAAACAGCTGCAGCTGATCCAGATGCTGCTGCTCGTGTTCTCACTAAAACCAGGAAGATAGAGCACATAACACCAGTTTTAAGGTCCCTACACTGGCTCCCTGTAGCTCAGAGGATAGACTTTAAAATCCTGTTAGTTTATAAATCACTGAACGGTTTAGCACCACAATACATTAAAGATCTGTTACTGCTGTACCAACCATCTAGACCCCTCAGATCTTCTGGTTCTGGTCTGGTCTGCATCCCCAGAACCAGAACCAAACGAGGAGAAGCAGCATTCAGTTTCTATGCACCACAAATTTGGAACAAACTTCCAGAAAACTGTAAAACAGCTGAAACACTGGGTGCCTTTAAATCTCAACTTAGATTTTTAGAGTTGCTTATAGCTAAATTAGGGTTAGAGTCCCAATTAAATGACGTTTAACTAAAAACCTAGAGGTTGGAGTCCTTGTCAAACGGCATTTTGACTAAAGTCCCAGATAAGGACAGGGGTGCGGGTTTTAATGTTTTTATCTTTTTTACTTCCAAAATCTCTTTCTTACTGTTTATTCAATGTCACATGTTGTTTTTTTTATTATGTAAAGCACTTTGAAATGCCTTGTTGCTGAAATGTGCTATACAAATAAAATTTGATTGATTGATAGTCAACTCTTTACTCTGCAGTGACTTTTTTCGAGGCCAGTCGACTTGTCGTAATCAACTGACAAAACTGATTTTTTTTAATAAAATGAAAGTTGAAGTAGGTGAGTTCGTCAGACAGCTCAAATTGTTTAAAAATGTAAATAATTTACCAAAGACAAACTGAAAATTACAGCCAGGGCTACTGAAATATGGGCGTTGCGTGGCGCAGCTAAAACTGACACCCCACCCACGTCAAAAAAATCCAGCCAATAGTCTGAGTAGTTAGTGCGCCGTTTGTGCAGGTTTGGTTTCTAAGATATTAAAAATTACTTTTTAGGTCAGCCACAGTTCACCTGTAGAGGCTAAGCCAAAGCTTTAAGCCCCTGAGGTGGTACACCGGGGTAAAGTTGACACGCCGATCACTTATCCGCTTAATTGAAATGAGAGCCGTCCTTGATGTTAGTGCAGGTAATCCATTTATTTCCATGACTCGACAATCATTATCTTATTTCCTTTGTACAACAAGTCATTCCTCTAACATGTTGTCAATAACACCGCATACATAATTTCAGCGATCCACACAGCATTTAATTCGATAGAGGTAGCATTGTGTCATGTTAGTATTGCGTTGCGGTCAAAAACTGTTTCCCCCTTTCGGGTGGAACACACCTGTCATCATCAGCACCGGATGCTACCTAAATAGACAGCTGACAGATGATGTGACCCAAACCATTTGGAATACAGAAATTCATAAGCTGCTCCTACATCACCATCCCCCCATGTTGCTCCAAAACAAACCAAAGTGGGCCACTTCGTTAGTGCAGGTTTCTGCCGTTAAAACTACCGCAGCGAAGTTGTTTTCAAGTTGGATATTGGATATTCTAATATCTGCGGAGCAAGCGGCGTTTAGCTCAAGGTTGATCCTATTTATGAACGCTAATTTCTGCCAGTCGTTCTCCAGCTCCCTCCTCAGCGCTCAGAGGTTCACTTAGGGACTGCCAACAAATTTCTGAACCAAACACTCCTAAGAAACAAATGTGAATAGATATCTGGCCTTGTGACCAAATGACACAAAATTCTTGCTTTTACATGAGACGGACTGTTCTCTAATGAATTTTTAAGTCATATTCAATATTTTTAATAATTGTAATATTAAAAAGTATCTATGTTTTCTTCAATAGCTTCCAATCTATTGACTCAAAATCAGTGTAAAACTGTTCATCTAGACTGGAGAGATGAGGTACACTCATTTTTATTGCATTTGAACCTTCCTGATATTATTTTAGCATTATTTTTGTCAATTTATTCTCTTCTAAAGCTTCAGGGTGATGTGACCCATTTACACTAAATCAGTGTGAAATTGTACTACTACTAGACTGTGAAGATGAATTGACAGTCCCTGAGTGAACCTCCGAGCGCTGAGGAGGGAGCTGGAGAACGGCTGGCAGAAATTAGCGTTCATAAATAGGATCAACCTTGAGCTAAACGCCGCTTGCTCCGCAGATATTGGAATATCCAATATCCAACTTGAAAACAACTTCGCTGCAGTAGTTTTAACGGCACAAACCTGCACTAACGAAGTGGCCCACTTTGGTTTGTTTTGGAGCAACATGGGGGGATGGTGAACTCTGGATGACCTAAAAAATTATTTTTAATATCTCAGAAACTGAAGATGCACAAAAAGTTTAACGGTGCAAACCTGCACAAACGGAGCACTAACCACTAAGACTATTTGCTGGATTATTTGACATGGGTGGGGTGTCAGCATCACTCAGCTAGTGGTTAGCGGCACTCCTCATATAGAGACTGTAGACCAGTGGTCCCCAAAGTGGGTCCTCGAGGGCCGGCATCCTGCATGTTTTATTCTCTCCCTGGTTTAAGACACATTGACAAGCTCTAAAAGTTGTTACTCCACCAGGGAGAGAACTGAAACATGCAGGATGCCAGGCCTTCAGGACCCACTTTGGGCACCCCTGCTGTAGACCGTAGTCTGGAGTCTGACCCCCGTCCTCATTCACTTGGCCCATGCCTCTCCACCCCTTCTCCTTGTCAAATAAAGGCAACTGAAAAAAAATCTTAGAAAATACTACTGGAGTAATATACGAAAATGTGGCATCATAATGTCGCATCAGCATCACCCTGCGTATTGAAGCTTCTAACCTGGCACCAGTGTTGTGGTACTCGAAGTTGGTCTTGGTCTTGACTCGGTCTCGGACCCTAAAAGTCTTGGTCTTGTCTCGGTCGCGATACACTCTGGTCTTGGTCTTGTCTTGGTCTCGGGTTAGGTGGTCTTGAACACAACACTGCCTGACACCTTTATGCTATTATAAAAATACTGTTTGACAGCCTCTGGGGCCTCATGCATAAAGCGGCATACGCACAAAATATGTGCAACGCCATATTTTCTGCACAAGTTGGCATGTATAAAAATTAACTTTGCGCCAAAGTGTGCATAAATATACTCACACTTTTTCTGTGGCGTGAAAATGTGCGGCAGCCACGCAAACTTTTTCTGTGAACAATATCAAACCACAAAGCTTCAAAACTCACATAAATACACTGAAACCTGAAGACATTCAGTGTTTTTTAGACCAAGAAGTATCAAACCAATGTTTTTTTCATGGTTTTATTTTTCTATTGCTAAAAGGTAAACAATGAAACTGAACCACATTTATCCTCAGACAATAAAGTAACATGAACACAAAATAAAGAAAATAAAAATAAAAGGATGTGAAAATCTCACTCAAATGTAAATAGTACTTTTTCTCAGTTTTTGTCTCGTAAAGACGTAACACATTGGTTTGTGCGCTGAAGCACATGAAATGCATCTATGAGGTCATTTAACTCTCACTAAAAAACAAACAAACAAACAAAAAAACAGGGTTGGATCAGCAGATTAACTCCAAACAGATTTGATTATTTTTAAGGTGATTAAGGTGTGGAGACAATCCCGTATGTACGTAGCTGCGCAAAAATGTGCCGCATTGTGGAGCATTTGGCTCTGATGGAGAACATCGCCAATGGAAGGATTCAGAGGGAACGATTCATCAGAGATCATATTTATCTTCTGTTGATGATGGTTTATTAGTGTTTAGATTAATCCAGACTGATCATCCTGGAGCTCTGAGCAAAACTTAAAGAAGGAGCCGTGCGGTACCGGTACCGGTGCAACTGCAGTCATCGAGCCGCCTCTTTGTGGATGTGCCTTTCTGGACAGAAAACGTCTTTATTCTGTAAATGTACAACTTATGCACATGATTCTACTATTTAGAATAAACGTCCACATTCCCCACTCAAAGACTCTGTCTGTCTTTAAATCCCGGCTGAACGCCCTATTGTTCAAACGGGCATTTTCATGATCTCTTTATTTTTTTAATTTGGATTTTTTTTTTCTTTAAAATGTATTACTTTTATTTTTGTGAGGAGACCTTATCTGTCCTGAAAACACCTTTTAAATAAAATATATAAATATTATTATAAATACTTATACTGATGTAAACAAGGACTTTACCATGGTTACTGCTTCACATGGTAGCAGACTTCCGGGTATTTATACTAATTTACATATGTATTTATGGGTGGCGACAAGGCGGACCAGCAACTGTGCTCTGTTTCCCGCAAATTGGGATTTATAAAGGAAAGGTGCACATGGACGGCTTTATACATCCGAATTTTTTAGTGCGCCGCACTTTTCTAAATTTTTTCGTACCTATGCATGAGGCCCCTGGTCTTGCCTCGGTCTTGGGTTAGGTGGTCTTGATGACAACACTAAAGCAGTGGTTCTTAACCTTTTTTGAGGTACCGAACCCACCAGTTTCATATGCGCATTCACCGAACCCTTCTGTAGTGATAAATAAAATATTTCCCCCCCGCCCCCCAAATTCAAGACATAGAGTGTAGTTGGGTCACCCCAATTTCACTAAGTCTTCTTAAAAGGTAGAGTCTCTGAGAACAGTTCTTCAAAATATAATCAGTGTTTTCAGCAAAGCTGAGCTGACTGTCCAGGAACGACCCAAGGTATTTAAAATTTGCCACAGTTTCAACAGGTTGGCCTTCGAGAGAAACTGGAACCACTTTAAGGTTTTATTTATATACTTTAATTAGCTCTACATTCTTAAGAGAATGAAAAATTAATAATAAATAATAAAGACTTTGCGGTATTCTGATTTAGTAATGTAATTATATTAGTTGTGTTACCACCCCCACGCCACTAGAGGCAGTAGCAGGCCCGAAAAGATGCGACTAAGGAGCAGATTTAGAAGTACACCAAAGCTACAGGATTTGGTAAAAACTGAGTTTTGCTGAAGTAATTAAAGACACAAGTTCAAATCCCTGCTGAGAGTGGAGCTCCTTCAATCAGGGCTCCTCCGCAGCTCTGATTGGCTCAGCAATGTAACGTGATCCTCTGCATGGCAAAGCGGGGCGTCATCACGACTTTACACAGTGTGTCTTTACCTCCGCCGAACCCCTGAGACCGACTCACCGAACCCCTGGGGTTCGACCGAACCCAGGTTAAGAACCACTGCACTAAAGTAAGTTTTCAGAAATCAAATACAGTGGTTCGAACAGGAAGTAGTACGAGGTACAGAGACGCCGTGTTAAAAATAACCTGACATTTACACACGTCGCCATGTCGCTCGCAAGAGTTGCACCGGCTGAAGAGGTGACGTGCGCTGACTGCGAGTCGTAAATTATTTCATTAGCCTCAGTTGTGAAGGCGTCATGCGCAGTAGAGTCGCTGCTGGCGTGACGTAAAGTTGGCTGATAATCAATCCGTCACACATCTTGGTAACAAGTCAGTTCAAGTGCTTTTACCAATTGTTAAACGATGAATCATCTGCTGTTCAGAGTTCTATTCACTACTGGTCAAAGGCAACCTGTGGGGTTTTGGTCCTCTTTTGTGGGGGGTTTCTGTTTGCCTGCTGCTTCCCTGTCCTTCCACTAGATGGTGCCAAGTGGCTGCTCTGCCTGGAGGGCATGACTGGGTTCTACGCACCTGTGATTCATCACCTATCATCCAGGTGTATACCAGTAATGGTACTCTGCGCCCCTCTGAGCTAGTGCTCAGTGTTATCTCTGAAGTTGCTTCTAGTAATTGATCCTTGTCGCCTCTCTCTCAGGTGTTTCCCTGTGATGCCTTGGAAATTCCCCTGTGAAGCCCATGTTCCTGGCTTTCCGGATTTCTGCCCTCGTGACGCTGTGGATTGTTACCCACTGGTTGCCTCAGTCCCTTCTTCGCCTCTGCAGATTAACCATAAACCGGTCCTGGACTCTCAGCTGGCAGTCGGTTCGCTCCTCGTTCCTCCACACCTGAACTTACCTGTCCGCCCTCCGCCACAGCCTCTACATCATCAACCAAGAACTCACTCCGTCAAGACCTCACACTGGAACCCGGACCACTTCAAGGACACCCACAAAGAGACCATACCCTGGAAACCACTGTATTACCGCCCTGGTGGAAATCTATCTTCAAGTAAGATCAGTTTAATTCTTCTCAAAGTTCTGATTTCCGACAACCTCAAACTCACCATCTCTTTCTTATTGCTCTTCAGCGTACAGACGACTCTGTCTAGTCCTTGCCAACCCCAAGGACAAGAACCACACAATCTTCTCATCATTGTTAAAATAAATGTAATTTATCTGATCATTTGTTCTGCTGGTGGTGTTTCTGTATGTGGGTAAAGAAACTAGGACCCATTATGACACAACCTTTAACAGAAGGTGATTTAAAAGAATGTGTTTTAGTGTGTCACTTGTGGCAATTTTTTTCAGACTCATGATGCATAGTGGCTGATTGCTGTTTCATTCTGGATATACAGTACAGAGCAAACCAGAAGACCTAAATAGTCTTGCAGGTGCTATTTAATCAGATCTTTAACAAAGTGTTCACTTTTCTTTGGTAAAGATTTAAGGTTTGTCTAAGTCGTTAGAGCTTCTGGGTATTTTCTTGGTCTCAGAAGCTTTACTCACTTCTGCCAACAAGCAAACTGTCCTGTATTCTGATATTTTTCAAGCTCATGTCTCATCTGGTGCTTCCAAGTTTCATTTCTTGTCTGAAATCTGCATGCTTATTTCCCAGGCCATTCTGTCACTTCTAGGTTGACGCGTTCAACCAATTTCCATCGTCGAATGCATTCGTTCCAGTCTCCTTTCTGAGCCAATTGTCATTAGGCACCTACCAGTCGTTCCTGCGAGTTTGTTGGCAACAATCAGCACTTGCAAGCTGTCCTGCAGCACACAACCCCCATCTGGAGGAAATTAACCTCCAACATCATTGCCTGGGTCCAGTTCAAGTTTGTTTGCGTGGCAAGTTCCAACAAGTTCAAAAGCTTTACATAATTAAAAGCTCAAAATCCCAAAGTTAAAATAATCTAACGCATCAAGTTTTACTACTGCCCCACATGCTCAGCCCCATAAAGGGGTGGAGCGAGCACCACCTAATCATGGGGAGTCTAGGATGGAATCTCCTCTTTCCATTCTAATTCACTCTGTTGGATGGCCCATTTTGGGGGGCATCTCCAAAGCAGCTGGTTCAGCGTCAACCTTCATTTCAGCAGCTCGAATCCACAGCATTTTATGAAATACTTCCTTTTGCTGTAACCTGTTTCCTGAGGGGTCATTTTCGCAAGAGACCCCACATCGTCGCATTCTGCAATAAAGCTGTTATGTTTGAACCATCAAAACCGAACCTCCACCAATATGTCTCATGTCATCAACTGGCATCAATTTAATCATCTTTGCTCATTATAGTCCTGGTCATTTTAACACCCTCGCTGATGAGCCGTCTCTCTGATCTGCTGCTGGCCTCCCTCAGCCTTCGTTTAGTCTGCCATCAATGGGTGATTGAAATGAAATCACCCATTTCAAATCTCAAATCATACATAATTTTATTTTCTCAGCTTCCCTTCCTCATTTCTGAGTCTTAGCTTTTATTTCGTCATGCTTGTCCTTCATCCCAGGGGGATGACGTCCTGAATCAGCATCGGAAATGCATCATCCAAGAACTTTAATTCATTCATGTCAATAAACCCTTTTAATTGCTGTTTTTTGTCCATCTGAGTCTCCAGATTGAAATAAAAGTCCACCTGCTGCTTTGCAAATACAATTTAAGTCAACAAGAAAATTGTTTTGGTTTCAACTCAGAAATTAAAAGTTTATGAAGTTGATTTAATAAGAGTCAAGTTGTCTAAACATTGTTTTTCAAGTTCATTATTCTTGAATTGTGAGTTTTAACTTAATGCTGCAATAATTATTATGCACAAATAATTATTTCACTATGCAAGAAAAAAAACTGCCTTCACCTAAAGAGCCACGTTTCTCTAATGTCAAGTTAAAATAACTTATTTTACTTGAAAATAATTAAAATTCTTGTTTCTCTCGTAATGGCTTTTATTAAACATTACAATGAATTCTGATCAAAAACATTTAGTGTGAACAGAACATTATCCTCAAACTTTGCAAACTGTCATTTTCCTTCATAACACGAGTCAGATCAGTGTAACACACTTCCATCTCACTAAAGGAACAACGTGGGACACAAAAACACACTGGGAAATACTTACTACTCCTAAAAACTCCAGTTCATTCAACTACTGGAGGTTTGACAAAATTTATAAAAAGTTAACACATCTTACTACTGTAAGTTTATCTTTCACACAGTTCAACATCTAAACTCACAAAATTTGACTTAAACAGACACAACTAAATATGACTCGAATGTTTTGACAGGGTGAATAGTAGCCAGAAATCTTACTGCTGTATGAATAGAATTACTCCAACATGTTTTACTCGAGCAGAAGTAGAAAGTGGTTATGCAAAATATTCTCAAGTAAACCCTAAGTAAAATAAGAAATGAGTAAATTGTAACGTCTTGTTGCAAAACTATATTTCCAAATTAATAGTTTTTTGCAGCATAAAGCCTGTGAAACCAAAACTAGAGAAGATTTAATGTGTATGTATGATAATATAGATGAGCTGTTCACTGTATATTCACTTGTTTCTGAATGACAGCAGAATCAGCAACTAGAAAATAACACTAGAACAATAAAGGTCATGTTCATACAAAACGTCTCAATTTAACACAAACTGTGTTAAATTGTTTTAGTTGTAATCAATAAAATGACCACTGGAGCTTTTTTCTTGTCTGATGTCTGGGCCACAGAAAGGTCAAGACAAGTAAGCAGCTCAGAAGAAGCTGCATGAACATTTATTTTCTGAAAAAAATAAGTAAATGCAAAACCTCTGTATATAGAGTAAATGTTATTAACCATAAAGTATCTAAATAAAATTTCTGAAATCGTGGGAGAATATTTTACTTTGACTAAAATGTTTCTTTCAAATGTTCAAGCCCTTTGAAGCTTTAGCCCAAGCTGATGACTTGGTCTAAAACTTTTTCATTTTTATAAAATAGCATGTATCCTCTAGTATACATGCCTGATAATTGTTACTGACATTTTAAATAGCTACAATTTTAAAACTTTAAAGGTTGTTAATCACACTGTTTTCACAAAATAGAACCCCTTAATCCAGAATGTGTTAAATGTTTCATCTCTCTTTCAAACAAACAAAATATAAATGTTGACTTTTCTTCTGTTTTTCTTAATTAGAAATTGCTTCCTACTGTTGTCTTGGGATGCTACTGGAAAGGATCATAAATTATCACAACTTGATAAACTTGTAACCTGTATTCACTGGATCAGATTATTGACATAGAAGTATAATGTATTGTCACATTGTTTGGTCACTAAAATGTGCAGAACGTGTCTTTAAATCTAATGTTTGTGCAACACCTGTACAAAATGCACAATAGGGCATATTTTATTCATATTCGTCATATACTTTGAAAAACTTTACAAAAAGTAACTGAAGAATCTGAGTTAATGAATTGCAACAACATTTAATTTTTGAATTGTATTCAACAGACAAACAAAACAAATCTGAAAATATATTTTAATTTCCAGAGATCTCCTGCAAAAAAACATCTAAAAGGCTTAACTTTATTTTCCATGTTTTTATCTGTGAAGGTTTAGGGAAATTATGTTTTCTTTAGAAACTTTAAACCGAAATACAGCATGTAAAATAATTGCTCCATGCTTAAACAGGCAAATAAAATATGACACTGATAAAGATATTTTAATGATTAAGTGCAACAACTCAGGAAATCACTTACTAGAACATTTTACTTACAGACCTTCCACATCATGAAGAAAGAACCTGAAGGTCTATGATGGTTTAACTTGTTTCTCATTATGTCAAATATAAAAGAAAAAACATTTTACAAAATGCTTCTGCACCCTGGGAACATTTCACATTCTTTTAAATCGGTGTGCATTCATGCTTCAGCAGTCAGACATATTCTATACATGTCAGCAGTTGACCAACTTTTCAAATAGTGTACCACATGTTTTCTTTTTTTTTTGTCTGCTATGTAAAATAAATGTACATTGTAGCACAAACCTATTACATAATAAGGTTATAGAGCTGCTCATAACTGATCTGATCATTTTTTACAGGAGGCAAGACAGAGACAATCAGAGGAAGAGGTTGATAAGGATAAATTCTCCAGAAGATGTTTATGAATGGAGCCTTGAGGTTGTGAGTAAATGTGGCTGAGCGTACGTAATAAGAAACAAACAAATCAATAACTTCTTTTTACGTTTCTCTGTGAAGTCTTCTGAAAACAATGGCCATTCAGGAATGCATGGATTGATAGGAGAGTTTGCAGATTGTTTCATGAATCCATGAGACTAAAAAATCTTTTAAACTCTTCACAAAAATGTCATAAAATGTACAGCAGAGTTTAAATTTAACACTTTGTTTACCTGTAGCTTTTTGGACTTATTTGAAAAAGCACAGAAACTGAATTAATTGTTTTCTTCAATTCGTACTGTTTTACAGAATCCAAGCACAGCTTTTGTTTTGTTGTCATCAACCTTCAAAAATCTCCTTTTATTTGTTGGCTAATATTTTAATCAAAAGTCAAATTGACAACTCAGTTTATCTCTGTAAAATCGTGTCCGAAGAAAAACTTACAGCTGCAGACATGCCCAAAAGTGTCACAGATCATTTCTGTAGAAAAAAGCCAAAGATTAAACTTTGAACCAGATTTCCAGAAATGAAAGCTATTCCTAAATGACGGCCGCGTTTTTCCTTCCCACCCATCAGTAGCTCTTTGACTCTGCCTTGTCCTCAGATTGCTTTTGGCCTACTTTCAGCAGCAGCGAGCTGAAGTGTGTGAGCCAGACCTCAGCGTGGATTTTAAGGCAGAGTGTGTGAGCGATGAAGAGGCAAGGCTCAGCAAAAAGCAGCGGACAAAGACGACAGAGACAAAATGCCAAACATACACACACTGCTTCTCTGTGTGTTTCTTTTAGGGTTCCCTTTAGGCAACTATCTCTATTAACAAATGAGCAGAAAAATCCATCAACACACTTCTTTTGTCTAGAGTGAAGTTCATCCGAGTAACATTTTCTGTATTTGCAACACATCATTCACGACATATAAAGAATATGCATATTGTTTTCTATTTCCCATAACTGTGAATTTGTTGGAAAGTAAGTAAACTTGGAAAAAGAAATGTGTTGAAGCATACACACATTCAGCTTATTACAAACTGGATTAAAGATTTTCGAGGAAAAAAGATATGTAATCTTCCTAAAAGCAGAATTTAAATCATACTGAAGCAATCTTCTGATTTTATCAAAAAAGGCACATTTGTTCTTCCTATTAATTTGGCTTTATAAAAAAGGTTTTATTATTTACCAGTGGTGGTTCTTTCTGTTGCTCAGCATTGCTATATTATTACTTAACAAGCAGCATGATAATATAGGAAATGAAATCAATAATAAAATGAAAGCACTAATATTATTTTCAGATAACCAAAGAAATAAAAATCACAATTCCCACCTGTGTATTTAAAATGAGCTTTTATGTCTTCTGACTATAATTTAATTACTCTAATATTTATTACAAGGCTCTGTATACTGAGAATGTTAACTCACATTTTTAGCATCAGAACAAATTGTTTTGTCTTTTAATTAAATAAAGCATTTGTTTTTAGTTTTATCATGTTTCCATATTCTGAAACAGCCTCACTGAAAAGTAAAACCTGAGAATAATTATTTTTGGACGGTAAATTTAAAAAAATCCAGTTTTATTCAGGTAACAAAGTATGCTACACATCATGACACAGATGTTCATTACATGATATTTGCACAGTTGAAAAACATGTCTAAACCCTCAGGAAGTAAAATCTACATTTAAGCATTTTTGAATTAAAGAAAAAAAGGTTTTTGAATTAATGAAAGCATTTTCATCTGATTATCTTAAAATATGCAGTTGTATTTTCTTTTCAAGCTTCTGCAGCAGTAAAATCTTAATGGCAAACATTCCTGTGCTGCAAACCTTTAACCAAAACCTGGCTGGAAGGAAATGCTTCACATGTGAGGCTTTCTGGTATTCGAATCAGTCACAACAGTTGCAGATTCAAATCAAAGTTCAATAGATACTGAAAAGAAATTCAACATTTGATTTAAAAAAAAAAAGGTTGGCAGCATTTCACAATATAGTCAGAAAAGCAGGAATTCCCATGAAAATCCTCCATAACATTAAAACTTGTATGTAAATGCAAAATTGGTATAATGAAATGTTAGAATGTAGCTGTAGTTCTCAAATCTGATACATGAGCGTCTGAATCCTTCACAGACCAGGAATAAACTAAGACCGGAACAGAAAAGCAGTGAATTCGGACAGGACAGGTCTGGCCTTCACCAACTGTCCCTGCCCCAACTTCAGCGTAATTTATGTTGCCTAGCAACCGTGACAGCGTGAAGTAGAGAGCGGAGAAGAAAAAAAACAATGGAGCCGAAGTTTTTCAGTCTCGATTTCTATATTATTCTTCACCTTTTATAGTAAAAAGAAAAAAAAATCTGTTAGTTTGATTCTAAAATGTTCAAACATGTATTGCACATTTCTACCAGGAATAAATAGAAGCAAATTATTCATTTTCAAATATAATACTCTCCAGATCTCAGATAAGCCATTAGTTAAATAAAACTGTTATGTTTAAGGCTTTACTTTAATCAATCAAACCGATTTACTCAGGAATAAATTAAATACTTTGGTAAACCAAGCATTATACTGCTAGACAGACTAAATAATATCGGAGTTTAACTTCCACTCACTGGGGAAAGCTAGTGGGAGTTTTCCTAACAGTGTGCCAGGAGTCAGGCGTTCTAAACCAAACCTGGAGCGCCCGGCCAGCTGACAGCTGGCGAGGGGAGCTGGCTGTCCGGAAATGTCAGAGCAATATTACAAGTAGGTGATGCATTGATGAACCGAGCAAATATTCCAGACTTACAAAGTCACACTCTCACCTACAAACATTGTAAAAAAAATATGTTGTCACTTAAAGTGTAATATAGCAAAATAATTTGCTGCTCTTCACCACCATTGCCGCTTTGCCTGAACGCTCGGTTTGGACCCGCAATGAGTAATGGGATATGGTGGGCTGTGAAGGACACACCGGACCATCCTTCAAATCTGGTGAAAAGAAGGACGCATTTGAAGGAGTCTTCGAATTCGGACAGGCCTTGTCGCAGAGCTATGATGTAATCGGCCTGCAAGTCTGTCCTTTGAAGGATGCAGACCCTGAAATCGGACACAGCTATGAAGCATGCTAAGCTAAGAGCATGCTAAGCTAAGGCTATGCTAAAATGCTAGCAATAAATCTGTATTTACTGACAACATTGGTACAAAACAGGTTCAGTTTGATGGGCTTTCATCAACATTACTTTCAGATGGACAATCACAGTCTTCACAGTTATAGACAAAGTATAGCAAACATAAAAGTTTTTGACAACTCAAGATAACTTGTATGCAACATGTTATCATAGCACATATAGCAGTAATTTTATTAAAGCTAAAACCAAAATAGCAAAAAGGCTATATAATTAAATATTCAAATAAAGACAAAAATGAGTAAACCTAATGAATAATAACTGTTTAAATAAATATTAATAGAGTAGTATAAACTTCATGAAACAGCATGAAGCCTTGATGGATATATTCAAGAAAATACGACACAGGAACTTTAGACGTATTTTATTGTCATTACAGTATTTCAGAGACATTCTAGGAGACATGCAGGAATAGTTAATGCACATTCTGGAAATGACATCCCATACACACGTGTGTGTGTGTGTGTGTGTGTGTGTGTGTGGGGGGGCGTGCGTGTGTGTGTGTGTGTGCGTGTGTGTGTGTGTGCGTGTGTGTGTGTGTGTGTGTGTGTGTGTGTGTGTGTGTGTGTGTGTGGGGGCGTGCGTGTGTGTGTGTGTGTGTGTGTGTGTGTGTGTGTGTGTGTGTGTGTGTGTGTGTGTGTGTGTGTGTGTGTGTGTGTTCATAGGGGCAGCTAAGACTTTTTAATCCATCTCAGGTACCTGGCCTGTTTCAACATGTTATGATCTGGTTTAATCATCTGAAACAGAGAGAAAGACAAAACTTGTTGAGTGCACAGCAGATATTCAACGTGCCGTTAGTTCAGAGAACAATCAGAGCTACACTGGAGCTGTACAAATGCTTGCATCCACTATTTCTTCATTTAAGAGTAATAGAAGTATAAAACAATATCAAAACACAAAACCTTTAAATTTACTGCAACCCCTCATAATTACTGGTACTCTTATATTTGCATCTTTTGTATTATTTTGTGAACTATAAGTATGCAAAATAAATTTCAAAATAAAACCTCCCATTTTAAATCAGGTGAAAAATATAGCAAGCAGTGAGAAATCTGAGATTTTCATGTCCACTGACTTTGTTCATGTCTTCATGCAGAATATAATGGTCTTTGTTGTCAAAGATGAGATGCTTTAATACATCCTGTCACACACACACACACACACACACACACACACACACACACACACACACACACTTGCATGTGCACACACAGTAAAGAATTATTCTGTCCTTAAACAATCTGCCTGAAACCTTCTAAATGGCATAAAAATACCCTGAACAGATTTGGTTTCACAAAAATACCCCAAATATATTACAATAAGGTCAAAGGAATTGTGAATTACAGCAGCAAATTTTTTTTTAGACACAGCAGTAAAATGTCTCCATCTGATGAGAGCGCCTCAGTGCTCCCGCATTACGACTGTATTAGGAAGCAAAAAAGCATGTTATTTAACATTATACCATCTATTTATATTGTGTTTGTATTTCAGAGCCACATTTCTTATTTCTAAGTTCCATCCGTAAAATGAATCAGCTTTTTTCAACACCTAGAAAAACAATAATAAATGTACTTGTCCTTAGCAAGAATCCTGGTTTTTTAATCTGTGCCCACTTAAAAAGAACAGAATAAAACCAAACTGTTGCAAATCTGAGCTTGTATCATTTTTAATATAACTACATCTTGCATGTGAACAGTATAGCAGCAAACATATTTTCACTTCTGAGAAACCTCAATGCAGTGTAGAGTTATTCTGTAGCTTGGAAACTAGAGCTTCAAACTCTTGGTGAATTTAGATTCAATCATTTTATATTTCATTTACATTTTTTGAAGTAGCTGCATTTGAATCACACTGAAAAAAAGATGAATTGAGTTAAAGTGGATGTAAATAAAATATTTATGAGCTGGACAAACTTTTCTTGTAACCTGCCTTTAGACTGCTTTTATTGTAAATTAGTGTTAGAGAAGGAAATTGTAATAATCAACCTTAAATTGATCCAAACTGAATCAAATTAAATGACTGCAACTCATATGAACTGAACTGAGCTAAGCCAAACCAAGCAGAAGAGAGCTGGACAGAACTTAGAAAATTCAACTAAACTAGGATAAGCAGAGTTTTTCTGAACTGAGGCAAATTATAATAAACTAAATTTAAATTAAAATGATTTAACCAAATTGGATAAAACTGAAGAAAACTGAACTGATTTAAATGAATTAGGTTGAAGTGAACTGCATTTTGTTCAGATCAGTGAATAATAATAATAATAATACAAACAGGCCAAGGTTATTATAAATCTATACTGTAGCTGATCTGACATAATAGATACAGCACTGACATAAACTGAGGTTACTGTAACTTGTTCCTGCATGTTAAGGTTAATAGAAATCCTACATAGTTCAAGACGGGACACAAATATATTAAGAGCAAACATTTCTTTACTATTGCATAGCGTTGGTGACAGCTATGGATTTCATATTCTTGTTTCTGAAAGAAATACAATGGGATTTTATTTTACTTTAATATCTGAATAATATAAAAGCTAAAGGCAGCAATTAAGTAATTTGCTTACTTAGTAATTAAAACTGTATTGTTTGTAAATTGAAGGAGTATTAGTGTGATGTAAAGATGCACCGTGTATTTTATTTGGTTTTGCCGTTTGGTCTCTTCCTTCTGCAGGTTGTCAGTAACCAACAGACTGGGTTACATTTGTTTATGACTGTATATTGATATAAGTGGACATTTCCAGTTGTGCTTTGGTTCAAGGGATAAGGTGGCCATTAATATTTTATTTGTTCGGCCTTATGTAAAGAGGTATATGTTCTTTAGATTTTACTAAGGGTTTTCTGACTTTAAAGTTTATAGTGGTGACTAGATAGCTGGTTTTCTTGCATATACGTAACTTCCTGAAGGACTGGTGTGGACATGTCCCCACCAACTCTGGCCTGAAGGGGACAGAGTTATTGGTGGGACAACCCCCACCAATATTTCATACACCTTTTTCCTTTATGTACCTGCATTTGTGGACAGTAAGTGGAAAGCAGCTGCGCACTCTGTTCAAAGCATTAACAGCCAATGGCAAGTCCGCTCAGTGATCTAGAGCAGTGTTGTTCAACCTTTTTGAGCCAAGGTACATTTTAATTGAAAAAATGTCGAGGCACACCACCAACCAAAAATGTAAACAAAGATACTCTGTAGCCGCCTAGATTATATATATATATATATATATATATATATATATATATATATATATATATATATATAGTCATTCTTATCAAAGTGTCTTGAATAGGAATCAAATAAACACAGAAATGTATTTTTATCACATTTTACATTTCTTATTTCAAATTGCACGTAACATGTCCACTTCAAAAATACACCTGAACAGCCACAACACTGTGGCGTTAAATTTAAAGAAGTTGTAGAAAACTTCAGTGTTTTACAAACTAATCCACAAGCATTCTTTTAGCCGGAATACAGAAAATCATTCTTATTCTGAAAGAAGCAATAATATTTGGGAAAGATTTCACTGTAACAATATGAAGATCTGCATGTACAAAATATCAATATCTGTATATTTTACCCAGCTAGTGTGAAACCTGTGCATGTTTGGATGAAAACAGCTGATTTCCTGGCAGAAATTGAAGACGAAGGTCTTCCTCATCAGCTCTCAGTCTCTCTGGTTTTAGTTTTTATAGTAACCAGGCTTGAGAAGCTCAGTTCACACAGACATGTTGTGGCCCATGTTCTTTACAACTACTGCTGAGCTTCACTCTTTTCCATCACTGTCGTCAGTCTTGCTACCGTGTTTCCTCGAAAGTAAGTCAGTGTCTTACTTTCTTTTTATCCCCAAAAGCCCCACTATGTCTTACTTTCGGGGTATGTCTTATATTGGAAAAAAATTGTCGAATTTTTTGTTTTAACCATAAAACGCGGAAGTGGGCAGGAGGCGGCGCTCATTAAGATCAGAGGGAGGTGGCAGACGCGGCGACGTATGGAGAGGGGGACGGTGCGGACGTGGGCAGGAGGCGGCGCGCAGCTAGATGAGAGGTGTTTCCCCGAAAAGTAAGACATATGTCTTACTTTCGGGGTACAGCTTATATTAGCCGACCCCCCTGGAACCCCCGATACGTCTTACAATCGGGGGTGTCTTACTATCGGGGAAACACGGTAGGTACGATGCTCTAGTGGTAAGAAAAATACATGATTATGCCGCTAGCCACTACTAACCATGGTTTTGTTCACACCGAGCTTAAGTGCAGCGGCTCTATTTCCCTCCTGTAGTGGCAGATCGACAGCCCTCAACTTAAAAGCTGCATCATATGAGTTTGAAAACATTTCTCCGTCGTGCCTGCTGCTAGCATGTGGTTGTTCTAAATGAAAATTAACGCGTTCTTCTTTGATTTACAATTTTGACTTCCAATGATTCACTTCCTGCTATAGAGCCCCCTGGTGGTTGAAGAAAAATCCACAGAAAAGCCGCACCGGTCATGTTTTAATTAAAAACGTATAGTTTTTGCTGTAGCTCAACCTTGACAAACGTTACATGTCGCAGGTCCGTGCTGCGCAGTTTGGTGTGTTTTGGTTCAGTTAGCACAAAAATAAAGTGACCCATAGATCTACTTTAGGACAGAATATCAGTGGAGCAGGTGATTAAATGAGCTAATCAACCACCTGGTGTTCAGACAATCACTTCTTAATGATTGCAAAATGAGCATCAAGCCTGAAAATAAAACAGAACATCAATCTGTGATGGACTGAATGTACTGTTTTGGTATTACTGCGTACTTTGTGTCGGAACTTTTTTAGTGTGTTTTATGTATGTTAATTGTTGTACACTTGGACGTAATTTTGCTCTTTGGACTCCTGGAGTTGTTGTCTGTCGGTTGCCATGGCAACGGTTCTGCGTGTGACGCCAAGTTGACAGAACGGAAAAGAAAAAGAAGACAACTGGTTTTACGGTTTTCTCCTGGGGTTCTACATCCCTGGACTAACTATCATTTGTTTGTAGAACGTAGCAATATTCAAAGCAATCATAAAATAGGATGAAATAAAGCATAGGAGTCAAAGTTTGTCCAATTTTAAACCATGACTCCTGCAGGAGCAATTAGGTAAAATTAAATTATTGGCCATCATAAAAGATAAATTTGCTTAGTCCTCTATTGCAGTGGTCCCCAACCTTTTTATTACCACAGACCGGTCAAGACTTGGAAAATTTTGCTGCAGCCTGTTGGGGGGTGAACCGTCATATAAACCTTCTGCATGTTGGTGTTCCCACTAAATCCTGAATATACCTAATCTGGGTTGTCTTGGCCCTTTTATCGCAGCCTGTGGGGTTTTCCCTGACTGGGAACGAGAATACGACCTGTTGAATGTGACAGGTAGCCAATCAGAAAGCGCGGTGACGTAGGAACAGAGGGGAATCCCAAACAGCTGATATATCGGAGATGATATGTGGAAATGTTTATTATTATATGTAAAGGTCATTATTATATATGTTTATGTTTATTCAGTTAAAAATGTTAACTATGAAAAAACACAGTCGCCTCCAAATCATAGTGCAGCAGATGGAGCGGCTCCTCCCGCTGTCTTTTATCCACCGCCTTTTCTTTTTGTTTCTTTTATCTCTTAAAATGTCTCCACAAACTATCACTATTGCTTCTACATCGTCATCCGTGTTTGGTTATTCTAAATTCCTGCTATGTTGGGGGTTTTGTGGATTTTCTTCTGGAATCGCGATGTTTGTGACTGGAATCGGTTCGTGTTGCTCCTGCCTTGAGGCTGAACACGAACCGATCGAACCTGTTGGACTTTTATCAGCTCTGTGGTCACAGAGGTTTGGAGAATCGGCCGACATCCTTAAATCTTTCTGTCTAAACCAGACTTAAGACTCACAAGCTCTACTCATCTCCTCTTGACCACTGCCCAAACGCTCTGACTCTGGTCGCTATGGTAACGTTTACATATCCCTTCAAAATAAGATACAGAAGCGCCACAAAAACGAGCATTTTACTTTCGTGAAAATTTTCACTCATGATAATGACTAACGGAGCCCTGAGCTTGTTTCTCTGCAACCAGACGGTCCCATCTGGGAGTGATGGAGACAATGACACCCGAAGTGTTGCTTATATCCACAGCCTGCTGGGTCTCTGCGAAGCATGTTACGCAGAGCGGCTTGTGATGTTTGACTCACCTACCGGTCCGGGATAAATCCATCCTCCTGTCTCTTCTCTGGGCCTTTTCCAATTCGCAAAGAAACCTGATCTGTTTCTTACTCATTTTGCTGCTTGTGGGCTCAGTGTTGGCGCGCAAGTAACCCAGAGAATCCGGTTAAAGGATTTTCAAAATAAAAGATCCTCCAGACTCAAATAATACATAAAACGGAAATATTTAATTATTTCTTGCGCGGCCCGGTACCAATTGGTCCACGGACCGGTACCGGTCCACGGACCGGGGGTTGGGGACCACTGCTCTATTGCATCTTGACAGAACTGACAGAAACTAAGTTGCTTATTTACATCCAGAAATAATACATAGTTTACATATGCAAACATCGGCAGTTTTGGCATCTTTAATTTAAGCCACATATTAATAGAATTGGATCAGCAA